>NC_072477.1:51325072-51997572 GCF_027574615.1 Eptesicus fuscus | reverse complement strand
CCTGCATTTCCCTTACCCTCTTGGGCTGTGCCTGCTGCATAGCCTTGATGTCATTATGTCCTTTTCCATAAATCTGAGTATCCCTCTGCCCATACCACCAGGCCTGGCCCCTTCTCTCTGCACGACCTTACCTCTGAGAACTCATCCTCACACAGCTCAGAGCCACCTCTGGGGGGATGCCCACCAGGCCACCAGCTGTGCTCTCCTGAGCCCTGTCCCGTGGGTGGCCTCACTGGCTCTCAGTGTTCTCGACATGGTGGTATTTTTATGTACAGGATACAGATATTTTAGAGTTTTACCATTATTTTTAGTATTAAAATGTGAAATCTGGATTTCATATTTTTATATGAAAATATTTGCCCATAAAGTTCTGGGCTTCATTTAAATTTGAATGGAGTATAGGCACACCCATTCAGAAACGGTTCTGACCCTGACCAACAGACCAACAGGCCACCAGGGCCTCTTGCATTCCCATCCCCCAGTTACAGCGAGAACGGCTGTCCTGTCTTAGGTTTGTTCGGCATATGTATTTCCCTCAGAGCCATTTGGGTTTCATCTATTTCCAGGGGACTCTGCTGGAGTCATCCTGGAAATGGGGCAGGGCATTATGGGGAATACAAAGACAGTGTGTGGGAGTTTGTGGGGGAGGGGGCGGGGGTGGGGGAGGCTGGTGCCAGCACCCAACTCCCTGTCCTTCACTGGAGTCTGACCCCTCCCTGTATTTCCTCCAGAGCCAAACCCCTTCTCTCTCAGAGCCTGACCCTTCTTCTCTTGGAAAATTTAGTTGTTTTGGAAACTTCTTCCCCAAACAACCTATCTGAGAGATTCAGTCTTGGGCGTAGGCCCTCTCTCAGATAAAATGGAAAATGAAGACAAAGGATAGACGAAAAGGATCATGATATCTCTTCTTTTAAATAAAATAATTATATTTTGTTGTAAAAATAAAAAAAAAGAAAGCCAAAATATCAGTATTTGGGGTTGTTTCCAGTGTGGCACCCCTGTTTGGGTAGCAGGACTCAGAGCCTGCTGGCCAGTTCCTCTCAGTCCACCTGAAACCAAGTCAGTATTATCTCCTTTTTTACTTCCTGGCTGATCTGCCCTTGCTGGACAGGTTCACTTATTACCTTCTAAACCCATGGCATCTACTTCCTCCCCAGAACGCTTGCTAAGGCCCTCGCCCAGGCCTAGGGTCTCTTCCAGCCATCTCTTAGTTTATCGATGTCTTCCTTGTCCCTCTGAACTGCTTCCCTGAGAACTCCCCTGACTGCCTGTGCTTCGGTGATCGTCTCTCTTGAACTATAGGTTCACCGGCTGCCCCTCACCTGGCACCTAGTCACCTGCTGCTAAGAACTCCCACATGTCTACACACACATTCCTGTGAAATTTGTGCACAACATATACTTATGCGTATCTACATACATAGAAATGAGGTGGTGTCTTTGTTTCTCCCCAGCGCCTAGCACCTGCCTTACTCATAGTTTGTGCTTAATGAATGTCTGTTGATTATGATGATTCGGCTTTGTATTCGTTTCCTAGGTTAGCTGCCATAACAAAGGACCTCAGACTGAGTGGCTTAAATAACAAAGATTTATTGGTTCCTGGTTTTGGAGGCCGGAAGTCTGGGATAAGGTGTCACTCAGCGGGGCCATGCTTGCTTTGAAGGCTCTAGGGATGAATCCTTCCTCACTGCTTCCAGCTGCTGGTGGCTTTTGGCAGTCCTTGGCTTGTGGCAACATCCCTCCAGTCTTCACACTGTGTTTCCCTGTGTATGTGTATCTCTGAATCCAATTTTTCTCCTCTTTATAAGGACACCAATCATACTGGATTAGGGCCCACTCTAATGATCTCATTTTAACTTGACCCTAGCTCCAAATTAGGCCAAATTCTGAGGTATCTGGGATTAGGGCACTGGTATACATTTATTTGTATATCATAATTCAACCCATAATACGTTTTTTGTAGAATATAATCACCTTAAATTGTACTAACAACTCAGATGAATTAGCCATGGACTTTTGTTTATTAAAAAATCAGTAATAATTTAGGAGAGGAAATGTTGGTTATTTTGTAGGCACACAGTTCATGTTGAGAAATTGGTAAATGTGGAATATAATCTTTATAAAATTGTTGAACATTGAAATTAATACTGGTGGTAGATAATTTTGAAATTAAATTCCTATGATTTTCAAAGAACTTCGTGAATGCACATATCCATATTTCTATCCAAATATATATGCAGTGCATTCTTAAGTAACACACATACTCTTACACATAGAGAAGTAAGAGACAGACACAACGCCAACTATTAACAGCCTTACCATGTTGAATCAGGGTCTCACCGTATAGTTGGATTTTTGAGAATGTGATCTGAACTTTGCTGATTTTGAGTCCGTGAGGGTGAAGCCTTTTGCAAATTGACAAAGTAGTTTGAAGCAGATAATATTTGCAGTAGCTCTTAGTATCCCCACATCGTAGGTGTCCTTTAGTGACCTGTGTTTTGAAAGAATCTGTTTCTCTCTAGACCTTTGAGGACTCTGAGTGAGGGAGAGCAGATATATGTATACTAGGAAAAGTAGGGAGTTTTCATAGCCTAGTAAAATGTTGAAAAGGAGGCAACCCTTGCCCTTGGGGTTTATAGCCCCCTTTCCTTTAGAGCCCTGGGTGAATAAGCCCGAGTTCCTGTCTTGGTGTGACTGTTTACAACAACATCACGGGCTGTTGCCAGGTGAGGGAGTGTGCTGCCATGATTCAGGTGTGGGTGGGGCTGGGGCTGCTCTGCTGATAGCGTGCAGGATCTACATGTCTCCCAGAGAGAGTGGCCCTGGGAGGGTGGGAAGAGGCCCGGGTTCTAGTCCTGGCTCCCTCACCAACCGAGGTGGTGTCGGGCCAGTCAAGACATCTCTAGAGGCCTCAGTTTCCCCTTCCAGCAAATGGAAACATTCGCCTAGAACCAGGGAATATGTAGAAAAGTGCCACCAGTAAAAGTGCAGTGCAGTGGCTGTGGCTTCCATAGACCAGGCTGGGTGAGCTGCCCAGCAGTGCCCCCGCAGCCCCACAGCTCTATCAGACGCTGAGGAGGGGCGGGTTTACAACTCCCCTGGACTCTACAACTCTTTCCCTTTTTCTAACTTCTGAGACTCTGTGATTCTCTCCCAAGTCAAGTCAAGCGGTGAGTCAATTTGATGACTATGATGGTAACAGCAAAAAGATCCAAGGAAGGGGAGGTAGAGAGACAGACAGAAGCATCCAGAGAAGCATGTAGACTTGAGTAGGAATGCAGATCCTCAGAAATGTAAAGACACCACTACCAATAACAGAATCTGTCAATATCTACTAGTCTGCCCGCTGCATGCTGGTTGTTTTACATATATGTTACTCTGTGAATTCCTTAGAACGACCTTCTGAAATTGGCGGCATTATCTCCTTTTTACTGTTCAGGACTCTGAAACTCAGTGAAGTAAATAACTTACACATAGAGGATTTGCAGTTACAACTGGCGTCTATGACGTGGCCCTGTTGTCATGGGAACACCAACTTGTACACTTTCTCCTATGAGGAAAAGTCTGTGTAGGATATTTAATCAGTCAAGGATACCTAAGGTGTCTACTGCACTATTGGGATCCAGAAAAGAAGTTCCTGATCACTTTCCCCCATGTCCTTCTTCCCCGCTCCCTACCTTCCTGGATTGTGAGGCCTAATCGTCCATTGTCTGCTCAGAGCTGTAAAGTAATATCTTTAAGACGTTACCTCCTATCAGGATACTACCATTAGAACTTCACTCTCTTTGGCATTTCTGGGTGGCTAGAAGTTTTTCTTTTTCTTCTCATAGGTAAGCATTCAAAGTGGTCTTTTTTTTCCTTTTTCCCCCAAGCATGATTTTATTTAGGAAGGGGTCTCTCTTCAGTCTGTGAGACAGTCAGAAATAAGGATCTCAATAGCCAAAGGTTCCCATTTCTCTGAGGAGCCTGGGCTGCCCCTCCCCTCCCTATTTCTCTGATAGGCTGTGGCTCAGCTGTCATGTTCATTTTCGTCCCAAGAAGGCAAAACAATGTCAAGTGTAAGTAATGACCAGGGGCCAATAATTTGCCCAGACGGATGCACAGGTCAGACAGGTCAGGCCGCATTCCTGAAAGTGCCAGTGCTGCCTGAGGATGGAGAGCATGCCCAGTGAGTGCCCCAGCACTCAGCTGGCTCTGGGTCAGCTGCTGCCCTCTGGCTGGAAGACGAGGTCCCTCAGCTTCTAGTTTGCAAGTCATTCGGTTCATGTTGTGGTCCATCTTTGCTGTATTGGCAGCCTGGAGGTGGGACCAGCTGGCCTTCTGGGGCGCTTGGGGTCAGGGGCTGGCTGTCGCCGGCTGCCACCGTCAGTTTGGATTTATGTTAAATTGTGTTTCTGCTGTTCTTTATCCCCCCCCAAACCCTTCTTGTCCAAGGACTTTCTTCCTTTGCACAGATCAGTGTCTCAGATGACCAAACACTCCAAATATTCTGGCATAGACCTGATTCTAAATAGTCTACACTTCTTCCTTCCTTCAAAACGTATTTAGTGAGCATCTATTTATGCTGGGTATCAGGGAAAGAGCAGCAAAGACAGTCAATACTGTCTCTGCCTCAAGAGAGCTTATCTCCTTGTAAGATCACATATTTTGATTTAGAGTTCGGAAAATATGGTCACCTGTCACTGGCCTCACTGAAGCCCATGTAGCAGGGAATTAGGCTGAGTTACTTTTTATGGTTTCTCTTTCTTTCTAAGACACTGGTTGCTAAATATATCTTTAGGGAAAACAGCCACATCATGAGCCTGAAAGTAAATTTTAAGCTCTGAGTATATCCCGGGGACCAGTCTATGTTTTAATGATTATGCCTTTGTTAATTCTGCTGCATTTCACCTAGGGATTCTGGGATGGCCTTTGTATGGTTGTTTCCTTTTCCCTTTTTGGCGATAACTTTCTTTTCATCCCATGCATGTATTAGGGCTTTTGTTTTCAGAGATTTTGCCTAGTATTGTTTCAGGCCCTTGAGGCTGTTAGTAGGCCTAGTGTACATGTTTTAAAAATTGTTTTTTTTTTTTAATACTAAGCATCATTATAAAGAAGTTTAAAAAAAATTAATTATGGAGAATTTCAAACACAAACAAGAAGAGACTAAGGTGTGTAATGAATCATTGACCCTTCACCCAGCCCCAGCAACCCTCAACCCTCAAGTCCTGTCCTGTCTACACCCCATCTACTTCCTCCACCCTGTATTCTGATGCCATAAATATTTAGTTAAGTGTATTTCTCTGAGAGATAAAGGCTATCTCCTCATATAATCACAATGTTATTCTCATGCCAAAAAAGTTAATATTTATCTTATAGGGAGATATTTTAAAGGATATAAGTGGAGGAACATTTAGCCACATAGTGCCAGAAGTCACTCTTTTCTTTTTTTTTTTTCCCCCCCTGTATTCTCCCGTTTTGGTAAAAATGATAGCACTCTTGGCTCCTTTGCAGCTTTACTGGATATCAAATTTATGATTGGGGCAAAACCATCAGCTCCCTGTTCCGCCATCTAAGAGGACCCAAGGATGTCTCTTTCAGCTGGACCCTGTGTACACACTCTGGGTAATTCCCAGAACCTCTTCCAGCTTCTAAAGCTTCCTCTGCATTCAGCAAATATTTATTGAGAAACTCATTGTGTGTTATGTGCCAGGAATTATGATGGAAAAGAAGACACACAGGGCCCTAGAATTCTTTGAGCTTCCAGTTGATAGGGGAGCAGGCCTTCCATATATAACAATACTAATAGTCACTTCATTATGGTTGTGGATAGCTCAGAGACCCAAGCAGGTGGAAGGACCAGTGAAGATGTCCTTGAGGGAGGGCCTTTCAGGGCCCTGCAGACAGAGCGAATAACCCGAATAACCCATGTAAATGCCCTGAGGCAAGAAGGAAGGTGGCTGATAAAAGGACAGAAAGGAGGCAGTGAGGCTGGGATGGGGTGGAGGCTGAGGGGGAGATGGACCATAGGAGGCTGGAGGAGAGCCTCTCCATCCTGGGCCCACCTCTTCCCAAAGGCCCAGGACCCTGAGGTCTGGGCTGCCACATGGAGATGTGAGTTCCAGTTTCTCTTCTGACTCTTGGCTGCGTTGAAAGCATTATAGTCAAAGAAGGAGCTTACATTTGACAAGACATAGACGGGCACTTGAATGCTGCCACCTTGGAAGCACTAATATTCACACAGGAGGGTTATTGTGAAGATTAAAAAATATTGTATAATAAAATGACTAGACAACAAATGTTTTCCCCTTCTGCTTCATCAACGTTCCTTCCCCTTCCCTTCACGGCCCAGCAGCTCCTCACACGGCCTCAGGAGCCCTCTCCCTGTGGTGTGGCCCCTGCGGGTGGTCCTGCTCCTGGACAGAGTCCTGGGCTGGGCCTTTCCCTGTGGGCCTTTATTTTCACCCTGATTTCCTAATAATTTTTAGTTTTAGCTCTTTGAAAATTGAAATAAAAATTATTAATTCAAACATAATGCCTTTTTAGCCCCCCAAATCAAAGAGTATAAAGGAGTATAAATGAAAAAAAAATGATATCCAGTTTTACTGAGGAAACTGGCATTAAAGGTTTGGATTACATCTTTCTAGGTGTTTTATACACACAAGCACACATTTTTTAAAAACAAAAAATGGGAGATGAAAATTAGTATTTTTTGCTTAAAGGATCTTCAGATCTTCCCATGTGCACAGCGTTTAGATCCATGACCCCTGGACTGGTGCTTCGCAGGCCCTGTTGTCCTTGGCCTTGTTGGTGTGTTCCTCCGTGGTGGTGGCCCTCATTTCCCCTCGTGGGCAGGAAGGCAGAGTCCTCTGTGTCCAGCCCCCTGAGCGTTTTCCTGGATGCTAATCCTCCCGTGGAGGGTGTGCTTTGCAGAAATGCATCTCACCAAAGCCTTATGTCGTCACCCACTTGTTTTGCAGGAACCGGGTGGAGTCCGTGGCTGAAAGAGCATGCTTTTGTTTCCTGGTCCAGGGGGAGTTTCATTAGAGCGTTTCCTCTTCCTAATTCCATGTCCAGTAAAGCAGGGATATCTAACCCCAGCGTGTCACTCCACCAAGACCCATTTAACAGTCCATTCACCTCAACTTGATGGACAATTTCAAGAGTTCGTCAATGCCTGTGGGACAAGGGTGAGGGACTCAAGTGGAAGTATTTTCCCAAATCAAACGTAGAGGGTCAGAGTTCCTCATATCCCATCTCTCTCCAAGTATGTGCAGAAGGGTAGGAAGCAATGAATGTTTTGTTGTCTTACTTTTTAAAAAAGCTCACATTGCCAGTATAAGCAAACCATACGAAAGGGTACACAGTAAAATAATTGACAGTTATCCTGATCTCTAGCTCCCCTGTGCCACCTGCTGTCCTTTCTTGGAGGTGGTCACTATTAATCATTTGTCATGTATCTTTCTAGACGTTTCTAAATTTTGAATGGGATTTTAAAGTACTTCTTATTCTTCCACAAATGAATGATTTTAAAATGCAAATGACAGTTTGATATGTCAAACATATTTACCTGGGAAGAATTTATGCAAAGGTGACCTGAAAATGAGTGGGAAAGCAGAGTGGCCGTGATGGAACCCAGGCTGCTGCGCCGTCATTGTTGAAGTACCAGGGTCACCCCCCCACCCCCCTGGGAAAACTGGAGCTCCACAGGTTGTCTATGAAATCTCAGTCTCTGGCCTTGATTGTTTTCTTGCTCCTTCCTTCCGATGTTGGGGAGGCCCCTCCTCTGTCCCCTGACATGTAACAAAGCCTGCGAGTGGGGAGATATACTTAGTGCAGATGGAACTGGGCTTGAATCTAGATGTGTGACTTCTCTGAACTTTAGTTTTACTTTCGTTTTCTGGGCTATAAAGTAGAGAAGACAATCACTATATCTCAGAGTGGCTGTGAGGATTAAGGGTGCTAGGAAACAGTTTTAGCTTCTAGTATGCACTCCACAAGCCTTAATTCCTTTTTCTCCTGCTTCTTGAGCCTTCATTCTAGAAAGGTATGTTAGGACTTGGGCATGTTACCTCTTCCTAAAGATATTTGCACTCCAAAACCGATCCAAACTTTAACTGAAGAAATTAAGGAGTGGGAAAATTCTTTTGCAGTGAGGTCACACCCCTCTGCCTGGTTTTTCAGAAATATTTCATGAATAGTCACAACAGGTTGTGTACTCACCCCATGTCCTTTTCTCAGAGCTGGTCCCAGGGTCAGACCTAGCCTCAGAGGACAATTTGGCTTCCAGAGGGTGGCCAACATTTCCCCCCAGGTATCTCAATCCCATGCACTTCAGGCCACATATTTAGTGAGGAGGTTGAAGGCACACAGAGGAACTGGTATAAGGGGAAAAACAGCATTACCAAGAATGTCAGAGTTCAGACACTTGCTTTTGTTATTGGGGACAACACAAGTCTAGCCCTTTTATGTGAATTAGCAAAATGCTCCTCTGGGAAGATGGGGCCCTGCAGATGCACTTCTAGGTGGATGGACAAGGCCTTGGAGAAATTAGAGAAGGGTACTCTTCCTCCAGGGTAACGGCAGGCTCTGCCCAGGCCCAGTGCAACTTGGTGAGCAGAGACTGGGTTTCTGCTGGCCTCTCTGCCTGCGGCCAGGCAACCCAGTGCTGGGCACAGCCCGCATAACCATATACAGTGGGCCTGTTGCTACAGCTTTCTTCACACGGCCTAAAGAATCACAATTCCTTTCTCTTTTCCTACCCTTTTCCAGCATCCTGACCCAAGCAATGGGGAGCCAACCAGGAAACTTCCTCAGGGCGTTGTCTATGGCGTGGTGCGAAGATCAGATCAAAATCAGCAGAAAGAAATGGTGGTGTATGGGTGGTCCACCAATCAGCTGAAAGAAGAGATGAATTACATCAAAGATGTGAGTCACTTAAGGATTTTTTTGTTTCTGGTTTATACTCTCTCTGTAGCATGCAAGAGGGTGGAGTTGGAATATTGATGTGAATGTAACACATATTTTGGAAGACTTCTTAGCGTTATCACTTTGGATGGGAATGTTTCTACATTATCTTTATGGTCCTGTTAAGAGTACAGATGTAGTTCTTCAGTGAGGTCTACAGTGAGCTTCTGGGTGTTACTTAGTAGGATTGCTCAGGAGACCAGCAACTTTCTTCTTCTGTGTATGGTATGGGGGCTCTTAATTGGTTTTGCTTATCATATTGGACATTCCTAATGCATGAGTTTGGATAATGGTATAAATTTGGATGATTTTGGATGCAGGTAACAGAAAAGCCAACTCATAAGGGCAACTTGTCTCATGTGGGGATTAGTCTAGGGGTAGGTGACTCTAGGCATGGCATTTTCCAGGCTCTTGTCTATTTCTCTGAGTTTCCCTTGGTTCTTTCCTCCTTCAGCCTCAGGCTCATAGTATCATCTGAAAACATGACAGTGTCTGGGGAGGAAAAGGAGTCTCTCATCTCTGATCACTCTTTAAAGGCCTTCCATTAGGCTTCTCCTTATGTCTCATGGACCAGGACTTGGCCATGTGCCCATTCCCAAATCCATCACTGGTGTGGGAAATGGCATGACTGTGGCTGGTTAAGACCAATCAGTTGGTTTGAAACAGGTGCTAAAAAGTCAACCCAATAGACATTGTTACATCCAGACCAATCAATGCCATTTCTTTGTATTTAATATTACATTTTTAATCTTTTTAGTTTGTGTGTGTGTGTTTTTTAGAAAATTTGGAAAATACAAAAATGTAATAAGAAGAAAACAAAATCACCCATAGTTCCACCATTCAACCAGAGCAGTAGTTAGCATTTTGGAGCATTTCCTTCTAAAATTTTTGTATCTATCTATCTGTTCTATATCTCCATTTCTTTTTGGTTCTTTTGGTCTCTGTAGATTGACCAATACCTTTGTTGACCAAACCAGAGTGATTACATAGAGAGAAAATGAGCTTCTGTGATATTTATGGTCCCTAAACATTGACCCGTGGACTAGAGGTGCTCATGAGCAACAAGGCATTGTGGGGCCATGGAGTACCTCATGGGCCTTGGTTCAAGGTCCAGCTTTCTCTTTGGCCCAGCTAAACTTTAGCCCTGCCTAGGCTTCAGTTTGCTCATGCGTAGATCATGGGGCTGGGAAGGGACCCCTAAAGTCAAAACCTGTAGAGGAGCAGCTTGGACATTTCTAGCCTGTATTTTTCTCATGGAAATGATTGGTCCTTTATTGAAACGTCCCAGATATCATGACACGGCTTCAGAGGTGAACCTTCTCAGCAGGGTGGAGAGTTGCAAATCAATCAAGACAAAGACAGCAGGTTCAGGCTGGCTGTGGACCAGGATGACATGAGCCAAGCTCACAGGGGTGGCTCTGCCCCGAAGTGCCCACCTCCATTGTGCTCTGCAACCTAAAAGTAGTCTCCAGGTCCCCTTTTGATAATGGCTTCGAATCCATCACTGGCCTGCTCATTCCTACTCGTGTCCATGGGATTGTTTGTCCTCTCTCGCTGTGATTCTGGTCCCTGGCTTCCTGAGTGTTTGCCACCCAGCTGAGGATCACGCCCACTCCTACTGGTGAGCAGCACGAGAACCGACTCAGGGCAGGGTGAGACATTCTGCCTGCCCTCGGTGAAAAGTACTGAGTTTGGCCCCATTTTCCCAAATTGTTTGTAGTTAATGGCAGAAAAGTAGGCAATTACTAATTTTTATTTTTCAATTATAGTTTATATTCAATATTATTCTGAATTAGTTTCAGATGTATAGCAAAGTGGTTATAAAATGGTGTACTTCACAGAGTGGTCCCCCTGCTGCTTCCAGTACCCACCTAGCCCCATATATACCGTAGTTATCACACTCTTATTGACAGTATTCCCTGTGCTGTAATGTGCATCTCCGTGACTATTCTGTAACTACCAATCTTTCCACGTAGCCCCCCAAACCCTCTCCCCTCTGACAACTGTCAGTCGTTCTCTGTATCTACGAGTCGGTTTCTATCTTGTTGAAAGTATACTAACTATTATTAGAATTCATCTGGGGAAGGCTTGGCATCTTAACTGCCCTCCCAAATCTCCACCAATATCCAGCCACCCCTAATAAACATGTCTGATTTTAAAACGAGCTAATTCTGTAAAAGCAACTTCAAGATTGAGTCCCCTATGCTGTCCCCTGCGTGCCTGTGGTTACTCTAACCTTGGAGCCCTTCCTGTGGTGGAAGCTCCAGAGATTCCCTGTTCTCTCTGCAGATCCCTGAGCGCTTCGCCCATCCTGGGGGCACCAGATTATTGGGGAAACTGACTTCCAAATGTATGGGTTCTCCAGGGCTCATACCGGCGCCCCCCCCACATTACATTCCAGACATTTCTGGAGTCAGAGCAGAGCTAGGGAAAATTAGAGGTTGCTTTTGCTTATTGGTCCTCTCATCTGTGTGTTTGCTGACAAGTTTTAAAATTTTTCTACTTGTAAAAAAATGTGTGATAGGAAAAGGGACAGACTTTGCCTGAATTGTGGTTTGAAGGTAATGGGTGAATTTCAACAAAGCATTTTCTCTCCAGAGTTTATTATTTGTATAATTAATACTTGTTAATGATTATAATTATATAATCATAACATGTTATTATTATTAATAATACAATTCTCTTGGTTTCTACCCAGATATCAGGAGTGATCTTATTCCTTAATTTCCCAAATTGTACTGTTTTTAAGATTGTTGTAGTGGGGGGGGGAGACTTTTCTCATTAGGATTTCTTAAAAGATTGGGAAATCTCGCATGAAAATGTTATAGCTTGCTCTCTAACCAGCATCTTTGTGGGCTGCAGGTGAGAGCCACCTTGGAAAAAGTAAGGAGGCGGATGTACGGAGACTATGATGAAATGAGACAGAAGATTCGGCAGATCACCCAGGAGCTGTCAGTAAGTCACTGTCTGGGTGACGTGGGACTGTGGAGGGTGACAGCGTCTAGAGCTCCCTCTCAGTGGCTAGTGTCAGAAGACATTTGAGTTTATGATGTTCTTTATGAGTGGGATCATGTTTTAAATGAACTGAGGGAATTTTATTACGGAATAAAGTTTATCATTTAAGGAATTTTTTTTCCGGAGCAAGAATACTCTTCCTTATATTAAAGCATTCCCTCCAAGTTCAGGAAGAAGACAAGGAAGCCAGCTGTCACCATATTAATTATCATTGTGTCTGAGGTGCTAGCCAGTGGAATTAAACAAGATAAATAAATTTAGAGGTATAAAAACCTAGATAGGTAGGTATAAAACTATCACTATTTATAAACTATCTGATTATATAACTAGAAAGCCCAAGTGATTCAATGAAAAAAAACTACTATAAACAATAAAAGAAGTCTGTAAAGTAGCAGGGTGAAAAATTAATGGATACAAAGAAAGAGGTTTCACTGTATAAAAACCAACCAGTTAGAAAAAATAACAGCAACAACAAAAAGAACCTACTAAATATCTAGGAGTAGACGGTAACAAGTGGAAAGACACACCACGTGCTTAGAATGGAAGATTCGACATTATAAAATGTCAGTACTATCGAGCTAATATACAAATTTAATATAACTCAAAATACCAACAGATTTTTATTTTATGTTGTTTTTCTACAACTGGACCAGGTGCTTTCAAGGAATAAATATGAAGAGTTGGGGGAATTCTGGGGGGAAAATACCAATGAGGGAGACTAGCCCTACTACCATTACAAGAAACTGAAAAAGCCCCAGAAATTAAAACAGTATAGTATTGGCAGAAAAGTAAATAGCATCAGTGAAAAAAAATCTAGAAATGTACCCCCATGTGTGACAAATGTAGCATCTCATATAAAGGGAAGAAAATGAACCAGTCAGTGTATGCTGTGGTGACAACTTATATATTGTCACATATATTCTGTGTGAATAAATTATATGTGAATAAATTCCAGGGAAATTATATCTCTACAATAGAACAGAGTTGTAAAAAAAAAGAGAGAGAGAGCCCTAACTGGTTTGGCTCAGTGGATAGAGTGTCAGCCTGCGGACTGAAGGGTCCCAGGTTCAATTCCGGTCAAGGGCATGTAGCTTGGTTGCGGGCACATCCCTGGTAGGGGGTGTGCAGGAGGCAGCTGATCGATGTTTCTCTCTCTTCGATGTTTCTAACTCTCTATTCCTCTCCCTTCCTCTCTGTGAAAAATCAATAAAATATATATTTTTTAAAAAGAGAGAATGAAAAGAATGACTAAGTTCTTCAAAAGGAGATGGAACGATTACAAAGATTATAGAGTAGATGATGAAAAAGCAAGATTCAAGATAATGTAATGTATTGTAATGCTACCACTTATGTAAAACAGGAAGGGTAAATAAATGTATCTAGATTGTTTTGGGTGTGCACAAAAAGTTGCTAAAAACATAATCAAGAAAGTAATTAACAGTGATTCTTAATTGAAGGGCAAATTAGGAAAGGCGGTACCTCAGCAGATGAGACTGGGAGATTATTTTAGTGCATACCTTTTACACTTTTTAAAAGTTGGAACTATGTGACTGTTACTGCATCAAAATTTAAGAAAAGACAACCTTCCTCTGGTTTAACCAAGCTAATGCTTGTGAGAAAAATTTAAAAAATAAATATTTGTGATTGATAATCTTGAAGAAAAACGTCCATGTGTCTATGACATACTCTCCATAAGAGCTAGTCATTGCCAGACCGGAGCACAGTTACAACAGCCATGCATCAGAGTTTACTTTACAGCTTGGCTGTGAGAGTATCTGCTTAAGTAAGACCTACTGCCTTCATTACAGGGGCAGGGGTTTATAAACACAGCCACCCAGTCATTCTCCCTGGCATGTAGGAAGCGATTTGTAAAATCCTCTCCTACTAATGGAAATTCACTCAGCTATCCAATGACGGACACTAACAACTTTAATTAATGCTAAAGGATTGGATTTGCAAAGATGAATAACAGGTCTCTGCTCAAATAACCCTTGTTGTCTCATGCCAGAACTGTCACAGGAGCTTGTCTCTCTGCCTATAGCCTCCTCCTCCTCCAGGCCACACCACACACTGCAGCCAGACTGATTGCTAAACTACTGCTATGTGAACACACCCCGAACAACAGCACACCACCCATTCCGGGTCCCGGCGGGCTGTTTCAGCTCTCTGTCCCATCCTCAGGGTGCACCTCCTTCTGTATCGTGCTGGCTGCTTTCTGTGGCTCTCACAAGGATCACCCTTGAGCCTACCCAGATCCCTTCCCCTAGCTCTGCTGCCTCCCTGCCCCTCTCTAGCCAGCCCTCCTGTAAGTTTTAGCTCAAGATGGGCCTCTGATGAACTCTCTCAAAGTATCAAATGCACACACCCAACCAAGACAACCCAACAACAGCAGCAGCCACGAAACAACTCTTGAGAATGGGGTGAGCCCAAAGTATATTCTTTCTAGCGTGGGTAGAAAGAACAATAGGGCCCAAGAAGATATTCCACCTGGGTTCGAGTTCCAGCCGTGCCACTTCTTAGGCCTGTGGGTGCAATTTCCTTACCTTCTCTGATTCTGTTTCCTCCCCATAAAGGCCGATGTGTGGCTGCCACATAGTGTTGTTGTGAGGGCTGGGGCCCAGTATGTGAATGTGTACAAACTATCCAAAGGAGAAGTCTTCCTATCTTTCTGGTCTCTGGGTCCTGCAGATGTTGACTTTTTAATTTGAGGCTGTCCACGAACTGTCATTGAGGTGGATGTGGCTGCTGTCAGGAGACAGTTCCAGCCCAAGCAAAGGTTCCTGGGGGTGTCTGGGTTGGTTTTGTGAAACTGTCTCTTCTCTCTGTCCAGGTTTCACAGGCTCAGAAGGACTACCTGGAGAATCACATCGAAACACAGTCGTCGGCCCTGGACAGCTTTAATGCCACGAACTCGGCGCTGGCGTCAGACTCCATTGACCTGCAGGTATTCCTCTCGCACTGGTAGGTGGGGTGCCATCTGTTGGAGGGCAGGCAGGCCTAACCAGAGTGGCCCCGTGCCTTTGTAGAAACAAATGTGAGTCACAGAATGTCCTCAGCTCCTCACGCAGAATCCTTTAAGCTTGGCTGCAGTGAAGGCCATGCAGGGAAGACGGTGAAGGAAGCTGAGGGTGGCACTTCCAAGCTGAGCCTCTGAACCTCTGTGTTGCAGTTGTTTTGCCCTCAGTAAAATGGGGGTTCAGATCCTGAGTTTCATGCTGGAGATGTCACTTGCTCCTCTAGATCCCCAAGTGGTCTTAAGTGTCAGTGTCATCAGCACCTCCCCCTCCCCCTGCAGCCCTGGTTTACAGGAAGTTCCACCCAATCACAGGACAGAAGGCAACCTGTATTCATGACTGGCTGTTAAGCACTTTTTCCTAATTTAGAAATTATTTTGCATGAAAAGAAATAATATGCATTTTAAAGAGTCTCTTGTAGCACCGGACAGGTTAAAGGAGGTCCTTGAACCTGTTTAGAGATCCTTTCTCTAAAGCCTCAGGGTCTTACATTTGTGCGTGTCCACCCCTTCAAGGGGCTTGCTCTCTTAATTAATTTGATTTGCTGGGAGTTTACCCCTCAGATGCTGCCCATTGATGTTCTTCCAACTGAGCCTCTCCTCCATCTAACATGCAAATCCACTTGAAAATGACCAAAACAAAGCATATGTTCACCTGAAGCTGCGTCCCTTGGGTTTAGTTTTTAAATATGCAAACAGTAGTTTCTGCCTCACCTCCAACTATATGTGGCTCTTATCTTTCTCCCCTCCTCTTAAAAGTTCCATAAGCCATTTCACATCCTCTCTGGTTCCATATAAATAACTTCTCAGATAAGCAAACAGATTTCCATGTTAGGGTTACCCACTTCCCCTAGAACCTGGTGTTCTCTAATAACAGCTGCTGGGGCAGCATGGCCGAAAACAAAGCGAGGCCAATGTCCCACAGCGGGCCTGGGCGGGCCCCTTGTTTGGATGTGTCTGGGAGCCCGTTTCTGGTGGGGCCTCTGTGTCCCTCCCTTTTCCTGACTTTCCATACCGTATGCCCGTTCCCCTGGCCTCAGGCCAGGCCCTGCTCGATCCAGCAGCCTTTGTTTTCCCTGACTCCTGCCATCCAGGGGGCTCGCCAAGGCTCCCTCTCCTTCCCTCTTGGACATCGCATTCCCGGCCAGCTAGGAGATGCTGTGCCTCACCTGATCTCACACCTGGCCTGTATCTGTGCTGTTTCTGGGTTTTCTTCCCCATGATCCTTCTGATTTGCTATCTTGCTGACACTCCAGGCATTTACTTTAGATGTCAGCTGCTAGGACATGGTCAACCATAGCCCAGGTACTTGACTGATTCCTAGTTATGGTCCAGCCTCTTAGTCTTGGGCAGACAGAGTAACCTTATAAGGAAAATATTAAAAACCATTATTAAAAAGGAGAAGGAGAAGAAGGGGAGGAAGAAGAAATAGGGGGGAAAAGGAGGGAATAAAGGCAGTAAAGAAAGGTATGATCTCACAGCCAGGAAACACCTGAGTCTGAATATAGTTGACTTCTTACTTCTTCAAGGCCCCAACCTCTTCCATTGTTCATTATACCCTCTTTTCATTGTCATGTACAGCGAGACCAGACCCTTGGTCTGATTTCATAGAACATCAGAGCTGGAAAGAACTGTTGAGATGATCTCCAACCCCCTTGTTTATGTATAAACAGACTGAAGCCAACAGAGGGAAATGACTTTATCAGGTATCTAGCTAGTGGCAGAGCCAGGGCTAGAACCCGGGTCTCTTGGTCCAGAGATAGATTCATGAGCACAAGAGTATCTACAAGTATCTGTAGAGCCAGTGGGACTTGGAAAGGGGTGCTTGGGCCATGTGGTTTCTGTATCCTCTGGCAGCTTCAGTGTTCTGTGATTCCATGGCTCCCGTGTTTATTACCATCGAAAATTCTTTTTCTGATTCAAGTATGTTTAGGAATGAGGCTTTTTATTTAAATTGGAGGCTAAGGATTTGGGGCACTTCAGAGACTGATCATCTACAAAGAGGACAAAGGGTTGAGAAAGTGTCCAACACCAGATCTTCTGATTTAAAATGGTTGATGACCAGGGGAGGTGCTGGGAGGTGCTCAGAACTCAGTGTCCAGTGGGAGGCATTCTGGGCTCTGGAGAGAGAGTTAACAAAGTAGAACGTGAAGCATTAAGGAGCAACACTCTTCGTTTAAACATTCTTGCTGCAGTGGGTGGCCTGGAGCAATAATCAACAGGCGTTTGACACTTGTCAGGCACTAGTCTGAGTCACCGAACCCTGCTCCCTGGTCCTCCTTCACCACCACCTCCTCTGCCCAAGAGAGGAAGGTGAAGCAATGCAGGCGTACAGCAACCTCAGCCACACTGTCTCCGTCCTGGCAAGCAGTCAAAAGTACAGAAGTGAGGGCCCCTGCAAGAAAAAAAGGAAAACATTTCTGTTCTACAAAACACATAATTTTATTTTCTGATTTCATTGTGGGAATTTGGGAGGTATAGAAAACACAAAGAGGAAAATAAATATCATCCATAATCCCATCACATATGAAAAACCATTATTTGGATTTGGATGAATTTTGTGCTAGTCTTTTAAAATTTTCTCTGTATAAACACATTTGAACAAACGCTCATTTTTCAAAATGAGATTGTTCTATACTTACTATTTTCAAACCCATTTTTCCCCCATGTGAAATCATGTATTATGAACACTTTCCTTAGAAAGCCTCCATTTTAGTCCATTGCCGTCCATCCTAAGCAGTGGCAGGGGGCACTGGCAGCAGCGGTGGGGTGTTATGGGGGAGGTTCTTGGTCCATCCAATTACAGGGCCACAGAGCTCTTGACCACCAGGGGGGCCCTCAACCCCTCAAACACCAGGGTCCCGGGTTGGCGTCTCGGTGGCCTGACCTCTATTTCAGTGGTTAACAGCAAAGATGTCCTAGTGCGTGCACGACTCTGGTCATGTTTTCTCACATGACAAGATCTGTGTTTTTTATTTATTAATTTTTAAAATTTTCACCCCATTAGAAAACGCTTGTGGATGTTACTTTGGAAAATAGCAACATTAAGGATCAAATCAGAAATCTGCAGCAGACATATGAAGTGTCCATGGACAAGCTGCGGGAAAAGCAGAGGCAGTTAGAGGCCGCGCAAGTTGAAAACCAGCTGCTGAAAATGAAGGTAAAGTAGGGCGGGGCGTAGATTTCCTACTAACTTTTCTCTTCTTTCCTTCTCCTCTCTCCTCCCATCTTCAACTCTTCTATTTCCTTTTCTCTGTTCTCTTTGTTAAATTTTCTCACCCTTTTGTGGTCAACCCCACAGGGCTTGGCTTAAAGGCACTAGGAGGTTTCTGTGCTCACAAATGTCAGTCCAGATCGGGGTGCCCCATAAAGCCCCCACTGGGTGCTCCTGCCTTGGGCCCTGTGGCCTCAAGGGCTGCTGAGACAGTCACCCGGGCACTGCTGTTAGTACTGAGAGGCACTTGGGATGCCCTCAGGGCTGCGATTTCAGCAGCTTCACTGAGGCCCTCGCTTTTCTGTGTGGTTTGACAATGAAGAGTTGAAGGGCACACAGAAAGACAACCGGTGGGTGACCAGGACTCTGGACAATGTCCCTCTTCTCTTGCTCACCAAGCTGTGCTTAGTCCATTGCTGGGCTCCTAATGCCCTCCCACATTTGAAACCTACTTTTGACCCACCCCGTATTGAGTGTCTACTGTGTGTCTGCCTGGACGTTCCTGTTTATTCCAGGGCTGGCATCCGGCGTCTGGCGTCTGGGTCCATCGTTAGGCAGTTTGGCAGTCTGGCTGTTTCCAAGGAGACCAAGCCCCTGAATCCAGCCTACAGTTGCCTGTTTTAGAGACTAATGCTTTACTTGACCCCCAAATAAATAAAGTTATAGGAGTCAGAGTGTCCCACGTGACCTGGATGCAGAGGAAACAGGACTCGGTGACGAGCCCTTTCCGAAGTCCGTGTTTGCAGTGGAAATGGGGTGCAGGATGCATTGGGTCCCTCTCAGCTGATGACAACCCTGTTCAGGATTTTTCATTTTGTGGCTTCTGGGTGCCAAAGTGTGCCTAGTGACAAGAAGGGGGAGTTAGAGGGCATCTTTGCAGTAAACATCAGGTAACCTATTGAGGTTCAAGTACACCTCGCTTATCCAGGGTTACATATCCAGCAGACTCAGCATTCTGGAACAAGCGGTAGCGGGAAGGAAGGGCTGCAGACAGCATAAGGTCAATGGCATGAAGTTCACAGGCCAGTGCAGGGCCACCTCCACCCGGAGCCCTGCCCACCCACTACTCCACTGACTTTTCTCGTCTCCTAAGCTGGGTCTGCCCGAGCCACGAGGAGCCCCCAGCTTAGTGTTGCCCAAACCAGGTGGGAATGTTTCCAAATGCAACATTTGGGGAAGCACAAAGGTATGGAAAGGATGAGTCCAAATTTCTTACAGGAGCTTACGTCTTTCCTAATGATTTATTGGTTAGTGCAACCAACGGGGCAGCTTCAACTCCATGTGGACAACTACTCTTCAATGGCCTCCCTGCTTTTCTGACGTAGTTTTTGTAAAGTAATGTATGAACATACAGTGGGGAGGAAAGTCAAACAATATGAAAGCTAATCTAGAGATATGCCCGCACCATTTTACCTTCCCAGCAGCAGGGTAAGAGGATTCCAGTTTCTTCGCATTCTCACCAGCGCCTGTCACTGTTACCTCACTGCTGACGACTATGCTAGTGAGTGGGCAGTGGTTCCTCACTGCGGGTGTGTGTGTCCCTGCCGACGAGTGATGTTGGGCATCAGTTCTTGTGCTGATGGTCATGGTCATCTGTGTCTCTTCTTTGGAGTGCCTGTCAGACCCTTTGCCCATTTTTAAATTGGGTTGTTTATATTTTATTATTGAGTTATAATTATTCTTTATATATTCAGGATACAAGTTACTAGATATGTGATTTGCAAATATTTTCTCTCTCTCTCCCAAATATTTTCTCCCATCACTTTCTTGATGGTATTCTTTGAAGCACAGAAGTTTGTTTAAAGGTCACAAAGATTTACCTTACGTTTTCTCCTAAGAGTTTTACAGTTTTAGCCTTTGCATATAAGCCTTTGATCCATGTTGAGTTAATTTTATACGTGGTGTGTTAGGGGTCCAGTTTTATTCTTTTGCATGTGTCCACCCGGTTGGGCCTGCACCATTTGTTGAAAAGTCTATTCTTTTCCCATCAAGTGGTCTTGATAGATAATTTTTTGAAGCTTAATATTTTATAACAGGGAAATTATTATTTGGCTTCAAAGTCAATGCTACAAACAAAACAAAGTGTATTCAGAAATAGAATATTTATATCTGTAATATCCCCTTTCCACTCCTACTTCCCCCTTCCTCTTCCAGATAACCTTTTAATTTTTTAACTTAATAGTTTACTAGTGACCCAGTGCGCAAAATTGTGCGAGACCCAAACCCACGGAAAATTGTGGGAGACCCGGGACCCCAGACCCTGCTGCTCTGCGGGACTCCTCCAAGTCCCGCCGGTGCCGCGAGACCCAGAGTCAAATCCCCGCCCACCCGCGCGTGCCTCGCTGCACATACAGCCTCCTGGTGACTGGTCTTTGGTCATTATGGCGTTCCGACCACTGGGTTTTTATTATATAGATTCTACTCTGACCCAATTCTAACAATGTAGTGATCTTATTTCTCAGCCCACACAGAATACTTAAGGCTTAAAAAGAACATATCTTTCTGGGTTCTATTAGGGCATGGACCTATTATGCAGAGGAAAAGGTTTATTAAAACTAATAGAATAAAAAATAGTTAAATTTTAGGATCAAAAGAACATTAGACAGGAAAAGTCATTGAAGAATGGAGTTAATAACACAGTGGAGCATAGACATATTTTATAGAGAATTCAATTTAAAAATGCCTACATTTGGGAGGCCGGTTTAATACCTAAGTTAGTTTCCACCTCTTGAAAAATTCGCTCATGTGGAACACTTTTCCTGATAAGATCAAGTTAGTTAGCATAAGGTGCCATTTTTTAGTTTCTGTGCACCTGTTCACCCCCTTCCTTCTGCCTTCGATCCCTTTGCCCGTGAGTTCCTGCTGCCTCTGTCTTCTGCCGAGCCCGAGCCGGTGGGTCCCCTCCTCTGTGTGTCCACCTGTGACACAAACAGAGTGAAAAGGGCTTGGTGCCCTGGCACCGGCAAAGCTGCCGCTCTGAAACGGGTGTCTCTGTAGGTGGAGTCCTCCCACGAAGCCAACGCCGAGGTGTTGAGAGAGATGACCAGGAAGCTGTACAGCCAGTACGAAGACAAGCTGCAGGAAGAGCAGCAGCGGCACAGCGCCGAGAAGCAGGCGCTCCTGGTACGTCGTGGTGCGGAGACCAGAACAGAGCAGGGTTTTTGGTTCAGTATGGTCGCTGAGGTTCAGACACGGGGGAGGGCAAAAGTAGATCACAGTTGTTCATATTGTAAATAATACAAGAATTAATAAATCACAATACAAGAATAAACTCCGTGTTTGGCATACTCACAACTGTATTCCTACTTGTGCTCCACCCTGTGGTAGGGTTTCTGGCTGGAGATGAGTTGGTGGACTAACTACTGGCTGAGGGCTCAAGGAATTTATCGTTTGCTCATCCACTCCCTTCCCTTCTCCCTCCTTTCCTTTACTCATCTCCCTCCCTTCTCAGAATAGCCCCCAATCTCTGGCTGTAAATCCATCCCTTTCTCTCGCTAATCTGACGGTTCACCAGCATCCAGGCAGGTCCTGGGCCTGCAGCTGTGCCTTTCTCTCCCCATTTGCTCCTCTCTACCAGGAATTTCCTCCTCCTTCCTGTCCCCAATCCTACCCACATTCCCTAGGAGCCGTGAAAGTAAGGGCCTGCCATTCCCACAGCCAGCAGTATCCTGCCCTTGGGAAGCCCGCACGCTCTCCCTGCCCTTTGCGTGGCCTTCTCTACCCGTTATTGGAGAGGGGCTATATGCCTCACACCTTGGCTTCCCTAGGATAGCATATGTTTCTTGAAGGCGGGGACGCCAGGTCTGCCCTAACCTGTGTCCTTACAGGCGTCATAAATGTGCCGAGAGATGGACTGAGCTGGTGCTTTGCAATAAGGGAGAAAGACGTGGGTATTCTGCATTCAACTCCAGCTCTGGTCTTCATCCCCTTCATGTTGTTGGCACATATATTGACATTCTGAGTGTCTAGTCAAGGGCTAAATAACCTTCGCAGGCTCGTTTTACACATAAGGACTCGAGGGAAAAAGGGGGAAATGACTAGGCTTATTAAAAAGCCACGTGATGCATCTAGGCCCAACGTCATGCATTAGAGGCATCGTTAGCAACACCCTGGTTGGTAGTCTGGGGTCTCCATGGCTCTGCTGAGGACAGTGTGTTGCTTTTGCAGGAAGAAACCAATAGTTTTCTGAAAACGATTGAAGAAGCCAATAAGAAGATGCAGGCGGCAGAGATCAGCCTGGAAGAGAAAGACCAGAGGATTGGGGAGCTGGACAGGCTGATCGAGCGCATGGAAAAGGTAACAGACACAGCCCCTGTCTATTCCACTGGCCCAGATGCCCGGCTTTTCCGCAGCCCCCTGCAGGCCTGCGTGGAGGCCTCAGACGCCCACAGCACTGACACCTCTCGGCCCTGCAATGTGTGAGTTCAAAGAAAAGACCAAACTGTCAAAGTATGGGAAGTCCACGGAAGTTCTGATTTTTCCCTGATGACCATTTTTAAAAAGCCATACATTTAAAATTATTTACAAAAATGAATATTTTAGTGGCTCTTGCTTTGCTGGGGCCTCAAGCATGAACTTAGTTGAATGGTCAAGTCCTATTTAGATGTTACATCTGCACCACAAGCCTGTTGTTTCTGGGCGTGTGTCTGAAGGGTGGCTTTTCTCTGACACCCCACATTTCAGAGTGGGGGGCAGCACGTTTCTCTGTGGGTGAGGACGGGGGCTGTGCGGGGAAGGCAGGCGCTCAGCTGAGATAATGAAGCCTAGAGAAAGGGAGGAGGCCAGAGGTGAGGCAGAAGTGGAGAAAAGGGAAGAAAGGGTGGAGAGAAGAAAGAAAAGGAAGGAAGGAAGGGAGGGAAAAAAGAGGGGCCTGTGACCTTTAGCAGGTGACAGCTGACTTCTGGGGGAAGGGCGGCTGAGGGCCAAGCCTGGGACTGATTTCTGGGAAATGGCTCTCTAGCCACATGTGAGTTTGCAGAACAGTGGTGACCTGCCAGGACCGTGACTTATCAGCACCCCACACTCATGCTGGGTGCTGAGATCCTGATGACGGTGGGAGGGGGGATGAGGACGTGAGCAAGGCCAACATCTGGGCTTCCGAGTGATTCTGAGAAGAGGTCTCCTTACCCCCATGTCTGCAGCTTAAGCCCCTCCCCTGACAAGGTGAGGTTGAGCCTGAGTGGGAAGGGCATTGAATTCAGTGCCATGGAGCTTCGGCCTTGGGAATATCGTTATTTGGGAGGGACTTGAACAACTAAAGAGTCAATGACCATTTCACCTCTCCCCTGGAAAACAGAACCCTGTCTTTTATTGAAGAGAGGATGTGAGGTGGTTAAGACCATCCATGTTGGTGGGAGGAGGTGACAGTGAGGATCAGGCAGCAGAGGCGTATTCTAGGACTTGGGAGGGAGAGCGAGCTCCATGCTCCTGTTCTCCTACAAGAGCAGAAGATGCCCATTCTCACACACACTCCCTCCAGGTGACAGTTGTCTCGCAGGACAGAGAAGCAAGGTCCCCGTGGTGGTTCAGAATATAGGTTTTGCCGTGAGACTGACCTAGGGTTTGAGTCTTGCCTCGCTTTCTAGTTGTGGGCAGTGAGCTGACTTTTCCAAACTCGGTCTCCTCTTCTGTAAAACACTGATAATCATGGTTCTTTCCTTGGGCTTTGGGAGGAGGAATGAGAAAAATCTATGCAAAGTACTAAGCACAGTGCCTGGCGTATACCCAGCAGGGCCTCAGAAATTGGGGGCTGGCACTTTTATTTTGTTACAGACTTGCTTAAATGTCTGCCCCAGAGTCAGCCTTTTAAAGCTGGATCTGTTTTTTAGCTTATCTTCTTTGAACCCTTGTGATTCTGATTTCCCGCTTTCCTCCCCTGATTTCCATGTGGACCTGGTATGAGGGCTTTTTCTTTAGTGGTTGAAAATGTATCGTCTTCTTTTCCATTTAGGCTAGAGAAATGTTTGCTTTATTAGCTAAGATTAGGAATACCGATCGACTGCTCTTTCCTCTTCAGGGGTAAATCTTTGAGAGCAGGAATTGGGCCAAATCTGTGTCACACCCCTGTGGCGGTGTGTGTGTCCTGCTCACACTGAGTTCTGGATTTTGCTCAAGGACAGACCATGTGCTTTTGAATGGCTTCTCTGCTGTATACCACAGTTTATTGTTTCTCTTTTTGAGTATTGTATTCAGAACACTCTTCTGTGGTCGGTAACAACCTTTTAAGGAGTGTGTTCTCCCAGGGACCCCCTGCAGAACAGATAATGCTCTAGGCCTTGATCTGGGTGGTGGTTTCACCAGGTAATCAGGTGTGTACAAACGTAAGAAATGATTGGGCGGTGTACACTTAAGATTTGTTCAACCTCAATTTAGAAAATTATCGAACTTTTAAAGTATGCTCCAAATTAGGCCTTGCCCTACTTATGACAGCTTTTGGGGGGAGGGGGTTAGAAGGGAGGCTCACTTGTGAAAGGTTCATCATTATTATTTCAGGCCTAATGTAAACTTCCGGCCCATCGCCTACCACGTGGGGGCAGGGGTCATCCTGCCCAAGCTGGGCAGCAAGAATGTGCATTCCCTGTACAGACTGAGAAATAACAACAAAACCCCACCGGAAGTCGGTCTTCCTTTTTGACCAAATACATGGATGGTAATATTCTCTTCCTGCCAGGGTGGCTGCCCCCTGGTATACCACGGCTTACAGCTTCAGAAGTTGTGGGACTTACGTTTTCAAAGACTTGCTTTTAATAATTTTGCAGGAAGGAGGTTTGGAATCTATGTAACAAGTAAGAGTTTGTTGGGCATCTCTGAGATGTGGAAGCTCCAGAGGAGAACCATTTCCTGGCCTTTCCTAACTTCTCAGACCACTCATATTCCTGGACTCATGGCCCTCCCCTAGCTTTGGAAAAGCAGGTAGCATTTTCCAATCCCTGTTTCTCTCTGACTCTGACCCTCCCTCCAGGAAGGGCCCAAATGGATATTCCGAGGTAATTTTCCATTAACTTTTAATCACACCCGCAAAGTTCCTTTTCTCAAGTAATGTGACATATTTGCAGGGTTCAGAGGTCAGGATGTGGACATTGCTGGGAGCTGTTGTTCTTATGACCACAGTATATTTTTACAGGTGAACATACCTATGTAAACACCGCCCCCCCCCCCCCCCCAGGTTAGTCTATAGGCATTTATAGAGCCTTGTTAGTTGCTGCAGAAAGTAATCAAGAATTTTTGCAGTATCACAGGCCACTGATACAGAGTATTGATTATCATTATTTAGAACTACAAATTTCACAAGGCACCTGAGCCTAGGCTGGCAGAATACTGTGAATGGCTTTATCCAAGGTGTTTGTCTCTAACTCATAAATACGCCCAGAAACACACACCAACAAGTTTGGCGTTTTTGAGCTTCGTTAGGACTCTGGTGAGTGGGCGTGTAAAACTCACAGTGTGTTTCATATAGACTTGAGCTCACCAGTGCTGGAATCGACAGAGGTACACATTCTCTGTCCAACTTGGTTTCATCCATTGGTGAACATGCCAGTGTCTGTGTGTTTTAGGAACGCCATCAGCTGCAACTACAACTCCTAGAGCACGAAACAGAAATGTCCGGGGAAATAACCGACTCTGACAACGAAAGGTAAGATGCAACGCCCTTGATCTCGCGATGTTTTTTTTTTTTTTTTAAATATATATTTTATTGATTTTAGAGAGGAAGGGAGAAGGAGAGAGAGACAGAAACATCAGTGATGAGAGATAATCATTTGATTGGCTGCCTCCTGCACGCCCCCCACTGGGGATCGAGCCCGCAACCCAGGCATGTGCCCTTGCCTGGAATCAAACCTGGGACCTTTCAGTCCACAGGCTGACGCTCTATCCATTGAGCCAAACCAACCAGGGCTTGCGATGGGTTTTGATGGTGGACGTGCTGTGTGTGTGGGGGCTCACTTGCTCCTTTCACGTTCCACTCACCTGGCCATCTCTTCCAGCAGAAAACTGCTTGAGAGCTTCCCGTATGGAGCTGGTTTCTTTAGGAGCCTAACAGCCACTTCCTACAGCCGTGGCACACATTTTAATTTTGCACTGTCACAGTGCAAAAGTTCAGTCTGCCAGTGTTCTCCATAACCTTGAACTTCACAGGATGCACCTTGTTGATGAGAAAACATCAACTATGATTAATATCGTTGCCATGGAAGCTAACTTTAAAATGTCTTTCTGTGTTTCCAAACGTTGCTCGGTCAGATCTTGCCTTGTCCCCTGTCTCTGAGTGTACGAAGCCCTGCGTGGAAAACGCAGAAGTAGTGCGTGGACTCTTCTAGGAACCAAAAGGCTGAAAGGCCTCGTGTGGCTCCTTAGCGAAGGGGAACAAGGTTGGGATGGTTTGAGCATTTGGGGCAAGTTCCTTATCCTCCCCGAGATCTTTGCCAATCTTGGAAATGGGAATTCTTTTTTAAAGGAGGAGGGAGTTGTGATGATTATAACAGCATCCGTCTCACTGGGTGATTATCATGAGGGACATGTTGGACGTACTGCCTGCCACATAGCATTTGCTGAAAAAAATACCTGTTTTCCTTCCTCTTATGCAACTTCAGAGTTTGCAGAGTCATAGGGGTCTTGCCTGGTCTTTAATGTAGCGCTGACGAGGGACCTGGCAGAGGTGGGAAGCGGTGAGCTCACCACCAGGCCCTGCACCAGTGGTCCGGTCCAGGGCCCCCCATCTGCTGGGTCCTTTGGTTTCTTTGAAACCAGCAAAGTCAGAGAATAGTTTTTGCTATTTTCAAACCAAAGTGTGAAATGTTGTACGATGCAGTTCAGTCTGTTTTGGTGAAGAGAAGGTCTTTCAACAGGTTTCCCATTCTCCCAAGATAATCTCATACAGAACAAGGATAATTCCAGACTTCCCAGGGCTCTGCTGGGAGCTCTCATTTCGGACATTCTGTTGTGTTGCTAGATGCCTCTCCTTCTCTGACCCTTAATCAACGTAATTGACTGGCTGTTCCGATATCGTATTAACTCCAAAACAGACAGCCTCTCATACCTGCACGTGGTACCAGCAGATTTCCTCTCGGTGCCTGGAAAGTGTAACTGTCCTTATACAGGGGAAATTTACAAGTGGGTACGTGAAAAGAGCCCTCTGTTCCTTCCACCGCGAGGTGGTTGGTTGAGGCAATCACCTAGGACACACATCTTGGCGTTCCCTTCTTGTTTTTGGCAACATTCCTTCCCAGCGGGGACTCTCGGTGCCGTGCACACCTGTGGTGTGGGACTCAGTGGCTCTCTCCTCTGTTGTGTTAGGTATCAGCAGCTGGAGGAGGCGTCGGCCAGCCTCCGGGAACGGATCCGACATCTGGATGACATGGTGCATTGCCAGCAGAAGAAGGTCAAGCAGATGGTTGAGGAGGTAAGCGCTTGTCAGAGGTCATGGGCCAGGTTGCTTCCTGTGGTGGGGACAATTCAGCCCTGCAGCCAGATCTGACCTCAGCCCAGTGTTCTGGCGCTCACAGTGGACTTGCTCAGATCACCTCTGTCTTGACCCCGAGGGGAATTTCCTCTTATGTCCCCTCCCTGCTGATTATCCCTCTAAAAGAGGGTCTTCTCCAGATCAGAGGGTGACAGTTAATAAGTCATGAGGTGCAGGGCATAGCTCACCCAGTCTCAGAAGACAGCAACACCCAGGGAGCAAAGGGAAGTTTGACAAGGAAAGTTTAATTCAGCTTGGGTCTCTACACTGCCCCCTGCCTGCCTCCCCTGGCTACTACTCGTCCTTTCTTCATTTCTGGTGTGTCTCTCATTCCCTTTTCCTGTCTGTTCCTTTCTCTTTCTTCTGCCTTCTCCCCTCATTCTCTTCTCCTATTCCTGTTTCTTCTTCCTCTGTTCACTTTTCCACCATCCTTTCTCTCCTTAAGTGCCTATGTGTGAAACAAAGTTGTAGGTTTACTGTACGCTGGGCATAGTTTACTATTCTATTTTTTTAAATGAAAAGACAGGTAAGTTGAATATTTGTATTCTCTAAGAGGAAAACAATTCTTTTAACCTGTGTTAATGTAATCTGCCTCTCTTGTGGTGATTGCTCAATAGAAGAAAGTTTATGCTGTTGTAAAGCCAGTAACATATTATTGTAATTTTTTCTTGCTCAATTAAAAAAATCAGACAGAAGCCCTAACTGGTTTGGCTCAGTGGATAAAGCGTCGGCCTGTGGACTGAAGGGTCCCGGGTTTGATTCAGTCAAGGGCACATGCCCAGGTTTCGGGCACATGCCCAGGTTTCGGGCTCAATCCCCAGTAGGGGGTGTGCATGAGGCAGCCAATCAATGATTCTCTTTCATCATTGATGTTTCTATTTCTCACTCCCTCTCCCTTCCTCTCTGAAATCAATAAAAATTTTTTTTAAAAAAAAATCAGACAGAAGAAAAGAACAGTTAGTACTAACAGGTTTATAAAAATTCTCTAGGGTCTAATTCTCTAACTTGCAAAGAAAAGAAAATGGTTCAATTTAGTTAAACATGTGGTTGGCAGTGAAAAAAACTGGAAAAAAAAAGTTTTTCCCCTTATATAAAGCACTACTCTGAAAAGTTATTTCTTTTATTATTGATTTACTGAAATTAAAAGTATATCTACTTCTAATACATAATTTACACACATGACACAAATAGAAGTTTAAAAGTATATCTCTTTGATTAACCTATAAACTGCTGGAGATAGCGGCATGGGCTTAAAGTCCGGGGGTTGTGAGGATGGGGAGGGGCACTTTGTTTTTTCTTGTGTGTAGGATAAACATATACATTCGATAAAATTTGCTTCCCAAACAAGGAATCCAATCACATGGAGTCGAATCCTGTGCGTATTATATTGGCTCCTGTGCCAGCCTTGGGAGCAGTAGAATAAAAGAACGGGCGTCCGAGGTTCAGACAAGGCACCCATGCCCGCACCTTCGCAGCCCCTTTGCACACCTGTACGGGAGCACTGCCGGCATCGGCGATGGTAGATCCTGCCCAGTGGCACACTAGGCCGATGTCAGGACTGTGTTTCCCAAGGAAGAGCATCATGTTGTCACAGTTAGCATCTCGGGGCGCCATGGCTGGCAGAGCATAGCTTTTCCGTGTCTGACTTTCACACACGTGAAGTCTAGGGCTGGGCTGTTCTCGTTTCCCATCTGTGGCTCTACTGTGGAACACTGCCATTCCCCCACCTCACCACAGGGTGGTGCTCTGTACTGATCGCGTATCTAATATTAGAGAACCAGTGACTAAAACCTCAGACTGGTTGGCTTCTGATACAATTATTATCTGTAATATTTATGATTGGTACCAAAATCAAGAGATGCTTTTTAAAAAGACATTTTCAAAGAAGTTTAGGATGCGCTGTTTTCTAATTTACTTCTGGAACATAATGGAACTACCAATTTGAAGGGAGTGGAGTGGGGGAATATCTACACATGAAAATAAGGAAACAGATAAAGATCACTGTCCATGCCCTGCTTTTCTACCTGTGATTGACTGACTCCCAAATGAGCTTCCCTAAGTCCCGATGATGTGGTCTGGGAGACCCAGGCACTGGAATGAGATCACAAGCTGAAATTTAGGATGACACCGTCAGAGGGAGCTTCACTCAGGGGCCTGCTGGATTTCAGCAGTGGATGGAGACTTAAACACAGAGAGAAAGAGGCTTTTTATTCTAAATGTAAACATCTAAGTCAAGTAGTAAGAATTAATGTGTCTAGTACACTGTGCTAACTTTACAACAAAAAGATGGTTTAGAATCTTAATTGCTATAGCCACTTACGTGAATTATTTTTTAAGTTAGAAACATGGAAAAAGGAATATTGACAAATGAGCACATTCAGAAGAGCAGGATCAGGTTGGAAAGGAGCTGAGAACTCTGGAAATTCAGGGAATGGTTGAAGGCTTTGGGGAAGAGATGGACCAGGGGGCCAGACGTGAGAGCTGAATTAACATCTTGGATAATGGCCATCGAGAAGAGGGAATATATCTGTTTTGTATCGCCATGCAAGGCCAGGCTGGAACCACTGGGTGGCACTTAGGAAAAGGCAAATTTCAGCTCTGGGTTTAACATAAGGAAAACATCCTATATAATTAAAGCCTAATATGCTAAGTGTCCGGTTGTCCAGTCATCTGTTCAACCAATCAAAGCGTAATATGCTAATGATATGCTAAGGCTGCTCAACCGCTTGCTATGATGTGCACTGACCACCAGGGGGCAGACAGTCGGTGGGTAGGTTAGCTTGCTGCTGGGGTCCGTTCCGTTTGATCGGGACTGAGCAAGACAGGCCGGATACATCCTGGAGCCCTCCCGCTGTCCCTCCCCGGCTGGCCAACCTCCCATATCCCTCTCCAGCCCTGACTGTGCACCAGTGGGGTCCCTCAGCCTGGCCTGTGCCCTCTCGCAATCCAGGACCCTTCAAGGGATATCAGAGAGCCGGTTTTGGCCCGATCCTGCAGGCCAGGCCTAGGGACCCCACTGGTGCATGAATTCGTGCACTGGGCCTCTGGTTTCTAATATTTGCTGCCCTGGGAGGTTTTAGCCCTTCACCACGGGTGCATTCCTTATGACATAAGAAGTTGTGATAGAAGCTTCTTATAAATAAAGAATTCTCTATTGTTTACTAGGCTGTGCCTGTTGTTATGATCGCAGCATTATCATTACTTTCCCCAATGACCAAAATCAGCAAAATTATAACTAAATCACTTCAGGGCATTTGCACCAAATTTTAAAAAACCCAGACTACTGCCTGGCCAGTGCGCTCAGTGGTTAGAGTGCCCTGTGCACCACAGTGGTTAGAGGGCCAGTGCATGTGCATGAGGCAAACGATCGATGTTTTTCTCTCAAGTCGATGTTTTTCTCTTCCTCTCACTTCTTCTCTCTCTACAATCAATGAAAGGCATATTCTCTGGTGAGGATTAAGAACAAAACAAAACAGAAACCCAGACCACTGAATTAGTTACTTGTGGAATCTTGAACTCTGACTTTAGAAGAAAAATATATTTTTACCCATGAACTCTGGACATTAAGACAATTTGACCTAGAAACAGAGGCAGCAAATGTCAGGGTCCCCTTTCCTTCCCTCCCAGGAAGTCTGAAAGCTTGTCAGTATGGTAGCTTCACATTCACCAACGGTTGAATCCAGTCTCCATCCACTGTTGGTGTCATTTTCGTCCCAGTGTCTATGAAGAAACTCCGTTTATTAAAATGATGTGCTTCTTTTCCCAGCTCCAATCATCCATGAGGTCCTTGGAATCTTAAATTGTTAGGCAATATATTTCCTTCCACCTCAGTACAATGCAATTTCTTAATAATATAACAATCTGAATAAAATGTAACCGATAAAAATATATAAAAACAACAACAAAACAAACAAACAAAAATATACCTGGCCTAGGTTTTGCAGTCCATAGCTCAGTAATTGATTTTCATTGTGTAGGACAGTATGTTTCAGTAAGGACTTGCACATGTAAGAAAAGAGCAGAATGGGCCTTTTAGAAATGAAAGGTTAATATATGTCTTATGGGGCCAAGTTCATTGGAAAAAGGCAACTCAAAGAATTTTGTGGGAAGTGTAAGACCAAATACCCCCACAGACTAGATCTTTATTGGGGTGGATGTAAGGGACTGGTGTCTCCCTCCATCACTCCTTCTTCTAACTGGTTCTAACTCCGACAAAAAGGAGGAAAAGAACTACATGCTCCTTAGACTTTCAAAGGTTTGCCAGAAAATATAGAGGGACTGAAAGAAATAGCTCTTCTGGGGAAATTCACTCATCCATCTGTCCACTAGCTACCCGCCGGCACTCTCCGTGCAGGGCTGGGACAGGTGGGGAGGGGCAGGTGTGGCTCTGGATCTCCCCAGTGGTGTCATCCGAGTTCCAGAGTGACCCTCCTGCTGGGGTGTCCTGCTTCTGTTGAAAAGCCGCACTGGGGGTAGGTCCTGTGCCTCAGTCAGGCTGCATTCTTGAGCTTGCCATGAAAGGAACCCGGGGCTCAAGGAGGAGCCAAGGGCAGGGCGGAACCCTGACACATCTTCAAGTGTTAAGTCTTTAGTTGGCCCTTCAGAGGGTCATTCTCACCTCTTTACCTGTGCTCACCAAGGCCCGGTCTCCTGCCAACCACAGCGGTTTTTCTGCCAAGGGGAAATTAGCTGGAGGAAAGAGCAAATTCTCATTTGCCCTCAAAAAGGGTAGACTTACATTTTTGCCAGTGGGCAATGATATTATTCAGCTGAATACATAGTACTTTAATAAGAGTTCCTTTACCTTTTCTGCCTCAATCATAGGCATCCTTTCGTTTCATCACGGCCTTCTTCTAATTTCCCATTGTGTTTGTGATGGGTGAAATGTTTCTTCCAAAAGCAAATGTCTGAAGAGGTTTCCTTTCAGTTCCAGAGAGGGCATTTTTCCTTAGAGTTTTCTTTTGCAGAAAGCAATTGCACCCCTGACCCCCTTGTATAATTTAGATGTTTAATGAGTGCACAGGTGCAAGGAATCGATTTTTCTAATGCAGGCAGCGCATTAGAATCACGGGGAAGCCTTAAAAAATTCCAGAACCCAGCAGATGGGAGTAGGAGGGAGGGACTGGCGATTGGGGGGGTGCTTTTGGTTGGTTTTTAAGCCCCACAAGATTCCATTATACAACCGATGTTCCGGGTTCTTAAAACAGTGGCATGCGTTTCCATGCTGGGTTTTTCAGGCCATCAGCGCATTTAGCCGGCCTCCCTCAGGAGCTGTTGTGCCTGAGGTGAGAAGCTGGCAGTAAAGCTGGTAGGAAGGGCTCAAGGGAAGAAAGTGCGGGAGACCGGGCAGCAGGGACCAGGAGCACTGAAGTGGGAGGCTGGTCCAAGTGTGTGCCGGTCTGAAGTACCATCAGCCCCATCGATGGCTCACTCTTAATAGCTCTGCTGGCCTGGTGGTGTCCAGGCAATAAAACTTCCCAGAGGCTATCCATGGCCACCTAGAGAGATGTTGTTACTAAGGCAGGTATATTTAGGCACACTTGTTAAACAGATAATAGAGACTTAACCCTTTGCACTCGCTTGCTTTTTTCTCGATTCCTGCTACCGATGCTAACCGTGTCGAGTCACACTCAACATCCGAGTGCAAAAGGTTAAAGGGACAGAATCCAATTCCAGTGGAAGCCGAGAACTACCACTAACAAAGAGACCAAACGTGGTTCGCATGGATCCTCTTCCCGCAGTGCGTGTGTGTGCACATGTACGGCCTTGCCCTGGTTTAAATTACTTCTGTCTACACAGAAGTCCTTACTTTTGGCCACACTGGCCTTCCTTAGAAAGAAAAGCACACGATACCTTGTTGAAATAAGAGTATTAACAATGACTTCGTCTCACGTGCAAGACGAGGCAGAACTTTTTTGCATTTCCTAAGAAATGGTTTTGAAAGTATTTGATTATCATCCTTTAGATTTTTAAAGAGTGAATTTCTTGTTACAACTCTACAGCTTTTTTAGGAGACAAATTGGATGAGGGAGAATAGATGATGAGTAGCTCTTCGAGGAGTTGAGGTTTGAGTTACTAGTTTCTGGCTCTTGAGCCAGCCAGCAAAGCTGGGCTTCTCTTGTGTTTTTTCAAATCCCCATAACTTACCTCCCAGGCCCCACATCTGTATGCACCCCCTGCGTTAGAAACCCTGGAGAAGTAAGTTAGAGGGAGGAGTGAACTTTATGGGTTTATAGTAAAAGCTATCTAAACTGGAGATGAGCATGGACTTCCTAGAAGCAGACATGCTTGCATTTACTAGTTGTGGGACCTTCAAAAAGTTATTAGTTTCTTGTCTGTAAAACAAGGTTAATAACAGTATATATCCGAGAGGATTTTTTGTAAGAGTTAAATGAGGTAATGTACAGTTAATTCTTGAATAACGTGTAGGTTACCCTATGCCAGTGGTCGGCAAACCGCGGCTCGCGAGCTACATGCGGCTCTTTGGCCCCTTGAGTGTGGCTCTTCCACAAAATACCACGGCCTGGGCGAGTCTGTTCTGAAGAAGTGGCGTTAGAAGAAGTTTAGGTTTAAAATATTTGGCTCGCAAAAGAAATTTCAATCATTGTACTGTTGATATTTGGCTCTGTTGACTAATGAGTTTGCCGACCACTGCCCTGTGCAGTCTGAAATTCGTGTATGACTTTTGACTCCCCCAAACTTAACTACTAATAGCCTACTGTTGCCTGGAAGTCCTACCTATAACAGAAACAATTGATTAACACATATTTTGTATATTATATGTATTATATACTGTATTCTTACAATAAATGAAGCTAGAGAAGAGAAAATGTTATTAAGAAAATCATAAGGAGAAGAAACTATATTTTAAGTATTTATTGAAAAAAATCTGCTTATAAGTGGATCTGCACAGTTCAAATCTGTGTTAAGGATCAACCCTATAGAAAATACAGCATATTCATTGGAACATAGGAAATACCCAATAAATATTAGCTGCTATTATTATAATAATATTATTACTACTACTACTGATTTGTGGGTTCTTGCTGTGAATACCAAAGGTAAAGTTAAATGGGTTAAAAGCAAAAGCCACTGGGTTGATTTTTTGACCAATACACAGGACTGCCCTTCTCTCCTTGGGAATCTTATGGATCTTTGGGTAACCTTCTTCCTCCTCCTGTGCTTTGTGCTGCATTCGAGCTTAGCCATCTGTCCTTTGAGTAGAATATTTATACACAAAGCACATTTTAAAAATATTTTTTTATTGATTTTTAGAGAGAGGGGATGGGAGAGGGAGAGACAGAAACATCTCTGTGAGAGTGAAACATCGATCACGTGCCTCCCACATGTCCGCTACTGGGGATCGAGCCTGCAACCCTGGCATGTGCCCTGACCGGGAATTAAGCTGGCAACCTTTTGGTGCACGGGATGATGCCTAACCAACTGAGCTACACTGGCCAGGGCTATACACAAAGCAGTTTTAAAAAATCAATTCTCTACATCTCAAGAATCTTCCATTTTAAATGGATCAGCCATGTATTAGCAATTTATTTTGAAATTATCCTGTGTTGTGCTGAAATGTACAACACAAAAGTACATTTTTGCCAAGTGCCCTGTGTTGAGAGGATTCCGTGTAATCTCCAACACTGATAATTAGCCAAATGGGGGTAGGGGAAGGAGCCACAGCACTGAGCCCGCAACCCTAATCCACCCAATTCAACTGTTTCCAGATCATGTCCCACGAGCTCTTCTCCAGATTTAGTCTCCGGCTCTTTGGAAGATGATAAAATGGTAGCCTGCCCTGGGTTGGAAGCGATTCCTTGTATTGTTCGTGATTAGAAGAACACTTGCACTCTCTGCTGGGAAGAGGTGGCATGTATCTGATGAGCCGATGAACAAAACAGGAAGGACACCTATTAAAAGGAACACTTGACCATGTAGGGCTCTTATTTGTGGAAACACCACATACTGTAACCTCAACTCCTACAGCCTCACACTGCAGAGTCAAGAGGGCTCAAAGATCCACAGACCATTTTTTAGAAACTTGAGTTCCTAGACATCAAAGAAGGAGCCACGATGAAAAATAGTCCTAAATATAATTTGGAAAGTGCCAGGTGGAGGCTGATCATCAGGTCCTGGAGAATGGAGCCTTGCGTATGGAGAAGCTGCCGAGGACCCTGCTAAGGAGACGGGAAGTGGGCTTGAAGACCTCCAGTGCTCCCACCAGATCACACCCCAGAAAACACAGAAGCAGCCGAGTGTCCATGTAGTTTGCTTTTATTTATCTGTGAGTGGTGGCCCAGCGATGTCCTCTCTGAGTGGAGATCAACAGCACTAGTCAACTTAGCACTCTTCCTGTTGGTTAAGGAGAGTTTGGTTGACTTCTATCACCACAGGCATTTTGCCTGAGTAGACAGTTCAACTAACTTCATGAAAAGGAGAAGTATATCTGATGATGAGAGACATGTATTAGGCTGAAATATATTGAAGTGAAATATGCTTCGTGCCTGCTTTATTTTTATAGGGTGCCGGTATCTCATCAAAATGTAGTGTTGCTTAAATCTAGTTAGTAGCAGCAGCAGTGGTGGTGGTAATAATAACCAGTGGGAGATGTTAGCCCACCTACGCTAGTAGACTGGGTTAATGGAGTGAGTTCATTAAGGGGACAGCGTCAATTTGATGTTCTCCACTCCCACCACTTCTTCACGGCAAGGTGGACAGGTAGATGCTTTCTTGTCAATAGTTGCCTTTGGGCTTTCATTGAGATGCTTCTGTCCAGCTTAAGCAAGCAAGCAGGCAGTGGATGGGAAAGGAAGCAGATGAATAAATTCCTGGATTAGTTAATGCAGTTAACCTACCTTGGTATCCTGTTTCAGTGCAGGTCCCCAGATACTCTGCTGGGAACTCAGACTTCTGCTAGGGAGATTTGAGTCAAATTTGAGATTTGCTGACCCAGATGTCACTCTAGTGTTGAAACCTACACTGTTTATAGGGTTACATACCTTCACTACCCTCATGTTTTTTTAAGTCTCTGGTGGAAAAGTTCCTAGCATTTGTTCTGGAGGCATAGATTCATTACCCAGTTTCAAAAAGGAAGGAGGGAAGGAAGGAAGGAAGGAAGGAAGGAAGGAAGGAAGGAAGGAAGGAAGGAAGGAAGGAAGGAAGGAAGGAAGGAAGAGAAAATGAAACGGAAATGTCATGACTTGTAGAGAAAGTGGATCATTGAGGTGAGCCTTTCTCCCAGAACTGTGTGCTGTCCTGCCCTTAGAGTTTCTTCCCTCTTGTGGGTGACAGACAGTCCTTGGAGGCCAGCTAGGCTTTATTTTGTGCAGAGAGTGGGGCCTTGATTGTGTGCAGGACCCTGAGAGCCTCCAATATGTTATGCCCTCGGCGCCTCATCCACGTCCCCCTAGGACTGGCCCTAGCTCCTCGGCCAGTTGGTGATCTCCTTGACCTGGAGATCACCAACTGGCCTGACAGGACCTCCCTCCACCTGCCCCTTCCTCCTGTGCCTGTGTCCAGTTCACACTTTGCTGCCAGTATTGTGATATGGTGTGAACTTGACTTATTGCCTGTCACACCTGAGTTAGGTGTTCACATTCTGCTGCACCCGACCCATGCTCCTCCCCTTAACTGGATCATTAGCTTTCGGCTCTTAAGGCTACAGTTTTGTCTCATGGACACTCAGGCTTCCACCCAAAAGAGGTGCTACTCAGAAATTTGAGGCAGAATATATTTATAGTAAATTAGAATGTTATAGTTTCAGATCCTAGTGTTTAATGTTGTATTACTCATGTCTTTATTTTAAAATCTTAGATACTTTATCTAAAATGTAGTTTTTAGAAGGTATCAGAAAGCTCATATGTGTGGGAGCCTTTTCTTCTATGCATTATTGAAAGGATTACCGCAGTCTCATTGTATGACATGTACTGATACATGTATTCACCATACAGATTGTCCTTTCAAGGGAGAAGGTCTTTTCTTTGTCACTGTCACTGAACCCACTTTCTTTGTTGAGATTGTTTCTAGTTGGCTCTGCAATATTTCTTAAAGCCCAGGTGCCCACGATCTTCCCATAGAGAGTATGTGAGGCTGTGCTCCTGTCCACGTGACTACCGCCTACTGGGTGTTTCTCAGGTTTCAAGGCAACGCGTGTAGACCTCACAGTCCCACACACACTAAACCTCTATGGAAGGTATTATTAGCCCAATTTTTTTTGGCATAGGAAACTGAGACTTAGTGTCTTAAAAAATAAGTAGCCATCCATCTCTTAGCAAAAGATGTTGGTCTCGGGTTCATTGATTCCAAAACCAGCATTCATTCTTTGCTTCTTCTGTATTTCTAATTGGGAAAAATTTTTAATGCAGAAAATTATAGAGAATTATTAAAACAAAAACATTGGGACTCTCCTCTAGAATTGACAAATATTAACATTTTGGCATATATTTCAGATTTTTCTAAATAAAAGAAAACAGTACAGACAAAGGGGAGTTTCTTTTTTTATCCCTCTGCAGTTCTGATCTTTTTCCTTCTCCCCCATCCCTCCCTCCTCAGAGGCAATTTGGTCTCTATGCAGATCATGTGTCGATGCCTTTACTACCTACATATGTGTCTATTATCAGCATATATCTTAGTTTATCGATAAAAGATGTATGTACATTTTTATTTATACTATGTAAATAAGTAAAATTTATTGTATATATTTTGCAAGTTCTTGTCCCAGTTTTGTTTCTGATGTTGTTACACATAGATCTAAATTATTCGTTTTAGTGGCTCTCTAATATTCCACTATGTAAATATAGGATATTGTATCCTAATGATCGACGTTAAGCATTTTTCCAAATTTTTATTCTTTTACAAACAATGCCAAACATGTCTCTGTGCTTCTCAAATTGGGAAATATACTTAGAGGAGGAATTGCCAGAGCCTGGGGTTGGCACAGTTTCACCTTTGCCAGGTACTGCCCATTGATCTCCAAAGCAAACATACACTTCCGCCCATCACGGTGAGAAGGTGGATTTCTCCACATCCTCACACCTCCTGGCACTGTTGGGCTATAATTGTTGCCATTTGTGAAATGGTATCTCTTTGTTTGGGTTTTAATTTGCATCAGCCTGATTACTACTCATTGCGACTGGCGAGTTGAGTGTCTTCACAAGGTTATTGACCATTCAGGCTTCATGTCTATGAATTGGCAGTTCATGTCTTTGTTTATTTTTCTCTTTGGTTGTTTATCTTTTTTTCCCTCTTGATTTGTAGGAACTCTGTATACTATCAATATTCATAATTTATCAAAAATATTTTGATGCCATTATCTTCTCCCAGTCAGTGTGTTTTATTTGTTTATGGTGTCTGGTGTAATATACATGTTTTTAATTTTGGTATAAAGTTACCAACTTTTTGTGTGATGCTGTGTGTCTTTTTTGTTTATCATAAGGATATTTTTATAATAGTTTTAGAGTTCTGTTTTTATCTCCAGGTCTTTAATTACAACCCCCACCCACCCACTCATACCTTCTCTTACTTTTTCTCCATACCTATCTATCCTATTTCTTGTAATACGTCCTACACTTATCTGTTTTGTTTATTTATTTGTTCTGTTTCCCTCCACTAGAATGTAAGCTCCCCGAGGGCAGTTGCTTTTGTCTGGTTTGTTCATAGCTGTATCTCTAAATCTGAAATAGTCACTGACCTAGAGGAGATGCTCAATAAATATTTATTGAACAAATAAATAATAATCCATGTGGAATTTATTTCTTGTATATGTGATATGAATAGGGCTCTGTGGTTTTTTTTTTTGGGTGGGGGGAGTGGGAGAACATGGAAAGCTTGTTTCTCTAACAGCATTAATTGAATGGTCCATCCTTGCCCCACTGATTTTTTTCATGCCACCTCTATCAAGCTGGAGATGTTTCCCTTGTGCCACTGTCTTTAAATATGTCTGTTCTCGCCTAGCCGGCATGGCTCAGTGGTTGAGTGCCGAGCTATGAACCAAGAGGTCACGGTTGAGTACCCGTTCAGGGCCTGGGTTGTGGGCTCGATCCCCTGAGTGGGGCATGCAGGAGGCAGCCAATCATTGATGTTTCTACCTCTCGCTCCCCCTCCCTTCCTCTCTGAAATCAATAAAAAATATACATTAAAAAATATTTCTGCACTCCTGCCCTTGTGCTAAAGTCTGCGGGAAACCCAGTTCTGAGGGTCAGGAGTGGGGGTGCGGGTGACGAGCCAGGTCCGATGGATGCCCTCAAAGGGCTTTCTGGTTGACATTAAAACCTGTGAGAACTCAAGGCAGAATGTGATGTCGTACACAGGGGTATGATCTGGGTGCCGAGGCACAGAACCAGGAGACAACAGTAGTTAAGCTCACAGACGTCGAGTAATACATGAAATCTGAGTTTGTGTCTTGCTTCTGTTCCTGGGTGGGCTTTATATCTTTAGTGAGTTACTCATTCTTTCCAACACTGTTTCCTTACTGACAAAATGGAAATGATGACACAGCAACTGCTACAGAGGTGGTTGTGAGGAGTGACTGGTAGAATGCATGCCCACTAATTCCAGTGTGGGCGGGAGTCTTTAGGGAGGAGGTGATATTTGACCCAGTCTTGCAGGATGGATTGGAAATTTCTAGGCTGGGATTGAGTGGGTGGAAAAGGACATGCCAGACAAGATATGGAATAAACAAAAACCGAAAACATGGAGACCAGTAAGTGGGGGTGAGTTCAGGGAGCACTAATCTACTTTGTCTGGACTGTGGGAGGGAATCCTAATGAAGAGGCTGGAAATGTGGGTTGAGGCCAGTTGTGGTGGGTTATCAGCACTAAGCCAAGAGAATGTCCTTTATTGCTTCACTGTCAATTCCTAATGGCTCTTTAGGGGGTGCTGGGCCATTGGGGGAGGGGAGAAGGGGAAGGAAGGGCAGCTAGGAAGCTCCCAGGATAGTCCTGGCCAGTGCAGGTGAGGGCCCATATTCAGCGCCCTTGAACTTTAGGAACTTTTATTTTATTTTTTAAATCTTTATTGTTGAAAGTATTACATAGGTCCTCCTTTTCCCCTCATTAATCTCTTCCAGCCTGCTCCTGTCCCCCTCCCCGCCAGGCCTTCACCACCCCATTGTCTGTGTCCATGGGTTATGCATATATGCACACAAGTTCACTGGTTGATCTCTTCCCACCCACCCTCCGTTCTGACAGGTGTGAGGTGATATCTCATTGTCGTTCTGATTTGCATCTCTCAGGTGAATAGTGACTTTGAGCATTTTTCATATGTCTCTTGGCTTTCTGAGGAACTTTTATTTTTTAGCTCCAGCTTTGTGTCAGGTATGGAACTGAGTACTTCTGTATACATATATCATTGCATTTACCTCCAGTGATTCTTTCCCTGGATATTCCTGTTCAGTGTGTGGTCTTTTGCCCCTGATCCTGCATCCACTGAGGAAAGCACAGGGACAGAGACGCTTATAGCACCCTCTTCTCCATCCCACCTTCCTCCTCTAAAGTCACAGAAGAGAAAGAACAGTCTTCAAGACTTAGGGCCCCAGAATTTCTTCCCAGCTTTGCCTCCTTTCTGGGCAGCATTGCAGCGATAGGTTGTCACCCAGGGAGGGTGGAGGCAACCTCTGAACATCAGTGTGGTGTGAATGAAAGAGCCTTGCCGTCAGAGGATGTGGGTTTGGATTGCAGGCCTGCCAGCTTCAAGCTCCAGGGTGACCACTGTGCTGATTTGCCTGTGACAGAGAAGTTCCTGGCAACGTGAGAATTCCAGTGCTAAAGCCTGGAAAGTCCCTGCAAGCTGGGGTGAGCGGGTCGTTAGCCCTGTGTTCTCAACCTTTTCCTCTCCCCATCAGCAGCCGGCAGGTGCATTCCATATTCAGGGGGGTACCTAACATCCCTCTGTCTGCTCGCTTTATTGCACCCACTTTTGCATTTCTTTCTCCATTTACTGCCGGCCTTCCTCCCGGGGATGTTTTTCTGTGAGGGTGGAGACGAAGTATTCCTCGCTCAGCACCTGACACTGGGTCCCCCGCAGAGGTGATCACAGGTGACTGTTGAGGGATGAGCGATGATGCAACTCTAGGAACCTCAGTTTCCTCCTGTTTGGGGATGACCGCTCTTAGGGTTGTTTCTGAGAATAATGAGCTAGCCCAGCAAAAGCCCCGGTACCCAGTGCACCCCTCTTTCTTCCTTCCCCGTGAATGCATGCAGGTTGCAGGGCCAGTTTACCCATCCTTCCCTGATGTGTATACAGCCCAGTCACGGTTAGGCGCCAGGAGACTCGGGTCGCTCTTCTCCAGGAGAAGTTGAGTTATCGTTAATATAAGATAGAAATCAAACCAAATCAGATTATTTTACCTCAGAAGCCAGTTTCAACTGATCCTTTTGAATGGTATAGTTCTATTATTATATATAACTTCAAACTTAATAGAAAAAAATTGATTAAAATATGTGCCCTGTTCATATCCAGCCTGGCTGAATGCCACAAGACACATTAATTGAAAATGAATTTCTGCAAACCCAATCAAGCCCATGAAGATGAAAAATGTACCTTTTTCCCTCCGTCCCTTCATTGATTTTTCATTTTCCCCACTCAGAGCTTCATTTAGCAATTTTTCAGTTTCATTTTGTTGTGGCCTTAATTCATTTCCTTCACTCCCCCCAAAATGAGATAATGTACCATTTTCCTTGTCCTTTTAAAGCTGTCCTTTCAGGCCGCATTAGTGCAGGCCGGGTTCCGGCTGTGCCGTATTTCTCTATGCTTTATTATTTCTCAGGAAAAGAGGGTAACTTTATTATTTTTAAAATTCTTACTGCGGTCGTCTTTATGGAGGAGGATGCACTTTAAAACGCATTACTGTGAAATGACAATGTCACAAGACTTGTAGAATAGAATTAAGAGAAACTGTAGGAAAAAATTAAAAACACACATACCTTTTCAGGAGAAAGAGTGCAAAATGCGGCTTATCCCCATTTTTCATGGAGGGTGCAGGAGGGTCCTGCGTGCTCCCTGTTTTGTTGCGGGAAATGGAGACCACCGTTTGCCAGATCACAAGAGGCTTGGGTTGAAAACAAGGCCCTGTCAGGACAAGAGGAAGCCGAGGGAGAGAGAAGGTGCTGAAGCCTGAGTGAGCTCTGGAAGGTTCCTGCCAGGCCTGTCCCATCCCTGCCCTGGGCAGTTCCCTGGTTCACTGGACCTCTAGGCATTTTGAAAACAATAATGGGGATCCTCGAGTTATTTTCTTGTGAAATTTTCAAGTCATCTCACCGCTTATAATGTCCTGTGAAAAGTCTACAGGGACTCACCATAAAGTGTCATATTGCTTTACTCTGACCTAGAATTCAGAACCCTGATGATCTCATTTTGATGAGAAGCTGCGGTTGGCACTTCTTCTTCTCTGATCTGCCTTGCAATGGGAAAAGGATTTGTTTCTTTATCAGCGCCTTGCAATGGGAAAAGGATTTGTTTCTTTATCAGCGCGGTTTAAAGCAGGAAGTGTGTCTAAGTGAGGGTCCACGGGAAGGAGTAAAAAGGCAGGCGTGTTGCTGATAGAGGTTGGGAACTTCCTACCACCACACACCACCCTCATACCCCGGTTTTGAATAAAAGCACCTGTGGGCTTTATTTAATTGGTTATTCCTAAAATTAGAATGAAAACGGCATAAGAAGGTAAAGGGAGGATACGTGGTGATAGGAGATGACCTGGGGTAATGAATACACAATACAATATACAGATGATGCGTTGTAGAATTGTACACCTCAAACCTATATAATTTTATTAACCAATAAAATTTTATTAACCTCAATAAATTCAATAAATATATATATTTTTAAAATATATTTTATTGATTTTTTCCAGAGAGGAAGGGAGAGGGATAGAGAGTTAGAAACATCGATGGAAGAGAAACATCGATCAGCTGCCTCCTGCACACCCCCTACTGGGGATGTGCCCACAACCAAGGTACATGCCCTTGACCGGAATCGAACCTGGGACCTTTCAGTCCGCAGGCCGACGCTCTATCCACTGAGCCAAACCGGTTTTGGCTCAATAAATATATTTTAAAAATTAGAATAAAAACAAAATAAAACAAATTTCAAAGAAAATAAACAATATCATAAACTTATTAGTAAACAAACAAAAAATAACATAACTCCTAGTATCATACTCCATTCAGCATGTTTCCTGTTTTAAATAAGGCATTTTTCAGATATGTGCATATTGTCAGTCACCAGCTGGTAAAAGAAAGCATCCCAAGCACAATTTCTTTAAAAAACCACATCAAGTGCTATCTAGCATTTAATACTTACTTGCTGCTGCCATTTCTTACATTTCTTCATTTCTGTCCACATCCCCAACCTCAATATTGAGCTATGTTTCACGAGTCTTGCACAATTGGGTGCTATCCTCACAGTTCTAATTACAGGCCTGTATCACCTTCTGTCGTCTAGCACAAAACAACCCGTGTCCCACGCATCTGTCACTAATGGAAAAAACCTCCAGGAAGCTGAGAGCCTTGCAACCTCCAGGGTTGTATGGATCCATACATAACAGGACTTCACTCAATTTTTGTACAATTTCATTTTGATCTGGTTGACACATAAGCTCTTTTTGAAACAAATTGGGAGGAATCCTTTCCCTAGCAATCTATTTCCAAAGCAGTTTATAAAGACGTGTGGATTGATAAGGGTGGTTTCATCTCCTCAGAGAACTGCTCTTTCCTATAAGATAATTGATACACTGAACATTTGTCCCAGGTGGGTTTGCTGTCTCGTGCAAGGGCAAGATGTGAATAAAGGATGGTAAATGGCAGTGATTGTCCTAACGGGTTTGCTGGGAGGGCCGAGGTAGAACAGAAGAGGGAGACACAAGGCCAGCCTGAGGGACTTGGGAAGACAGGTGAGAGGTGACTGTTGAGTTCTTCATGACAGAGGGAGGTTTTCTGGTGGGGAAGGGGAGGGAGTATGGCGCCAGCACGTGCCAAGGGATGGAGGTAGGACCATTCTGTGTCCATGGAGTGTTGAGAGGATGGAGTGGCTTTTCTGTAGGATTCATTGTGAGACAGGACAGGTAAGACACGAAACTGGGGAGATAGAGTGGGACCACAGCAGAGGGCTGGATGTCCATGCTAGGAAGTTTGAATATTAGAAGCTTGGGTGGGTTTTTAAGCAGGAGAGTGATATTCAGCATCTCTCAGGGGAGAGCCTAGAAGTTGTTTTTTCTGTAAAAGCTCCGCCCAGAGTGGATTCCAGGGTGTGGCTGTGGATAAGAGGGGCTGCTTAACCCAGGTCACCTAGGCAGGCCACTCAATGGTGACTAATGTGAAGAAAAGCCATTATCAGTCCTAAGACCTCCTCTCCTCCTTAAATATCAAACTGGCCTGTAGTCTTAGAGAACTAATATCCTGCTTGAGCAATTAGGCTGCAAGACATTTATTCAGTTTGAGTTACCAAAAACCATGCTCATGAAGACAAAAATTAGAAAAGATTCTATTAACATCTGTTAAAAGGTTCCAGATTTTACCAAGATGGGTTTTTTCCTTTTGTTCTATAAGGGGGCCTACAATTGTATATTTCAATGTAACTATTGCAACAAGATTACCTTCTGGTATAGATAAAGTAGGTGAGGTCTGGAGAGCGAGTGCTTCTAATTTCTCATTTCCGGATGCCCTGATTAGAGCCTGGTAACCTGGCTCATTTACCACCACCTCACGACAGGTGGACCTAAATGCTGCTCCACGACGGCACATAAACCTGTTGAAGGTCAAATTTGTAAGCTTAAGCACGTCAAAAAGTGAGGGCAAAGGTACCACATGGATTTCACTTACAAGCTGCACGGCACCCTGGATTTTGAGCGGCCCCTGATTTTGAGGGGACATGTTCACCTGGGTTCATCAAGTTCTCCAAGAGTCTGTTCCAGACAATTCCTCCCCAGAAGTCTAGGGATGGATTGTTCAGAGATGGGTGGATGGATTCATTGATTCATTCCTTCATTGAGAATATAAAGGTGACCAAGGTCTTTACTCTCAAGGAGCTCACAGTCTGAGTGAGAAATTGCAGTAATGCGGTAGTAGTAGCTAATGTTTTGAGTGTTTATCGTATGCTAGGTGCTTTTTGAGACAATATTTCAAAGCTCTTTGAAGTGGGCAGTCAAAAATAGCACCATTTTCCACACAAATGTGTGATTTAGTCATTGTGGCTCAAGAGTCATATTTGGAAGTCAGTTGTTACCTGTAACGTTATCAAACCCAGAAGCAGGCAAGTCAGCTTATATTAGAAGCGTTACCTTCTCACTTGGGAGAGGGCCTGGGATGTGCTCCAAGGGGCAGGCTCCAGGGCAGACTAAGCAGGGATTCAAAGCTGGCACCTGCCACGCCCTGCCTGCCAGTCTTACTGCCCTTTTTTCCTAATCTGAACAAGCCGACCCTGGTCACAGAAGGTACTGTACAAGGTGCTTCTGTACGAAACGCTCAAGGCCGAAAGGACAGGTGCACGCACAGCTTTCCTTCAGCTCAAGAGCACGTCGCTTCGTGAGGCATCAGCTGCTGACAAACATGAGCCTGGGCAGAAACTTGAGCACCCCAAATCCACCCGCACCCTGTCCTCTCTCCTGAGAATGAGGGGCCTCGTTAGAACCAACCCTCTCGTCCCTTGGAATGCTCAGAATGCTCCCCTCAGCTCTCTGCAGATGACATCTTGCCTTGTATTTATTCCCTTTTTTAAATTAGAATGCTCCCATGAGCTGTTCATTAGGGTGCCCTTCCCGCACCTCTTTCTTCTCTTGACTCACAAACCCCTCTGATTACTTCAGAGACAGGGAAACGTGTGTGTGCGAAGTTACTTTCTATGTTACTTTAGGTTATTTGATGACATATTGCCTCTGACCTTCCTGGAACATTTTAGTTCATTTCAGGACCCATTTTACCTATCATTTAAGATTTTAAAAGTCTGCTTTTAAAAACCTTAAACTCTAAAGGAAGGGATGAAAAAGGAACACCATTATAAGGATGATTTTTGAAAAATTTTCCTACAAACATTGAAGGAAATTTAAACAATATAACTTTTTTGTTTTGCCCATAATCCTACCCCAACCCCAGACTGATTTAGTTTATCTAACTTCTCTTCCAGCTTTTACCTTTGTCATTGTCAACTTTTGCTTTTCTATCCCTCTGGGTTTTTGATAAACATGTTCCCATTTTGCAATATATTTGTTTTTAGCGTTGGTGTAATATATTCCATCCAATTGATATCCCATAATTTATTACCCATTCCTTTAGTGCTAGACATTAAGGTTATTTCCATTTTCTCTATTATAAATAATAGGAGCAAGAACATCTTTGTATATATAACTTTTTTTCCTACATCTGAATTATATCCTTAGGATAAATTCCCAGGAGTGGGATTAGTGGGTCAAAGGGTACGAACAGCTTTATGGCTCTTAATATTTATTGCTAAATTGCCCAAAGGGTCATTCTAATTTACAATGCCACCTGCAACACATGAGAGTAGCTGTCCCTCCCACCCCTTCCAACACTGATTTCTTTAGTCAATAGTTTGGAGCAAATTTAATAGGTATTAAAGGATACCTCATTACTCTTTCAAATTGTTAAGTTCTTTAATTATTATCAACATTGGACATTTTTCTTAAGTGTGATTCGTATAGTCTATTTTGTAAGGTTTGCTTTCATGTTGGAGGGTTATATTTCTTTATACTGAGTGGAATTTAAAATATTTTATAATGAAAATGTCAAATGCACTTAGGACAGAGAGAATAATCAATGAAGTTTTCTAGACTCACCACCCAGATTCAACAAATAGTAAAATGTGGCAATATTTGCTTTATTTGTCTCTTCTTTTCCTCTCCCCCGCCCCTTCATGTAATTATTTTAAAGCAAATCCCAGACATCCTGCATATGTTTCTTATATACTTCACCATGCATCTCTAAAACATGTGGACTTTTTCTTATATAATCATAATGCCATTGTCACACTTAACAAAATTAATGGTAATTCCGGGGTATCATTGAATAAACCAATCTGTGATAATATTTTTTTGAAATGTCTTTAAAATGTCTTTTACTGATGCTTTGGTCCAATCAGCACACAGAGAAGGTCCAATACATTTGATTATTATGTTCCTAAAGTTTTTTAGTCTATAACCTGCTGCCCTCCTTTTACCCCCGACCCCCCCCCCACTGCCACCAGTTTTACCCCCACCAGGGACCTTGAGTTGGTTGTCCTATAAAAGTTCCCACATTCTGGATTTGACTTTTTCTTTCCTTATTTGCTCTAGAAGCTCTCCTAGATTCAGTTTCAACTTTTTGTGTGTGAGGGGAAGCAAGCATACTTCATAGTGGTGCTGTATGATTCATTTTGCATCATTTGGGGCATGCAGTGTATGGTTGTCCCACTTTTAATGATGCTAAGGTTGATCATGGATTCAGATGGTGGCAGCCTGAAGCAGTTGTAAAGTTCCTCATCAGCTTTGCCCCTCACGCTTTCATCTATCCATGGTGGTTGCTTGAGTCAGTTTTTTCATGGGGATTGCATAATGGTGATTTTCTCATTTATTCTTTTTCTATTTTGTTTTTAATTTTTTTTTAAATTTTCTAATCTTTTTCCATTTATTAACGGGAATTCTTCTGAAAAGTACAGCTTTTCCCCTCATAGACTAGGACTTTTTAGTCATCTCAAAATGCAGTTTGTACAAGAAAGGCAGGATAAATGCTCTATTCTTTCCTCTAAATTGACAAGTTTGTAAATAAGAGGTTGTGCCCTTTCACTTCTAATGGTGTCCAACGAGTAGTTGCTGTTTTGTTTCTGATGAATCATAAAATACTCATGTATATATATATATGTATATGTATATTTCCATTCAATTCCATTCATTATTCTTTTTGATGCTCAAATTGTCCCAACCTTGGCCCAGGGAAAAGCTTTCATGTCCTTGTTTTCAAGCATAACAAGGTGTCTGGGTTCATTTAGTATATTTTTGCCCCATGAAAAGAGCCATTCCTTCAAGATGTCCTGTGTCTTTTTGCTCAGGAATGGTATTTAGAGACCACAATCAGCATATATTATGTGTTTATTGTTATTGTTTCTAAGTTTTCTCCATGGAAAAAGTTAGGAAATGCATATTTAATAAAAGGAAATAAAAGATTATGAGTTCCTACTGATATTTTTATTTCAAATTTAATAAAACTCTTTTTACTTCTTTGATTTCATACTTGTATTTCTTTCTATTACACTAAAAATCTTGATTCCAAATATAAAATACTAGTTGCCTGATGCACGAAATTTGTGCAAGGGGCTCAGCCCTCGCAGCCCCGGCTTTGTCTGGAAGGTCGTCTGGACAGTCATTCTGCTGTTCAGTCTAACTAGCATATTAGCTCTTTATTATATAGCTCTTTATTATATAGGATGTTTAACAATATATTAGTTTAAAAATAACAATACTGATATTACTACTAACAATTTTCCTAGTGAATGAGAGGGTTTTTTTTTTTTTTTTTTTTTGCAATTCTGTTTATCTTTATAATACATTTCACTAAAAAATATAATCAAATTACCTTGTTAAAATGCTTGAATTAATTATTTTCACCCATTTACTATACAGTTAAGATCCTTTATTTCAGTTTGTTTTCAAGTTTTAAGATTTACTGATTTTGTCCATTTTGGTTTAGTTTTATTTTTTGAATCTGTAAAATATGCTTTCAAAATTAAACCTATGTAATATAGTTTTATCAGAAAAGTCTTTCTTCTGTTCTGTATCCTCTATCTAATTTTCTCCCCTTCCCTATGGTAACTATTTTTTAATTCAGATTTGTTTTTATCTTTGCAGTATTTTTTTTTTTTTTGCAAATATGTGTGCATTCGTATGTCCTCACCTATTTTACACCAATGCTAGCAGACCATGTATTCCTTATAATACACCAGATCAATGTTTTCGAGATCTTCATTTTTCTTGAAGGTTAGGTAGACATCCAGTGCTAAGATGCACCATGGTTTATTATTTTTAATTTAATAAATATTTATTGTTCAGATTATTACAATTGTTCCTCTTTTTTCCCCCCATAGCTCCCCTCCACCCAGTTCCCACTCCACCCTCTGACCTTACCTCCCCACCCCCCGCGTCCTCATCCATAGGTGTACGATTTTTGTCCAGTCTCTTCCCACACCCCCCACACCGCTTTCCCCCCGAGAATTGTCAGTCCACTCCCTTTCTATGCCCCTGATTCTGTTCCATTCACCAGTTTATTCTGTTCTTCAGATTTTTTATTCACTTGATTTTTAGATTCACTTGTTGATAGACATGTATTTGTTGTTCATAATTTTTATCTTTACCTTTTTCTTCTTCTTCCTCTTCTTAAAGAATACCTTTCAGCATTTCATATAATACTGGTTTGGCGGTGATGAACTCCTTTAGCTTTTTCTTATCTGTGAAGCTCTTTATCTGACCTTCAATTCTGAATGATAGCTTTGCTGGGTAAAGTAAACTTGGTTGTAGGTTCTTGCTATTCATCACTTTGAATATTTCTTGCCACTCCCTTCTGGCCTGCATAGTTTCTGTTGAGAAATCAGCTGACAATTGTATGGGTGCTCCCTTGCAGGTAATTAACTTTTTTTCTTTTGCTGCTTTTAATATTCTCTCTTTGTCTTTTGCTCTTGGCATTTTAATTATGATGTGTCTTGGTGTGGTTCTCTTTGGATTCCTTTTGTTTGGGGTTCTGTGTGCTTCCTGGACTTGTAAGTCTATTTCTTTCACCAGGTGGGGGAAGTTTTCTGTCATTATTTCTTCAAATAGGTTTTCAGTATCTTGCTCTCTCTCTTCTTCTGGCACCCCCATAATTAGGATATTGGTATGCTTGAGGTTGTCCTAGAGGCTCCTTACACTATCTTCAAATTTTTGGATTCTTTTTGCTTTTCCGGTTGAGTGTTTTTGCTTCTTTGTATTTCAAACCTTTAACTTGATTCTTGCGTTCCTCTAGTCTTCTGTTAGGTCTCTGTATAATAGTTTTTATTTCAGTCAGTGTATGTTTAATTTCTAGTTGGTCCTTTTTCATATCCTTGAGGGTCTCGCTAAATTTATCGGCCTTTTCTAGAAAATTCTTGAAAAACCTTAGAACCGTGGTTTTGAACTCTATATCCAGTCGTTTGCTTTCCTCCATTTCTTTCATTTGTAATCTGTTTCTTTGTCTCTGCATTTCGCTGCTTCCCTGCGTTGGTAGAGTAGCTTTGTGTGGTAGGTGTCCTATAGGGTCCAGTGGCTCAGCCTCCCCAGTTACCTGAGGTGGATACTCTTGGTGCACCCCTTTGTGGACTGTGTGTACAGCCTTGTTGTAGTTAAGTCTTGATTGTTGTTGGTATCACTGGGAGGAATTGACCTCCAGGCCAATTGGCTGTGAGGATCAGCTGTGTCTACACCGGGAGAACTTCTGTGATGGAGACAGGCTTATGAGACAAGACTTGCAAAATTGCAAAAGCCTCTGTGCTCAGTTTGGATGGGGCGGAGTCTCAGGGCGGAGCAGACAACCTTGGCTTCCCGTCAGCCCTGCCCTATGAGGCCCCTGGGTCTCAGTGTCCCTTGGTAATCACTGCAAGCACCTCTGAGAGAAAGCCACCCTCGAGTTTTGCCCACTGTCAGACAGTCCAGTTTCTCCCCAAATGAGTCTGGGTTCCCAGAAACTCACCCGAAACTGGAGTTCAGCACAGTTGGGAGCTTCCGTCTCCCTCTTGCTTTAGAAAGCCAGCTGCGCACTCAGCTGCCCGTGCACTCAGCAGTCAGTCCTCTATGCGTGTGCGCACCTCTGGACCTCTGCTTTCCGCAGCTCCCCTGAGTCTCAGTATGCTTTCTCTTTTCCTGACAGTCCAGATTCACCCCGAATGAGTCTGGTTTCCCAGAGTCTCACCTGGGACTGGAGTTCAGCGCAGTCGGGAGCTTTCGTCTCCCTCCCAGTTTAGAAAGCCAGTCGCTCACTCATCTGCCTGTGCACTCAGCCGCCCGTCCTCTCCATGTGCGCGTCTCCATACCTCAGCCTTTTGCAGCTCCTCTGAGTCTCAATGTGCTTTCCTCTTTCCTTCTAGTTGTAGAATTTCCACTCAGCCAGCTTTCCTGTGTTTCTGGATGGTGTCCGTTTTGTCTTTTAGTTGTAGTTTTGATATTGTTGTGCGAGGCAGCAGTTTAGGTGTTTACCTATGCCGCCATCTTGGTTTCTCTCTGCACCATGGTTTATTTAACCAGCCACTGAATGATAGAGTTTTGTTTTCTAAAAAAACAAATCCTGTTTAAGTCATTTCATATTTTGGCCAATATGTCTTCAATATCTATTTTTAGAAGTGGAATTGCTGCCCTGGCTGGTGTGTTCCGTGGTTAGAGTGTTGGCCCGCACACCGAAGGGTCACAGGTTCAATTCTGGTCAAGGGCACATACCTGGGTTGCAAGTTTGATCCCAGGCCCCTGTCTGGGTATGTGTGGGAGGCAACCAATCCATGTGTTTCTCTCACATCGATGTTTCTCTCTCTCTCTCTCTCTCTCTCTCTCTCTTTCTCTCTCCCTTTCCCCTCCTTCTCTCCGTTTCACTCTCTCTAAAAAAAATCAATGGAAAAAATATCCTCAGTGAGGATTAACAAAAAAAGAAAGAAAGAAAGAAAAGGAAGGAAGGAAGGAAGAGAAGGAAGGAAGGAAGGAATCAAATTGTTGAGTCAAAGGGTAGATGCAATTATATTTTTGAATTTTTTATAGGAATTGTGTCATTTTGCATTGAGAGGGATTTTAAAAACGATTTTGCAAATTTTCAAATTTAATATACAAGATTGTTTGAAAATTAGTGCAGTCTTCAAAATCATGAGTTACTTAATGAACCTACATGCTATTCCCACTAGTTTCTGAGACACGGCCTGGTACACAGTACCCTGGTTCATGCTTTAGGGCATCTGTGGTTTGTCTATGGAGACATGATATGTGAAAGAAGAGCAAAGAGGAGTCCAAGAGAGAATATCAGTATTAAAAAGCAAAGGTGAAAGCCCAGCTCAAGCCTGTCTCTGCTCACCCCAGGCTGCAGGAGTCCCCAGTCCTCTGAGCTTCACTAGCGGTTTGAGTGGCAGTTACCCTTTCCCCAGATCAAAATTTTTGACACCTGGTTGAGCAAATATGAAGCACTAACCGGAATAACAGAGCTGCATGTTTGATATGCCGGATACCTCATATATTTAAACTGAAGAGTTTATGTAGAGTTGAATCTGCATTTCCCGAAGCATGTTCTGTGGGATGGTAATAAGGGTTACACAGAAAAATCAGTGTGACTAGGTTAGGTTACACACACCTAATGACATGGGACTCCAAAATCATGTCTGATGTCCCAGGCTTACCTGGGCGTGGAATTCCCTTTACACGGAACTTCTCATGTTCATACTGTTCCATGGAACACGCAGAACCAATGTGTAGGTCTTGTTTAAATGAAAACCAAAAGCATTTCTTCCAGTGGGTTAACTTGTACAATTCTGTATTTTTTACTAACAATCTTCAATTTGTTTTCTTTCCAGATTGAATCATTAAAGAAAAAGGTGCAACAGAAGCAGCTCTTAATATTGCAGCTTTTAGAAAAGATATCTTTCTTAGAAGGAGAGGTAAGAAGCTGTTTCTTTAAGCTGGTGTGTCTTCCCTACCATTACATTTTATGTTGCTGAGCCTACCATCGACACTTAATTAAAAATATGGCTACTTCCTGGCCTTATAAAATGGATTGAAGGTTAACTGCCAGCACTGAAAATGAGCTTCTGACAGCTAGTTTTTCTTTGCCACTTGGCTCTCCTCAGCCCCGCCTGCCGCTCACCTCTGATGTAGGGTCTCATTTTTCTTGTTCAAGAATTTCCTTAGCAAGCCTGATAAGCTTTTGATTAATACTGATCATTTCCCATGCTTGTATAGTGCTTCATAATTTGCAAAGTATTTTCGCATACATTCCTCACACGATTCTCTCCGCAGCTCTAAGCAAGGTAAGAGCAGGATTGTTATCTTTGTATTAACCAACGTTTATTTTTTTAAAAACATCTTTTTATTGATTTCAGAGAGGAAGGGATAGGGAGAGAGAGATAGAAAAATCAATCATGAGAGAGAATCATTGATTGGCTGCGTCCTGCACACCCCCTATTGGGGATCAAGCCCGAAACCCAGGCATGTGCCCTTGACTGGAATCAAACCCAGGACTCTTCAGTCTGTAGGCTGACGCTCTATCCACTGAGCCAAATCGGCTAGGGCTTAACCAGTTTTTAAAGAAGAAGCACAGGAAAGGCAGGTGCTTCGCTCAGGATCACCCAGCTCAGTAATGCCAGGGCCCGGTGGAGAGATGGGCTCTTAATCCAATGTTCTTCTAGGAAACTAAGTCAACACATTTTAGCAGTGACTTAATTTCACCTGCAACTTTAAAACTATTTAGTACTCTTGACTTTCTGGCTTGAAAGTCATTTTGGAGTTTTATATAAGTTCCAGAGAAGGAAATTATTGAGTTGGAAAAAAAAAATTGAGGGCTTAGGTATTAACTGGAGGAGAAGCCAAAATCTATTTGCTCTGAAGGGTATGTATTAAGAGCTTGGCATTGAGCCTCTTCCTTCTGAACCTCCATGAATCTCGCCTTGTCTGACTCTTCATTATAGTCTTTCCCTTGGGGACAGTCCAGGAGAGAAGGATGAAGTAAGGGGCCAGAAAAGAAGAGGCGTTTATTAAGCACCTCGTACTCATTGGGCACTGTTAATGACTTTCTATATCCTCTGTATAACATTGACGTTCGGTGGGATCAGACTTCGGCTTCCTATTGGCTGGGGAAAGTTTCTTATAAAATGCGAATGTTAACTGCATCTACGTGTGTGTGTAACTGTGCAGCGAGATGCATAGAGCATGCCTGGCAGGTACTGAGCACTTGTTAACCTGTAACTTGTTAGTGTTGTTCTCTCTTTATTGAGAGGATGCCCAGTGAGTTAGATTATTCTCCCCCATTTTATAGAAGTGGAAATTGAGGTGTAGGTGCATGAAGGAACATGCCCAATGTGGCGGAGGAGATGGGTAAGCCTGGATTCAAAGCCTGAGCTCTTAACCAGTATGTTTGTCGGGGTGGCGAGCTGGGACTTCATTTACTCTGTTTTGGAGGGACTGCCTACAAAAGTCATAACCAGCCGTCCCTTAGTGCCCATGGGGTCCTGGTAGCAGATTCGAGGCTCAAGAATCTCAGTGTCAATAGATACTTGCCCCGTGCCATTCCTGTCTCCTTCTCCGCAGTCACTGAGTCCAGCTCCGGCCCTGTGAATGGGGATTTCTGTTGTGAAGGCTGCCCTCTGAAATTAGAGCTCCCGTGAGGGGAATCACACCGTGCCCAGTGAGAGTCAGAGAGTGAGTGTCGCAGTGGAAGCTCATGGGTCTAGAGAGAGGGTGGTTACAGGAGAGAAGAGAGAGATGCAGACAGGAGAGACCGTGCCCAGCAGCCCTGGCTGGGCTACTCAAGCCAGCTATCCTCCTGGAGGTTATGAAGTGTCCTCGGGGATACTGTGCATGGAGAAGGCCACACACACATTTGTGTTCTGTTTAATGCTTGATTTCTTCAACGCATCTCCTTTCCTAATTTGGATTGTCTGGACTCTGAGATGTGGATGTCAGCTCACCAGTTTCTTTGGGAGGTGATCCCAGGAAGCCCCAGTGGGGGAGTGGGGCAGTGAGACAGGGAGGGGCCTAAAGCCAGTCCTGGGGGCCTTATTGAGGAGGTACTACTGTGGGGTCTCTAGGAGATGTTCCCCTGGCTCTGTATTATCCTTCCCCAAAGTTCAGGAAGCTGGGCCTTTATCCACTCACTCCCGCCAGCCACTGGTTGAGGCCTGCGCCTGGGGGGTGGAGGGGAAGGGTTGTGGCAGCTCTGCCCTGGGCAGAGAGGATGGGACTCTGGAGGCCAGAGGAAGCCGCAGGTAAAGCGTCCCAGTGGTGTGTCAGGAAATGGGGAGTGTCCAGAGGATACCGATGGGGCTGGCAGTGACTGCTGTGTGTATCTAATAAGCAAGACTGTGAGAACCAGTGTTTCTTGAGCATTTAAAGACTGGTTATAAATTGAATAGATGAAATTCCCTTAACCTACCGTATTTTCCGGCGTATAAGACTACTGGGCGTATAAGATGACCCCCAACTTTTCCAGTTAAAATATAGAGTTTGGGATATACCCACCCTATAAGATGACACCCGGCGTATAAGACGACCCCTGACTTTTGAGATTTTCCTGGGTTAAAAAGTCGTCTTATATGCCGGAAAATACGGTACTTAAATTCCACTACAAAGTTAGTATGGCTAATTCCTTTGGACCACTTCAAACATCCCCCGTAAACAGTAGACAAAAATGTGTACGTAATAAGTTAATGACAAAACTGAATAATACATTTACATTCTAACCTATTCTAAAATTTTAAATATTACTAGTTTATTTCTTCAATGTTTCTGTTCTTGCTTTTTCTCGCTTGTAAAGGTGATTGTTTTACTTATTTCTGTGTTTTCTTAGACTTAACATCATTTGGGCACTTTACAGACAGGAGCAGTGACCTCTCAGATCCAAAGGAGATAGAATCCTTTTCTGAATAGCTAAGGAGAGAAGATGTGGGTGGGTACACACCACTGGGATGCTTTACCTGCTGATTCTTAGGTCACAGGACTAGGTGGCTTCAGGGTGATTCACACTCAGGACCCATTGTCATGGTGATGCATTGACCTGGTCATCAGCATTATTGGAAATGAATACATTCCTTATTACTATTCCACCATACGTAGTTGGACCATGTAGAGATTTCATCTCCTGGGACATGAGAGAGTGAGTCTGAGTACTTGGTTTTCCTCTCTCGGCTATGTGACTAGTTGAGCGTGTTACAGACACACTGCTGACTGTTGCTTCCTTGCTCATTGTGTGCGACCACTAATGCCATGGAATTGCTGCCCCTTTCTACCTGGTTGTATGACTCCCAAGGTCAACCAGTCTTTCCATGGGCCCTGATATGCTGGGATGACCTGACTTACAATTAATTCCTTTTGTTATTCTTTCCTCCTTAACATAGACATTTTATAAGCACACATATAATGAATACTCTGTAAAAGAAACTATACCACCTTAACTTAGTTTTAAAAATCTATGCAAATTGTCACATCTTATATTCGCCCTCTTTTTTTTTTTAATTAAAACTGTATTTTTGTACACTTTATATTAACTTTCCTTTTGAGTTACATTATGAACACAGGACATTTCTCAGACTCTTGTTTCCATAATAATTATTTCCTCCTCCGCCTCCTTGTTTTGTTGCTCAAATTGCCTCCACTCAGCTGGGGAGAGTTCTCCTACGTTAACTGCCTTGCCCAGGTGCAGGGTTCCTGATGACCTTGGAGTCGTTCTTGCTGCACAGGAACAACACAGTGTTCCAGACCCATCCTCGTTTCTGTCCTGTCCCAGGGTGGGACACTGGCTTGTCTCCAAGCAGCTCTGCTTCATTTTAGTGGAGAACTACATTGAAGAATAACTATCTGGCAATTTTTTTAGTCACAGGATTAGGGAAAATGCGTATCTTTTTAAGATCATGAGGTCACACCAATGTTCTCCAAATTTATCTAATTACATTGCTCTACAATACAGGGTTCTGTTGGGCACTAAGAATGTCTATTATGTTGATCTATTCTAATACCAGTAATTTTTATACTGTGACTTTTCACCCCATGCTTTAAACCATAATTTTGCTAAGGGTGGTGTTTCAGATCTCTTTGAAAAGTTTTGGTAAACAAATTTGGTAAGTTCCTATATTCTGTCTTATTAATAAAGTAGCTACTTTCTTTTAAGGGCCCAATGGCAGACACTGGAGTCAGACTGCCTAAGTTCAAATCTCAACTCTGCCACTTACTGCTCATGTGATCTTGAGCAAATTACTTAACTGCTCTGTGCCTTGGTTTGCTCATCTATAAATGGAAGTCCTCTCTTGGTATGGCATCCTCTCCACAGAGTTGTTACAGAGATTAAATTAGTTAATACTAAATGATTAGAAAAGTATATGTGTTTATTATTTCTTCGGTTATCTAGGTGTCATTGATATATATTTCTTCCTCCTCCTCTTCCTCTCTTCTTCCCCCTTCTTCTTTTAAATAGAGAAATATGGATAATTTTGGTGCCTGAAGTCATCATTTGTACTTACTGACGCTTATGCAATTCCCACCCCAACCAGATCCCCCCAAATTTGTCTAGCCTAGCCCCACTAGACTGCATTTTCATCAACTCATTCAAATCTTCCTGATACAAAAATATGCCCATTCTTTTTTCCAAACAAATTTTTATTTGCTCACCTCTTGAATAAGAAATATCCCATTTCCTACTTTTGATATAGAAGATATTCTCAAAATAAAATTCCAAGCATACATCTTCATTAGGTTGGTAAGCTTTCTGAAATTCTGCATAAATCCCATTTTATATATATATTTTTTCTGCTGGAAATCCTACATGTACAGCTGCATTTAAAAGTCAGAGGGAAGGATTCAAATGTCTTGGTTTGGTCCATCCTGCATTTAATGTGTACTGTGTGGTCCATAAACCTCTCCACATGTCTGTTGTGCATTCCTGGGACTCATTAACTTCCCCGTGTACTAGTGGGGCAGCAGCCCCAGGCATCAGGGCTCCATGCACGCACTTTATTGGACACACATTCTTGTTTAGTGTGTGTGCTACAGCCTCGCTGCTTGTTTCCCGGGCCTGAGAGAGCCGAGGGAGGTGGTGGCTGCCATGCATTTGTGACATAATTTCCAAAAGACTGCCAAAAGGTGCCATACCAGGTCTTTTCTTCCTGGAAGACACCCAGAGCCACTGGAGGGTATGCATTTCACATCTAAACACAAGGTGGTGGTATTTGAAAGCAGGAAAACCCTGGAACTTGATTCCAGATCCTAGAAGCAACCTCTTAAGCGCACAGGCCAGGCGGTAGGCAGTCTGAGCTGCTCTTGTCGGTCCAGTTTAGTGGTATTCTGCAAGACTGGGAGCAGCTGCAGGCAGTCTGTGTTTTCCTGTATTGGGTCCTGTCCATTTTATTTTTAAGTAGTTCTTAAATTTTCTACAACTTTCCTTGTACTACCCAGGTTCAGGCTCTCACCATCTTTTCTTTTTCCCTTGTCAACGTTAATATATATTAATTTATGTAAATAAACTGCACCTATTTAAAGTGCATAATGATGGATGTTAACTAGACTTACTATGGGGATCATTTAGCAACATATACAAAGATCGAATCATTATGTTGTATATCTGGAACTAATATGCTATATGTCATTATACTTTACTACAAAAATGAAGTGTATAATGCGATGGGTTTTGACAGTCATATATACCTGTGAAACCACCACCACAATCAAGAAAGAGAACATTCCCATCACTCCCCAGCCAGCTACTCTGTTTCCCTTGTCAATCTTTCTTGCTAGGCAATCACTTTTTTTTTTCCCCCCGAGGAGGGGACACTTTTGTCACTCTGACCTGTTTGCATTTTATGTAAGTGGAATCATATGGTATGTACTCTTTTGTGTCTGGCTTCTTTCACTCAGCATAATGATTTCAGATGTATTGCAGGGTGGTAGTCCATTGTATGAACATAGCACAATGTATTTATCCATTCACTTGTTGATAAACATCTGAGTTGTTTCCAGTTGGGCTATTTTGAATAAAGCTGCTATGAACATTACTGTACAAATCATTATGTGGACATGTTTTTTTTCTCCTGTGTAAATTCCTAGGTCAAATAACTGCGTTGTAGATGTAGGTTTAACTTTAGAAAAACTGTCAAACAGGTTGGTAAAGGGGTTGTAATATTTTATATTCCCACCAGCAGTTGGAGGGCTCCAGTTTCTGCACACCTGACTGGGTATTGTCAGTCTTTTTAATTTAGCCATTTTAGAGAGTATGTGTGGTATTTCAGTGATTTTTATTTGCATTTTGTGGTCACTAGGGATGCTGAGCATCTTTTAAAATGCTTATTGGCCATTTATATATCTAGTTTTTGAGGTGTCTGTTCAAACCTTTTGCCCATTATTTTATTGAGTCTTTAGTTTTCTTATTATTGTACTAGAGGCCCGGTGCACGAAATTCGTGCATGGGGGGAGGAGTGGGGAGTGTCCCTCAGGCCAGCCTCCACCCTCTCCAATCTGGGACCCCTCGAGGGATGTCCGACTGCCTGTTTAGGCCCGATCCCAGCTGGACATCCCTCTCACAATCCAGGACTGCTGGCTCCCAACCGCTTGCCTGCCTGCCTTCCTGATTGCCCCTAACTGCTTCTGCCTATCAGCTTGATCACCCCCTAACCACTCCCCTGCCAGCCTGATTGATGTGTAACTGCTCTCCTGCCAGAGTGTTTGCCCCTAACTGCCCTCCCCTTTAGGCCTGGTCACCCCTAACTGCCCTCCCCTGCAGGCCTTGTCCCCCCCAACTGCTCTCCCCTGCGGGCCTGGGTCCCACCCAACTGCCCTTCCCTGCAGGCCCGGTCACCCCCAACTTCCCTCCTCTGCTGGCCTGGTCACCCCTAACTGCCCTCCCCTGCAGGCTTGATTGCCCCCAACTGCCCTCCCTTGCAGTCCTGGTCCTCCCAACAGCCCTCCCCTGCTGGCCATCTTGTAGTGGCCATCTTGTGTCCACATGGGGGCAGGATCTTTGACCACATGGGGGCAGCCATATTGTGTGTTGAAGTGATGGTCAATCTGCATATTGCTCTTTTATTAGATAGGATAGAGGCCTGGTGCATGGGTGGGGGCCAGCTGGTTTACCCTGAAGGGTGTCCCAGATCAGGGTGGGGGTTCCTTTGGGGTGTGAGGCGGCCTGGGTGAAGGGCCTGTGGTGGTTTGCAGGCTGGCCATGCCCCCTGGAGACCCAAGCAGAGGCCCTGGTATCTGGAATTTATTTACCTTCTACAATTGAAACTTTGTAGCCCGGAGCGGAGCCAAGCCTCCTGCTCGCTCCGTGGCCGGCAGCCAATTCTTTTGGGGTTTGTGTATCTTCTATAATTGAAACTTTGTAGCCTGGAGCGGAGGCCTAGGCCTGGCCAGGGCTGCAGAAGCTTTGCTTCCTCCATTGCCGGGGGAAACCCAAGCCTCCCACTCTTTCCAGCTCAGTGGCTGCTGCCATTTCTGTTTGGATTTGTTTACCTTCTATAATTGAAACTTTGTAGTCTTGAGTGGAGGCTTAGGCCTGCAACAGCACGCGGAAAGCTTGGCTTCCTTTGTTACTGGGGAAACCCAAGCCTCTCTCCTGCTCTCTGTGGCTGTAGCCATCTTGGTTGGGTTTATTTGCATATTTGCTCCTGATTGGCTGGTGGACATGGCTTTGTGGGTGTAGCGGAGTTAGGGTCAATTTGCATATTACTCTTTTATTAGGTAGGATTAGGCGTACTTTGTATACTCTGGATTCCAGCTCTTTGTCAGATAAATGTATTGTGAACATTTCCTCTCATTCCATTTGCTTTATCACTTTCTGGATATATTTTGAAGGTATTTTTGTTTAGGTTTTTATTTTTTATAAAGTTCAATTTATCTTTTTTTTTCTTCTATGCCTTATGCTTTTTGCATTCTATGAAATCTTTAGATTTTCTCCTATGATTTCTTCTAAAAATTTCATAGTTTTTGCTTTTTAATTTAGATCCATGATCCTTTTGGAGTTCATTTTTGTGTTTTGTATGAAAGGATTGATGATTTCCCCCCACCCAGATACCCACCTGTTTCCTTTCAGTATCTCTTTAATTCTTGATACTGATAATCTGTGCCACCCTCCTTCCCTGCCCTCCCCCTCCTCTTCTTTGGTCAGTCTAGCTATTGGGTTACCAGCTTTGTTGATTCTTATTAAAAAAAAATTAAAATGGCTTTTAGTTTTATTTTCTTTATTGTCTTTTTCTATTTTATTTAGTTTTGCTCTGACATTCATTATTCCCTCCCTTCTAATTATTTTGGTACTAGAGGCCTGGTGCACGAAATTCGTGCACGGAGGGGGGGTTGTCCCTCAGCCCAGCCTGTACCCTCTCCAATATGGGACCCCCTTGAGGGATGTCCGACTGCCCCACACCCCAAGGGAACCCCCACCTGATTTGGGATGCCTTTCAGGGCAAACCAGCTGGCCCCCACCCCTGTACCAGGCCTCTATCCTATCTAATAAAAGAGTAATATGCAGATTGATCATCACTGCAACACATAATATAGCTGCCCCCATGTGGTCAAAGATCCTGCCCCCATGTGGACACAAGATGGCCACCACAAGATGGCCAGCAGGAGAGGGCAGTTGGGAGGCACCCGGCCTGCAAGGGAGGGCAGTTGAGAAGGACCAGGCCTGCAAGGGAGGGCAGTTGAGAGGGACCAGGCCTGCAAGGGAGGGCAGTTGGAGGTGATCAACCCTGCAGGAGAGGGCAGTTAGGGGTGACCAGGCCAGCAGAGGAGGGAAGTTGAGGGCAAACAGGCTGGCAGCAGAGTGGTTAGGGGGTGATCAGGCTGGCAGGCAGAAGTGGTTAGGGGAAATCAGGAAGGCAGGCAGGCAAGCAGTTGGGAGCCAGCAGTCCTGGATTGTGAGAGGGATGTCCGACTGCCCGTTTACCTTCTATAATTGAAACTTTGTAGCTTGAGTGGAGGCTTAGGCCTGACAAGGGCAGGCGGAAAGCTTGGCTTCCTCTGTTACCTAGGACACCTTGCTCTCTGTGGCTGTAGCCATCTTGGTTTGGATTAATTTGCATACTCGCTCTGATTGGATGGTGGGCGTCGCTTATGGGCATGGCTTGTTGGTGTGTTGGAGGTATGGTCAATTTGCATATTTGTCTATTATTAGATAGGATTACTTTGCTTTTCATTTTCTAGCTTCTTGAGGTGGACCTTAGGTCATTGGTTATAGACCTATCTTCTTTTTTAATGTAAGCCTTTAAAGTTATCACTGTCCCGTGAAGCTCTGCTTCAGCTACCATCCCACAAGCTTCGATATGATGTATTTTCATTATCATCCAGTTCAAAATATGTCCTAATTTTCTCTGAGAGTCTTCTGTGACCTATGCATTATTCAGAAGTGTGTTGTTTAACTTCCAAATAGTTGAGGGGTGTGTGTGTGTGTGTGTGTGTGTGTGTGTGTTTTGTTTTGTTTTAGATATCTTATAGTTTTTTATTTCTAATTTAATCATTATGGTCAGAGAACATGCTTTGTATGGTTTTAATTCTTTTAAATTTATTGAGACTTGTTTTATGACTCAACATATGGTTTCTCTTGGTTAAATATTGTGAAAAGAGTGTATCCTGCTGTTTTTGTGTGTGTTCTATAAATATCAATTAGATTTAGGTGGTTAATAATATTGCTTAGATTATTTATATTTTCCTGATTTTTGACATAATTGTCCTATCAATTGCTGAGAGGGGTTCTGAAATGTGCAACTATGGTTTTAGACCGTCCATTTCTTTCTTTAATCTGTTATTTTTGATGGCATGTATTTTGAAGCTCTATTAATAGGTACATACACATTTTTTATTGTTATGTCTTGGTGATGAATTAACATGTTCATTATTATGAAATGTTGGTCACTACCTTTGTTCATATTCTTTGTCTTGAAGTCTATTTTATCTGATATCAATATAGCCAGTCCTGCCCTCTTATGTTTAGCATTTGCATGGTATATATTTTTCATCTACTTATTTTCAACTGAACTATACCTCTATATTTAAAGTGCATCTCTTATAGACAATATGAAGTTGAGTCTTGCTTTTTTATACATTCTAATAGTCTCTGTCTTTTCATTGGAGTATATAGTTCATTGATATTTAATTATTCTGATATTGTTGGATTTAGGTCTACCATTTTATTATTTGTTTTTCATTCCCTTTGTTTTTGTTTGTTTTGCTTCCCATTTCCTTTTAATGATTTCAGTATTTTTTAGAATTCCATTTCAATTTATCAATTGGAATTTGCTGTGTGTCTTTTCTGTAATAGTGATTGCTCTAGGTATTAAAATATATATCATTAAGGGTTCCCAGTCCACTTAGAGGTAATATTGTACCACTTCATGTGAAATGTAGAAATTTTGCAATGATTTAGGTCCAATTACCCCTCCCTCTGCTGTTACAATTATTGTATGTATTGAATCTATATACATTATAAACTCACAATATATTGTTGTAATTTTTGTTTTAAAAATCATATGTATTTTAAAGAGATTAAGAGAAAATATAATGCAACCATAAAATGTTTATAATAGGAAATGCTTATATAAATGAAAATAACAAAGTACAAAAGTATTTATAATATAATCTATTTACATATGAAAGAACAGGGGAGAAGGAGGGCGGGGGAGCGAGAGAGAATGTTGATGTGCCCCTGGCAGGGAGCCAGCAGGGGTCTCCCATACTGAGTGTCAGGGGATAGATTCGGAGCCTGCAGGTCTGTCATGGCTTGTCAGCTGCTAGGGAATCTGGATTAAATTCCCTTCCTTTACACTTCCCATTTATTAGAAAGAATTCATGGCTCTTTACACCCTCCAGGAGTTTGTATCTGAGCATCCATTCAGAGCGGGCGCTTCTGAGCTGTAGCTCACATTCTTCCTCTCCAACAAACGAGCCTCTGTTTCCATAGAACTTTGAGACGTTTATGTGCTAACTAGTACCTTAGGATGGAGCCTCAGCTTCCACTCCAACTTAAAGAGAAGACAAATGCTGAAACTTCTTTTTCTAGTTATGCAAATAATATGTAAAGGCATTTATACATTTTTATTCAATAAATATGTATTGTGCATCTCTTACATGCCATGCTCTGAGGATATAACCAGTAAGATAGATATGGTCATTGCCACGTGAAAATTTAGACTATCATTATAGAAAATGAGTAGAACTTTTAAGTACACATCTAAAGATCTCAATATACAGAGATAACCACTGTTAACCACTTTCTGAATTTTTTGTGTAAGTTTTTGCCCATTAGATTTTAGGCACCATCATTTCATCTGTTTTCATTCCAATATCCTCAACTTTTTTTGCTCCTTTGTCCTTCATTTTCCCCATGAGGCAAATTTCCAATTCCCGAGCATGTGATCATCAACCTACGTAATGTTTGGCCCAGCCTTGAAAAAAAATAATTAGAATGCTAATTTCAATCCCAAAGAGCTTGTTCTATTTTATATGTTTGAGATTCTGAATTTTCCACACCTATGAAATACTAATTATTAAGTTATAGAGGTATTTCTCATTAAATTAAATTAATAGAGTTACTCATTTTATAGTTTAATAAGGGAGTATTAAAAGCTGAACTTACCTTATTTATAATTGTAAAAATGCACTAAATATCTAAATTCCCATCAATAAGTTAAATAAATAATGTACATCTATACAATGGAATGCTATGAATGCATTAAAAGAGTTTGTTGTTATAAAAAGAAAACTAATAAATGTGGAAAGGTATTCACAACAAATTGTTAAGTGAAAAACAGATTTAATATGTAGATCAGGATATTTTGTTTGTTTCCATTTATGTAAAATTGGATACATATGTATGTGCATGCACAGAAAGCTACTTGTAAGAATCCATTCTATGTATTTCTTCAATTCCTGCTGTATAAGAGATGCTTGATTAATACATTGTGATAGATGTCCATGTCATGGGGGAAAATCTGATAATACATGTAAATTATATCATGTATATTTGTGGGGGAACATATTTGCTTTACTAAAAATACTTTTTTTCTCCCGCATCTCTAGAATAATGAATTACAAAGCAAGTTGGATTACTTAATAGAAACCCAGCCCAAGACTGAAGTGGAAACCAGAGAGGTTGGAGTGGGCTGTGATCTTGTACCCAGGTATTTAGGAATTTCCTGTTTTTCTGACTCAAATTCTTCTTTGACTTAAAAAAATACTTTCTTGAGCTGTTATGATGAGAATTGCATTCTTTCTATCAAAAATATTTCTTCAAAGATAAGTGGTGACTGCTGAAGCATCTGAGTGGTTTCGGTGGGAGTTGCAGGAGGCGGGGGAGGGGGGACGGACATTGTTCAGGGGGGAGGGGAGGTAAAGGAGAGATCTGGGAGGCCACTTCAGGCAGAGATTGAGTGCTGCTATCAGTGAGTGCATTTCTTCCTTCTTCCTCTCTCCTTCCCTCCTCCTCCCCTCCCTCTCTCCTTCCCCCTCCCTCCCTCCTCTCCCTCTCTCCTTCCCCCTCCCTCTCTCCCTTCCCCTCCCTCCCTCATTCCCTCCTTCCCCTTCCTTCCTTCCTTCCTTCCTTCCTTCCTTCCTTCCTTCCTTCCTTCCTTCCTTCCTTCCTTCCTTCCTTCCTTCCTTCCTTCCTTCCTTCCTTCCTTCCACAGACATTGTGTCAGACAGTTATGACATGGAGAAGAATGAGATTTAGTTCCTGTCCCAGAGTGCAGCCTGGAAAGGGTGACAGATATTTGGTAGTGACTTACAACAGTGTGAGAGGGACCTGTGAGGGAGGGAGAGTCTAAATCTTGAACAAAATTCATCTGTGCCCCAGCACCATAACAGAGTATTGTCCACACTGAATCAGATTCATAAATAAATGATGTGCTTCAGTCATGAGCAGATAAACCATAGCCATAGCCTGTTGCATTCAGTTGCATTTCTGCGCTAGAGGACTGACACATTCAATGTTAAGCCCCACACGCCCATGCCTAGGTCTCGTCCTAGTAAGATTAGAGCCTGGGAACCTGTAACGACCCCACCGTCTCTAGGTGCTCACAACTGTGCTCGGCCCAAAGAGGACAGAAAACAAGCTGATAAGAAGGATGCTGATGACATGTGGCTTGTGACTTCGGTCACCAGGTCACATTTTTCCCATTTACATTGCTTGTTTTCTGGTAAAAGCAAGGCAAATTTCATCACTCCGATATGATTAATAGAAAACGTTTTTAAAAAAGAAAGACAAAAGGGGGAGAAGATTATGTAAATAGACCCCAGGTCTCATCCATGTGGGGTACAGAGTACATAATAAAAGTGTAGCCAAAAAGCACCCTGGCCAGGTAGCTCAGTTGGTTAGACCAACATCTCCATCTGCCAAGGTTTCGGGTTCCATCCCTGGTCAAGGCACATACAAGAATCAGCCAGTGGATACATAAACAAATGGAACAACAACGTCATGTCTCTCTCTCTCTCTCTCAAGTCAATAAATTAAGAAAAATTTTTAAAAAGGAATGATTGATCATATTCAGGAACTCCTTTTGAAATATAAATAGTTAGGCTATTTCCCTCCTTTTCATTTTTTAAGAACCAAGTGACTTAGTCCACTCTAATTGCCCACATAATAAATCTTGTTGGGCTAGGACAGGTCCAAAACCATGTCTGAAACCAATCAGTTGTTTGTTTTCTAATTCCCACATTTTGGCTTAAAACATGGTTTTCAATTTGTACGCCGGAGGGTAGCCCGAGGCAAACTTTTATGGCGAAGTCCTGAGACCACAACGCGGTTTTCATAATGGAAGTGCTGACAGACCTTTAACTTACGGCCACGGTGAACTTGGAAGCCACTTCAGTATCTGAAAGCAGCTTTTCCATAAATGTAGCATTTGGCCTCCCCCAGGATCCATCTTAGCACTTTAACTACCTGGGTCAATCAGCAGAGGAAATGAAAACTAGGTATCCACATTTCCGAAAAGGCAGAATAATATTTCATTCGTTTCCTCACAGGTATTTATTAAGTGCCTACTATGTGACAGGCACCTTGCCAGCCAGGGTGGTGAGGACCACGAGGTCTTTAGAGATAATTCGGGGCAGTCGTTTTCCACCTGTGCTTCTGGGAACCGCCACGCTCTGTGCTAGGGCTTTGGGGCGAGGACATTAGCCAGGAGCTGGCTTGTGGGGACCCCCTCCCCGCCACCACCATCACCGAAAGAAAACAAACCGAGAAGAACTCGGCTTTTAGTGTGTTTTATAGTTGGATTCCAAGTAAGATTTTGTTTGAATAAAGAGTTCTATGATCAAACACATTGGAAGCCCCTGTTCTAGCTTAATCCCCATGTTTTATAGACACCAAAACTGAGGCCCAGAGAGATAACGTGATGACTGGAAGCCACATAGCCAGGATTAGAACCAGGCTTTCTGAGTCCTGGTGTGGTACATTTGTGGTTTTAAAATAATAAATAGAGTCACTAAATTGTGTTGTGTATGTTCCAACAAAATTCCTGGTTCTTATTTGGACTTCAGACTTGCATCTAACCAATACAAGATTCATGGTGTTTTCCAGAATATTTTACTAACAGGCTCCTCCACAGTGTTTTAGATCAACGAAAGTACTGAGTTATGCCTCAGGGATGTGCAGGGTTTGGTTCTTACTCCCTGTTCTTCTCCCACAAAGGACTCGGCAGTGTGGTCCAGCTGGGGACCTCGGGCTGCAGGTGTGCCCTGCCCAGCCAACTGTCAGCTGAGCACTGCCTTGGGAAAGTTACGTAATCTCTCTTAAGCCTCAGTGATTTCCACCTTAAAATGGGAGTGACGATGGCAATATCAGATCTCAGAGGGTTGCTAAAAGGATTACATGAAAACATGAGTATAAAGTGTTTAGCATGGTAACTAGACCTAAATTAAGCACTTCCTAAATAATAGCTATTATTACTATTAAACCAAGTAAAATCTCTGACTTTACATGTAAGACGTTTATCAAATATAAATGAATTTGAGTGTTCTAAGACAATGTATCCAACTTAATTCTTATTGGTGGTTATTAATGATCTTGTTAAATGTATTAATAGCTTATTCAAGTGTGTAGTGCTTTAGTATGCAGTGAGCTCCTCAGTTAAACCATCAGTGGTCTGAAACCCTCTAGACAGGCCCAGTGGTTGAAGAGCCTCTGTTAGCTGAGACATCAGAGTGGCCCCAGTGTGTCCCAGACCCCGGCACAAAATCTCACTGTAGAGTAGCCCTACAACTCATTTCTCTTTACACCTGCAAGGGCTATAGCTGTGCTATGGCTAATAGCATCTGTCTATTAGAGCTGTTCTATATTTGTGTACTGCTGAAAAGAATTGAAATCAGCCTTTTCCTTACTTACAGAGCCATCAATCCCCTTTTATCATCCCCCCACTTCCCCTCTACACACACATTTCCCCCATCACTGCCAACACTGGATAGCCTACTGACAGGGATGCTAGGGTGCCATCCCCTGGTCTAACATTTATTTCATGACTGAATGAATGAAAGAAATACACCAAGTGGGGTCTTAGGCAGCTGATCTGTATTATATTATGATCCTATATAATAAAGAGCTAATATGCTAATTAGACCGAACAGCAGAACAACCGTCCGGACGACCTTCCGGACGAAGCTGGGGCTGCGAGGGCCAGGCCCCTTGCAGGAATTTTGTGCATCAGGCCTCTAGTTTAGTTAATTAAGGACTTGGAAAAACATTTCTTGCTTATATTTTGCCTCTTTGTTATTATTATCTCTCTCCCCCCCACTAGAATGTAAGCTTCATGAGGGCAGGGATTTTCATCCATTACACTAACTGCAGTCTCTCTGGGACCCACTTAGACTAGTACTTCACACATAATAGGCACGTATATCTGTTGATTGGAGCCATCCCTCTGTAGCATTTGATAGTCCTTCTTAGCAGAAGAATGTCTGCTTCTTACCCTTGGAGGACTTTCCTCTCTTGGTTCTCTCCTACCTCCCTGGCCTGTCCGTCATGTTTTTTGATGGATCCTCTTTTTCCTCTAAGATCTCACTGTAGGAACTCCTCATGGTTCTAGCTTGGTTACAGTAGTTCCTACAAAGATGACATCCAGTCTCCTGGCTTTACCCTGTGGCTGAGCCATGAAGTAATTGAATCTCTCTGTCTTGCATACAAGTCTTCATTTCCTGCTGCTTGCAGGACGCTCCCAGCTCGTGTCTGCTTGATCTTCATACCCCGGGATCCATCACGGAGCCAGTCAGTCTCTCTATCAAAGTCAGTTTCTCTTAGTGGGGTTGAATACTTGCTGGAAGTTAAATCTGGGGTTAGGTCCTGGATCTGCCTCCTCTTTCTACATCCACAGCTGTGCAAGTCAGTTTTCTCACCTAGAATAGCAAGATAGTAATTCCCTCAGAAGCTTGCTGAGATGAGTAAGAGAGAGACATAGGGTCCCCAATGCAGTGACCACATTTGCATATTTTCTTTTGCTGCCACTGCTTTCCCAGTTACCTAAGCTCAATGTACTGCAGTCACCTTTGAGATACGATTGTTTGCTCCTAGACTCACTCACTCATACAGTGCTTGTCTTTTTCCTTCATGACTTGCTTCATATCTTCCTTTTCCCACTGCCTGAGGTTAGTTAGTGTCATGTCTAATCTCTCAACCTCCTGGCTCTTCTCTTCAAATCCGTCCCCTCCTTCATCTAATCTCTGCTACACAAATTCCTGGACAGCAAGGATCTCTTAATGGAGCAAGGAGAAGAGGAAGAAGCGAGAAGGTACTCAGTATGATTTCAGGGGCTTTTAAACTCTTATTTTTAAAATAAAAGATTGAACCAGTTTATTTGAAAGGTTTGATGTATGCTAATTAAAGCCATGGGGAGCAATTTCAGGTCAGCTAACCTTAGTTCACAGAGAAAAGTGAAAACAAAAATAACAAAAGAAAAGAGGCCTCTTAATCCTGCCCCAAGTAAAACCTGGTTTCCAGCAAACTCATAAATTATGTCTTAATAGGTACAATTTAATGAAAAATATTCCCTGTGGTCATAAGTGCCGAGCACACAGTAAGCACTTTAAAATGCCCACATTTTCAAATTTCTGTTGCAGAGACCAGAACACAAAGTAGCTTTTGTCAAAACTTTAGTTGCTGATTCTGCTATCATTCCCCCAGGGGAATTTCCTCTTTATGGATTTATAATGGTTAACAATAGCCTTAATGTGTTAAAGAAAATGGTTAAATTTCAGTTATATGGTTGAAAAATTATTTATGTTCTTAAATCTTATTGTTTCCTAGTGATCAACTGAATAAAATACCTTACTCTCCTGGGTTGGGCTGTATGAGCCTGTTTTTGAAACCCGGAAGGTCCACCTTTATAAATATTTCTGCACTTTATGGCTTTTAGGATATTGTCACCAGAGACCATTTCTGTTTTAAGGAATTTTCACAGTGGTTGGCAAAAATTGCCATCTGGCTTCTGCCCCTGGCACTCCACGAACCTGCCTGGTGAGGTCACTGCGGACCCCTGGGTTGCCAGATCCTGTGGCTTCCTCAGTGTGGCAGGTGACACTCTGAGCATCCTTCTCAGCATCCTTCATCCTCTGGTTCCCTCTGTCACCTGCATGTGGAGTGAGGGCTCTGTGCCTGGCCTGAGTGAGCTTCTGGGGCCATGAAGATGAGTGAGATGCAGTTTTCACCCTTCAAGAACTGACACCCAGCAGAGGAGACAAATGCATAGACCAGAGGGTGCAATGGGGGTGCTCCCAGTGGTGTGTCAGAAGCCTGTGTGACAGGCCTTTTCAGGGTGTTACGGTGAGAGTAAGGCGGAGGACTTGGAAAGGACATATTGAATCAATTGGGGAGAGACATGTGAAGTTTAAAATCCAGCCCCCCCCCCCCCCCCCCCCCCAAGGCCCCAAGCTTCTAATAGACTTCATTAAGGAACTGTCTCCCTACTACTCTTTAGTTGAAAATCACTGCAAGGCAATGGGAGGTGTTAGTGTTGGGAAAGTTTAGCAGAAGTGAACCTTTGGGAAGCAGGAAATTGAGCAGCGCTGCTCAAGGGAACTGTGAACCGAACGGATGAAGAAAGGAAGGATCATTTCTATCACTGGTGGGGGGAGTCGGGGAAATTGTCATATGGGAGGTGCTGCCTGGTTTGAGTCTTGAAATACAGGCAGGAATTCATCAGATCGATCTTATTAGGGAAACACTCAAGGTGGAGGGGACAGCATGAGGTTGCAGAGAGGTGGGCCGCAGTGCAGTGAATAGTGAGAATTGTGTGTTGGTTTGCAAGGCCAGCCAGGAGATAAAACAGGAGATGGTGGAGGACCTTTGGACCAGACAGAGGAGTTGGACTTCACCCAGGAAGTAATGGGGAGACTTTGGAGAATTTTAACAACAATAATATGCTCTGTTGTCCTTTTAGGAAGATGTCCTTGACAGCAAATGGATAGTAAATTCGGGGAGGTGGAGTCAGGGAGACCATTTAGGATACGGTTCCAAAATTCAAAGATAAAGTATGAGAGCCTGAACTAAGGCAGTGGCTGAGGGGATAGAGAAGAGCGATCACAAAACAGTACTTTAGATTCCATACCACTTGGTGAGTAATTGTACATGAAAAGGTAGGGGAAAGGGAGTTGAGTCTTATATCTCATATACACAATTGGTCATTGCAATAGTCAGGATAAAAAATGTAGCAGCTGTAACAAACAGCCCAGAGATATTGGGGGCTGAGCACAGTAAAGGTTGATTTCTCACCACAATCTAAGGCAGGTTGGCATGGGCCTTGCTCCACACAGCCATCCAGGAACCCAGGATTCTCCTGTCTAGTGACTCTGCCTGGGCTTTGGAGTCCTCTTTGGGTCCTCTACTGTATCCTCTGCATGAAAGGAAAGAGAGAAATCAGAAAATTATGTAGAAGGTTTTTATAGGCTAAACCTGGAAGCAATGTACAGTTGACTACTGAATAATGCAGGAATTAGGAGCACCAGTCCCCACACAGTCAAAAATTTGACTATAATAAGTAGGCCCTTAGCATACATGGATTTCCAACTGCAGACAGAAAAAACCATTGACCCTTGAAGGACACAGGTTTGAACTGTGTGGGCCCACTTATATGCAGATTTTTAAAATCTGTGTAATCCTCTTATGAGTGGACCTGCGCAGTTCAAATCCATGTTCTTCAAGGGTCAACTGTAAATGATTTCTGCTCATTTAGTTACATGGTCCACCGAATTGCAAGGTAGGCTGGGAAATGTAGTTGTATTATGTGTCCAGGAGGAAAAAAATAAGAGATATGGCTCCATCTTAGACACTAAATCCTATAAAATCTGCTTCCCACATATTTCCCTAACTTTTCCTTGCTACTTTACCTCCAGTGCTACTGTTAGAATTCATTCTCATGATCACCTCCTAAATAGCAAAAATCTCCTAACTAACCCTCTGCCTCCAGACTGACCCCTCAGCAGTCAACCTTCAGCAGTACCAAGGTATCTTGCTGGAATAAAAATATGAGCACATCATTCCCCCCCCAACCTCCTTGAAAGCCTTTGGTGACTCTCTGTCCCCTTCTGAACTCCTTAGGGGGGCACAAAGGGCCCTTCTCCACCACGTCTCGGCTTTGCCTACTTTCCATTTTGAAGTCTTTGCTCCAGTTAAACCAAGCGTGTCTCCTTTCGCACCTGCGGCCTTCGTGTCCACCCTTCCTTGCCTTGGCACATACTGTTTCTTCTGCCTGGAATTCCCGTCTCATCCTTGCCCATTTGAGGAATGCCTGAGAATCCTCCAGGATTCACCTTCCCTGTGCGGATTTCCAGATGCCCTCCTAGTGATGCTAGCTTGTTCTGCCCTCAGTTTGCCCATAATCTCTTAATTTCTCAGGGTCCTGGCTGGAAGGGAATATTGAAGAAACTTGAATGAAGGGACTATTTGTAAAGACTTGGACACTTTTAAGGAAAATAAGCAAAGGACAGTGGCAGAGTCTGGGCCTAAAGAGGCAGGGTGAAAGCCAGTGGAAGAGACAGAGGGTAGGGCTGTACCTGTGGCCTTTGCCAGAGGAGTATAGCCACCTGCCACCTGCCACCTGGCCAGGAGGGAACAAATGTTCTGACCTCTCTGTCCTCCTGTTTTCTCATCTCCCACTATCATGTCCCAATTGGTCAAATGACCCAATAAACAATGAGGGAGTCCATTGATGCTGACCTTCAGATCAGCTTCCCAGGGCTGAGAATGAGTGGGGAAGGGGGAAAGTAGATCTGAGTGGGCAAATGGAGCTCTTTACGTCTCTATTAGAGTCGAGCCCAATACATAATCTTAAAATGATTTATGTACGTATCTTTCCCACCGAATTATGAGTTCCTTCAATGCATGTTTTATATTTTTCTAAATCATGGATGTCTTGCACGTGCTAAACCTGTACAGTCTGCTACAAATAATGGTCCCTTTTGTAGCATTTAAATGAAATATTCAACTGCATTATTACAGTCTATTTTTAAGTGTCGAAAAGCTATTTCCTAGAGTTGACTTACCCAAGAGCGTGGAGAGTTTTGTTTCATCTTCCTGACCAGCCTTTTCTCATTTCTCAGTGAAGCACATCGGACCCGTGAAGTCTCCGCAGTGCCTTCCAGGAACTATGCCCCATACGCACGAGTCCTGGAGTTAACCATGAAGAAAACTCTGACTTAGGCCCTCAGAGACTTGCACTTTTTATAGATGGACAAAGGCCCTGGGACCCGATGGCTCGAAGTCTGGAAAGGGTGACTGTTGCTTCTTCGTATATGCAGTTTAAGCCAGAATGGAAATTGCTGCGGTTCTGATCCATTTCATAAGATGTGAAGGAAAGTGGAGGTGGAGGGGGAGGGCAGGAGAGAGGTTTACAAGGTCATATTTCAAACACCCAACCAGCCTATTCTGCTGTCCTGGGCCATTGTTAGTTTTCCATGTAGTATACGCTGAAGTCCTGTCAGAAGAATTCCCTCACAATCTATTTTGTTTTACTAGACTTCATTTGGGAGGAAAAAGGGCATTCATTTGAAATTTCATGCTATTTCGTCCAGGACCATTTGTTACGCATGAAGGCTTTGTTTACCCGTAAAAGTATTAGAGGCAGTATTTCTCTGGAACAGAGAAGTCTGCCCACAAGAGCATGGGCACCCGGGGAACTTTATGGGGAGTGTGGGGTGTGGGGTGGGGGGTGGATTGTTCCCAGCACAAGTGCGGTCGGTCTCCTCTCGGTTGTGTGCAGCGTTGAGGGAGCCCTTGGAGATGGTCCTCGTGCGGACAGACATGCTTCATTCTGACCTGCCGATCCCTTGGTTTGATCTGTGCCTTATGCCTCTGCGGAGCCAGCTGAAATCACTGTATTTATTCGACCTGTGATTTTTTTTCTTTCTCATTTTAACTGAAAGAGAATTTTGTATGTTGTGGAAATTTAATCATGTCATGTTTTCAGTATTGATTGGTGTTTTTGTTAAACGAATGAGTAATTTGTTCATGCATGCTCTACTCTGATATTATAATTACCCGTGTCACATCTGTTTAATAAATGCCGTATATTTTGTTCTACTGATGTCGTCTCTGTGTTTCACCCATGACCATGGACTAGGGGTCGAGAGTGGATTCAGACTCTGGAGTGGGTGTTAAGGTCAGGGCATGGTGAGCTTTCAATTAGCATAATCCATAGAAGCACTTATGAACCATAAGGTGTGTGTGTGTGTGTGTGTGTGTGTGTGTTTAAACTTTGAAACTTAACTAGTTAACTCTCCTTCTGAAAAGAATAAAATACATGGTTATAAAATACAAAAGTAGTTTTTACTTTAAAAAATCACCCTCCCTTTTGCCCAATTCCCCTCTGCTCTTACTTCCCTACTTCAAAAAAATAAAGCACCCAAGAAATAAAGCAAAGGAACTCAGTTGGGTAAATCCCTGTGAATCAGGATAGTGTAAAAAGGAAAATGTGCATCTTGAAGCCAAACTGGTATTTAAATTATGATTGTAGGACCTCGGGCAGTCATCAAAGCCTCATCTTCTAAGAACCTGGAATAATCACTCCTACCCGGTAGGCTGACGTGAGTGCCAAACGAGGTGTTCACACAGAGGCAGTGGCCGGCGCTGAGCGCAGGAACAATTCTTCATTCTGAAGGTTTGTTTTAAGGCTCTGCTGCCTCCCGGTTCCCCTCATGGGGAGGTCCCAGCCGTGAGAAACCATGCCCAGAAAAGGAGCATCTCGGACAAAGGCAGCCCTTGGGACAGGAGAGAGAAGCTGGACTTGGAGTGGCAGAGGGACCTGGGAGCCCCATGCCTCTAGAGAAGCTGGTCGGGCAGCCATTTCTAAATGAAATGCAATGCAGGGAAGAATGAGAGTTTTAACGGGAGCAAGGCAGAAGGGAACACTGCTCCGTGAGCACCGCCACATCCCCTCCTCTCTCGTTCCTAAACAAGAAAGAAAAAAGGGGAAAAATTTAGTGGATAATTTTACATTCAAAGACTACAATGGATCATTCTATAGCATTAAAGGTGGTCTCTATCTGGGGCCTTTGTGTTTTTTTTATCCTCATCCTAGGTTATGTTTATTGATTTTATTTATTTGTTGTTGTTGTTTTGTTTTTTTTTTTTAGAGAGAGAGAGAGAGAGAGAGAGAGAGAGAGAGAGAGAAACATTGATGTGAGAAAGAAACATCAATTGGCTGCCTCCCTTACATGCCCCAACTGAGGATGGAACCCATAACTTAGATATATGCCCTGACTGGGAATCAAACCTGCAACCTTTTTTTTTTTTTTGGTGTATGGGATGACACTCCAAACAACTGAGTCATCTGGCCAGGGCTGGGGCTTTTGTATTTTTAAATATATCTTTAACATATAGAGAATTCTGAACATTATTTGATCTGTTCAGAAAGACAAAGTGAGTTCCTGAGCAGTATAGACTGAAATAAAGAAATAGAGATGACCCTTCTTGATCCTTTGTCAACATTAACTCTGGTGACCCCTGACCCACTACCTGAAAGAGTTGAACTCTTCATCTCCTCCTGAGCACTGGTCACGTGTAGAACTGGCAAAATGAACTCTAACATGACATGGTAAACTTACTCTATTGAAATGAAAAACAGCAGTATATATAACTTAAAAAAAAGATAACATCCTATACTATATTATTCCTGTTAATACTTTTATTCTAGTTCTTCCAGATTTCCTTACACCCACACACACCATTTATTTTGTTTTGTTCTTAAATATGCTCCTATTCTGAGATGCAGAATGTGCTCAGCCACTTAGTGTGTGCCTTGGGCAAGTCATAGAATCCCTTCAAACCCCTGTAAAATGGGGACAGTGACAGTTCTTTCCTAAGTGGGGTTGGTGTGATGATTAAGCAAGTTAACATCTGTGAGGTTCTTAGAATAGTGCTTGGCATATAGCAAGCACCCAATAAATGCCGCCTCTTACCATTGCATACTTTTGTAACTACTTTTCACTTATGATAATTCTATGTATCTACACCATTGTTTCTTATAATTAATTGGATTCCAATTTATTAATGTTCTATGATTCACTTGACCTATTCCTTATTTTTGGAATTTTGCTCCCTTTGAACAATCTTCTGATGAACCATCCTGTACAATATGTATTTCTACATTTGCCTAATTATTTTCTCAGGATAAATTCCTAGAAAAGGAATTGCTGAGTCAAAAGTTATGTACATTTAGGTCCAATTTGGCCTGTGGAAATTTGAATCCATTGAAACTCTCACCCACAGAATGAGAATGTGGTTTCTCAGCCCCTTTGCCAGCATTGGGGATGAGAAAGGAAGGCACGTATAAAGTTGCTTGCTTTAAGCAGACACATATGTCCTCCAAGCAGGCAGGCAGAAAGTTCCTTCAGGATACTGCCTTTGGAGACCTGAGCTCAGGGACTGCAGGTGTGATCTGCAGGCCTGAGGCATCTCCACACCCCAGAGAGTGCCTGGGCAGCTGACAAGAAACAGGATTGGGCTCAGAGGAGCAGGTGTCCCCCCGGGTCCCAGAATCAGAGGATCTGCTGCTTAGTGAGCCAGGAGCAAGAGCCAGCCATGGGACATGGAAGTTCAGGCTATGCGCCTGAGATGGGGTGTGAATCTGAGTGGGACATGACCCAGAGGGCAGATTTCAGAGCTAGCCAGGGAGAGGAGAACATTTGAGAAGTGCTTAGAGTAAGGGGATGTGACATGGTCCCCATTGGAGGGCACACTAACCAAGGATGTACCAGTATGTCTCCTCGGGGCACCCATTTTGTCCCTAGCAAATGCTGTCTGCCTGCTCTAGGACCTCCAGGGTGGTCCTCAGGGCAAGGGGTGGGGAGCTCAGGCTACATCAGACCCTGGTGCTTTTCTTGACATCCAGACTCAGAGGTTCAGGTCAACCAGCACATGCCAGGTGCTGTGTGCCAGGTGCTGTGTGCCAGGTACTGCATGCCAGGTGCTAGGAACACACAAATGTGCATCTCAAGACCTTGTCAATATCAAAACCTGTCCCAGTGAGTCGGGCTCCTCCTGACCTTTGGCTGTCTCTGCCCACCTTTTCTACTCTTATAGCTAATCATTTATCCTCACATCGATTTTCTGTCTCTCCAGTGATGTAAGCACCTTGGAAGCAGTTTCCCATACATAATTTGGAGAGGATCGTCCCAACCTTGATGAGCATGAAGAAATCTACAAAGGAAAAGTATTCCAGAAAGGGTCTTGGTTGGAGAAGTAAAGGAGCCCGAGATTGCTGAGGCAGCACAGCTTACATGCACTGCCTCTCCACAACAGTCCTGTGTGGAAGGTATTGTCACCACCATTTTGTACATAAGGCAACTGAAACTCGAAGAGATGAAACTCAAACTCAAAGCCTGTCTGATTCCAGAACACAGGTCGGAAGCCTGGAGTTGGTCCCAGGTCTGCCACTGAATTGCAATACCCCCTTGGTTAGGTCACTTAAGCTTTCTGAGGCTCGGTGCCCCAGTAAGAAGTTTTGCCTAGGAAGCAAATGGAATTACACCCTGCACATAGCCTTGCTGTGCAGATCACATGAAATAGCATGGAAAAGTTTTCCAGCTCTGCACCAGAGGCATGCCAATAATCAATACCTGCTATGCTTACTAGTAATTGCTGGGAAGGAGGCGTGGCACCATGAATACTTGCAAAGCCAGGATCTCCTCTTATTGGACATACGCTGAGTGGCTAGATTGTTATGATCTCTGAACGCATAATAATCTGGCCACTCAGTGTATATCCTATATAATAAAAGGCTAATATGAAAATTGTCCCCTCGACCAGGAGTTTGACCAGCAGGCCGGCCGGCCAACCGCCCATGTCCCCTCCCCCTGGCCAGGCTGGCTGGACCCTACCCATGCATGAATTCATGCACCGGGCCATACACACACACACACACACACACACACACACACATATATATATATACATATATATATATATATATATATATATGTATATATATATATATATGTATATATATATATATACACACATACATATACACATATATATACATACATACACACACACACACACACACACACACACACACACACACACACACACACTGAGTGGCCAGATTATTATGCATTCAGAGATCATAATAATCTGACCACTCAGTGTATATTGTACAGAAGGAAAGTAGGGGAATGTGGTGGTGGCTGGATACGCAGGAAGTCAGTCTCCTTTTCCTCCTATACAAATTTGAGAGTAACTCATTTGACTTTGTCAGGGAAGGAAAAGCCCAAAGGGAGACTGGAGATGCATTTCTGGAAAGAGAGACCAGAGGTAGATGCTGCTAAATTTGGGGGTAATTGGACACTGCAGGATTAGATTACTAATATGTGGTGAGAAGTATCAATGAAAGAAGTTTTTTCACATGTGAATATCCAATTGTTTTAGCACCATTTGTTGAAAAGTCTACCCATTTTCCATGGAATTGCCCCTGTAGCATTGTAGAAAGTCAATTGGCCATGCAGTCATAATTGTACTTCTGTCCTCTCTATTTTGTTATATTGACTCAGTTGCCTGTCTTGACATCAATTCCCCCACTGTCCTGGTTACAGTAACTTTACCATAAGCCAGGTAGTCTCCAACTTTGCTCTTCTTTTTCGAAGCTGTTTTGGCTAATCTAGATCCTTTGCATTTCCGTATGAATTTTACAGTCTGTCAGTTTCTACCAAAGGGCTGCTGGGGTTTTGATGGGATGGCACGGAATAGATAGGTCACCAAGAAGAATGCCAAGACCCGCCTGTGAGTGTCAGGCCAGCTCGTGGCAACATCACAGCCTCTCTGGCAGTCCTAGGTCAGCTCCTGGAACCAGGAGCAACTTCGCTCTTCTTCAGCTGGGAAGGTACCAGGTAAAAACTTCCATAATGTATTTTGATAAAGGTACAGTATAATCTTTGTGGAATGCCCAACAAAGTTTATAAGAAATATTTAATGTGTGCCCAAGGGCCATAAAACTGATGTAATTTGGATGCAATAAAATATAAATAAATGGCAAACAGTTCTTGGGGGTTTTCTCTTAATTTTTCAATACATACTTTAGAGTTTTAACATACAGCATTTACAGCATTCACCTTCCTGCATTAGGGGTGGGGGGGGGGGGGGGGCGGGGGTTGAGAAATAATTAGTAGGCAATTTTTTGGCCCTGGGACTTTTCTTGTAAATGTTTTCTTTGGCAGCCTTACTCTTGAGAACAGGAAGTTACTCTCTTGTTACAGATTTAAGACTTTTCTGAGCCAAATAACAGAAAGCTGGATTAGTTCTGAAATGAAAGGGAGAAAAAACAACAACTCTAGGCTCTTGCTGGAGATTAATGGCATCTCGCAAATGTTTTAATTCCCCCCTTTCCTCTTAACTTGCCACCTCCTAAACAAAACACATTGGGCCAGAAAAACCTTAACTGGTCACTCTGTGGCCCAACCCTAAAAATAAAAGGTCTTTATGGTACCCACAAATTTATTCAAACATTTTTGGGGTGCTGAAGGAAAATAAATTAAGGGTTATCTCGAGTTAACCTTTTTTCCTTACAAAATCTCCAATATGAATTTAGAGTAGGAAATGTTATAAAGATGCTAATGCGTCCACACTGATCATAAAAATTCGCAATTTTCTTTGACCTTTTAAAATGGCTTTTGTCATAGATAAAAATGTTATATCAAGCTTTGTGAACAATGCCTATGTTTTGTTTGAGATGCTCGCAAACAGTTCTTTAGGAATTGTTCAAAATAACAGGATGCTTTGACTAGAGCACTTATTAGTCTGACTATAAAATAAGGAAACTGGCCTCCCCTCTTCCCAAAGAAAGGCTGTCATTTTGAATTAAAATTCACTTTTCACACTTGATTCCAGGGAGTGGGGGTAGGGGGTGGGTGGGATAAAAACAAGACCCTGTAGTCTCAATGAAGTTTATAATATGAGGGGATAGTAAATCTATGAATTATCTGATAACCTTTTGTGGGGATTCTTTTTTAAAAATAATATATTTTTATTGATTTCAGAGAGGAAGGGTGAGGGAGAGATAGACAGAAACATCAACAATGAGAGAGAATAATTGATCTGCTGCCTCCTACATCCTCTCTTCCCCACTGGGGATGGAGCCTACAACCCTTGACCAGGAATGGAACCATGACCTCCTGGTTCATAGGTCGATGCTCAACCACTGAGCCACCTCTGCCCAGTTGTGGGTATTCTTAAAGCACAGAAGTCTTAGGAAGACTGAGATTTAGAGGGAAAGAACACTTTTCTATAACAAGTTCACATCTTCTGCTAGTGATCTAGGAAGTTTCTGTGCTATAAATTGTAGCATCTCAGAAAAGAAAGAGATGGGCAAAATTTTTCACTTATACTTGCATCACACACCCACACTCAAACGCCCTGGTGCCCAGGAAGTTTGCATGAAGGTGGGAGGATCTAGGGTAGGATAATGGGTGTGAGTGGCTGGTGGGAATGGGGTGGGGAGGATGCTCACCTAGATTGAAGTACATGTCTATTTTAAAGTCACTCCAATTCATAATTTTGCATTGTCTGTTTTTCTTTCTGTGCATTATAAAGAAAATTCTCATTCCTTCAAACCACCTTTTCCTCCAGTCTGCTTGGAATGATGTTCCTCCCACATCATTAATTACAGTTTGCTTGTCTTCTGCTATTTTGACAACTTCAGTTTTTAAAAACCTTATAAACAATCTTAAATTACTCAGAGCTGTCATCCATTAGATATAAAAATTAAATTAAGCCCAAGAATTCTAGGTGATGGGAAACATTATCCAGTCTCATAAGATATGGACAACTGTGGGAGTCCAGCAAAGGTTGATAAAACCTGAAACTTCGTCAGTGTTGGGTGAGTATTTATTTAAAGGGAGCTACCTGCTTCCTGGTTTACTGCATACCAAATATTTCTTCTCAACATTTATGAGCTTAAATAGATGCAGATGTTGCCAAAGAATGCATTATAACATTAATCATGCTGGAATCATATAATTTAAGTGTTGAAAGGCATCTTGGAATCTGTCTGGTTCAATACCCTCATTTTAAACAGGAGGAAACTGAGGCCCAGAGAAGTCAAATTGTTCACCAAGTTAGTGGTATGCAAACCCTCTCCCCCCAAAAGCATAGTTGGGGATTGACAAATCTCACCCACATCCCTTCATTTTCTGATCTGGTATACCTTTTATTGTCCTTTATACTATGCCTGACTGTTCTCTCCTCCAAATTTTTGGGAAGAAAATCAAGGAGGACTTTTTTTCCCTGAATAATTTCCCTGACTCTACATTATACAAGCATCCCTTGCTCCTCCTTTTCTACTTCCCCTAGCTGAAGCTTTTCAGAGCCGTGTTCTGTTTTCATGCAGGACAGAATGTGAAAGGTGGCTAGACACTTGATTCTGGCCAGGTCCAGTGAGAGGAGATGAGTGGTCAGTCTTCTCTAACTTCATCCTGTTGCTGATCACCAGTTTCTTTATGTCATGGCCTCTGATATACATCATACTTCCAAGGGTGGTGAGACATAAGGTGTGTTGATTGTTGTAGAGGCCCTTCCTTCCTCCATTAAAGGCACAACTCCCATTCCCTCCCTGATGAAACTTGAAAGGAAATCATGTAATCTCACCTTTGGTGACCTTAAAAATTACCTCCCTTGATCTTCTTTTCTGTTTTCTGTGAAATGTATGTGAAACCATTTTTCCTCAAACACAAAAGAAGTATAAACATACTGAATGTATTTTACTAATGAAATAATTCTTGCTTTAAAAATATATATTTTTATTGATTTTTTTAGAGAGACAGGAAGAGAGAGGGATAGAGAGATAGAAACATTAATGAGAGAGAAACATCAACTGGCTGCCTCCTACACATGCCCCACTGGGTATTGAGCCTGCAACCCGGGCATGTGCCCTGAACAGGAATGGAACCAGTGACCTCTTGGTTCATGGGTTGGTGCTCAACCAGTGAGACACACCAGCCGGGCAATGAAATAATTCTTATAGCCAGACTTTGTGATACACAATATATGGGATGTCTTATGAAAAATCTTATGAAAAATCATCTAATCAATTAGATGAGCCCCATTTACATGGAGATCCTGCTTTCTAGCATGGAATTTGAACCAATTCTGAGTAAAGTTTGGTTTTGACATCCTTCCTTTTTGCCTGCCCTACATATTCTCCAAATCTTAGTGAGGAGGTATTCTGGGGTCTTCGTGCTATCCTAAACTCACTGCTGTAATACTCTCTCTGGTCTATTCTTCCTCTCCGATTACTCAATATTAATTCCATTTTCTCCCTTTCCCACCTATCAAATTCCACTCTTTTAGTGTAAGTCATTACCTCAGCTAGGCTTTTGTAAGAAAGCCATTTGGAACAAATTTACACTCTCGTGTAAATGACTGATAGGCCACAACCCTTCCAGAAGATCTATGGTCTCAAAGGAAGATCCTTGTTAACCAAATAATCTTATTGGTGGGATTTCAGCTAATTTGTCAAAGGAAAATGAAGTAAGTCAAGGGGAGGGGAATATATTTTAAATCTTGTTCAAGATTCTTCTAAACTAAGAGGAGGGGCCTCAGCTACAATGTCTATACTGTCTGTACCAAAGTTCAGTACATGTGATCTTTCAAGGAATTTTTTTTCTGGTTTGTGAGTTTATTCATATGAAAAATCATAGGCCCTAGCACTTGTGGCTCACTTTCAGTGCACAGTGTCATCCTGTGCCCTGATGGTTTCTGGTTTGATTTCAGTTGGGTCAGATGCCTGGGTTTCAGGCTTGGTCCCTGGTGGGGGGTGTGCAGGAGGCAGCTGATGGATGCTTCACTCTTGCATCAATGTTTCTCTCTCGCCCTCTCCCTCAAAATTAATAACTATTTAAAAAATAATAAGATGTTATTCAACCACAATTTGTCACATAATCTAATTAAAAAACAAAATAACGTGCAATTTTAGAGGATCAAACATTTAATAATTTTTTTTTCTGAATGATCTCTTCCCACACTATCAAAAAGATCATAAAACACGGTGGTGGCCTGCAATGGGAGATTGGACACCAAATAACATTCAACCACGTGAAAGTCTGACGAGGGAAAAAAAAAAATTCTTTCCCTTCAACTTGAACCTCATTTGCCTGGGATTTTCTCACCAGAGTCTTCCTATGTTCTTTTTTTTTCCATGGGCAACTGCCCTCTTGATTAATCCCATTTCCCTCAGTCTTAGTTTTTCCAAGCAGCTGAGCAAACAAAGCTGTAGGCGGCCATGTTAACGCGCTTCCTCCCTCCAGCCCTCTGGGATGGGCCGCTGTGCATCCTGTTCATAAACCCACTGCCTGAATGTGCTTGGAGAAAGCAACAAGGATCTTCTGTCAGGATTAATTTTAATAGGCCACAGTCTGTCAGCCGGGAACCACAGCTCTGGTAAATGGCCTTAAATTACTATTTGCTGATAAAGAGGGAGATAGGAGCTGAAAATTTGGTCCCTCATTTCAAACAGTTTGGATAACTAATGCAAGAATTTACTTTTAGTGTGGAGTACATTCTCTTTACAGCCTAAGCCCTTGGGTGGTGAGGAAAACCTTTTGTTGCAGTGGGATCACAGTGAAATACAAAGAGGGGAAATGTGGCATTCTGCAGAAGTATAGAGTTTTAGGGCTGGAAGGGAAATGAAGAATTTATCTGTAATTTCCTCAGCACAAAGCTTCCTATGAAAATTTCTGTTTCTGATTCCTGTGCAGAGAAATGTTATTACTCTTTCTACCCCGTCCACTTGTTTGTCTCCCTCTTTACCAGTTCCTTTCTTTTTCCTTTTTTCACTCTGTTGTTCTCATACCTAGTTCCAACTCCCTGTTACCTCCCTTTCTTTCTTTCTCTTCCCTAATTGGCCAGGGCTCCTGTCAGTTATTTGTGAAGGTCTATGCTGAGGGACAGACAGAAGAGGCAGCAGGGCAAGACTGGCCCATCGAGGGAGGGGGTCAGGAGGTCCTAGCACTTGCCTCTCCCTCTGTGACGTGAGCCTAGTCCCCAGTGCTCTACCTGAGAAAGCAGTTTGGGGAGTGACTGGAAGAGGAGGTTTGGTAAATGGTATGCAGATGTCAGCTATTATTGTTCAATAAAGTCTTAGGTTTACCATTCTTTATGAATTTTTTATTAGCTATGGTTGCTATGGTTTGAAAGTTCAGCATGTTTCATTCCCAAATGGATGCTTAAAAAACAACAACACGGAAGAAAATACAATTTTATTTGAATCTGTTTATGACCCTTGGTTCCCATCTCCTCTCCAGCACATAGCAAGGGCAGACCAAAAGCTAGCCTTCCCTATTCTCGGTCCGCTCTCTCACCTGGAAGTCCAGGCATCAACCAAGCCTGGATTTTTCTAACAGCTTAATGCTACTGGACTCTGTAAAATGAATCTCTCAGTTTAAGGAATTGGTTCTCGTGATTATCACTGCAACATAGGCCAGCAGCTGGAGACCCAGGTAAGAACCACCAATGCAGTTCAAGTCTGAAGGGCATCTGCTGGCAGGGTTCCTTCTTGCTCAGGGGAAGCCAGTCTTTGTTCTAGCAAAGGTTTAACGAATTGGACAAGACTCATCCTTATTATTGAGGGCAATCTGCTTTACTCAAAGTTTGAATTCTAATCTCAGCCAACAAATACCTTCACAGAAACATCTAGACTAATGTTGGACCAAATATCAGGACACGGTGACCTAGGCAAGCTGACACATAAAATTAACCATCACAGGCTTCTTCGTTGGTGATCATTGTTTCTAAGGGCCTTGTCTGGTTTCAATCGTTGACTCTCCACTCCTTTAAATTCTCTTTTGGGACTAACCTCTCACTGACCATCATTGTGCTGCCCGAGTTCCTGCCACTTGGCAGGAATTGGGCTAAATTTTTAATTTACACTTGCCTCACATGCCATTGCCACGATGACCATGCACCACAGCCACAATGGTCAGTTCTAGGCAGAGAGATTGGGCATGCTTCTCCCTGGCCCCCTGCCATACTCGGCCCCCTCCACCCCACCCTCCCCCGATCCAGTAATCCAATGTGGGGACCGACCATCTCTGTGTGCTGAGAGGCCTAATAAGTGTGGAATCAAACACTTCCAGTCTTTGCTGCATCAGTATTGGTGTTTGCCAATCATTATCCCAAGTGAAGGAAGCAAACTTAGATTTAAGTAAAAAACTATCTGGCAGCAGAGGAACAGGACAGCTTAGGCTACAGGTAGGGAGATCTTTTAGGAGCTTTTATGAAGGGCTTGGACAGAGACAATGGAGGCAGCAGTGGGTGTATGGGGAGGTGCTGAAAGGCTGGCAAGAGGCAGAGTGTAGAGAGAAGAAGGTATTTAGGCTGCAGGATTTCGTGATCAGTTGGGTTGAAGGAAAAAGAATAGTCAGGTATGAATACCTGGTTTCTGGTTAGGGCAACTAGGTGAATGGTATTGCCATTAAACCGTAGGAATTTTCTTTTATTTTTAAAAATATATTTTTATTGATTTTAGAGAGGAAGGGAGAGGGAGAGAGAGATAGAAAATCAATGATGAGAGAGAATCATTGATTGGCTACCTCCTGCACATCCCACACTGGGGATGGAACCCATAACTGGGGTGGATGGCCTGACCAGGAATTGAACTGATTTCGTAAGTCGATGCTCAACTACTGAGCCATGCCAAACAGTGGGAGCTTTAAAAGGAAGAGTGGGTTGGGAGAGGAAAATATAAGTTCAGTTTTCCACCCTCTCCCTGCCATGCCGCATCAGTAGGCAATCACTGATCTGCTTTCAGACACAATAGATTAGTTTGCATTTTTTAGAGTCTACATAAATTCTTTTTTTTTTTTTGGGGGGGGGGGGAACTTCTTTCACTGAGTATAAATGAGATTGGTTGAAGTTGTTGCATAGACTATAGTATTCAAGTAAATGGACATACCATGATTGGTTTATCATTCACCTAGTGATGGACATTGAGCTGTGTTCAGTTTGGACTCTTACAAATAAAGTTGCTATCAATATCTATCTACAAGTATTCACATGGACATACTTTCATTTATCTTGGGTAAAAATTTAGCTGAGGGATGGCTGGCTCACATGGCAGCTTTTAAGAAACTACCAAACTGTTTTCAAAAGTGTCTGTGCTATTTTACATTGACGTTAATAGTGTATAAGACTTCCAGTTGCTCCATATCCTTTCCGACACCTGGCATGATCAGTCTTTCAGAGAGTCTGATAGTTGTGTAGTAGTATCTCATTGTGTTTTTAATTTGCATTTTCCTAATGGCTAATAACATTGGTCACCTTTTGTGTACTTATTTTTTCATCTGTACATCTTCTTTGGTGAAATGTCTGTTCAAATCTTTTATAATCTAATTTTGAAGTGACTCCCCATCACTTTCACCAGTTGTATCCTGTTGACCATATTCTATTTGTTGGAAGCAAATAAGTAAGTCTGGCCCACATTCAATGGGAGGGGATTAGACCAAGGCAGGACTGGTGGGTGTCATAGAGCTGGTAATGACAGGTGGTTTCCCATTTCTCTTGGAATAAAATTTAATCTCCCTATCTTAGTCTACAAAGGACTGCAACATCTAGCCCTGCCTTTTTGTTTGTTTGTTATTTGGACACGCTGAGCTCTTTTTCCTTGTAGAGCAAGTATGTCAAACTCAAAGGCTAACATGGGCCAAATAAACAAAGTTTAAGTTTATGTGGGCCCCAATAAAACAAAAGCTTCAATTTTCATAGAAACGTAGGTTTATTTTGATAGAGATATGCTGAATACAAAGGGCTGAAATAAATGTGTCATCGTTAACATAATAGAACATTTTAATAAAAATTAATATTTTTTCTTGAACATTAACTTATCAAACACTGAATAACTGCACAAATTAATAAGCATAACACAAATAAACCTATTTTACTTGTTCTCCGAAAGCGAAATATTTCCTGTTGCGCACACCAAACAAGTCAGTACAAGACTAATGACGTGGCAATCGGCTGCTAAAATATTCACTGCTAGTATTAGTGGAGAGAAATGGTTCACGTAAGTCGCGTAAGGGAAATGAATGCAATATGATTATAGTAATCAGTCATTAGCGAATGTTGTAATTCGTTATTAATAATTATGTATAACAAGATATTGCAAAAATTAAGTTACAATTTTTTTATCCAAATGTTTCTTACATACCGTTATATTGGCTGGGCTGCAAAAATATTCGTTGTGGGCTGCATGCGGCCTCTGGGCCGCGAGTTTGACTTACTTGTTGTAGAGCTTTAGTAGTTGCTCTTGTCTCTACTTGGGATGTTTTTATGTCAGATTTTCCCATGGCTAATTGCTTCTGGTCATTCAAGTCTCAGCTTACAAATTACCTCATCAGAAAAACCAACCTCAATCATCTAATCAATCAAGGTAGCCTCTCAATCACTCCTGATCACATCACCTGATTAAATCTTTGTGTGGCACTTATACTATCTGATGGAATATATATTTGAGTGTGGCAAGAAACTCATCTTATTCATTATTATGTATCCAAAGCTTAGAACTAGAAAGTTTGTGTATGGGTGTTGTTACGAATTCAGATATTCATCATGAAACCTTGAAGTCCTGAGCGAGGTTGTGTAAAAGATTCTATCCCATACAACAAAAAATATCTCCACAGTCATTATGGTTAATCCTATCTAATAAAAGAGTAATATGCAAATTGACCATACATCCGATACACCCACTAGCCATGCCCACAAGCCAAGCTCACCAGCCAATCAGGAGCAAATATGCAAATAAACCTAACCAAGATGGCTGAGGCCACGGAGAGCAGGAGGGAGGCTTGGGTTTCCAAGGCGATGGAGGAAGCCAAGCTTTCCGCCTGCCCTTGCCAGCCCAGGCCTCCACTTAGGGCTACAAAGTTTCAATTATAGAAGGTAAATAAATCCCAACAGAAATGCCTGTGGCCACAGAGTGAGCAGAAGGCTTGGGTCCTCTCCAGGCTACAAAGTTTCAAATTGTAGAAGATAAATAAATCCCAGATACCAGGGCCTCCACTTGAGTTGCTGCGGGGCGTGGCTGGCCTGCAAACCACCACAGGCCCCTCGCCCAGGCCGCCCCATGCCCCAAGGGAACCCCCACTCTGATCCAGGACACCCTTCAGGGCAAACCAGCTGGCCCCCACCCATGCACCAGGCCTCTATCCTATCTAATAAAAGAGCAATATGCAGATTGACCATCACTCCAACACAAGATGGCTGCCCCCATGTGGTCAAAGATCCTGCCCCCATGTGGACACAAGATGGCCACCACAAGATGGCCAGCAGGGGAGGGCAGTTGGGAGGGACCAGGCCTACAAGGGAGGGAAGTTGGGGGCGACCAGGCCTGCAGGGGAGGGCAGTTAGGGGTGACCAGGCCTGCAGGGGAGAGCAGTTGGGGGAGACCAGGCTTGCAGGGGAGCAGTTAGGGGCAAACACGCTGGTAGGGGAGCAGTTAGGCATAAATCAGGCTGGCAGGGGAGTGGTTAGGGGGTGATCAGGCTGGCAGGCAGAAGCAGGTTAGGGGCAATCAGGAAGACAGGCAGGCGAGCAGTTGGGAGCCAGCAGTCTTGGATTGTGAGAGGGATGTCAGACTGCCCGTTTAGGCAGTGGGATCGGGCCTAAACAGGCAGTTGGACATCCCTCAGGGGTCCCAGATTGGAGAGGGTGTAGGCTGGACTGAGGGACACTCCCCCCCCCCCCCAGTGCACGAATTTTCGTGCACCGGGCCTCTAGTATTTATATAAAAAGTTTAAGATTTCTATATATGAATGGGACACTTCATTAAGAGTAAGAGGAATATGGGGGGAAGGCAGAAAGAAAAATTATGAGTGAGATTTCATCAATATGCATTAGGAGAGACAGAAGTACAAATATAGCCCCCTTATAGAATTCCCTGACTTTACAATTCTATCAGAAAGGACAAAGAAATCACCATGCATAACGCAATTGGAAAAGCACAATATGCTTCATGTAGTGAGGTTCTAACTCAACTAAGCATTGTAGTTATGCTCAAAAGAGAGCAGTTTGGGTTGGGATAATCTAGGGAGAAGGTGAGACTTGATCTAAGATTTATAATGGGCAGGGGAAAAGGGACATCTTCCACAAAAGGAAAACAGCTGGGGGCAAAATTCTGAGGCTTGACAGAAGGCATCCTTGCCTTGGGACACCTGTGGTACAGGATCAGAAGAAGGGGTTCACTACCGTGGGGTAATAAAGGCCTCAGCTTTGGCCCAGGGACAAGATGAGGAAGGTTTGGGGTAGCTTACCAGGGGACAATTACCTGAGCCAAGGGTTTTACTCCAGTGTTTCTTATTTAGTTAGGGCTAGAGCAGGTTATTGAAGTCCTTGAAAGTAGGGCTTATGTTGAGGATTGTGATCCATCAGTTAATCTGATCTGAATGGACTAGATTGGGAGGACACAGAAACTGTGCTCCCTGGGGTAGCTTCAGATATTACTTAGAGCGTCTGTCTGATTGGGAGGGAATTGCTATGTTTATTGTAGCCCCTTACATAGGACTGAGAAAATTTAAATTTTTCATATCAATGAATGGAGAGGCAGTGTTGGAAATTACGAGGCCATTCAAACCTCCCAGTTGATATTTCTTGTGATTCTTGCATGCTTCCTAGTCTTTCCCTTGGGACACAGCTCGGGTAGCTGAATTATAAAGAGAAGGTAAGAATTAGGTGTGGTGCTTATTACACCGCCTTCCTCTTCTCAACAGCCTTTAAAAAACACACACAACACCTTTCAACACATTTAAACACGTGGAAATAGGCATAAAGTGAAGGGAATTTTCAGATTGGTGTTGTAGAAAGAGCAGCTGGGCATTTGAGTTTGAAAGCTGGTGCTGTCACTAGTGTTGAGCCCTGGGAATATTTACTTGTGTTTTTGTGCCTCTGTTTTTCTACAGGCAAAACCTGAAATTGTCAAGAGAGGCTCTGAAGCCAGACACCAAATGTCTTGCAATGCCTGGGGGCAGTGCCGCAAATGAATAAAAGTCTGGGGCCACAGGCCACAGAGTCCCATTAAGAAAAGTGAATGGTCCCTAAGGATCCTTCCCACTTTTAACGACTCCATTCGAGCAAGGGGCACCACACCACAGACCGGGGCCTTCCGAGCCGGGTCCTGCGCAGTCCCCACCCTCACCAATGGCTAACTCATCACTCATGCTCGGACTTACATTTCCCTTCTCAGATACCTCCCCCGGTGCCCACCCCAATCTTACCATCACACTGTCTGATTATTTGACTGATGTCTGCCCTCTCCAGCACTCCGTAAACTCCACCACGGCAGGGGCTGTGGCTATTGTTGGGGTCATGGTGGCACTGAGTAAAACTTCAAAATATATATATTGATTTCAGAGAGGGAGAGGTAGAGATAGACAGAAGCATCCGTGATGAGAATCACTGGGGATCCAGCCTGCAATCAGGTCGAGCTCAAACCCTGAGCCACGCCGGCCGGGCACGAGTAAAACTTTTAAAAATTAAATTAAATTTTTTATTTAATTGTTGACAAGTATTACAGAGAGCGGAACTTTTTGAATTGACAAGATGAAGTAACAAACCCCTGCGCACTCCCGCCCAGGCTGGGCCCGACGTCATCCTCGGAAACTTCCGCCCCTGCGCACTCCTCCAGGCACCCCCTTCCTCCTTGTCTGTGTTTGTTTCCGGCGTTTCAATAAAGCTCGATTCGGTTCGAATAAAACCAGTCCTTCCGGGAAAATGGCGACGCCCTCGAGTGCCCCAGAGTCGCCGCCGGCCGCGGACCCGGCGCTGGCAGCGGGGGCTGCCGAGGGAGCCGAGGGCCCGCCGTCCCGCCCGCCGCAGCCCCCGCAGAATGTCCTCGCTGCCCCGCGGCTTCGAGCCCCCAGCTCCCGAGGACTTGGGGCGGCGGAGTTTGGCGGAGCTGCGGGAGATGTTGAAGCGCCAGGAGAGACTTTTGCGCAACGAGTAAGCTTGGGTCCCGCCGAGTCACCGCCAGGCTTGGTTCTGGCTCCTGGACGTGACACCCCCCCTCCCCTCCCCCCCGGTTCCCCTCCGGGGAAGGTGACCTGGGCGCCGGCAGCTGCGGGCCGGCCCCGCGCGGAGCGGACGGCCTAGGTGACCCGCGGAGCCGACCGGCCCCTGCGCTCCCCCCGCGGGGCGGCTGGTGTGCGCACCCGCCCGCGCTGCCTGGCTCCTCCTCGGTTTCTTTACCCGCCGCTGGGTGGGTTCCTGACACGAGGGTTGTGCCCCCCTCCACCCCCCGCATCGTGTCCCAAACACCTTCGCAGTTTGGTCTGTAAATCCTGTTTGTACCGGAATCCTGGGGATGGAAAGAGCGGGGTGTAAAGCGTGGTTTGTTGGGCAGAGGAAGTTGGCCTCCCCTCCGGGTGGCGGACTCGGTGGGTGTTAGCCGGGGCACGATGAGGGGCGCGATTTGGGAAGGAAGCCGAGCTGAGCTCGGTGCCGGGCGCGCGGAAGGAATGAGAGGCCGACGACAGAGCGAGGGTACTTTCAGAGAGGTCCCCCACAAGGAGCGGGTAGGAAGGGAACCAGAAAAGCAGTTGTGGGGCTGGGGAAGCGACGTGGGGCTGGGGCTGATTTGAGTAGGTAGTTGGCAGGGAGGGCCGAGGTTTGGAGTCTGTGGAGAACGTGGTGGCGGGGCCCGAGAGAGAGGAGAAGGCTAGGGGAATGCAGGAGTCTCAGCCGGCGGGATGCTGGCCGTGGAAACTGCGCGAGTGAGTGTGGTGTCGGAGACGGAATGTAGGGCCTGGGGTGTAACCTTCCCTCCCCGTTTACTGGGTGGCTGGAGCAAGGGAATCAGAAAAGAAACTGTCAGCAAAAGGGACAACTGATCTCTTGGGGGCTTCAAAGACACAGTATTTTGACTTAGTGAGAATGGGTTTTTCATCTATGGCAGCAAATTAACTTGGGGGTCTCAGGACCCCCTTTTCTACCCTTTACCACTTACTGAGTGTCCCAAGAGCTCTTGTTTTATATCTGTGGATATTTGCCAATGCATTAGGGATTACAAGTGAGAAATCTTTAAAAAAACACAAGAATGTACAAGCTCACACATTCTGTTAGCCAGAGCAGTGATAACCACATATCCCGTGGCTTCTGGAAGACTCCACTGTACCCATGTGAGAAAATGAGAGTGGAAATGGCAAAGTGTCTTACTTAGTATTATTATGGAAATACTTTGGCCTTCCAGACACGGCCACCTCCCCTCCCCAGAAAGGTCTTGTAGATCATTCATACTTATGTTGATTTTTGGGACATCTTATATAAGTGTTGTATAAAATACTTTTGTTGAAATTCTAATTAGATGAGACAAATGAGGCATATTCCCTATTCTTTCAGGATTCCCTTGTTTTGGGGGGTAGTCGGATAATTACATTCCTGCTTCGGGGCAATTGGAAGTCAGGTTTTTAACGTAAGGATAGATTTTTTTTTTTCCCTTTGAAGATAATGCTTTGTCTTTATATCTCAAGTTTAAAAACATGGCTCTAATGCATACATGTTCTTTTCCATTTGACAGAAAATTCATTTGCAGATTGCCCGACAACGGTAAAAAGATCTTGGACTCTGTTGTCAAACTGAAAGCTGCCATTGCAGAACGTGAAGAAGTTAGAGGAAAAAGTGAACTGTTTCATCCTATTAGTTTAGACTGTAAACCAAGGCAAAAAGCAATTGCAGTTGACGTGGACACAGATAAGGCCCAGAATTCTGACCAGATACTTGATACTTCATCACTAGTTCCTGGCTGTTCTTCTGTAGATAACACCACGTCGTCTAAAACAGCCTCACAACAGGGACTTGTACGTTCTAGTCACAAAGGTGATGAAGAGGCTCCTCAGGTTGGGTACCCAGTGAACAAGTGCCCAGCTTCCAGCAGCAGAGCCACCGCTCCTTCCTCACCCGAAGCCACTGAGTGTCTCCCTCAGCATCCTGGGTCAGGTCCAGCAGAAGATACTTCTACCAGCTCCGACGACCTCTTCATTGACAGGTTACAAAGTATCACAATTGCAGACCCAGATGAGCAACATTCGGAAGAGAACACGAGGACTGAGAACTTGACAGGCCTTCGTAGCGGGACACAGAAGAAGCCTCATTACATGGAAGTGCTAGACATGCGAGCCAAAAACCCAGTGCCCCCACCACGTAAATTTAAAACCAATGTGTAAGTACCCTCGGAGACAGACCTGTCACAGGAACATAATATTGGTTAAACTCAAAAAATTGGGAGAACATTTAAGTTCAGTGGACTTTGTGTGAGAACTATTGTGTTTAGGAATGAGTGTGCTGTGGAAACAGTGAGACTGGCCTGCCTGGCGTGGAGGATTCATGTTGGAAAACACTTGAATATTTCAGCCAAATAATCGAAAAGGTTTTAAATAGCAGATGGAGTATTAAATTTCAGGATACTTAGCCAGTATTTTATAATAAACAGAATTTATTATGACTTTTTCAGGACCATTTTCTGGTATACAGCTCCCCCTTTGATTAGAATGTCAGCCAAAGAAAAAGCAATTGCAGGAGCCCACAGACTTTCTCAGCAGAAATATTTTGTGTGCTCATGGATGTAGCAGCAGGTGCTGTGGTGACACAGAAGTACAGATTCTGCTCATCAAAGAGTTTAGGCTGTAGATGAGGACCCAGGGCTTACATACTTGGAAGAACAAACCATGTAACAACTTTAGAGGGAAAGAAGCTGAGAAGAGGTTAAAAAAAACAAATAGATTGGGGTAGGACGCAAACTAACCCTGCTTCTAAGTTCCTTTTCATAGTTTTGTTTCTGAGCTCTTCAGAGAAAGAAAAGCTCTTTGAAGAAAGAATGTTACCTATTTGTATGCAAATGTGGCATTCAAATCGGTGTAGGAACTGGTGAGGCCTAGATCTACAAGGGTGTAGCATTATCCAGACACATAGGGGAACCACTACTGCCTTCCTTTTAAAAACTGAACACCTCTAGTTAAAAATACCTAAAACCATTTTTATTGTTATAAAGAGACTTTAAAGTTTAATCCTACCCCAGTTTTAACCTCAAAGTTAAAATATTAAATCAAAACGTTTTATTTCTTTAGTCTAGAAAACCAGGATTGTGTTACATTAATTTTTAGTTAGGAGTAAAAAGTAATCTTTGATTAAGTAACCTCTCATGTTGTGTGCAAAGAAGTATCTCCTCACTGCTGGGAAGACAAAAATAAACAGAATACCCTGATCCCAGTTTTGAGATCCTGTTAGCTGGAATGGGAGTAGCAGTGAGGGCTACCAGGGGTTAAGGAAGTTGAACAGAAAGAGCTCCTGTGCACTTAGAGCAGATCAGGAAAGGCTGGGCCTTGATAGAAGGCCATGGGACAGAGGGGTTGAGGGGAGCATGAACAGCTGCTTGGCAGTTAGAAAGTGGGTTAAGGCTCCAGTTCTGCTCTTCCCTTGGCCGCCTCCTGCATGTTCTCCTGGCTCCATTGCCACCAGGATGCTGGAGGCTGCCCCTCTCCTATCTCTAGCTTTGGTCTTTTTGGAACTTCAGATTTACACTGCAGTTACCTGTGAAATGTGACTGTGTGCGTATCCATGGCACCTCAGGTTTATCATGTACAAAGTAGAACTCATTTCTTCCCAAACTGACTTTTTCCCATATTTCCTAATTATTAGTGTCACCTCCTCATCCCTCCCCTTCCCAAGGTGTCTTCCTTTTTCCTCATCTCCATATCTTCTAGCTATGAAGACCTACATAATACATTTCCTTTGCCTTCATCCTCTTTCCTAAGGGAGGACTGTTACCCTCTTGGGCTATAACTATGGTCTCTTCCAGCCTCACGCCTTGACTCTTCACCAGTCCATCTTCTCCACTGCTGCCAGAATAAAATTTGTAAAATCAAATTGGAACCTGTTCACCAGAATAGAGCTTTTCACTATGTCTGGACCCAGTCTACTTCCCGGGCTTGTCTGGCACCTTTTCTGTACTCTCTCCCTCTTGCACCTTCCGTGTGCTGCAGCCATGTGCTTCTCCCTCTGCTGGGGTGCCCTCCTCCCCTCATTTTCTTGATGGGCAAGCCCTTTTGCAAATGTTTTTTGAATGAAAAAAAAAGAAGGTAGCTTCAGTTCAAGTATAAGGTTTGAAGAGAAGGAAATGACAAAGAGCTACGGTTGAAGGCTACTTGTGTGAGTGTGGTAGATATATGTCTACAGAAAGGTGATATAACGTAAGTTTTCCCTCCAGGTTACCTTCACAACAGAATGATTCACCGAGTCATCCGCAGAGAAGAGGGTCTCCTATTTCCTCAGAGGAAAGGCTGCGCAGGGATAAGCAGCATCTCGATGACATCACAGCGGCTCGGCTTCTGCCACTGCACCATCTGCCTGCACAGCTGCTCTCCATAGAAGAGTCTTTGGCACTTCAGCAACAGCAGAAACAGAGTTATGAGGTATTTAAGAGTATTGCTTGTTTACTGTCTGTATGTTGGATGCTACTTACGTAAGTCAGAATTTACTTCAGGGAGGACGGGATTTAACAGGGATTAGGTGCCAGAGAAATGGCAGATGAGTGCCGTCAGCTCTCAGATGTGTGCCTGTAGTTTTCAGTTTTGAAGTTGCTAGACCTGCAGGAAGCAGCTGGAGGTGATCACAGCAACCTGCAGCATCAAACTGGTATTCACCAGGAAATGCTGCAACATGGCACGTCTCCGAAAGCCCAGGCTCTTAGGACAGCAGTAGTATCATTTGTGTTTTCTACCTTATAAAGCCCATGGGAGAGCTGCTTAGTGGTGGGATCCAACCAGGACCTGCAAAGAGAACCAGGGAAATGTGGTTTCCGGCTTCCATCTCCTGTGATGCATGGGAGGGCATAAAGGGGGTGGGGGAACAGTGTTGTGTTCTAACAGACAATTGGACACTAGGCTTAAAAGCCTCATCGGCAGGCCCTTGTGAAGATAGAAGAATCTCCTACATATAGTGACTTAATCATGTTTGTATAGGACTGTTTTTGAAGATCTGTACGTTCTACATAGAACTTTAAACATGTATATTGACAATTTGTGTACAGAATAACGAGTGGAAGAAAATAGGTATGAGAACCTTAGTGAGAAAAGAAAGGGTTTGATATATTTAGTAATAATTTGAGTCTCCAGAAGAACAGTAGCCTAACATCTTAATATTGCTTAGATTTTAATCAGGTAGTATGTACCAGTTAATACAGAACCAAGGCTATTCTACCTTGGCTTTTCGTAAAAGCTCAGTTGGCATGGATTGGCATTGTCAAGGCACTCCTTTTTACAGCCATTTTTCTTCCTCTCAGTGCATTACAATTATACAACCATAGCATTGAGGAATTTTTTAAAAAATTGTCTATATGGTTTTAAATGCCTGTCCTAAGACATTTTTAGGTTGAATTACACCCTTCAGTTTGAATTTGACTTCCTTGGCAGAGTAGTAGTAGCTCCTGCTTCAGTCCTACTTTTCCATAATGTCCATGGCCTGTGGGGACGGTCCTAAAGGAGCTCCTGTGATGTGGGAGAAAGCACGAGGAATGTGAAGGGCAGAACTGGAAATGAATGTTGCTGACTGCCATACATTGGTGGTTTATCCTTGGGTGTATATAAGCACATTGCCAGAATCTGGAATTTACTTGGACACTTTTCTGCATAGTAATTTCCTTGGGACTTTATTTGGAGGATAGTCAGCTTTCCAGTATTAACTTTTTGACTTTTATTGTGGCATTGAAAGGTAACTCATAAGCCTAGAAGCCATGATTTAATCTAGGAAAGATGAGTGTCAGTTGGAGAATCAGCACAGCATTAGTGATTTTTGACATTTGATAGCTCAGATTGTTCTATGAGTTTATATATACACACTAGAGGCCTGGTGCACAAAATTCGTGCACGGGTGGGGTGTGTGTGTGTGTGTCCTTCAGCCCAGCCTGCACCCTCTCCAATCTGGGACCCCTTGAGGGATGTCCGACTGCCAGTTTAGGCCCGATCTCACAATCCAGGACTGCTGGCTCCCAACTGCTTGCCTGCCTGCCTGCCTGATTGCCCCTAACTGCTTCTGCCTGCCAGTCTGATCACTCCCTAACCACTCCCCTGCCAGACTGATCAACGCCTAACTGCTCCCCTGCCGGCCCGATTGCCCCTAACTGCCTTCCCCTGCCGGCCTGGTCACCCCTAACTGCCCTCCCCTGCCGGCCTGGTCGTCCCCAACTGCCCTCCCCTGCATGCCTGGTCACCCTCCCCTGCTGGCCCGGTCACCCCTAACTTCCCTCCCTTGCCAGCCTGGTTGCCCCTAACTGCCCTCCCCTGCAGGCCTGATCGCCCCCAACTGCCATCCCCTGCAGGCCTGGTCCCTCCTAACTGCCCTCCCCTGCAGGCCTGATCGCCCACAACTGCCCTCCCCTGCTGGACATCTTGTGGTAGCCATTTTGACCACATGGGGGTGGCTATCTTGTGTGTTGGAATGATGGTCAATTTGCATATTACTCTTATTAGATAGGATGTGTGTGTCCACATACTTAAAAATATATCTGTATTTATAACTGTTGCAGTGTGAACTGATTACTCAGTTTCTCATGAAGAGGTGGAATATTTCCATGCACTTCATTAATGGACATCTGTAACTAGAGCTGTAGCAGGCTAGTAGTTCTCCCAGCACAGCTCTGTTGCGTCTGTGGTAGACACAGCTGTCAGGCTTGGTGCATTGCTACAGAGCTCTAAGTTTAGGAATTGTAGGGAAAATATGTGAGTGTGTAACTTCTTGCTTTACATTTTATTTTAAAGGAGATGCAAGCAAAGCTCGCAGCACAAAAATTAGCTGAAAGACTGAATATTAAAATGCAGAGCTATAATCCAGAAGGGGAGTCTTCGAGGAAATACCGAGAAGTAAGGGATGAAGATGATGATCAGTCCTCTGATGGTGAATTCTGAAGATGGGCATTGGGGTACTCTCCTGACTCTGCCTGTTGAAATGTCATTTTCTTACATCAGACTTTTCTAACAAGTATCAAGATCAGTGTCAGATGTTGAGGGAAATAATATTATAAAGTTACGCAACAGTAGCTATAAAAATAGTTTGTCTTTCAGAAGATAACTTTCATGTACTGGAAAAGTTTAACATTTGAATGTTGTGTTTAAACATTGTATTAAAGTTTTGCAGTATGTTGTGTGTTGTCTGATATTTTAGTATATAGTAAAGAACATTTTTTTTTCTCTAAGCCAAATGAAAGGTGATTGCTTTTTTCCCTTCTTTTTCCCTCTATCAAATAGCTTTTATTACATGCCTTTCAGTGAAATATTAGGTGTCCCAGGCATCACCTAAAATGAATTAGGAAGATATAGTTCCCTCTTCTTTCGAGTAATGAAGGGAGCAGTCTAAAGAATGCTGTGCATGTTTGCATGGGCTTATTGAGGTACTGGATGGGAAATACCTAGGAAGACACTCATGGAAAAATGCTTAAATGTTTGTTTCCTTCTTCTGTCTTCCCTTGGAAGAATGTTATCTTTCTTCTGGTTACGAATAAGGAGTACATTTGACTCTTGAACAATGCGGGGGTTAGGGGTGCCAACCTGCTCAGTTGAAAATTGTATATAACTATTTTTAGTTCATGTTGGAGGGTGGATGGTCTCTCTGAATGACCAGCTTTCCCCAGGGTAACATGAAATATAGGAAAGTCTAAGATGACTGATGAGGTGAAGGGAGTTCATATACTTGACCTGATCTGAGTTTATTGCTCTTAACAGATGATAGATTCAGTTTGGTGAAAAAAACATTTTTTTTTGTTTCTAAGATACAATTGAATTATTTGTCAATACATTGTTTCCCCCCGCCCCCCTCCAAAGAAACATACATATGTAGGCTGCAGAAACCTCAATCTATATATTCATGTTTGTAGGATTATATGATTATCTTCAGAGAAATTAAGATGTATGTTATCAAACATTTCTTTAATATGTTGGAGCTTTTAAACAGCGTTGAAAGCAAGAATAAAATATTAATTAGAGCAACTTCCAAATTTTAATGATGATGTGTTACTGGTGCTTAATTAAATTTAACTTAACTTTAAAAGAGACTTTTCATATATGTAATTTGATGGAAAATACATTTAGGTCAGATGTACAAGGAGAGTAAGGGCTGAGTTCTATATCAAGCCCCCATTATCCCCAGAAAAGCAAATTAAAACTATACTGAGCTAATAATTTCATTATTTTTAGTTTATAAAACTAATAGTAAATGATTTCACAACATAAAGTTATTTGATGTTCTTTTGTTAGAGGATGAAATAATACATGTTACTGGTATGTCTGGAAAGTAGGATAAGGTAGAAGGGTTCACATGCATACATGCACAATTCCTGTAATTCTGCTACCCAGAGAGAGGTTCTACTTGGGTATATATGTACTTGTACATATTTTTTTATATGCATAGCTATCCATGTATATTTTCAACCAGAGGCCCGATGCACAAATTTGTGCACAGGTGGGGTCCCTCAGGGTGGCCTGTGGAGATCGGGCCCCAGCTCGCGACCCCAGCCTCGCAGCCCCAAAGCCCCGCCTGGCACCCTGCCTTGGCCTGGCACCGCCCCCTCACCTGCTTCACCATCCCGCCTGCGGGCTGATTGATCAGGGCTGGGGCCCCCCACCCGACTCCCTCAGTGCTTAGAAGCTGGGCGGCATCCTCGCCCCCTGCTGCCACCACTGCTGGTTGCCGTCTGTGGGGCGATCAGCAGGGTGATTGTGCCTCTGCTCGCACCTGCCTTGACCTGGGGCCGCCCGCTCACCTGCTCCACCATCCTGCTGTGGTCCTGTTCTCGTTGGAGCCCATTGGGGCTGCCAGCACCTCCAATGCCAGCCTCCACCGTGTTCTGTGCTGCCCCCTGGTGGTCAGCGCATGTCATAGCGAGCAGTCGAATGACTGCCCGAGGGGACAATTCACATATTAGGCTTTTATTATTCTACCAAATAAAAGAGTAATATGCAAATTGACCACACCTTTGCTATGCCCAAGCCACACCCACCAGCCAATCAGGGCAAGTATGCAAATTAACCCAACCAAGATGGCGGTTAATTTGCATACATAGGCACCCTGAGCGGACCCCCTGTGACGGATCGCAGGGAGCTGGGGCCTGGTGCATGAGCGGACCCCCTGTGATCGATCGCAGGGAGCTGGGTGTCCGCTTCGGCCTGGTGCCGGAGCAGACCCCCTGCAATCAATCGCAGGGAGCTGGGGGTTGCTTTGGCCTGGTGCTTTAGGCTTTAGGCGTGGGAAGGGGCCAAGCCTATGATCAGAGGTGCCGGGGAAATCCCTTCCCAAGCCTAAAGCCTGGGGTGGAGGATTTAGGCTTGGGAAGGGGAAAATATCAATGGAAACATATCCTCAGGTGAGAATAAAAAGAAAAAGAAAGAAATGTCATATCCTATGAAAGACACACCTTGAAAATGCTTAAAGAAAGTTGTCATTTTTTCATGGTGAAGGGAATGGAGTCTGTGTTGATGAAAATACCTTGGCGGCTGTGGTGACTGGCAGTGGCTGCAGCAGTGGGGTGATGGGGCTGGTGCCTTCCCCTGATCAGTCCGGTTGCCTCAAGCAAAGGGAGGCCAGACTGAGGCTTAGGTCTGTTCCCAATGGGGAGCGGGCTTAAGCCATCCATAGGACATCCCCTGAGGGCTCCCAGTATGTGAGAGGGGGCAGGCTGGGCTGAGGGACCCCTCCCCTGTGCACAAATTTCGTGCACCGGGCCCCTAGTATAGTATAGTGCAATCACAATATACATTAACTCATAGTCTGCTCAATATGTTGTAAACATTTCCCCATATTAAATATTTTGCATTTTAGATAGCTGCAGACTGTTGCATTTTATGGGTGAACCATAACTTTTAAAATCAACTTAATGTTTGACAGTTTGATTATTAATTATAACTAAACAATGATGCTATCAACATCTTAAGAGATAATTACACATGTACAAAATGACTTATTTCCAGAAGATCTTTTTTGAGAAGTGAAATTGCTAGGTGAAAGGTAAGTTTTTGAGAATCTTGCTATATATATTATCACTCATCACAAAGATTGTGTCCTTTTACATTCCCACTAGCAATATATCAAACAACCAGAATTGAAAATTGCTGTTCAGAATCTGCAAATTGAATAGTTGCAGAAAAGGATACCTGTAAAATTGGTGTTTCTTTGATTACTTAATGAAGGTTGGGTATTTTTTTCATGTTTATTGACCATTTACTAGTATATACATTTTTGGGGGGCATTCTATATTCTATTATCTATATTCTCTTGGAGAATTTGTGATTTTGATTTGTTTATAAGTTCTTTATAAGTTAAGATGTCCATCTTTTGTTGTTATTGTTTTAGTCTATTATTTGCCTTTTAATACAGCCCATGGTGTTTTCAATGTAGAAGTTTTCTTTAGGATACCTTTGCAGATATGCTTGTGCTTGAGCATGCTTTCCCCACTCTAAAGGTGGATACATATTTATCCTTGTTTTCTTCTAGTACTTCTTAAAAATTTCACTTTTATACTTATCCTTTCAAAAGGAAATTTTTGATCCATCTCAAATTTATTTGGAGATATTGTATGAGGTGAGATTTAATTTTAATTTTTGCCAATAGTTGATCAATTGATTTAGTATAAACCACCATTTCCCCACTGATTTGTAATGCTGCCATAGAATAGCCATAGATGTCTTCAGTGTCTTGGACCTATTTTGTTTTCCCCACACTTTTCAATAATTATGACTTTAATTAGCATTAATATTTGGTAGTACAACTCCTTCATTCTTTAAAATTTTATAAAATATAGCTTTTTTAATTTTATAAAATTTTATAAACATAAAACAGATGTGCCTTTTAATGGATAAAGCAAACAGCTATGTAATCACAAACCAGATGCAGAAAAGCTACTGCCAGTACTCCAGAATCTCCCTGTGTGTCCCCTGTTACTCCCCATCTTCCCCCGCCCCCCAAATATAACTACTATCCTGACTTTAGGGTAATACTTCCCTCATCTTTAGAAAATGGTTTTACCAGTTATGTATGCAACTATTTAGTTTGTTTTGCTGACTTTTGACTTACAAAAATGGAGTCATAGTGTATATTGTATCTGGTGTCTTTCACTCAACATTGTTTATAAAATTCATGTCATGTGTAAGTGTGATTTATTCATTTTCATTGCTGTTTCATGTGCCATTCTGTTAATACCATTCTGTGGTAGTTACTTCTATGATCGTTTTAGTTTGGGCTATTAAAGGCAATGCTGTAATGAGTATCTTTGTGCACATAAATTTCTGTAGGATATTTACCTAGGAGCTGAAATAGAAGGTGTGCACATCTTTAACATTGACTATTCCCACCATGACCCATCCACCATGTATGATACTTCCAGTTCATCCACACTTGATATTGCCAGATTGTAATTTTAGCCAATATGTTTTTACAGTAGATATTTATTTTATTTTGCACCTCCCTATTTGGAATGGCATTGAACATCTTCATATGTTTATTGGCCACTGGATTTCTTTTAAAAAGTGCCCATCCAAGTCTTTCCTTCATCTTTCTGTTGTCTTTTTCTCATTGATTTGGAGAATGTATTCCTGATACTAATCATTATTTGGTTATATTTGTTGTAAATATCCTTATCCTCTCTGGATTACTTTTCATTCTCTTCATGGTGGTTTTGATGAACAGAAATTCTAAATTTTAATGGCAAGTCTATCAATCATTTAGTATCTTTTGTATCTTAAGAAATCATTGTTTATCCTGAAGTCATAAAAATATTCTCTTGCCATTTAAAATCTTTTTCATTGAAAAATGTTTCATAATTTTACCTTTCCCATTACGTCTTTGATTCTAATTGGAAATTATTTGTGGCTGTGTGAGGGAGTATCCTGCGTAGCCGCTTGTCCTGGCATCATGCAGTGCACTTCTGCGTATTAAGTGTATGTATATGTGTTATTTTCTGGGTTCTCTCTGTGATTCCATTAATCTATTTGTGTTAATATTTCACCACATTATTTATGGCAGCTCTATGATAAGGCTAGAGTAAAGCTTGCCATCCTATTTTTCAAAAGTGGATTGGGTATCTTTGACCTTTTGCATTTTCATATAAAATTTATTTTATTTTTTTACTTTTATTTAAAAAAATCTTTATTTTTGAAAGTATTACATATATCCTTTTCCCCCCTTGATCCTCTCCAGACTACACTGCCCCCCCACCCCAGGCCCCCACCACCCCACTGTCAGCATCCATAGGTTATGCATATATACATACAAGGTCTTTGGTTGATTACCTCCCACCCACCCACCCTCCGCCGCCTTCCCTCAGAGATGCTGCACTCTGTTCCATGTTTCCATGTCTCTGGAACCACTCCGTTCATCAGTTTATTTTGTTAATTAGATTCCATATATGAGTGAGATCATGTGATACTTGTCTTTCTCTGACTGACTTCACTTAGCATGGTACTCTCCAAGTCCCTCCATGCTGTCTCAAAGGGTAAGAGATTCTTTTTTACTGATGCATAATATTCCATGGTATAAATGTACCACAGCTCTTTTTATCCAGTTATCTAATGATGGACATTTGGGCTGTTTCCAGATCTTAGCTATTTTAAATTGTGCTGCTATGAACGTAGGGGTGCATACATTCTCTCTGATTGGTGTTTTGGGTTTCTTAGGATATATTCCTAGAAGTGGGATCACTGGGTCAAATGGCAGTTCCATATTTAATTTTTGAGGAAACTCCAAAGTGTTTTCTATGATAACTGCACCAATCTGCATTTCCACCAGCAGTGTACTAGGGTTCCCTTTTCTCCACATCCTCGCCAGCCCTTGTAATTTGTTGATTTGTTGATGATAGGTGTGAGGTGATACCTCATTGTTGTTTTAAATTTGCCTCTCTCTGATTATCAGTGATTTTGAGCATTTTTTTTCATATGTCTCTTGGCCATCTGTATGTCCACTTTAGAGAAGTGTCTATTTAGGTCCTTTGCCCATTTTTTTAAATTGGATTGTTTGTCTTCCTTTTGTTAAGTTGTATGAGTTCCTTATATATTTTAGATATTAACCCTTTATCAGATGTATCATTGCCAAATATGTTCTCCCATATAGTGGGCTTTCTTTTCATTTTGTTGATGGTTTATTTTGCTGTGCAGAAGCTTTTTATTTTGATGTAGTTCCATTTGTCTATTTTCTTCTTAGTTTACTTTGCCCTGGGAGATGTATCAGTAAACATATTGCTATGAGAGATGTCTGAGATTTTGCTGCCTATGGTGTCTTCTAGGATTTTTATGGTTTCCCGACTTACATTTTGGTTCTATATAAATTTTTGGAGTATTTATTCTATATCTGTGAAATATGCTGTTGGTATTTTAATAGGAATTGCATTGAATCTGTAGGTTGCCTTAGGCAATATGGACATTTTAATGATGTTGATTCTACTAATCCATGAACATGGTATATTCTTCCATTTGTTTATATCTTCTATCTCTTTTTCAATGCCCTGTAGTTTCCAGAGTACAAGTCTTTTACCTCCTTGGTTAAGTTTATTCCTAAGTATCTTAATTTTTTTTGTTGCATTGGTAAATGGGATTATTTGTTTAATTTCTCTTTCTGAGAATTCATTATTGGTGTATAAAAAAGCTATTAATTTTGGGGTGTTGATTTTGTATCCTACTACATTGTCAAATTTATTTATTAAATCTAGTAGTGTTTTGGTTGAGTCTTTAGGGTTTTCTATGTACAATATCATGTCATCCATGAATAATGAGAATTTTACTTCCTCCTTTCCAAGTTGAATGCCTTTTATTTCTTCTTCTTGTCTGATCACTGTGGCTAGGACTTCCAGTACCATGTTGAATAAGAGTAGTGAAAGTGGATATCCCTATCTTGTTCCTGTTGTTAGGGGAAATGGTTTTAGTTTTTGCCCAATGAGTATGATGTTTGCTGTAGGTTTGTCATATATGGCCTTTATCATGTTGAGATATGCTCCCGCTATTCCCACTTTGCTAAGAGGTTTTATAAAAAATGGGAGTTGGATTTTGTTGAGTACTTTTTCTGCACTATTGATATGATCATATGATTTTTGTCTTTCAATTTGTTTATGTGATGTATCACATTTATTGATTTGCGAATATTGTACCAGCTTTGCATCGCTGGAATAAATCCCACTTGGTCATGTTGTATGATCTTTTTAATATATTGCTGGATGCAATTTGCTAATATTTTATTGAGGATTTTAGTATCTATGTTCATCAGGGATAATTCTCCTTCTTTGTAGTGTCTTTACCTGGTTTTGGAATTAAGATAATGCTGGCCTCATATAAATCTTAGAATCAGCTTGACATGTTCTGTCATTAACTAACTTTTTATTCCTAAGATTCTATATTTTGAAGCTTTGGAGATTTGGAACCTTGCCAATTATAAACTAAATTACACTTATTCTTTCAACTAGGATGATTTTTTAATGTGTACAAGTTAAAAAGAAAAATCAGACCATAGTTTTAGTGTGTATATTTTGTAGTTTTAATTGAGAAGTATTTGCAAGTGAGAATTTTTTAAAAATGTCAAATGTAGGTTTAAAATGGGAAAATGGAGTGAATCTGCAATCATGAACTCTTACCTTCAATTTTGAAGTGGTTAGTTTAAGAGAAGGAAGTTAAGTGCTAAAGTTTGGGACTTAACCTGAACCGTGGAATATTGTAGGAGGATTAATCTCATTACATAATAGTCATCTGTAGTATAAAACTTTTAAAAACATGTTTTTTATTGATTCAAAGAGAGATAGAAACATCAATGATGAGGGAATCATTGATTGGCTGCCTCCTGCACACCCCCTACTGGGGAGGGATTGAGCTGCAACCCAGGGCATATGCCTTGACTGGAATTGAACTGTTGACGCTCAACCACTGAGCCACACAGGCTGGGCTAGGATAACACTTTTTCATAATCATAGGACCTGTCTCTAATCCACATCACATTCTCTGGGCATCCAAGAGCTTTGATTCAATGTGGAAGGTAAATAATTTGTAGAATTATCTCTATTTCCTGCAACTGGGTGTTGAGTTGATTTGCTCAAGGTTACTCAGAGTCAGCCAAGAATTTTGGGCACTGGATTGCATGGCCTTGCACATGAATACCACACATCAGGGTTGCATTTGAGCTTTAAAAAGTGCTCATGCTAGGCAAGAGCTCAGATTACTCACAGGGTATTTGTCATGTCTCTATGACTTACACTACAAAAGAACTTTATTTCTTCTGATAACACTTTGTATTTGAAATGATTTGTTTGTAACCATCTTAGACCATTTTGGGCACTGCTGGTATCTTCACTCTTCTCGTCTCACTTGGTAGTTGGCTGCATAAAACTTTTTGGAGAAGAGATGTCAGGAAAAGTGACATCAGGTATCAAAGGCTTTTATCCAGAGGACCAGGTGAAATCCAGCAGTTTGTTCTTTGCAGGTGTCATGAGTTTGGAACACTAAGAGAAAGTCAAGTTGTTAGGGAAGAAAAGATTTTGCCTCTGTACAGAGAAAGTTGAGAATGCTTGTGCTTAAATAAATAAAAGGATTATATATCCAGCTTTTATAGAGAGCATACAGAATCATCTAAGAAATATGGCAAATTGCATTATTGACTAGCTCCCTGACAGGGAGGAGAAACTTAAAGCTATTATTTTAATTTCTGGCTAAAGTGAGGAAGCTTTGATTCTGGGCCGATGAAATAAACCTAGTGTTGGATAATACTGAACTAGAGCCAGACCACAAATCAGAAGCGATTCTGAAAGCACAGCATAAAAGCCTGAACAATTAAAGATGATCTATTACTTCCCAGATGATTTTAGAAAACTTGGAATGAAAAAAAGGCGCAAAAGAGGGTAAGCCACTGAAATAGCATTAGATTATTAGATTTAGGATTTAAATGCCACTATTTCCTTTGAATCCGGTGGGAAGTTATGTACTCTCATGACTATTAAGTCTGTAAGATGAGGTCAGTGACCCCTTATCTAATGTATGGGGTATGTTTTGAGAGAACAAAATTTCAAAGTGTGGTCTTTATAGAACGCTTTGAGGTCTAAAAGAGAGTCTATATGAAAACCTTATTGTAACGATGGTAACAATTATGACTGGAAGTAGTTTAGGAGGCACCTTTTGGCATGCGAAGGAAAATGTTCTAAAATCACCACCATATGAAGCTTTTAATTTAGTGTTAAAATTAACTGAGAACAATAGAGACTCCCCGAGAAAGCTGTTTTGACAAGGGGAAATTAGGACATTACGCTAAAGACAGACCAAGCTTCGAATGGAAAAATTTCATATTATTAAGGCAAAAGAATGAGAGTTGTAAATCAAGGCCTTCCTCAAGCATGCTCCTTAAAAGATGGAAACTCAGCTTGGTGCTTATAAATTTTGTCTGAAAATATTGCTAGTAAATACATCGGTTCTCTTAATCAGTACCACGTATATGTGCATTGAGTCAAATAGCTCTTCTAGTGATTCTGTTATAAAAACAAAAGCCTATCTTCTATTGATTATTTAGATTTTTAATACAAATAGTTTTCATCCCCTTTGGCAGTATGATGACACAAAGCAGTAAATGTGTAGAGATTGTCTACTCGAGCATGTGTAGAGATGGCTTCCTAGCCCAGAGCAATGTGTGACTTAGGACGGGATTTCACATCTGTGGCCTCTCTTCTATGTGCCCGGTGAGATAGGTATTATTCCAGCATTTTCTGGAGAAGGAAATAGGGTCTTGTTCAAAGTCACACACTAGTGAGACCTGCCCTAAGTCAGGTGCCCTTTTCAATCCCCCATGCTGCCTTTCCTATTTGCCCCGTTTGCTTGAATTACAGACAGCCAGTGGCCTGGCTTTTGCTGGGGACTGGCAAGGATGGAGCCAGGGAAGAACCCTAGAGGGTGTCACCAAAGCTTTGCACCAAAGCTTGGCCCTCCCCTTTGGTCCTGACCGAAGTGCTATGACAGGTTATACCTTTCATAGATATTTTCTTTAATTTGATAAGAGACAACAGGGGGAAACAGAAGGCAAAAGCATGAAAACAGCCCAAGTTACAACCCTTCTCTAGCTGGCTCCCTCCAGGGCTAGCCTTGCCCCACAGGGCTGCCAGCACTCAGGCCCCAGCCTGACCAGCCGCTCAGACCACCACGTACTCCAAGGTAGCATTGGGCAAGTTACCCCACGTTCTAAGCCTCCTCATCTGAAAAGTGGGAACAAGAGTAGTATCTCATCTCAGGCTTGTTGTGGGGATGAGATGGTCCTAAGTTTTGCAACTGCTAGCTGCGATTCTTCCTGCTTCCCCCTGGCTCCCTGAGGAGGGTTCCATTCAACACCTGCCCACCCTGCACCCTCGGAATCACTGGTAGAAGGGAACGGAAGGGTCAGGTTGCCCACTGCAGTCCTTCCATGGGCATGGCTTTGCCCTTCAGTCCCCAGGAGGGACCTCATTTCACATGTCACAGAAGCAGCAGCATTCAGAGTGAGAACTAGACCCTCCTTTAGGAATGGGGCCTGTTCTGTCACATTGTGATTCCTAAGTTGGGGAGCCAGGGTGGGAAGGATTGGGTTATAAAAAGAGATCAGGTTTGAGGTGTGACAACATATGCATTAGATTTGGACTTGGACCTGTGGGGTCCTGCAGGAGATCTTGCAGACATGTGGTCTGGGCCGCCGGAAAGGCAAGCCTGACCCTTGGGAGGAGGCGGTTGAAGCCCCTAAGTTAGATGCCCAGGGAGAACAGAGCAGGAAGAGAAAGGACCGGGTCAGAACCATGCGAAGTATAAGAGAGTGGCAGGTGCAGGCCTGACATGCAGCAGTCTCACACTGGATCTGAATCCTGCCCTCACAGACCTGATAGAGCTGCCACATGCATAACTCATTCTTATTTAAAGTAGACAGAGTCAGGTGATTGAGACCACGGACCTCATTCCCAGGCATAGAGGCAAGGAAGACTCCACGAAGGAGGGCATTTGAACTAGGCTTTGAACCTTGAGGGGGATGTAGACTGGCAGGATCGGGAGATAATTAGACACAGCATCAGCAAAGGCAAGGAGGCAAGAAAACTCAGGACTCCTGGTTAATATCTGGCCAGAGGTACTCAGAGAGTAATGCAGAACTGGATTTGAATTCAAAAGCATTAAAAAAAAATATGTGAGCCAAACATTAAGGTTTAGGAAGACACTGAAATGCATACTGTTTTTGCAGACACTGAGTTGGAGAGTAGTGTGCAGGACATCTATTAGGGAGAGCTCCTCAAAGAAACACCTGTGGAAGGAAAGAGAAGGAGGCAGGATCAGGCCTCACTAAAGACCTCAGGTGGCCGCACAGGGAACCCAGGAGCTTCGATAGCCCTGCAGAGCAGTTTCCTCATGGGAGGTCTAGTGGGTTGGTTAGTGGCCCCCCAAAAGATGTGTCTGAGCCCTAATGCTTAATACCTGTGAATGGGACCTTATTTGCAAATGTAATTAAGTTAAAGATCTTAAGATGAGATCATCCTGCATTTAGGGTGAGCCAATGACCAGTGTCCTAAGAGAGAGGGGGATGTGACCCTCAGACACACAGGGAGAAAGCCATGCGAAGACAGAGGTGGAGATTGGAGTGATGCATCCGCAAGCCAAGGAATGCCAAGGAAGGCCTGCAGCACCAGGAACTAGGGGAGAGGTCTGGAATGAAATCTCTCTCAGGAACCAACCTGCTGCTGTCAGGCTTCCCACCTCCCGAACTGTGAGAGAATGAATTTCTGTTGTTTTAAGCTTTTTGTCAATTTGTGGTGATTTGTTATGGCAGCCCTAGAAACGAATACAGGAGGCCAGGCATTTTCACCACGTGCGATCCGTCATGGGATGTGGACTGTCCCTGAAGGGAAGCATCACCTTGGGTGAGCCAATCTGCAGAGGCCTGACAGCTGAGGGCCCTTGTCTGGCAGCCCTCCCAGCAGCCTGGGGAGTGTGTTCTTCATTTCTAAAGGGGATCTGGACAATGCACCACAGTAGTCACTTCTCTGTCCTCAGTTTCCCCACCTACAGAATAGGAATAATAATAAGACCCATCTCATAAGTTTGCTAGGAGACAAAACTAGATGATAATACCAGTAGCTAACATTTATCGAGCACTTACTGTATATAAGCCAGGCAGGCTTGTACATGAGTTCATACTTGTGTGTAAGCACCCAGTAAACAGTAGCTATTTCCATGCAGAGTGTACCCAAGGTCATACAGCCGCCAGAGACGGGATCAGAACCCAGATTTCCTCTCAGGCAAAAGGCCCCTGGTCTGTAACAGGCCCCCTCTCTGCATGTGCCCAGCCAGGTCTTTGCATGACACTGATAGTATTTTTATGCATGAAACAAAATGTGTGCTTGCCAAAAGAAATGTTACTTTGCCTTGTTATTTGAAGGGAAGAGCTTTGAGTTGTCTGAAATTCAGTCACACACTCTCACGCTGACTCTGTGTGACCAGAGACATTAATTTGCAAGACAGGCTGGGGCAGGAGGGGCAGCTGGGGCTGGGCACAGGTCCCTGCTGCCTACAGCTAATTGGCTCCGCAGGCCTCACATCCCAGCATCTGCTGACATGGCATTCCTGAGACGTGGGGAGAGGCCAGACACTATCGTTTTAAAGAGGACAAAGTGAAGGACAGCGAGATTAGCCGATTTGCCCTCTTAATTATGTGGTGAGCTAGAGATGGAGCCAAGAATTGAATCCAGATTTCTCAAGTCCCAGATGGGTTTTTTCATCAGGAGGTCTTGCCACATTCCTTGCCTTGGAACTGCCCCCTCTCTGGATCCCAGAAACATACCTGGGTTGAGTTCAGGGCTGTGTGTCTCCGTTACTGCTCCCTTCACATTACACTGATTCTTAGAGAAAAAAAAAAAAAAAAAGCCCTTACCCTTAAAAAGGGTCACTTAGTTGAGAATAGCATAGATGATGTACAGATTTCTTAAATGCTCTTCACCACATCTATTTTTCAGGAATGTTGGCTCTGCACATTCAACGCCCAAGCAGAAGGGCGTGGGCCCATGCATGTCTTTCCAGAAGAATTTGCATACAGAAGCATTGCACACATAATTAACGTTAAAGGGAGTTTTCTCCTCCATTAAAAAAAAAAATCTGAGATAAAATTCATGTTGCTACAACCAGAGACTAGGAAGAGACAGTGGCCATCCAGAAATTCCTATATGCATCCCTCTCCACCTAGAGATCACTTTACTACCACTAGGGGGCTGGATCTGAAGTGTACACTTAAAAATGTTGTTTGAGTATAGCCAGTACCCATGTCCAGATTTTCAGGCAAAGTTAGTTTCCCAACAAGGTAATTTGCCACAGATGACAGTTACCGTTGACTTTAGACACATTAGGTATGTATCTCTGTTATATGCCCCTCCCCCAACAAAAGTCCGTATTTTGAAAGTATGGACAACGCAAGAACCAAAACCAGCTTGTTAATTTTGATCTAACTGGCTCTGGTGACTCTTGTGAAATCACCAGGGCGAGTGCCATCCCGTGAAGCCACTTGGCGATCATTCTGCCTGGCTTCTGTCCGTTCCTCTGTCCCAGGCTGATCTTCCTTGGAAACAGACACGGTTTCCTCTTTCAGTCTTCTGGTTCTGGTGAGTAGAGGGGTGTTCAGTCATTCTTTCTTTCAAAGAGCTATGATGTTCTTTAAGACAATAAACAGCTAGTCGGCTTGTTCCATTGGTCATTCATTCATTCAGCTGATGTTTACTAACACCTATTATATAACAGGCACTGAGAGACTGTAGGGCTGACAGTCTAGTGGAGAATACTAATAATGACAAATGTGGGAAGTGTGATGGAAGGATATTGTGGGAGTAAACCTGAATTTTAATCACCCACCCCCAAGTGTTAACTGCTCCCTTCACTCTCTTCCACTCAAAGGGGACCACATCTTGCTAAAATTATTACAGAGCATCACCAGGTAATGCTACATTATCTCAAGTATTGGGTTTAAAAGGGCATTCCCTTTGGGCTTCACTTGGAGAAAAAATAAATATATTAGCAAAAGAGCAATCAAAGTGCCCTGAAGAAGGGATGGGGAAGGTGGGGAGAGGGGAAGAGTAGAGAGTTTCTGCTTTGCTAGTAACACATTTGAGTGTGTGGCCACGTCACTTAACTTCGGGGGATTTAAATAGTCCATTTTCTAAAATGGCATTGGACCTGGTCAGCATCTCCCAAAATGTGTGTCTTAAAACAGAAATCCTGAGAAAAATGGAATTTGCAGGTAAAATAAGTTGGGGAAATGTGGCATAATCTCTGCCCCCCTTCACTCTCTGTCCCATGGGAATTCAAAATCACCTTAGTATATTAAAGGTTTTGATGGGCCCTAGAGTAAAAAGCCCGTTTAACTTTATTTAACTCAGCATTTCCCAGATGGATTTGCCTCGAGATCCAATTTTATGTACTACCTATTAATATAGAAATGTTAGACTAGATGTTCATTGAAAAGCCAATAAACATTTATTGAGCGCCTACTTTGTGCTAGGAAGTTACCTCTTGGGCTGTATTACGTCAGTTTATGAATCTTATGATCTAATCAAATGACCAGTGGAGATGGAGATTTTTTTTTCTGCAGATAACATCTTATAACTAATCTGTTCCCCATTCCCAGGAGTGCCTTCCTTCCACAGGGCACTGTTTAGGATCATTAGTGGTTTTGCACATTAGTGCCAATTTCTCCCTTCACATTGTATTGGAGTTCAAATCAGATTTAATTCTTTTACATTAATACAGTGAACAGCAGAGGGTAAGTAGTGTTAAGCGGGTGCTGGTCTTAACTGCCCATCGGATCCCAGCCCAGAGGACTGAACCGGCCTTCAGATGCACAAGACTTTAGGGAATGTTCACACAAACTTCATTTACTTATGCCTCCTTCCTTTGGGTGCTGGGTGCTTTAATAATTTGGGCAAAACTCGGTTAGTTTTGGAAAGAAGGAACTTTTAGTACAGGTTTCGTTTGTACAGCTGATTCTCAATAAAATCCTCATCTGGTTGGCTCAGAAATCTACTCCTTTTGTCTTTTGGCACCTTCACACACGGGAAAGGGCATCAGACGTCTTTAAAATGTTCTCCCTGTTGTCTTGTTCTGCAGAAACTTTAGGAAGTGAGTTTTGACAGAGAGCCTGGTTTCCTTTATTTTAAAATCATATTACTTTAGATTTTCAGGGGGGGAGGGGAGGGGAAGGGAGGGTAACTGAGAGTGAGAGAGAGGAAGGAGTGAACTGGGCTCATAGTGAGAAATTCCATTACTTGTTCTAACTTGGCCTTATCTAACAGAAAAAAAGTATAGGCAGGAAGTTAGAATCTGCAAGTTAGGCATTCTAAAATCTGGATTCTGTGTTCTTTTTTTTTAATTATTCTCTGAAATTGATTCTATGCTGCTGATTGCAATGCCTAAGTGATAGCTGCTGATAAATATTATCTTTGTGGAGAGGTAGGGCATCATCATATGTCAAGTCTGCAGACTAATTTTTAATGCAAGCCCAGCAGATTTTTGTGGATATGGGCCAGGAATTTTAATGAAAGAAAACATCAAAGATGCAGAAGAAATGAGAATATTAGTCAAGGAAGATACACAGAGATGCTCTCTGATAACCCCTGTTATTGACATTAGAACTCTGTGGGAGCAACTTAAATAAACATCTGGACACCGAGTTTAGACATTTTCAGTGACAAACCCCAGACAGATCTTTTCGACTTGCAATAATAAATATTTCAGAGGCTATATGAATCAACCGAAAATCCTGTTTTCAATTATTCTCGTTTTATAAATAGAGCATAGTTAATTATTCAAGTATAGAATTTCTTTTGAAGATTAGGTGAATTTTATATTTCCTTTGTCCATGTTATACTTCAGTTTTATTATTCATATCAAATTTATGTCTGTGTGTTCAAAAATAATATAGTTGGCTTGCCAGATACTATTAAATCAGAATCCAGCTGAGCTTGATTTTTTTATTGTTTTATTTTCAGCAAAGACTCTTTTACAGCCCCCAGCACTGCTGTTCCCTGAGCTTGTTCAGCATGGCCAGCCCCAGTGAAGGACACCAGTGGTAATAAAAGGGGAAGACGGACTCCTAGGTCTTCTTACCAAATTTATTTGATTGTTTGGAGTCATGTGCCCCTTGGTTAGTCAGGAAGGAACCAGAAGGATAGCGTGCTGCTCTCATGAAGAGAGCCAGACTTTTGAAAAACTTGACTGAAGTAAAACTAGCTGTGGAGTTGGGGGCAAAGCTCCGTCGATGGTCCTGTTGCTTGCTCTTATACATTTTATAATACAAATACAAGCTTTCCCCTAAAAGTTGAAAATAAAAAAAGAGAGATGTGATGAATTGCATGTATTACCTCCAGAGAGCCTACACTCTCATCCATTAAAAGTTAGCATGACTATGACCCCCAATGACTATGACCCCCTCTGGGGGGCCGTCTTGGTTAGCGGTTGGCTTAATACCTACTGGGAGCTTGTTACATGGTGCTAACCGCGTGTCCTTTGTGAAATAGGCAGGTACAGATTTGTTCCTCCCCACCCTGACCAGACTGCAAACTCGTGGACTGGGACTAGCCACCTCACCAGAGGGTTGGACACAGAGGATGTCCTTTTTTTTTTTTTTTTTTTTTTTTTACCTCAGTATCCATTTTTTTTTAATTATTATTTTTTTTAAATTACTTTATTGATTAAGGTATCACATATTTGTCATCAACCCCCTCCCCCCCGTTCCCTTCCCAATCCCCCCCACACGCAAGCCCCCCCGCCCCCCTGTTGTCCGTGATCATTGGTTAGGCTCATAGATCCTAGGTTGTTGGAGGAACCAAGATGGCGGCATAGTTAAACAACTAATCTGCTGCCTCACACAACAATTTCAAAAATACAACTAAAAGACAAAACGTCTACCACCCAGAACCATGGGAAAGCTGGCTGAGTGGAAGATTTACAACTAAGAAGAGAAAGGAACACAATCGCTGAAAAGCTGAGGTACGGAGGCACGCGAATCGGGCCGGCGGCGGGCAGCTGGGTGCGCGGCTTTTCTTCAACCCGCAGGGAGACAAGCTCCCGATGACTCTGAAATCCAGTTTCTGGGGACACTCGGGGGACCCAGGCACCTACGGGGAGAAGCTGGACTCTCGGCCATCGGGTCGGAAAGTGAGAGTGTCTTTTTTGCAGTGGTGCGCCCAGAAATCATTGTTTACTGCGCTGGAGTGCAGGGCGCAGGGACTTGGAAACGTGGAAAGGCAGAGACAGCTGACGGCAGCCATCGCCGTTGGCCACGCCCCAGCCTAGTGATGCCCTGAGACCCCGCCCCGCCCTGAGACCCCGCTCCGCACATTCTAAAAACCCGTCCAGGCTCCACACAGCGGCTTTTGCATATAAATGGCCTGTTCTGTGGCAGCTTAACCAAAATTAACTACAGCTCCAGTCAGACTGCTCCAAATCCGCCCAAGCAAAGGAGGAGAAAACTAGCCCTTGCTGTAGCTCCTGCTGGGGGACACACAGTACACAAGGGTACACCAAGAGTGTCCACCTCAGGTAACTGGGAGGCTGACCCGTTGAACCAATAGGACACCTAGTACACAAAGCTACCCTACCAACTTAGGGAAGCAGAGAATATGAGAAGGCAAGGAAACAGATCACAAACCAAAGAAATGGAGGAGAACAAGCGACTGGACATAGAGTTCAAAACCACGGTTATAAGGTTTTTCAAGAATTTCATGGAAAAGGCCGATAAATTCCATGAGGACCAACTAGAAATTAAACATACACTGACTGAGATAAAAAATATTATACAGAGACCCAAAAGCAGACTAGAGGATTGCAAGAATCAACTCAAAGATTTGGAATACAAAGAGGCCAAGGACACTCCTCCAGAGAAGCATGAAGAGAAGAGAATTCAGAAAGTTGAAGATAGTGTAAGAAGTCTCTGGGACAACTTCAAGCGAACCAACATCAGAATTATGGGGGTACCAGAAGAAGAGAGAGAGCAAGATGCTGAAAACCTATTTGAAGAAATAATGAACGAAAACTTCCCCCACCTGATGAAAGAAATAGACTTACAAGTCCAGGAAGTGCACAGAACCCCAAACAAAAGGAATCCAAAGAGGACCACACCAAGACACATCATAATTAAAATGCCAAGAGCAAAAGACAAAGAGAGAATCTTACAAGCAGCAAGAGAAAAACAGTTAGTTACCTACAAGGGAGCTCCCATACGATTATCAGCTAATTTCTCAACAGAAACCATGCAGGCCAGACGGGAGTGGCAAGAAATATTCAAAGTGATGAATAGCAGGAACCTACAACCAAGACTACTCTACCCAGCAAAGTTATCATTCAGAATTGAAGGGCAGATAAAGAGCTTCACAGATAAGAAAAAGCTAAAGGAGTTCATCACCACCAAACCAGCATTATATGAAATGCTGAAAGGTATTCTTTAAAAAGAGGAAAAAGAAGAAGAAAGATAAAAATTATGAACAACAAATACATATCTATCAACAAGTGAATCTAAAAGTCAAGTGAATTAAAAATCTGAGGAATAGAATAAACTGGTGAACTTAATAGAATCAGGCATAGAATGGGAGTGGATTGATAATTCTCAGGGGGAAAGGGGTGTCTGTGTGGGGAGTATGGGAAGAGACTGGACAAAAATCATACACCTATGGATAAGGACAGTGGAGGGCGGGGGGGGAGGTAAGGGCAGAGGGGGGGTAGGAACTGGGTGGTGGGGAGATATGTGGGGAAAAAGGAGAAACAATTGTAACCTGAACAATAAAGATTCATTAACCCAGTGGGGGGAAAAAAAAAAAAAAAAAAGAGATCCTAGTTTTCTTCTAGTGATTTTGGAAGGAGGAAGTTTTACGCAAACTACAATGTCTCCATTTGTCCAGTTTTAGATCTAGCACGTGATTATTGTAGTCAATATTCCTTGAGCTCTTTGTATTCAATACAAAGTGCTATATCAGGAGCTACATTTAAGAAATGCATGCATATAACATAAAAAGTCACATAGAACTAGAAGGTTTATAATGAAAAACAGCTATTTCCTCCCCAACCCCATCCTATCTCTAAAGCAGTTACTTTAGTTGTTTCTCAGTTATTTGCCTCTAGATTTCTGAATAACATGATTATGGTGCATTTGTTCAGTTTTCCAAATAGACATTATCTACTGATTGAAGTGTGTGGTTTAGCCTCAGTCCCCCACCCACCTCTCCCATTTCTGCCCCTCTCAGGCTCCCAATTTTTTATTAAATATTCAGTGTCTACATTACAATGACTATAAACAATATTTCCTATTATTACATGCCCTTCTCTCTATGACTTCAGTTTGCTTTGGGATTCATAATCACACATGTGCCCAGAAAAGGGAGTCTCAGGTTTTCTGACAGAAACCTAAAACTCCTCTCCATATTGCTAAACAAATCAAATAAGCATCAGTTCTCATTTACCTGGAGTCTTCCTTGCTAGAGCCCCTGCCTGCTCCACTGCTGACTGGTCTCTTGGTCTGCCACACACTGTCTTCCCTGAGACTTCCCTTCACTCTCATCCTGGAATTCCCTTCACCTCACTTTTGCACATAATATGTTTGCTGGATCCTGCATCTTTGTCTTTCTTGATTTCCTCTCAACTTTTGATTGCACACATCATCCATCAATTATGGAAGTGGCAAAGAGGCAGCATAGGAAATAAATTTTGGAGCCTTTGCCTGTCTGATGGTTTTATTTTTACCCCTACTCTTGATTCATAGTTTGGCTGGGTATAGAATTCTAAATAGGAAATCATTTTCTCTTAGGATTTGAAGGCATTAATGACTCTGTCTTTTAGCTGCTGAGAAATTTAATGGCATTCTAATCCAAAATCCTTTGTGTGTGTGACTTCTCTCTCTCTCTCTCTCTCTCTCTCTCTCACATCTCTCTCTCTCTCTCTCTTATTATTATTATTCTTATTATTATTATTATTCATAGGATATTGAAATTTCATGATGATGTACTTTGGTATTTGCCCTTTTATTTGTGTGGAGGTGTGGAGTGGTTTGCTGCTGGTTGGATTTGTTCAATCTAGAAAAGTGTTTCTTGATTCCTGGGAAATTTTCTGGTATTAGTTATTTGATAATTTACTCATTTCTGTATTTTTGTATTCTCATGCAGAAACTTCTATTAGTCAGATATTAGATCTTCTGGATGATTATTGTTATATTGATATTTCTATTCATTATAGTTTTCTTTTTTGTTTTATTCTACTCCTTGAATTATCTGTTTCTTTCAAGTGCTTTTTTCCCCCCTATTTGCTTTTGGTCTCTTGATCATGTTAGAGGCTTTCTTCTGATCTTTTCTAGCCTTGCTGTCTAGTGAGTTACTAAAAAATTGTGGGGAGGATGTGTGAGCCTAGAGTGATGGGAACACCCAGCCTTTCTTTGGGAGATCCCCAAATGTCAGCAACTGTCCATCTTTCTCTCATGCTGGCCAGGTTCTTCAGAAAGTCTCCTGCCTTGGGGGTGTGCCCTAGTGTCAGGCACTCAGGGTAGAGTCCCGGGGCTCTCCCCATTCAGCCGGCAGTCTTTCACTCCATCCCCTTATTGTTAATGAATTGCCTCACCCACACCTTCACTGTGCATCCTTGAGTGTCCTCGAGTCTCTGGTGTCTCTTTCTAGAGGGGCCGCCACCAGGTGCAGGGATTCGAGGAGGGGTCTGGGGCCTGTCCACTCCCTTTGCACACCATCAGCAAATCCTGCAGTTTTTAGCCCATCTTTCAGAGAAGTCCACTGCCTCCATTTCTGAGCCAGTGTGGGGTTCAGTGTTGTAAACTGGCTCATTCTTTATCGCTTTCTCTCCGCCTGTAGACAGTTACATATCAGCTTTCTCTACTCAAGTATGTGGGTAAGTGCATGCGTTGGTATAATTTTTATTCTTCTACTAGGAGGGCTTCAGAACAGGGTGGATTTAAATGCATGCACTCAATCTGCAGTATTTAACTGGAAGTCTTAAGCAATCTCTTCAATGACCTTATAATGTAGGAATTATTATTATCCCCGGTTTACAGTTGGTGACATAGGCATAGTTTAGGTTACACAGTCAGGAAGTGATAGAGGCTGATCTTAAACCCAGCTCTGTCTGACCCTCTGCCTCAGAGGTCTGGGCTTGGTGGTCTTTAAAGCAGTGGTTCTCAACCCTGTTTGACATGAGAACCACCCAGGGAGCTTTAAAAAATGCTAATACCTAGGCCATGCTGAAACCAATTAAACCAGAGGGTGGACTCGAGCACTTACGGTTTTTAACAGCTCCCACGGGAGATGCTAATGTGCATCCTGGACTGAGAACCGCTGCTCTGAATCCTCCGTCAGGCCTGGATTCTTTCTCCCACATTCCTTTTAGAGCAGAGGACCACCCTGTCCACCTTGCACCAGTTCCATTCAGGGAGGGTTGCTAGGTTTAGCTAATAAAAATACAGGACACTCAGTTAAATTGGAATTTCAGATAAAAAACAAATACGGATTTTAGCCTAATGTCCCAAATTTATTTGTTGATTCTTTGAAATTCAGATTTAATGGAGTGCCCCACATTTCATCTGGCAATCCTATATTCAGAGCCGCATTTTGAGGCTCGTAGAACATTTCATCTGGAAGCAGCCTGCCCCAGGCCCCGCATTGCCAATCCCTGTAGTAGAAGCCAGTGGATGGGCAGAACCGAAGTCCCACCTCCCCATGCCACCTTCTCCCCTTATAAATAGCACATTCATATTTCTCAATGCCAGCTTCAATACCACCTCCTCCAAATACATCTTCCTTGCCTTTTTCTCAGTGTCCCCACAGCATTTTGTCTGGGAATAATGAACAGGTCAGAGTCATTGACTTCATGCACATGTTGTCAGATGTTGCATGGCCGCCTCCTCGATTTGACTGAAATCCTCTCTAGGGCTGAGACCTTGTCTTGTTCACCCTCTAGTCCTTTCAGCCTTTGTGTCCAGGGTGTGGGAGTCGGGTCTGGAGGCACTTAGGAACCAGTTGTGGAGAAGTTGTCTTCTTCAAAGTTAGAGACACCCCCTCTTAGGCTGTCCCTTACTTTGGCGAATCTATTCCTGGCTTGCCAGGCACTAGATCCTATGATTTAAGGAGGCACTCACTTCCAGTGTTGTGCAAGTACCAACACTGTACTTGTATGACACTGGGAGTGAGTGCTTCCTTAAATTTTACACCCCAGTGCCTTGCTTGCCTCACCCTAGTCTGGCCCTGTCTCCTGGGGAAAGAGCAAAGGAAAACAGGCCTGGAGTGGCTCAAGTAGCCGGGTGTGTAGCTCACCCCTGTATTTATTCTGCGTCCCTTGGCCTCAGCCAGAGCATGCGGATGCTGAGGTCCCTGCCTACGGTCTGTGGTTCCACCAGCTCATTGCTACCACATGAGAGCAGGTGTGCGAAGCACACACTCTGGGTACCCAGAAGAGTCTCCCATACTTCTGAAGTCTGCAGACAAATATTTAGGGTATATGTAGTAAAAATGAGAGTCAGTTCCTGTCCTCAAGGAGTTTATGGTGTGTGTCTTAAATTAAAAATATATAACTCTCTGTTAATAAAAAATATATTCTTCCAAAAAGAAAAAAGAATCTCAAAACCTTCTGCATTATCTTTAGCAGAACTAGGGTCTTGGATGCCATTAACTGGCTGTGTTATTCTAGAAGTCACTTAACCTCACGGACCTTGGTTTCTTTATTTGTAAGATGATGGGGGATCAGATGAGACAATCTCTAAGTCCCATCTGTATTTTTAAAAGTTCTCGAGTTCTCTTATCTTAGTAAGTCATTGTCTACTAAACTGGCACTTATCCGCTACCAAGCGACAAAAATATTTCAACTTTGGATAGCTTTTTTGATTTATCCCTTGTTTTAATCTAGTTCCATATCCTGGCATACTGCTTTGTCTAAAACCTGTATTTTAATTTTTTAAATGCAATTTGTCCTTTATAACTCTTTTTCATGTCCCATAAAAATGATGGATAGGGGAAGGTAGATAAAGCTACAGATCAATCTTAGATTCTGATAATCTAATAAATGCTTTGAGCACCAATCTTGCAGTTTATGACCTCTTGCCAATTGATTTATGGCCTTGTAGTAAATTTTCTCTCCCACTTATCCAATATTTATTGGAACATCTTGTTCTTAACAGACAAAGTACTGTATAAAACATCTGTCAAAACAAAAGGCAATTCAATTAAATATCTTTTACTTCCAAATCTACTTCTCCGGTTCTCTCCAGCATCCAGATTGCAAAACAACAAGTCATGTTAGGTACAACCATTGAGCAAGGTTTTAGGAACATAAAATGTACTTGAAAAATAATTAAAACAAAATGTGGAAGAAATGAACAATCCCTATTTTCTCCACATCGATGCTGCGTACCCAGGTCCTCCCAGTCTCTTCATTAGCAATGGCTCTGCTACTCATTCCCCCCAGAGACCCCACAGTTGGAAAGATTTTCTTTAGAAACCAACTTTATGTAAACCTGGTACGAACCAGCTTAGTTATTAACCTGGAGATAGATCAACCTCCAACTCCCCTGGTTGGTCTGTGATAACCCACATTCACAGAGTTGATATAATTTCAGCCAAAAACAAAGGAAAAGAAACGTATCTACAATTTCTCTAAGCCTTTTGAAAAATGGAAATAGTATCAGGGTTTCTCTCTTCTACTCTCTTTGAATGGCCCACGAAGTAAGTTTAAAATGAGAGATTTTCACTCTGTGGGATCCTCTTTTTCTACTATTAAGTTTATTGGGTGGGGGTGGGGCGGTGAGAGCCTAACTCTCCAAGAATTGCAGTCCGGAGAGGGGACCGGGGCTCTTTGCACAGAGATTCACACATCTGCACTTGTAATGTTTCCTCTGCGGAAGGGCCAGAGGTGCTCCGATCAGTGTTCTGGAGCCTCTTTTTGACCTGCCAGGCCCCGAGCTCCGCTCTGAGGACAGTTTCTGGATGGTTTGTGTATGTGGCTTAGTGAGCCCTGAGTCGCAACGTCTCCATCGTTTAAATTTCTCCGGAATTCAAGGTTCCAATTTTGTGGTTGCTGTTGCTAAATGCTCCCCAAATGTAACACGATTGATGACATATTGAAAGCATATGCATGTTTACCTCGGTATTGTCATTTCCTATAACACCAGGAATTACATGTGAAGCGCAGGGAGGAGGGGTGTGAGTGACGAGCAGCAGCAAAGGCCAAATGTATCCCTGGAGAGGACTTCCTAGTGGTTTTGGTGTTAAGAGTTGAAACCTGAAATATATTCTCATCTTAAGGGGGGAAAAGCATCTGTTGATGTACATCAGTGGTACCTGAGCCGTTTTCTTTCCCACCCTGAATCTTAGGAAGTTTTGGAAACGATAGTAACAGTACACTTTCATATGAACTGTCATAGTAGTGGCTGTTTTTCCTTTGTGCTGAACTCTTCAATCATGCGATTCCTATATTCAGAGGAAGGAAGGATAGAATAGAGAACTCTAACTGACAGAATCGAAAACTTGCTTCCCAGGTCTCTGACAGAAGGTGCTGACAGCCAAAGGGAAAAGGGGGGGGGAGGGGTGGGCGCGGAAATACAAGTTAAAATAATATAGGAGTGGCCTGGCCGCTGTGGCTCAGTGGTTGAGTCTCGACCTATGAACCAGGAGGTCACGGTTTGATTCCCAGTCAGGGCACATGCCCGATCAATGATTCCCTCTCATCATTGATGCTTCTATTTCTCTCTTCCTTTCCCTTCCTCTCTGAAATCAATTAAAATATATTAAAAATATATTTTAGGAGCAGAATTCTGCAAATGGAGGGTTTTTGTCCTCTTTGGCCTGGCTACTCCCAGCTTCTTTGCAGATAGAATGTATTTTAAGTTCTGTCTTTAAAATTTTGCCACTGAAGTTCAAAAATAGTTATTTTTTTTAACACTGCAAATTGTCCTTGGGCATCTGACATTTCAAATGTAGCCCAGAGTCTCTTGAGTGCTGAGAACAACTCTACGGAAATCAGATGGAATTGCAAGATTCTCCATTTGACCCCTCACAGCTCCCAAACCTTTCCCAGGGGCGCCACCTCCAGAATGGGTTGCCCTGCCTTCTTGGTAAAGCCCAGCTACACCACAGGCGACCTACCCAGGGCTGCCTGTCTGTCTCACCAACCAGTGCCCCTTCCTGACCTGCTCATCAAGGGCCCAGCGTGCCTTCCCCAGGCGAGCGTAGACTCCTGAATCAGATGTCCCGGTTTGGAATTGCCTGGCTGAATGACCTTGGGCAAGTTACTCAGGGCTTCTGTATCTCAGTCTTCTTACTTGTAAAATGGATTTTGTAAAGATCAAATAACACGATGCATGACAAGCATTTAGTACAGTGCTTGACGCTATTAAGGGTGCAGAAAATATTGGTTCACATTGCAGTGGAAGTGACCATGTGCGGTAATGCCTCGACACTATCCCTGCCTTTCCACATCCAATGCCTTAGACCAGAGTCTGGAAGGCCCTGGACCCTGACTTAGTGCACTGTGTAAGGGTGCACTGTGTAAGGCTGCTTGAGGCTGGCGTGTGTGCAAGTGGAGGAGGCCTCACCTGTCCTTAGCAGCCTGAGGCCTCCAGCAGTTTTCTTTCTGTCCCGGGCAGCATGCGCTGCCTTTCCCAGGATGCTTGCTCCCCGCCTACCTCCATCCCACCCAACCCCTGAAGTTTGGGCCATTTCTCCCTGGTCTTTTGTGACCCCCCTGTAGGAGGTCCACACTACACTCAGGTGTCGTCTTGAGCACAACTGCTAACTTACCTAAGCCTGGTTCCTGTGCCTGTGGCTGGGCGAGCCCGCCGCTGGCATGTGAACAGTAGAGACAGAATGTTTGTCCAGCAGGTTCTTAGTGAGGGATCTCAGTGTGCAGCCTGCAGGCAGAGCCCACTGGGGCCAGTCCCCAGGGCTCTCCCTCTCCCTAATATTCCTACTGACCAGTAGTAGATTCAGCCATACGGAGAATGCCGGGGAACCTTCAGGATGTGAGAAGCATTGTGCTAAATACTGGATAGCCCCTATCTCAGAGTCCTTATGAGTCTTTGAAATCAGTGCTATAATTACCCTGATTTTATAGGTGGGGAAACCAGTGTGGCCAGATTCCAGAGTTTGTCAGCTGCAGAGCTGGGGCCTGAATTGTTTCGTATTCTCTCTTCCCTGTTCCATGATGCTTCTGCTGGGGGTGCAGGCCCCTCTTTCCCAGCTTGAAGCTTGCCATTTCTGATGTTCAACTTCTATCCCACCCAAAAGCTGTGTCTATCTGACATGCAGCGTCTTCCACAGCCAGAGACCAGCCAGCCCCTGCAGCCACCTCTCTTCTCCCCCTTAGTCATTGCACACAGCTCTCCACTTCTGCACCACGAGCCGGACGTCCTTGTCCCACCGCAGCCGAAGACCCCTGCAGCCTCCCAAACCGGGGTGAAATGGCACTGCTCCTACCACCGTCTGCGGGGCCTTAGCTCCCCCATTCTCCTGTGACACTTCAAAGGTATCACCTATGTGAAGGGCCGGCTCTGCAAGCACTCATCCAGCTCGTGGTCCTCCTGTGACTCCCTGCGCTGAGCAATGCTCATGGAAGGTACTGGGGTGTGTGTGTCACTTTGCCTCTGGCTGAGTCTGCGTTCCCCATCAAGTAAACACAGTATGAAAGCTTAACCACATGTAAGCTGTTCACCTGGCCACTTTGCACTATTACCACTAGTTTTCTTGAGATTATTGTTGCCATGTTGCCTAGTCAATAAACATGCGGCATGCTTCACCTTTGGCAAAGTGAAATGAGCAGCATTTGTCTGCTTTGTTGCTTGTCTTACCTCTTCCTATCGTGCCTTCCAGAGCCCAGTGACCTGTCACTCATCCTTGGACACTGTACCCAAAGTGGCTTGCAGAGCACTCATTCACCCCCAGGCACAGAGCTCCTCCTGGGAGCGGTGGCCTGTTTTAACTGGAACCAAAGCCTTACAATAAAGGAAAGAATGTTCCATAGAGATTGTGGGCATCCTCAGGCAAGGGGAGCTTGCTTAGCCTCCTGAAATTCCCACCTAGACTACCTGAGTTCATTCTTGTTGGACATTTTTGCTCTTCTTTAAGGGATAATTTTTTTTTGCAGAAAGATCCCAAGGTGGGAATGCTGGGCCCTGATGTCCCTGCCTGGGCCAGCTGATAAGTGTGTCTTTCAGCTCCCAAAGAAAGGGGCCCCCTAACCTGACCTTGCTCTTCTCCTCTTACCTCTCGGGCTGCCCCTGCATGGGTGCCTCTCCTTCCTCTCACTCCCCAACAATGGGCTTCTTTCAGCCCCTGTCCCTTCTCGTAGCCATGCCCCTCACCATGAGCTCGTCTATTCTCATGGCTTCATTAGCACCTCTTTGCAGATGACATGCAAGTCGACCTTTGCAGCCATGACCCTTTCCTGTGCCCCAGACTGCATTTCCACCCGCTGACAGGACATCTCCACTCACGTATCCTGGAGGCCTCAGCCTGAGTGTGCCCACAGCGCTGCTCTCCATCTGCTCACCCCCTTTCAGACGTGCAGGTGCTTCATCCAGGCATGCATTTCAACCGGGGCTCCGCCGGCTTTCAGGAGTTCCTGGCTAGAAACGTTGGAGTCAGTTATGAAAAGTCTACTGAACACCTGTTGGGTGTCAGGCAGCATGCTCGGGCTCAGAGTAGGGGGATGAATAAAAGCCACCAAGAGACCTAAAGGTGCTCAGCCTAGAGAAGGGGGGATGTGGGTAAAGAATTCCAGGCACTCCTAGGAGAGGTGCGCAGGGAGCTGTGCACGCAGCATTCAATAAATGCTGGTGAGGAAGACCTCAGTCTTGCTGGTGTTGACTTTCCTTTCCATCCCCACTGCCACCATCTTGGTTCACTCCTACATCGCTCACACCTCAATTACTTCAACTGTCTCCTCCCTGGCTCCTTGATTGTGAATTTCTCTCTGTCACCAGCTAATTTTTCTCAAATACCATTCTCATGAATTTACTCCAGTTTTCAAGAAAAAAAAAAATATAGCCCTGGTCCCCCATCCTTCCTCTGTAGCCTTATTTCAGCACAGCGATCAGTTCATGGTGTCAGGCTCACCATGCTAAAATTTCACCTCTGCTACTCAATTGCTGTGTGACATTTGGCAAGTTACTTACCCTCCCTGTGCCTCAGTTACCTCATCTGTAAAATGGGGATAACAATGATACCTACCTTATAGAGTTGTAAGGGCAGAGTTAATATAGATGACGTTACTGTAAGTGCTGAATAAGTGATGGCTGTTCTTATGATGTTTCTCTATTGCTTCCAAGTAGTAGGGGCCCGTAGCTCCCCTGAGGCCTCTTCACAGACCTTAGAGATTTCTCTTTGTGTTGCCTATGATGACACCCTTCCTTGAAACATCAGGCTTTTTAGGTTCTGTCCCTCCTGCCCATCCATCAGACCCAGCTCAGATCCCCGAGTCTGCATGGATTGTCCCCAGCTTCCTCAGCTCTCAGTGACCTCTCTGTCATCTGGGCTTGAACCACAGATATAATAGAGGCCCTTAAAGAAAGTAGGCTTCCCCTAAATACACTGCCCTTCCTTCAAACAGGTAAAGACCCTGTCTGGAAGATTAAAACAGCAGCACTGAACCAGAAAAACACTATTATCTCCTACCCAGAGTGTGGGAACAACCTCCTACCTGCCATTGCACCTTCTCTGCTCAGGGGCTGGCAAACCTGTTCTGCATAGAACCAAACAGTAGGTATTTTAGGCGTTGCAGGCCATATGCCTATAACTTAGGCGTCCTCAAACTACGGCCCGTGGGCCACATGCGGGTGTTTTTGCCGTTTTGTTTTTTTTACTTCAAATAAGATATGTGCAGTGTGCATAGGAATTTGTTCATAGTATTTTTTTTTAAAACTATAGTCCGGCCCTCCAACGGTCTGAGGGACAGTGAACTGGCCCCCTGTTTAAAAAGTTTGAGGACCCCTGCGATAACTCAACCCTCAACGGCTCAGCTCTGCGGCCGTCCCTGGGAAGTAGCCAGAGCCCGAATGTGGCTGTGCTCCTGTAAAACTTCCTTTACGGAAACAGGTGGTGGCTGGAGTCGCCTGCCGGCTGCAGCTTGCTGACCTGCTCTAGCTGGAGCCAGTTCGCTGGAGAAGCCCCTCTGCTCAGCCGGCCTCCTGGGTGTCCTCCCTACAGTAGATTTTTCCTTCTTGTTTGGACTCAGCGGCCTCAGCAAGCGCTTAAGTGGACTGGCAGGGAGAGGGGGGTCGGTGGGGGGCACGGAGGTGACTGAGTGTGCTCCTCACCTGACAGCTTTGCTCCTGAGATCAGCCAGAGCAGGGGAGGACCAGCCCAGGGGGTGAGGACGGCTAAGCAAAAGGAAACCAGAGGCTTTTCTCCTCCCCTCTTCCTTCCTAACCCACACTCCACTGCCCTCCGCCCTATTCCCAGAGGTAAATAAATATACATTTTACAACCACCTCAGACAGACTTTTATTATCAAGAAAGGAAATTAAAAGTCTCTTAAGTGTAGATAATACGGAGTTTGCTAGACAAATTGACAATGGCCAGGAAATTTGAAACGGAGGGTCCCGAGCTCCTCCGCGGAGTGCCTGCGGCCATCCTGTCCCTGGCCGGCTGCCTTCAGGGCAGGGCAGCCCGACCTCGCTGTCAGTGCACCCGGACTTCCTCTGGGGACCGGGCTGCTTTGCCCATTATTCATTTGGCATTTGAGGGATCCCTCTGTCGCAGGCCCCCTTCTTCCCTTTGCTCTCTTAGAGGGTTGGAGGGGAAGGCAGTCAACTTCCCAGAGAAAGTCCCAACGTCCAAACCCTGGGTTCCCTGGGTTAGTGGAACTTTCCTGTGAGCGAGACAGAAACATCTGCCTGGAGCCGCCCAGCGTACATTCCCCATCACCCCTTCGGTTGTCACCAGGGAAGTGATTATAATTTAAATCGATGGGCACTTGAGAGAAGGTGAACTGCTTGCCCTCCCCTAGCACTTGACATTTTGAACATTGGACAATGAGAGGTGACTTTGTTTATTTATTGAGCTATTACAGCTTCACGCTAAAAGGGGTCCCTGCCAACAACGGAAAGAAAGAAACCTCCTTTTTGGGATTAAATCTTTGAGCACAAATTGCTTTGTTACTGGTCAGTATTTTGGGGGGAAAAGTCTAGTCAAAGCTATATTCAGTTGATATCACATACTTTTTTTTTATATCTCACTGGGTACGTCGAAAGTAAATGCCTCCTCCAGTATTTCCCACATCTGGTCTTAATATTTGAGAGTCTTTGTTTCATGTACTTTGGTAGACAACTTTTTTTTGTGTGTGTGTGTGTGTAGCATTTTGTTATTAGAGTCTATGAAATGTTGATATGAATCCGGCTGCCCTGGTCTCCATGGAACACAAGGCCAGTCTGAAACCATCCTTGGGTGCATCTCTGGGAGAGGATTTTTGAGGATCATGCCACATATTTTGACATCCTTCCCAGGGCATCTGACTGTTTTGTGAAAACACTGTGTGTGCTTCTCACCCCTGGGCAGGGTCGCTGCTCACTTCAAATCTCCCAGCTCGTGTACTGGGTGCTGTTACCAAGATCATTGGCTGGTTAAAGGTCAGAGGTCAGGATTTACCTCCTCCACTCGGTGTTCCCGGATCCACAGGAATGGAGGGCTTTGTGAGTAGAGGAGTGAATTGTATTTTGAAGGGGCCTTCAACCTTTCCTGGATCCGAATGGACTTGAAAGCTGAGGCCTGTTTTCTGAGACGCCGTTTTCCAGCTCAGAGGACAAGCTGCTCTCGAACTTGGCCAGGCCCAACTGCAAACCGGCAAAACGACATGGTCACGTGCGGAGTGATGCCACTGTCGCCATCAGCGTCTTTAAGGAAAAAAGATGTACCGATGAAAGTAACATTTAGAAGATTTATGAACTACAGGGTGGTGGTACCATTTGCATGGAAGAACTTGGACTGAGGAAGTAGGTGAGTTGAGGCAAGGTGACTTGGCAGACACCAGCAGCTCAGACCTGGGGGTTAGAGCAGGACTGTGTCACGGGCTGAGTGCCCCACTTACCAACCACCTGGGGATGGGATGGAGACTCCTCTTTCCTGATGGGAAATGTTGATTTCTGTTTGTACGTGTTTCATGTATTTTTCCTTTCCTTTCCAAAGCTGTCCCCTCCTCCAGCCTTTCTCCGAAGCTCTTGTCTCACCCCAAGAGAACGCCAGTGCGTTCCTTTTAGAACCCTACCATGTTACTTTGAACTAAACTTCAGGACTGGGTTGTTGATTCACGGATATTCTCGGGTTCACTGAAGAAGATAATTAAGTAGAAATGCACACAACACAATAGCAATTTATCATCCCATCTAATACGTGAAGGTAGAATTAGAAACCCTGGATGAGAAAAATCTCAGAGGATCCCCAGCCAAAGGTTAGTGGTGCCTCAAAAGAGAAAGAGATCTTTTAATCCCAGGATGAATGTTCATTTTGGCGAGTGCTTTGAAAGACTTATAAAGTTACAGGGTGCTCTCAGAGTCCTGGTGGGTGGCCTAACTTGTTTAAATTGTACTTAAGGGCTGAAGGATCTTCAAGATGTATTGTCCAGAGAAAGGAGCGGGGGGAGAATGATGTGCATAGTATGCTATCATAGGTTAAAAAATTAAGAAGCATTTCTGTATATTAGAATATCTGGAAGGAGATATAAATGCTGGCAAGGCTGCATCCCGAAGACGGGCTGGATGGCGAGGGTCCAGAGCAGAGGGACCAGCTTTGCATTGTATAGTCTTTTGAAATCTAGACCATGTACACGCATTACCTATTGTCCCCCAAAATAACTACTTACTGAGCCCTCTGTCTACTCCGTGTAGTCTTTTGGAACCCAATTTTCTAGAAGAAAACCAAATTTCCCAACCAAATGTATAGAAACAAATATTCTTACACCAGTTCTTCCCTATCCCACTGGCAGACCAACCAACAGGAACCCCAATACCATGATTTTTAACAAAGAAGTAAACATTTTTAAGCCTTTATATCCTCTGCCCTTTAATTTCAGCAGTCATGGCCCAGAAAACCTGTGACCAGGATGCCAGATGTCAAAAACGGGTTTAGGCTGATGGCTTCTGATGTTTACAAACAGGGGCCTCTGAGTGTGGAAAGGAGGCCCCTTTGATTATTTGAAATCCACCTGCAGAGGGACACGTTTATTTACCCATGAGCTTACCCAGGGCAGGCTCTGCCCTGAGCCCAGGGTTAAGGCACATGGTTCATGATAAAATAAAAGTGACTTTCCAAAAGGGAGAAGGAAATAGAGTGAAGGGGAAACTGGTCTTTATAATCCCTTAATATTCCAAATATAATTGCCATCCGACTTGGATCTTTTCAAAGGTTATAGTGCATAGATCATTTTTTAGTGGCATATCTTTGTCATTAACAAAATAATAACTTAGAGGAAGAGGTTGTATTGATTTCACTGCAGAGTCTAAGTTCCTTGCTTACGGTCTCATTTTCCCCCATAGACCCATAGGGATCCCCTAGAAACGAAGAGTACAAATGTAATTCCTAGGGTTGGGAGTTTTAGGCGTTGTGCTGTTGGGGACAGGGAGTGCAGACAGGGCCCGGGGATGGAGCCAGGCTTCTCCGTGTCCGTTCCTGGTCTGCTACTTGCCAGCTGTGTAGCTTTAGACAGGACATGCCTGATTTTTGAACTTTAGTTTTCACATCTGTACGATGGGGCTAATGATACTAACCTGGGAGGGCTGCTAGGAGGACCAAGTGTGACATGGGTATGGAGCACCTGCGCGCCTTCTACCCTAGGAAACGCTGGTTCCTTTTCCCTGTAGAGAAGCCGGAGTTAAAAACCACTCTCCACTAAGGGCAGCTGCCCCCTTCTTTTTTTACAAGCTGCCTGGGTAAGCGTTCCAGGCCCCCGACCTCCCACTGAAATCGATGAGTGCTAGCTCAAAGGTCCGTGATGTGCTACAGATGGCCTTACCTGTGGGAGACACAGCTCTCTCAAGAGGAGCTTGCGCTTCCTTTCCGTGGAGAAATGCTATTTCACAGTCCCTCAGTAGATGTCAGCAGCACAGCAAACATCTCCTGCCACCGCGGAAGCAGGTTGGCTGAAAGACAACTTTTCCAATTAAAAAAGTAAAAAAAATCAGTGCTCCTCTTTGCCATTCTCTTCAGAAATCCCAGAACCCGAATGATGAGATCTACTGGCCTCAGAGAAGATTCCCACAGGATCGCCAAGGGTGCCTTTGCATCGGAAAGACAACCTTTCCTTCCCAGTAATGAAGTCATCCCAGGAATGGTTAGGGATTAAAGCGACCTCTTTAGAATTTTCTGCAAGTTTATCTTGCATTTACCCTCCAGGCACGAGTGAAATAATAGAAGATGTCCAATGTTTTGCTTCTTCCTGTGAAGTAAATCAAAACCGTGGGAATGTTTCCCCTAATTTAATTTAGGGCTGTCTCCTCGAATATATCTTTTATTGTATTCAATTAACCCTCTGATTGAGACCACAGACAACTGCAAGGAGGTCAAAGTATAAGACAAAGTTTTCTTGTCAGAAAAAACAGGGATGAATAGAGTTTGTGGCCAAGTAATATTTGGATGTGGGTCTGGACACAGGGTTTTGCTTATGGCATTTAATGTATAAACTGACTCTCCCTCCACTCTCTTCTCTAGTCTTGTTTGCCTCACTCCCAGGTATGATAGGAGGTAGGTCAGCATGGCTAAGATGTGGAATGTCTCCATTACTTACATACCCTTTTGTCCTGAATCATGTGTAATTTTGCTGCCAAACTTGACTTCAGACTCGGTTGGCTTTTGGATTTACTATTTACTTTGCTTCTGCTCCTCACACCTTTCTATCAAGGATCCCATAATGCTTTGGTCAGAGGGAAGTAAATAATGCCCCAGGTTTTGAGAATCTACAGCTGCTGTCTTTAGGTCGTAAGCTCCCCTTCACTAGAAGTATTTATTCATCAGTGTCTCAATCATGGCTGCACACTGGGATCATCTGAGAAGCAGACAACAACTAGGGTTACCAATCATGTCCGTTTGCCATGGGCTATTTCAGTTTTAGACCTGGCCATCCCTTGTCCTGGGGAACCCTTTGTTTTGGGCAAACCAACATGCGTGGGCACCTTACTGATGCTTCCCATTCCCAGAGATGCTGGTTTAAACCAGGATTGGGAGTTTTTTAATCTTCCCAGGTGATTCCAATATGCAGCCAAGGTTTAGAATCATTGACCTTGGAGCCAAATGATCATGGTCAGAAATGCTATAGAAGGGGCTGTTGGGTAGGCTGTAGGAAGAGTGGCTTTGCGGGTTTTCTGTAGCTGTCAGAGCCTCGACCCGGGGATGTGGCAGAGTAGCTAACACAGCAAGCTACTTTACTCTTACGCAGGAAAGACTAGGGCTAGGATTAGGGCACTTGCCTCATGCACAAAACGTAAGGGCCACCCAAAACCACAGTAATTAATGTAGATAAAATATTTTAATACTATTATTTTTAAAAATCAAAATTAATGCCAAAAAATTTATGCTGAACAAAATAGCCACATTGGAGCCCGAGGCAAAAGGAAAACTGGGAATACTGATTCTGTCTTTAATTAAAATTTTGATCTTTTATTCATCATGGGTTTTTTTGCGCATTAATTTAGATTTTTTGATGTTGCATTTAAATATTATATATTGTGATGACTGAGGTTTCTGATGCCCCTTAGATTTTGCACTTAAGGAGGGTGTCTCACTTGCCTTACCGTAGTCCTGGCCCTGGGAAGGCTGTACCCCCAGGTTCATCCAAATCAGAGAGGGGCCTGATGGACCTGAGGGGCCAGGTGGGCAGAGTTGTCTCAGTCCACTGCCTTCAGAAGGATGTAGCTTCCTAGAAGAAGGGAAGTAGCGATGGTGGGTCTGAGTGCAATTCACAAGGGCCCGGGGAGGGAGCCGGGCCTGTGGTTCTCAGCACACTAGCCGTGTAGCTTTCGCAGGGCAGGCATGGCCCATTCAGATCACCCTTGCACTAAGGCAAAGCTCGGGGACTTGTAGGTTTCAGCTGATTTAAACTCCTACAGTCTTTTTGGTTAGAAACCAAAAGCAAACTGTGTTTCTCCATTTCCAGGATTAAAATTAAGCAAAAACAGAAACTTTTTTTTTTTTTTTGAAGTGGAATGGAGAACAGATAATGCAAAAACCTGCAGGCTTTAGGGGAAGAAGGAGTCTGAGGGCTAATCCTGACCGGAGTTGGCCAATCACCCTGCTGGCGGGCTCCCTGGGCCGGGGCCGGGGCAGGCAGTGCCAACTGCAGGAAAGAAAGGCTTTGTTGGCTCATGGTGTTTGGAGCCTCTTCGGGACAAGAAACCCTCCAGTGAAGGCCGCCTCCTTCCCTTCCACCCTCCTGCGGCTTTGGATCAGGAACAGCAAACATTGTACTTGTCGACTTTTTATTGAAAAGGTAAGAGTGGACCAAACTGTTATTATTTGGGCAACATGGTTTAATAAAAATGGGTCAGATTTGGATTTAGAAGATTCCAATCCCAGCCCCACCTCAGGCCAGCTGTGGTGTCTTGGAGAAGCCACAGAGCCTCCTAAAGACTCATTCCCAACCTGTAAAGTAGGCAGAGTAGAACTTACCCGCTGGCCTAGAGATAGTCATGGGACTTGGCTGGGTTAAATTCGTGAAGGAGCTGTGTAAGGTATAAAGGCTCCACAACAGAAAGTGTGATGGTAGTTATTATTCACTGCCTTCTCTCGGTCTATGCTCTTGCTATTTAGCTTGCTTACCTCCTTAATTAGTTATTGCAATATATGTCTTAGAGCCTGCAGGGTGCAGACAATACTGTGAGCAGATGAGATATTTCCCCACTAGAGTCTAGTAGGAGACAGGACAAATACACAGAAAACTATAAGGCGTGATAGGAAGGGACAGTCATGGGAAAGAGGCAAGCAGGGAAGGAGCTATTTCTCTGGCTGGAGGATCTTAGAAACTCTCACGTGGAGGTAATATCGGGGATGGGCAGCAGGAGGGCTGGGCATTGGCAGAGTGGGCTCGGGGCCCAGGAAGGCATCCAGTGGAAGGACAGCGGCTGCGGATCTGCTTGGGGCGTGTATGGGGAAACGGAGGCATTTCTTTGGCTGGACTGTGAGGTATACGAAGGGAAGAGTGGGCAAAAGGTTGAAAAGCGGTGCAGTGGCTGGGCTGTGGGGAGTGGAGTCCTGATCGAGGGGAGCAGCACGGACTCTGTCACTCGAGCAGCTTTGTCCCTGAGGGTGCTTGAGCAGAGGAGCGGCACTATCGCAGGCACAGAGTCAACAGACTGTAAGTAGAACACAGGCCCGCTGCTGACTTGTCCAGGCCCTGGTACCATGGTTCCCATCCCTTTCCTCATGGGACTCACTGGTGGGTGCTGACAGGTGAGCTCCCAGGGAGGGCAGCCAACCAGCTTCAGGTAAGAAGGCTCTTTGTCATGCCTCCTCAGGGCCTTGGGGACTCAGGTTTTGAACAACTCAGTGCGTTTATGTTGAGCACACTTTCTGTTCCAGGCATTGGGCCAGGGCTCGGGATCCAATTGTGAACTAGATTTACTTGTTCCTGTCCCCAAGTCTAGTGGGAGAAAGAGTTGGGTGTGGGGCTGCAGTACTGTGGTTACCACAGTGTGGGAGCACGGCGGGTCCCTCTGTAGGGCTTGGGGATGCAGATGGAGGGTAAGGGTCAGGAAGGATTTGGAAGAAAAGGATGATTAAGCCAAGACCTAAAGGCTGAGTAGAGTTATCCAGGTAAGGTAATGGGGAAGGAAAGGGCAGGACAGCCGAGTAGAAGGAACAGCAGCAAAATCCAGGTGCTGAGAGGGCAGGACATGTGGGAACCTGCAAGTAGTTGAGTAGAGATGGAGCTCATTGCCCAGGGACCGATGCTGCATCCTGCAGCCGGGCCAAGGAATTCCACTTTCTCCTGAGGGTACAGGGCCTGTTGGTGTGTTTAAGTCCCGTGGGAGAGACTTGATAGTCTTGCCTTTTGGAAAAAGGACTTTGGGCAGGTGAGGAGAGCTTGGGTTCTCCAAGTGGCTGTTTCCAGGCCAGAGACAGTGGCTGTTTCCAGGCCAGAGACAGTGATGGGTAGAGCCAGGGCAGGAATGCGGGAGCTGGAGTCCAGGCAGGACCAGCAAGACTTGGTTTGGGACTGAGAGAGAAGCAGAAGGAAAAGCCAGAGATGGACACCTCTGTGCTAACATGTATTCTTTCAGGGTTTTAGATCAATTTAAAATGAATCCTCTGCTCATGCCAAACCTACTGTGTCTTCAAAATGCTACCCATGTGATCTGACCCCAAATTGTGATTTTGCTGCTTTGGACACACGCACCATTACAATACCAGTACTGTAGAGGGAGAATACCAACCTTCAGTGTTCAACTGTTACTACGATCGATTTCCAGAACTTTTCACCCAAACAGAAACTCCATGTCAATTAAACATTACTGTAATAGGATTTTAAAAAGCTGTACAGCCGATTCTCAATGCACTCACCTAGACCACTTGCTCACTGCATTTACCATGTCCCACCAGGGGCTGTGAGCCCATCTAAGGGGAAGCCTGGCTTTGGACTCTGAAAGACCTTTGATCAAATACATATAGACTCTGTGTCCTTGGCTGGTCAACCTCTCCCTGAATAGGCAATCGTATGACCCCCATGGTGGTGTGGTAATGAGAATCTGAGAACCAAAGTAAATTATTCTGACCAGCAGCTGACCTATAAAATTCAGTGAAGAATCATGATTATTATGCTACTAGAGGCCTGGTGCACGAATTTGTGCACTGGTGGGGTCCAGCTGGCCCGCCCCTGATGGGGGCCATCGGGGGCGGGCCAGCTGGGGTGGAGGGCTGATTGGGGGCAGGGCCCGCCAGGGTGATGGGCCACAGGTGTTCTACCATTCAGTCTATTTGCATATTACCCTTTTATTATATAGGATGGTATTTTGAGAGACAGTTTAGTGCAGTGCAAAGAGCACAGGCTTTAGAGTCAGAGAAACATGAAAAATCCAGGCTTCACCATTTATGAATTATGTCACCAGGACAGGTTATTTTACTGCTTTGAGCCTGTGTGTTATTACCTGTAAAGTGGGGATGATGCTACCTATCTTAGGATTATTGTGAGAATTAAATGAGATGACACAGGTTTAGGGACTAACACATAGTACGGCTCAAGAAATGTGGCAATTATTTCCATATGTGAGATGTATCATTAATTCTGTATCATTTGCCATCCCACAACAAAATAATTATAGACTTTTAGCACTGAAATAGTTTTTTAAGATGAGAGAAAAATTAGTAAAATATTGAAACTTTGAAATGCAACAGGGGAAGCAGCTGTGGGCTAGTTATCAGAGCCCTTGGAGTTTAATAATCCTGAACTCTTACTAGCTGTGCATTCTTAAAAAAATCAAACTCTCAGGGCCTGAGTTTCTTCACCTGAAACAGAGAATTTACAAGGGCTATGTGTACCTCAATAAATGTGTGAATTTGAGCAGAAAACGTTTTCCCAGATCTCACCTCTTTCAGGGGATTATCAAAGATTTCTTCATTTCACATGCTGTTGTTTTGCTAAGTCACCAAGCTGCCAGGGGCTAGAATAAGAGAGCTTCCCTTCCTCTGTCCCTCCCTCCTCTGCCCTCCCCAATCCAGGGCCTCTTCTCCTGCCTGAAGGACCTGACATGTGGGTAACACCACTAGCAATCATGTTCTTGTTCCCACAGATATCCACTCAATAAGAAATTCTTTTCAGCACCCTCTCCATTTACTCTGAACCCTCAACCAAGTGAAGAACTTTCCTAAACCAGGATCAATTTTGTTTGGGCTAAGATGATTCTGGTAATATATACATAGCCTGAACCTCCAGGAGGAAATGTCAGCATGTTATTAATCTATTCAAAATATATACTGTCACATATATTTTCCAGTTCATAATAGCACGTGTCAGTTTCTAAAATCGCTGTGTGGCACATGGGATTGTATCTGCACTCCTCATGCATGTTTTTACTGTATTGTAGTCAGAATGAATTATGCTTGACGATTTATAGATACTTTTTGTTCTTGATGGTCAAGCTTTGATTTACCATCAAACTAAATTTGGTTACTTGATTAACCCAAATGTTATCTTTTTTATGGATATTTTGGAATGTATAATGTTGATAAATACCAGTGATTTAAGATGGAGCATCAGACTAATATTTCTATTTTATAGCTAGATATTCCATTTATAAGGCTTCAGTGAGGCATAAAAGACATGGAGTCACATTACTGAAAATAGTTCAAAATTGCTGAATATAGCATATGTGTGTGGGAAAGTGAATGTGAGGGGGTCCACAGGGATGATGAGGTCCTGAAGGGTCTGAAATTCTAGGCCAAATGTTGGTGCTTTATTTCCTGGGCCAGGGGTCACAAACTGGAAAACCTACTGTGGCCAGGCAGTAATGAATGAAGCTACAGAAAATGAAGAGGTCCAGTATAAGAATTAGCAGCTTTGATTTGTATTTTTTCATACCTGACACAATTTTCTTATAAAACGTGTAGGAAAAAATGTCATGGTTATGAAGAACTACGTTTTGTCACGTTTTTCTCTAAATGTGATCCTCACATCTCTTTATTACTTCTACTCTCAATTTTTTTTTATTGAATTTACTGGGGTGACATCCTATATAATAAAAGGCTAATATGCAAATAGACTGAATGGCAGAACAACTGGAACAACCGAATAACTGGTCACTATAACGTGCGCTGACCACCAGGGGATGCGCTTGGAACATGACGGGCATTGGCAGCAGGTGGCAGAGAGCAGAACATGGTAGGAGTCAGCCATGGTGGGATGGTGGAGCAGGTGAGCAGGTGAGCAGGGGCGCCAGACCAAGGCAGGGTGCCAGTTGCTGTCATCGGGGCCAGCCTCTGAAAATTCTTTTCTCCTGTGCTGCAGTCCCACCCGACACTTGCACCCGCTGCTGGTACCAGCTCTGCTCGCACCCGCTGCCAGTGCTGGAGCCACCACTTGAACCCACTGCTGGCACCTAGCGCTGGCCCTGATCACCCTTCAGGGCTTCTCCACCTCCCCCTGCTCCTCAGGGGCGATCAGGGCTGGCAGCTGCCTCTCGAACATGCTGCTGGCGCCGGAGCCTCTGCTCGCGTCTACTGCCAGAGTCCTGCACTGGTACCGATCACTCGGCACCATCAGCATGTGAGAGCAGCGGCTGCCAGCTCCGATAGCCCCTGAGGGCTTCTCCACCACCCCCCTGCTCCTGTGGGGCGATGGGGCAGCAGCCACGGCTCACACCCACTGACAGCGCCTGCCCCAATCACTCTGCATCAATGGGTGCGAGCAGGGCTGGCGCCATCAGTGCATGGGAGTGGCAGCAGCGGGAGTGGGGCTGCCAGCAGATGGGGGGCTGGGGGCCTCAGTGGGAGGGGCCAGGCGGGGATGTGGAGGATGGGCCGAGACCTGCACCTGTTGCCCACGGCAGCCTCGCGGCCCACAGTTCTTTTCAAGGTGCACGAATTTGTGCACTGGACCCCTAGTTCATTAATAAAATTATATAGGTGTTGCCCCAGCTTGTGTGGCTCAGTTGTTTGGAGTGTTGTCCCATACACCAAAGGTGATGGTTTGATTCCTGAGCACATACCCAGGTTTCGGGTTCTATCCCTGGTTGGGGAGTGTGTGGGAGGCAACCAATCAATGTTTCTCTCTCTCTCTCCCTGCCTCTCTCTAAACATAAATTTTAAAAAGATGAAAAAAATAATTATATAGCTTTCAAGTGTACAATTCTATAATATATCATCTGTCCATTGTATTTTGTTCACCATCCAAAGTCAAGTCTCCTTTCATCACCATTTATCTCCACTTTATCCTCCTCTACCTCCCTCCACCCCCTTTCTCTCTTATAATCATCATACTATTGTCTGTCTATGAGGTGTTTTTTTGTTTCTTTGTTTAATCTCTTTTCCTTTTTTACCCAGCCCCCAACACTCTTCCCTCTGATAGCTATCAATCTTTTCTCTGTATCTATGAGTCTGTTTCTATTTTGTTTGTTAGTTTATTTTGTTCATTAGATTCCACATATGAGTGAAATCATATGGTACTTGTCTTTCTCTAACTGACTTATTTCATTTAGCATAATCCTCTCCAGGTCCATCCATGCTGTTGCAAAAGGCAAGATTTCCTTCTTTTTTTACAGCTGAGTAGTATACCACTATGTAAATGTATCACACAACATAATAAGGCCCATATATAATAAACCACAGCCAACATCACACTCAATGGGAAAAAAATAAGTGTTTCCCTTAAGATCAGGAACAAGACAGGGATGTCTGCTTTCACCATTTTTATTCAACACTAGAGGCCCGGTGCACGAAATTCGTGCACGGGGGAAGGTGTCCCTCAGCCTGGCCTGCACCCTCTCCAATCTAGGATGGCTGACTCCTAACCACTCGCCTGCCTACCTGCCTGATTGCCCCTAATCGCTTCTGCCTACCATCTTGATCACCCCCTAACTGCTCCCCTGCCAGCCTGGTCACCCCCAACTGCCCTCCCCTGATGGCCTGGTCATCCCCAACTGCCCTCCCCTGCCAGCCTGATCGCCCACAACTGCCCTGGTTGCCCCTAACTGCCCTCCCCTTCCGCGACCCACCTCTTCTGCTGGGACCGGCCTACTCCATGCAGAGCAGAGCCTTGGGACCCCAAGGCCTCACCGTGTGGAGTGGTCGCTGGGCCCCGCCTCCACTGTGCACATGGTCATCTTGAGGCCATCTTGTGACGGTCATCTTGTGATGGCCATCTTCTGACAGCCATCTTGTGATGGCCATCTTGTGACAATGTGAGGGCGTGACACCACCTAGGCTATTATTAGTATAGATCAGTGATGGGCAACCTTTTGAGCTTGGTGTGTCAAACTTTGCCAAAAAACTGAGCATAACTCGGGTATGTGTCACTTTGAGGAAAAAACATTATTTTGCAAATGTTTCATCCTCAGGAGCAGCAAATGTTTCATCCTCGGCATGCGGCCGCCTCAGCGGCCGTGTGTCATCAGAAATGGTTACGTGTGTCAGTGCTGACACGCGTGTCATAGGTTCGCCATCACTGGTATATATAATACTGGAAGTCAGCAATCAGACAAGAAGAAGAAATAAAAAACAACCAAATTGGAAAGGAAAAAGCAAAATTGTCACTATTTACAGATGACATGATACTGTATATAGAGAACCCTAAAGAGTCCACCAAAAACTACTAGACTTAATCAATTAATTCTATAAAGTAGCAGGATACAAAATAAATATTCAGAAATTGGCTGCATTTTCATACACTAATAATGAACTATCAGAAAGGGAAACTAAGAAAATAATTTCATTTACAATTGCATTAAAAAATTGAAATAAATTTAACCAAGGATGTGAAAGACCTGTACTTGGAAAATTATTTGTTCTACTCTTAATAGAGGTAAAGAGAAATAGTTTTCTCCTATGAGAAAAACAGTGTACACGGGATCATATATGGCAATTCACTCTCACTTCAGTGTCAGGAAGACTATGAGGAGAGGTGGGGGCTGTGGCTGATGCACTATCATGTCCCTGCCTAAAGGGGATCTGTCTGTTTAGCTCCTTTTGACATTATTGTTCTGGGGAACATAAGGTTCATGTGGATAAGTCTGAATGTTGGAGAAATGTCAGAAATTCACTCTCCATGACATCTTTCATTTTACATGTTGGCCCAATAACAAATGAAAAAAATGCACATGCAAAACACACATGAACATAACACACATCCATAGACTGAATTCCCTCTGGAAACTGCTAGTTTTAGAGCACTGCCAACAACCCAAGAGCTTTAACTATGTAAGTGAAGTGACCAATTACATTTAAGGAAGATTTATATCCAATTGCATATTAATAGCAAGGGTGTTAATTGGGTAAAGTAGTCTCACTGGCCTCTTTATTTTTAAACATTTAAAAAATATATCCATATAGTGTTAACTATATCCCAGAAGCTGTTTTAAATGCTGTGCAAGCATTACTCCTTCTAACATATATGGTCTACACTATTACTATCCGGTTTCATAGATAAGAACTGAGGCACAAGGTTACAGAGCTAGTAAGTAATAGAGCTGTGTTTAAAACTCAGTCTGGTTCCAGAATGTGGCATTTAACTACTATGCATTTTTCAAGAACAACTAAAACTTGTTAATATGCATTCAGAAATGCATGTGTGTGTGTGTGTGTGTGTGTGTGTGTGTGTAGAGAGAGTGAGAGAGAGAGAGAGAGAGAGAGAGAGAGAGAGAGAGAGAGAGAGAGAGAGAGAGAATGGTGAGTATAACTTCTTGACATATAGTAATCATATTCTGATTGTGGTTAGGGAAAACATGATGAAAAGGAATCTTTGTTGATTAAACAGCATTGCTAAGGATGAAAAATTTCTCTGTGGAAAATCCAAATTATTTGACAAAAAAAGAAAAAGAAAAAAAAAAGAGTAAGTAATAATGCAGTTTGTGAGGACTCTGAAAGGAGGGAGAATGAAAATGCTAAGATTTCCCCAGGCCTGGTACACTTCATCGAGCCCTCGATGGTGTTTCACTGCTGTGTGGTATGGGACTGGGGAGATAGAGACAAACCATCCCATGGTTTCTGCAGGGGACAGTGTCCTCAGTGCCCATTGGCTATGTGGCCTCTTTCCCTTTAGCACTTACCTTCCCCACTGAGAACAGACTCCTCCCTGCTGATGCCCAGGCGAGCAGGATGTCCGCTCTCCTTGGGGCCACAGGCTGAGAAACTGGCTCCAAGACACTAAGGAAACAGGACAGCTGAATGCAACATGTGACCTAGTACTGGGTCCTGGACCAGAAAAGACAGTCAGTGGGACAACTGATGAAATGTGAATGAGGTGTGCCGTATAGATTCTAAGGGGTGTGGCGATGTTAATATTCTCGTTTGATTCCTGTATTGTGGTTAAGATGTTCACTTTTAGGGAATCCAGATGAAGGATATACATGTACTCTTTGTAAGCTTTTTGTAAGTGTGAAATGATTTTCAATGAATATTTTAAAAAATTAAAATAATTTAGAACAATGGACTCCTATGAGGAGCGATTGCACAAGTACTGAGTACTGGGTGGCCGCCGGCTGTGCATAGGTAGCTGGCTCCTGGGAGGTCCAGCTCCAGCTGGGCCAGGAGCCTCATTGGCAGGGGCCCACCTGCTGTGCCTTTGCTCTGTGCGGTGCCCTGATTTTCCCAAAGGGCTTTGATTTACATAAAAGTGATTCAGTGAGCTAGTTTTGCTCTGATTTAATTTACATGTTGACGAAGGATGTTAGGGCGGGTTCGCCCTTGGGTCCTGTGGTGAGGCAGGGGAGCACAGACATGGAGGATTTTGGAGCTGGACATGAAATCTCAGGTGGTCTGGGTCCCAATCAAAGTGTATCTGGCTTGGTTGGCTAATAAAGTGCACATTCCACGATTTAATAACTGAGTCACCACAGGCAGATTCCAACTTTGCGAAGACTTCAAATGCAAGGAAATACACTTAACATTAAACAAGTAAACTAGACACAGTCTAAGCGTTCTTTAATGATTCCGAAGGCCTTCCAGATTTCGCAGGATCAACATAATAGGCATCAGTGGACATCAATAATCCACAGAAGTCTTGGCTCTCACCCTTCTCTCCAAAGAACAGAGTGTCTCAATTCCTTCTGAGCGTGCTGTTCTTTTTCATGAGAAAATATCTCATGAAGTAAAAATTCCATCTGGGGACTTGTAGTATGCTTCTGTTAAGGACCATAATGAAAATCACAAAGGGGATGGTAATGGTAAAAAGAGCAGTAGCCATCAAACCTTATACAGATGCTCTTCAACTTGTGATGAGGTTATGTCCCAATAAGCCCATCTCAGTTGAAAAGATCATAAGTCAGAAACACATTTAATACACCTAACCCACTGAACATAGCTTAGCCTTGCCTACCTTACCCATGCTCAGAACACTTACCTTCGCCTACGCCTACCGTTGGGGCAAAATCATCTGGCTGCCACTGCCCAGCATCATGAGAGAGTATCGCATGGTAAATCACTAGCCTAGGAAAAGAACAAAATTCAAAGTCATAGTATGGTTTCTAGTGAATGTGTATTGTTTTTGCTTTCATAAAGTTGAAAAATTGAAAGTCGAACCATCATAAGTTGGGGACTGTTTGTATTTATTTATTGCTTTTTATAGTTCAGAAGAGTTTGTATACTATATTAAATTTTCATAAATTGTTAGGAGCATAGAGTGGAGATCAAAAGGGTAGTAGTAGCACCCTAAGCAGGATAGGAGAAAAAGATTAAATGCTCAGACTTCTCCCTGCACTGGGAAAGGCCCTGGTTAACCTCACCTGGGTGCAAGAGAAGGATGAGGAACCTGGGACACACGGTCCACTTGGTGCCCTGAAACCTGGTCCAGGCATATTTGTCCTTCTCTTGCACAAGAGTCAGGAGATATGGGGAGAGGGACAGAGAGAATTCCCTCTCTTGTACAATCTCACAACCCCCAGTATATACTTTTGCTTTAAGTCCCCTGCCAAATGCCTTGTTCTTTATTTGAAAACTAGAGGTCTGGTGCACGAAATTCGTGCATGGTGGGTGTGTGTGTATGTGTGTCCCTCAGCCCAGCCTGCACCCTCTCCAATCTGGGACCCCTCAAGGGATGTCCGACTGCCCATTTAGGCCCGATCCCACTGTGGATCCCTCTCACATCCTTCTGTGGGATCGGGCCTAAACGGGCAGTCATCCCACTGTGGGATCAGGCCTAAACAGGCAGTCAGACATCCCTCTCACAATCCAGGACTGCTGGCTCCCAACTGCTTGCCTGCCTGCCTGATTGCCCCTAACCGCTTCTGCCTGCCAGCCTGATCAATGCCTAACTGCTCCCCTGCCAGCCTGATCGACACCTAAGTGCTCCCCTGCCAGCCCGATTGCCCCTAACTGCTCGCCTGCCAGCCCGATTGCCCCTAACTATCCTCCCCTGCAGGCCTGGTCGCCCCCAACTGCCCTCCCCTGCAGGCCTGGTTGCCCCCAACAGCCCTCCACTGCAGGCCTGGTCACCCCTAACTGTCCTTCCCTGCAGGCCTGGTCCCCCAAAACTGCCCTCCCCTGCAGGCCTGGTCCCCCCCAACTGCCCTCCCCTGCAGGCCTGGTCCCCCCCAACTGCCCTCCCCTGCAGGCCTGGTCCCTCCCAACTGCCCTCCCCTGCTGGCCTGTCCCTCCCAACTGCCCTCCCATGCTGGCCATCTTGTGTCCACATGGGGGCGGCCATCTTGTGTGTTGGAGTGACAGTCAATTTGCATATTACCTCTTTATTATATAGGATGGTTGCTTCTGATAATTTTTCAAGTTGGAGCACAGCTCATAGCTTTAGCAGCCCACAGATCAGCTGCCCTAGTGCTAGGTGGGTTGTGTATCTTTGGTCCTATTGGCTATGCCAGGGGCACAGGGTCACATGCATACTAATTACTTTAGAAAAGCATTCACTGTCTACCCCAGTGAATCTCTTGCCAGGAAAAGTGCTCCCAGCTTCTAGCATTGGAGCCTTTTCTTCGGAGAATCTCCTCTGGATAATGGATTTCCTCTTCCTTGTTCATTACAGTCCTTTCAAACTGAATTAAATCATCCTGCCTTTGGAATTTTGTTTGTTCAGGGAACTTCAATTTATTTTACCAAACCATTCTCTGGCATTTACAGGGTATTTTTTTCTCTGGAGCAAAACTGGGGCACCCTTACAGCACACATGTAACACAACCCCTCTCCCAGGCTTCACCAGTCTGACTGCAAATTAAGTCACATTCATGTCAATAACTCCGAGTTCCTGTTCTGGCTCCCCCGTGTGCTCATAAGAGTCCTCCAGCCTCCTACAAAGCCTCTCCAAATATTTTTGTGGCTTTACACAGAGAAGCCCCCGTGGGGCCACAAACCAGCCAGCATCTGTAGTCACCATGTGGCTCCTGCCCTGGTCCTCCCCTGCTGCTCCTTGCTCAGTCCCATGCCTGGTGGCAATGCCAGCCTCTGTGCCAGAGCAGATTCTACTCCCACAGTCTCCCTCAGGTGGTTGGTGTGCCCAAGTGGAGGGAGAAGAGCTCTTTCCCCTGCTTGGTGCTACATTTGTCACCTGGACCTCAAGTGGCCCTGCTTTTGTTATGTCTCAGGTGGTTCCTCCTGACAGCAGCTTCCTTTCTCTTCTGCCCTGACTTCTTTGTCCCTCTGGAGTCCCAAGGGACCTGGAAGGGAATGGGCCCCTTGTGCCAACCCTTTCTTACTCTCACCTCTCTCCTTTCTCTGGGATACCCTGCAATCAATAACAAAAACCCCTCCTTCCTGCTTCCTCAGCCCCGAACCAGAACTCTCCACCCCTATCAAGTCATATACCCTCACATTTGGAGTCCCCTGGCTCAGCAAACCGTGAAATTCCTGATTGAATGACCTAGAAAACTCTTCTATATAATCAGCGAGAAATCCCCTTAAATGTAGAGAGATTCTTGACTTGAAGTATGAGAAGTAGTGAAGTTAGCATTTTTATCGATTTAGAAACTAAAGATCTAATAAAATGAAGATTTTCTTTCCTTTTTGGAACACTTGAAAATCCTTTCAGTTAATTGCATTCTTTTTATTTTTTTCTCTTTTTTATTTTGGTAAAACATACATAACACAAAGCTTACCATTTTAACCATTCTTAGTGTACAGTTCAGTAACATTAAGTACATTCACATTGTTGTACAACCATCACCACCATCCATCTCCAGAACTTTTTAATCTTTCCAAACTGAAACACGATACCTATTAAACAATAGTTTCTCACTCTCTTTCCTCCCAGAACCTGGCAACCACCATTCTGCTCTTTGTCTGGCTACTTCATGTAAGTAAAATTATATGATACTTGTCCTTTTATTATTGGCCTATGTTACCTAGCATAATGTCTTCAAGGTTCATTTATGTTGTAGCAAGTGTCAGGATTTCCTTCCTTTTTAAGACTGTATAACTTTCCATTGTGTGTGTGTGTGTGTGTGTGTGTGTGTGTGTGTGTGTGTGTGTGTACATTTATTACATTTTGTTTATCCATTCATGCACTGAGGGACATTTGAGTTGCTGCCATCTTTTGACTCTTGTGAATCACATTTGTAATGTAAAATTTTCTAGTAACAACTAAGAAAATAAAAAGAAACAAGTGAAATTTATTTAAAATATGTTTTATTTAAGCTAATGCAGCTAAAATTTTATTATTTCAACATATAATCAATGTAAAACATTTACTAATGTGGTAAATTCTTTTTTATATTAAGTCTTTGATGTCTGCTGTGTATTTTACATTTATAGCACAATTCCATTTAGGTTAGCTACATGTGGCCATTGACTAGGCAGCTCCTACTCATCACTATACCTTCTTTCTGTGTCTTTGGATTGTCTCAGAGAGACCAGTGTCTCAAATGAATCATTGGCAAGGTATGGATTCCTGTCAGTTCTCAGCTGATTTTTCAGATGGATGCCTGAGGTCCTGAATTTTTATTGGTCCAAATGTTTTAGCTCCATGTTCAAATAGTTTAGCTGACATTTTGAAAATGGAGATTGATGAGAATTCTCTCCAGGTGGAGGGACATATGCTATCATTCACATACTTCCAGTACATTACATACTCAACACATACAAGGCACCAAATATATTTTATTTATCTATATATGACCCAGCCTACTAATTCTATTTCATATGGGTACGTGTATGCATCTGAAAATAATACTGCACCATAACCACGTGTTCATTCATGAATTCAATGACTATTTGTTGAGCTTCTTTTGTGGGCCAACCCCATGGTGGGGCACTGGGGTCCATCCACAAGGAGATGTACACGATCCCAGTTCTCAAGGGCTTTGAACTGCAGCTCATGGTCCCTCCCTATCAGGGTGCTTGAAATTGGCTGACATGGAAAGAGGATGCTCACCCTTCTCAGTCTGGGCAAAACTCTGTAGTTCTTTTCTCCCTTCTAACCTGAGAGATAATTCCATTCTCTTGATTGGTCACCGTAGTGGAAAAAGTAACATTTACTCTCTGGAACTTCATGGGTTATTGTGTGATAATGATGTGGGAACTTGGGGGTTTACATTGATAAATGTAAGAGTAAATTGCTCCGTAAATTACTAAAAAGTAAAGCTCACTCAATGCCAGCCAGGATGGCTAGGGCAGATGTTCTCCACATCACCCAATTCCCCAAATAGGAGGCCTGGGCTTTATTTCACAAGTCTTCCATTTGCAGCTGATGAGGGCCCAAGTGGCATATTCTATGTCATGATAAGTGTGGTTCCCACAGAGAGGTGTAATAATCTGTGGTGTAAAGGCGCCAGTTGATTCTGAGCCTGATTTCTTCCCTTTGTTTATGCAAAAAACATGGACACGATGCCTGAAAATACCCTCAGTCCTCTCTTTCACCCCCCTGTTTACGCTCACAAGAGTGTTAGGGAGCTTGAATACATGGGCCATTCCTGAGCATGGATTTTGGGTGCCTCCTTTGATTAAAGTTGTGGAGCTAGACCCCACATTTCCTTAGCGAAAATTCCTTAAAATCCATGGATTCCTCTAGACACGTCACTGTAAGAGAAATGCTCCCATTCAACTGATTTCTGGAATTGTAGGTGAAAACCACGTGGGTTTGGGTGGGGATTAGTGCCCTTCCCCTCAGGGCATGTTCTGGGGATTGCCCGTGAGAATGTAGTAGAGGTTCCAGCTTCTTGGTTGGTTCCGGTTAAATCTAGGAGGACAGTTCAGAGCACTGGTCCTGGAGGTGGCCTCAGAAAAGCCAAATTCATCTCTGCCTTGGCTTCTTCCCACCACCATCGGCAACTCACCTCACCGAACTGGCCCTTCTTCCTAAGCAGCACCCCTGTTGCCCACACACAGAGTTGTCGCCCCTGGGCCTTTCCTGTGCAATTTTCTTTGTTGAGCTTATTTTCCTCTTTTTGCAAAGCCAGCTCCAGCGTCACCACCTTCTTGAAGCCTCTGCCCCGCATTCCCTCCCATCAGCACACCATCCCCAGACCCTCAGATTCACTTGTGGAATTTGGCTTATCGGACTTTTTCTTTCGCTTTAGTCTTTCTGCTAGCACCCTAAAAAAATGAGGCAGAAAGATGAGAAAGAGGGATTCTATATTGAAACATGTAACCCTTTATCCTGAAGCTATGCTTTTCTGTGAGCACTCTCCCCTCCCCAGACCTCTCTTTTTCAGACGTGAACCTAGGTCATTTCTAACATGCAATTCTAACAGGTTGTCACTGCTAAAACAGAACACAGTCCTTGGGCATTTCAAAGCATCTTCACGTGGTAATAAATGTAACAGTACTTGCGTTGGAACTTTACAGATGTTAACTTACTCAGTTCTCCAAAGGTGTTATTCTTATTATCAACTGAATTTTATAGGGAAGGATCCCAGCTATGGGATGAAGAGGTTTGCTAATGGTTACATAGTACACAGACACTGGAACCAGGGCTGGTGAGAGTCAGTGTAGATGCAGTTCTGCAGCCGGGCCAAGGCTCGGTTAGTGAAGAACAGGCCCCCATGGCTCCTCCAGTGGGCCACAAGCATCAGCAGTCCTCTGTTCTCATCCCAGGCTTTGGTCTGGGTCCTGTGCTCTTTCTCATTGCAGCAATGTACCTCCACTACATGGGAAAATTATAGGAGGGAGGGACATGGGGAGGAGCCATTGTTATTTCTGATTAGGGCCAGGCTGCTAGGTAGGCCACAGAAGCTATTGGTTTTTTCATGTGGTTTCAGGAACACAGGAAATCTTCCCTACCTGCTTGCCAGGTCACCATGAAGTCTGAGATTTGATTGGGGATCCATTTTGGACTTTGGGCTGTGTGCCTTTCAAGTGTGCAGGTCTCCCCATCCTTCTAGATTTCAGCTTTCTCAGCTGAAAAATCAAAGGGTTGGATTAAGTCACTGATTTTTAAAAAATTGAGATATAATTCTCCACACACTATGAAATCCACCCTTCTTTAAAAAATACAATTCACTTGTTTTTAGTGTCTTCACAATGTTGTAGAACTGTCACCACGATCTCATTCTGAAACATTTTCATCACCCCTAAAAGAATCTTGTACCCATCACTGGTCATTCTCAATTGCCCACTCCTCCCAGCCCTTCGCAACCACTGATCTGTGCATTTGCCTATTCTAGACATTTCATGTAAATGGAATTATGTAATAACATGCTCCCTTGTGTCTGATGATTTCAAGATTCATTCATGTTGTAGCATTGATCACTGACTTTTAAACTTCCTTTGAAAAGCAAATCACTCTGAATGGAAATTGTGTGGGACAGCACTTCCTGCCTTCCTAAGAGCCCTCTCAGCCTGGTGGCACCCCGGAGCCCCTCTGCAGAACCCTAGGGCTTCCTAGCACACAGTTGGGAAGGCTCCGACTGGATCATCTCTCAAGTGCTTTTTTGGTTCCAAGACCTGGTTTCTCTAAGGGATGTACTTCAAGAATGCAAATCACACTGCTGGTCATTTTCACCTGAATTAGTTCACAGCACCCCTCTCTGAGACAATTCAGAGAGAGCAGGACACTGAACAAATGGGAGTCCAGTGGGAGAAAAGCACAAGATGGTTTCACAGCTTTGACACTGCCTGGGAGAGGTGGTGGGAGGTATGGGAGCTCTGGATATGCTGGGAGGGGTGGGCGCCTGGAAAGAGGGGAACCACATAGAAAGGAAGGGACTCAAGATAGCAAAGGAGGGTGCTTTATAATATTGCTGTGACCTGGCCCCCAGTGAAGGGCTTTTCTGAGAACTCTCCTTTTCTTTGAGGCCAAAAAGGATTGTGTGGTCTGCAGCTGACCGGAGCTCTTCTGTCCCTGGGACATGATTGCCTTTCTGGGCAAGGGAAAAAATCCCCGTAAATCTCTGTCCAAAGTCAATTATGTGAGATCTGGAGGGATGAAGTCTGCCAACGGAAACTGCCGGTCATTTGTATGTGGCCTGGTATGTGGGACACCTCAGACAGCTTTTCTGGCTCATCCCTCTGTCCTCATGGGAGACCTCAGCAGCTGCAGCGGCCTCCCGGGCTGTGATTCACCCCAGAGCTGCCCTGAGGGGAGCCAATGTCTTCTGACTCCATCAGCCCTCCAGACTGTGCTGTGAAGCTGGTAGGGTCTCGCCTCCTTCACCCCAGCATGGCGCCTGAGTCCAGCACAGGCTCTGGAGGGTGACAGGAGCCCTGGGTGACAAGAGACCTGATGCTGACCAAGGAGATACAGGTTTTAACATAGGCTCTGCCATATATATATAATATATTTTTATTGATTTCAGAGGGGAAGGGAGAGGGAGAGAGAGATGGAAACATCAATGATGAGAGAGAATCACTGATCGGCTGCCTCCTGCACACCCCCCTCACCCCTACTGGGGATTGATCCCACAATCCAGCCATATGGCCTGACTGAGAATTGAACCAGGAACTCCTGGTTCATAGGTCGATGCTCAACCACTGAGACATGCCACGTTTGGCTTTTTTTTTTTTAAAGCAAGTGAAATATGCAAGTCATGTTGCCTCCATGAGCCTTAGTTTCTCATCTGTAAAATGATGAATTGGTTTCCCATCTTGCTCCAAAAACGACTTAAGGCAACTGCTCTGTAAAAGTAAGGAGGTAGACCAGATGACTTCTAAGTACTTTCTTGGTTCTACAGATTCTAAAGCCTCTCCTGTAAAGTGGGTGCCGATATATGATGTAGAGCCTTTTAAACATCCCAACAGTTTCCCAGCATGTCCTAACAGCCACCTTGTCACTTGTCATCTTTCAACCCTAGTCACCCAATGGGACCAGATTCCTAATGATTAATTTAAATCCTGTTAAAATGCCTGCAGGATGGGGAGACTGTTCCAGATGAAAGGAGAATGAAGGGATGTGAGCATCCAATACAATGTGTGTTCCTTAATGGAATCTTGGGTCAGAAAAATAACAACAAAAAAAAAAACAACCAAAGCCAGCAACCTACAATGGGTGTTTTGGGAACAACTGAGGTTTGAGACCGAGAGCTCCCAGCCTTTCCAGAACACCTTCTTTGCTCTCCTCCTTCCTTCCAACTCCCATCCTCCAGGGCCTCACTCAAACCTCACTGCACTGTCCTTTTCCAAGGGCTCTGCCTACTGACTCCTCCATCCCCTTTGCCACTGCTCCCCGCTTCTACCGAACTCTCCCTTCACACTTGCCTTAAGCCATAGCATCCCTGATCATGGGAGTTGCTTTATTGGTGCACATGCGTGTAAATGGAAGCTGGTAGAGGCCAGAGGTCCTGGCTTCTGGGCTACCCCAGGCAACACATTCAATAAATAGTTTCGCTATTGAACTTGGAAAGGTATTCAAATTCAAATGTTACTGTGTATTTTTTGCCAAAGGCAATGATTCCTACTCTGGGCCTCTTGCTCTTTATTCAGTGGTGAGGGCCACGTGGGCAAGATCAACCTGGACCCTGACAAAGCCCAGCCTCCCCCAAGCTCAGAGCCCCGTGTTTATTTTACAACAATTATAAGCGAACAGGCTCCTTCCCAGACAGGTTAATATATCAGACCAACTTGAGCGAAGCCCCTGTTCCAATGTGCCTTGTGCAAGGACCTCGAGCACAGCTTAAAAAATTACCTTGGTAACAGGATGTTGAGAGGTACTTTCCTTGTTTCTCTAGAAATGGTCACCAGGGCCCCAATCAGGGTGAGGAGGGGTGAGGAGATATGACCACCTCCCATTCGAAGAAAGCCCCTGAAAGCTGGGGTCAAACAGCTCTCTAGGGCCAACCTATCACAACCATCCAGCCCCTGCTCTCCTCACCCCCAAGCACAGACTGGAGAAGGGAGAGAACTCTTTGGAGCCCTAACTCACCAGCTTAGTGGGATGCTGTGGTTTGTTCCCCTTCCCTTGTTCTCTCGGCCCCTGTGAGGGGCTGCAAAGAGCCACATCTAAAGACTAGCTCTGCCTGCAAGGAGAGTGTGGCATCCTGTTATCCACTTGGATGTTTGTTTGAGCAAGAGATTCGTCTGTGAGGGATCATTTGTCAATGTCTGTGGACATTTTGATAGAAGTGAGAAGGTGCTGCTGGCATCTAGTAGACAGAGGCCAAATGCTGCTCAACATCCTGCCAAAGGAATGTCTGGTCCAAACTGTCCATAGTGCCACTGCTGAAAGACCCCGTGTGAAATCGCTATTGGTCAAAAGAGAAAGGATGTCATTATTCCTGGGGCCACCCTAGCAGCTGCATCAGATCCTCATGTCCTCGGTCGGGGGCCAGCACACCTGCTGCCTTCTCAGGCCACGTAATTGTGCAGTCTTGTGCAAAATGTTCGGGTTCGGCCCATTTCCCTAGGAACCCCTGTGCTCTGATGGTTGCCCCAGGTGTTATGGACTATTCACTGTGTGACTCTACCCAGGCACTTTTGAAAGGGAAGCTGCTCTATTAAAAAAAGTTTTTTTTTAAATTGCTGCACATTAGAATCACCTGGGAGCTTTCAAAGCTCCCAATATAACAGCTGCATCCATGTCAATTAAATCAGAATCTCTGGGGGTGGAATCCGGGCTGCTGAAGTTTTTAACTCTCCTAGTCATTCCAACCTGCAGGCGAGTTGGAGATCTGCTGCTCTACACAAGCCTTACTGACATTACATTTTGTAAATTTAAGAGGTACAGTGTTTCACTTTGACACATTTCTATATTGTAATATGATTTCCATTGAAGTAATCTTTATCATATTACATCATTATACTATATTATTGTCTGTATTTATTATACTGTGCATTAGATCTCTAAGACTTATTTTCTACTCATTACAAGTTTGTATCCTTAAACTCATCAATATTACCTGCCCACCTTCCATGCCCTGGTAACCACCATTTTACTCTGTGTTGTGTGTGTGTGTGTGTGTGTGTGTGTGTTTTAAATGGGTTTGGCTTTTTAAAGATTCCACATACAAGTGATATACAATACTTATCTTTCTCTCTCTGACTTATCTCACAACATAATATGCCCAAGTTCCATTCATGCTGTCACAAATGTCAGGATTTCATCCTTCCTTGAGTCTGAATAATATTTCATTGTGTATTCCTCTGCTGATGGGCATTTGGGTTGTTTCCATATCTTGGCTATTGTGGCTAATGCTGCAAAAAACATGGGTGTGCATATACTAGTATATAGTGTTAAAATCCTGTTTTCGTTTCCTTTAGTTATATACCCAGAAGTGGAATTGCTGGATCATATGGTCGATCTATTTTTAATTTTTTGAGGACCCTCATACTGTTTTCCATAGTGGGTGGACTAATTTACATTCTCACTAGCAGCATATAAGGGTTCCTTTTCCTCTACATCCTCGCCAGCACTTATCTCGTGGCTTCTTGTTGATAGCCATTCTGATAGATGCGAGGTGATAGTTCATCACTTCCCTGATGATTAATGATGTTGAACATCCTTTCATGTGCCAGTTGACCATTTTGGTATCCTTTTTGGAAAGTGTCTATTTAGTTCTTCTCCCCATTTTTAAATCAAATTGTTTGTTATTTTGTTAAGTTGTTTTAGTTCTTTCTACATTTTGGATATTAAACTCTTATCTGATATGTGATTTACAGACATTTTATCCCATTTTGTAAGCTGCTATTTTATTTTGTGATTGCTTCTTTTGCTGTTTTTTATTTGTCTTTGAAGAAATCCTTCTTTAATTCAAATAGTTTAGTTAATAGTATTATACCAATGTTAATTTCTTAGTTTTGAAATTATGGTTATATAAGATGTTAACCTTAAAGGAAGCCAGGTAAAGAATATGAAGGAACTCTTTGTACCATTTTTGAAACTCCTCTGTAAGTCTAAAATTATTTTGAAGTATTTTTTTCAAAGTCCATCACTGTCCTAAGGCTATAAAGACATTTTCCTATAATGATTCTAAAAGTTTTGCTTTTCACTAGGGCCTTGGTCCACCTGGAATGGATTTTGTGTTTGGTGTGAAGTATAGATTTAATTCCAAGTGTCCCTCTGTGGATTGTCGATTGTCCCACCATCATTTTTGAGTAGTGTCTTCTTTCTCTAGTGCTCTGCAATGCCATCTAGGCCATGTGCCCAATACACCCAGGGGAGTGGGTCTTTACAGACCTCAAGCTACATAGAAAGCAGAAAATGACTTCTGTGAAGTGTGCTGCAAAAGACTGTACCATACTCTCCCCAAGCCCACATGCCCTTTTCTCTAGGCTGGTTCCTCTCCAGCAGCAAGCTCAGAAGGACCATGCACTCTTGGTTTACGGCTCATTGGGACTTTCAGTTGAGCCCTGCTTAACTTCATGTTTTTGACCTTTAGACTTTGTCTTCCCCATGTCCTGTCTTTTGAATCTCACACTGCTCAAGCTAGGAAGAAACCTGGGATGAAAATTTCCAGCCTTTTTTAGTTTATAGTTGAGAAAACTTGAGTTAAGCAATGTATCCAAGGTCAGACACTTGGTTGATGGAAGAGCTGAGATTAGACTCAATCTTTCAACTCCCAATTGTAAACTCAGATTTGCCCCCTCCTCTGTTTCTCATTCTAATTCACAGCATCATCACCTACCCATTTTCTACCAAGCTAGAAATTTGGAGGTGCTCCTGCCTGGTCCTTCCTCACCTCTCTTCACTTTCTGCCATGACTACATTCTGGTAATTCTGCCTCTGACATCTTTTAGAATGTATTCTTTCTCATTCATTTCCATATCCACAGCCTTGCTTTGCACCCTTATCAATGTTCGATTGGATAAGAGCCCCCTTACTGCCTTTCCTGTTTCCTGTCATTCCCCTCTACAGTCCACTCACTTGCTTGACTGCTCTTAAAATTCTAAATTTGAAAACACATATCTGGTTGCTTAACTGTCCTGCTGCTTTGCTTAAAGACCTCTGTACCTCCTTGCCAAGGGATGAAGTTATAACTTTTATAATTTGCTCCTAATTTACCTTCTTAGGTTCATCTTTTATCACCTTTCTCCTCCCCTGAAGGTAGCAGTGCTGTATCCACACTGAACTATTGGATACTCCTAAGAAATGTCACACATATTTGGGCCTCTGATACTTAGCACGTACTCTCTCTGCCTGCAGCATCTTTGCACCTTTCTCCACCTATTCAACTTTATTCCCTCTTCAGCATTCAGAAAAAGCTATCTTCTCCATGAAGCCCTCCTGAATGCCTAGTTGCAGCTAATCACCCTCACAGCACTTTGTATGACCCTGTTAAAACCCTGTTATAACAATAGGATTATTTATGTTCTTTATTTCTTACCATTCTGTGAGCCCTTTGAGGTCTGTAACCATATTTTAATCATCTTTGTATCTCAACTATCTGGCCCAGTGTAGACACATAATATGTTATTATCTATCTATCTATCTATCTATCTATCATCTATCTATCTCTATCTGGAAAATACTTGCAAAATATTTCTAAACATTATTATTTTCTTATTGGTATCACTTATGTATTAGTTAGGACTCTTGTGGTGGCAAGTGCAGAAATTCTGTTTGCATAAACTTAAGTCAAATAAGAAGCAAGTGTTGGTTCACATTATCTGCTGTAGAAAGGGCAGGGCAAGAGCTGGCTTTCCAGGCAGCTGACAGCAGGGATTCAAACATGTTCAGCGCCCTCTACTCCAGGTTTGGGTCTTTGGGTTTCTCTGTGTAATGGCTCTATTCTCTCCCCTGAATCTATTTCTCCCAGGGGAAGCTCTGGACTCATGGTAATAGCATCATGACAGAGAGACGATAGTTTCTCTCCTAAGACCAGTATGAAGCATTGTGGAGAACTCTGATTGGCCCAATTTGGGTCCAGTATTTGCCCCTAAGTATCTCCATCTTGGGAAGTCGAGTTAGCTACAGGGATGAACAAACATACCTAAAACGTGGTGGAAGAAGCAGCAGACCCCCCCCCCCCAAAGATGAAAGGAGTAACACCGTCAGCTTATGACCAGACAACCAGACAATCCCTCCCCTTACATTTGTGTTCATGAGAAGCTAGGAGACAGAAAAGATCATTTTGTTCAGTTATAGTGTTTGGACAAGAAAAGAGCACAGTATTTGCACACTCAGCTGAAAAACTTGATAAAGTGAATATGTCTCCCCATAATGAAGTTATTCCATCTTTTGGGCAATGTCTTCATGCTTGACAAGTACCAGGGACTTTAATTGAAAATTACTTTGGGAATCTTGCCAGACATTACAAATTAAAAATATGAAAACCCTTCTCCTGGGTCAGGAGTGTTACAAACCCCATGTCAAATGTCATTACCCCACGTGCAGTCTAGGACTGTGCAGGTGGGAAGCTAAGTGTTGATTGCATATTTTAGCCCAAGAATAATTTCCTGAATGGCAATTTGCTCCTTTATTTGATGAAACTGAGGTTTTCAACAGCAGTAAAATGCAATCTTTCCAGAGCATATTTCCGTGGGTTATGAAGATTGATTATGCTGCTTAGTGAGAGATTCATTATTTGGTTATTTAGACCATGATTTATTAAAAAAAAGTAATAAGCTAATGATTTCCAGTTAGGAAGGTTTGCCCCGTGAACAGTGGTATTTAGCTCAGTGGTATTTGCTTCTAATTGATAGTGTTGGGGTGGGGGTGGGCGGGTGGAGGGGAGCCTGGAGACAGAGCCTGTTTTAGACCAAGCCATTGGCACTCTCTGGGACCAGAAAAGGGGCCTCCTAATTTCTCTGGATCTCAGGACTGCACTCTCCCGCCCCCCCCCCCCCCCCCCCCCTCGCCACTGCCCCAAGCTTGATGGGATTGGAATTTTGATTGTGCCCTAGAACAAGGAAGGAGGGGGGCAGGGAAAAGGCAAGGCTGGAGGCAAAACTGAGCCCCAGAGAGGACAGAGAGCCTAAGAAAGACCCAGGGGACGTCAAAGGGGAAAGAGCTGTGAGGAAGAAAAATGGGGAAAGAGCTAAGCGAGTAAATAAAGTGTGAGTGAGTGAGTGAGTGAGTGAGTGAGGGAGGGAGAGATGGAGATGGAAAATCATAGGAAAGAGTTCAGACCCAGGTGGCAGCCTGTGAGAAGCGGGGTGAAAGCAGAGATCAAAGAGAGGATCAGGTCCTCTCACCTTTGGAGTGGGCCCCAGCACTTGTGTGTCTGTGCTCAGCTCCCCTGCCCCAGGCTTCCTGGTGGGGAGAGGGCAGTCCCTGTCCTGGCACTGACGCAGTTAGCAGAACATCCCAGTTCCGCAACTCTAAAGACTGTCTTTTCAGAAAAACAAACAAGCCAACCTGTGCCCAGTTCTAAGAAAAAGAGGGAACTCTTGGAGGGGGTTGGGGGTGGGTGGGAGGGATATGTTCAGATCAAGCAGAAAGGCACAGGAAGAGCAGACAAATGAATCCCCTGGTTACTCTTCTGTGTCCATAAGTGTGTCTTTGTGCCTGGTTCATAATCCAGACCACGGCTTTCCAGAAGCCTCCTCTTGGGAGGAACCACAGTGGTGAGAACAAAGTGGGAGGCAGGAAGTCCTTTGTTTTATGTCAGGAACTTGCCCTTGATCCTAGAAATATGGCCAAAAAAAAAATCCCAGAGCAAGAGCTGAGATGATGAGAACCCTAACTACTCATGTTGACCCCCAAGTGGCTGGCACCTAACATCAGGATCTCCTTCAAACCTTGTGAGAACTCCGCACGGCAGGTGTTGTTACTGCTACTCTTTGTGTTTTAAAGAGAGATGTTAACATTATTCTTCTAGTGAGGAGGAAACTTAGGCTCCAGAGAGTTGGCTCTCTTGTCCAAGGCTTCTACTCTGGGAGGCGATGAGCCAGGTTGGCTCTAAAGCCCCAGCTCTTTTCTTCACACCTCGCTGCCCCCAGGCAGCCATGGACCAATAGGAGCCAGTGACCAACCACTTTAGTGCACGTGTAAACACGGCCCTCTACAGGAGAGTGTTAGACTTCGTAACCATTTACCAAGGATATTTGCATCCATCACTTTGATTCACTTCGTGGCCACAGGAGAAGCAGCAGATGAATGGGAGTGACATTGGGTAGAAGGGGCATGGAAACACCTTCTAACTGGGCTCTCTTGAGTTTGGAAACCCAGACCTCTTTGTCTCATGAGAGTTAACGTTTAGTTTAGGACTTAATCCTGTGCCTCTTCCCCTGTCCCAGGTCAAAGAGCTGGGCTGCCATTGAGGAGGGATGTCTTTCTTGCCAGGCTTCAGGGGAACAAATTACCCCATCGTTGTGGTCAGGGAGGGAGGGAAATGGCACATTCAGTGGAGCCCTGCCAAGGACAACTCCCTGTTTGAACCTCAAAGGAATCCAGACCAGGAGAAGCACAGTCAAGGGGGGAACAGAACATCCTTTGTTGTTCCTCTGAGATGGTCCCAACCCAGTTTCCACAAAGTCATGCTTTGAATTCCTTCAGCATTCTTACATCTCCTCATTATTGTTTCTCCAGGGAAAATCCTCTCAACACCCAGGGATCTCATTTCCAAAGATACAACTGCAAAGTCCATTTAACGGATTCTTTTTTAAAAATTCATTTTTAAAAAGTATTGCACTGCAGTGACAAATTTCACATTTAGTTATTTTGCCACATGTTTCACTTAAGATTTGCATTAACTAATTTCAAGTCCACATGAGGTGGACAGATTGTTTTCTTGTGCTTTCTCATATCATAGTTTACTGTGGAGGAAAAGAAAATTTGATGAGTTTTTTTTGTTTTTTTTTAGTCTGAGATATGTGAAGTGAATTTTTATGATGCATTTCCAACTAGCAAAGGCAACACTTGGCACTGAATACTGAGGAAAGGCTGGGCAGGAGTAATGAGACTTTGCTGTTCATTCAGTCTTGTTGGGTTTCATTGACTGAGCTGTAATGGAGAAACTCAAGTTTAGAAACATAATCAGAAAAAAGGTACAGAATAAGAGAGAATGCATTGACCATGGTATCCAAAAATATGTGGCACTGTTCTTCATGACCTCTGTTAGCTGAGTGATTATCAACTTCTGAAGGTCAAGACTGTGCCATTTTTGGTCCATTGTGTCTACTCCAGACCTAATGCCAGGGTATTCCTGTGTGATTGTACAAATTGTGTCCTGCACAAAGCTGCCAGCCCAAGGAGGTGAGAACAGGGCAATGTAGCGGGCTCTCAGCTTGCCAAACCAAGAGGCCTGAGCCTCCCTTCTCTGTCCTAATTCATACAGCCTGGCTTAGTGGAAACTCTGTCTGACATAGCACAGTGTCTGCCATTTCAATTATAAAAAATAAAAAATGCAACCCGCTGATCTTGTGGAAACCACAAAAACTCTCCCACTCTCAGTTTCTTCATCAATAAAGGGGTACGAATGCTTAGTTAATGGGGCAATTGTGAGGTTGAGATAAAATAGAAAGCATTTGTAAAGTCCCACATGACTACAAGGTGTTATTCTCCTGGGGATGCAGAGCGTGCCATGCTTCTGTCATAGCAATACCCCCAAGTCAATCGTCTCTACATTCTCAGAATTTGCAGCCCCACTTTTATGTGGCAAAATTTTGGGTTCTCAATGAAAAAAAAAATGCACCTTTCTGTCTCATTAAACAAGCCCATAGAACATGGGTTATTATTTTCTCTCCTAAATGGAAATCTTAAGAGCAGGATCTCAGAAATAATTGCCCTTTTGCAATATTAGAAATATTTCAATAGAGACAGCTTGGAAATGCTTTAACTTTTAAATACTTAAACCAAATAATAAATAAGCCCTTGAGATGAATGTTTCCAGAAGGGACGATTAACATTATCCTTACAGCTGTTCATGATATAATATCAAAATGAAAAACATACATGAGAAAAACAGCAAGCCCATGCTGGCTTCGTGTCGCCTTTTTTATTTTTTTTTATTTTTTTGCAAATAGCTCTAATGTGAAGACATCCTCGGTAAGACTTAACCAACGATATTTCATCTGATCATCATTTAGCCAAACCACAACAATACTCCTGAGGCCTCTTCAGTTTCACTGACAGCATCTGTCATTTCAGTTCCTGCAAATGTGATCTCTTGTGACGATGCTGGTGGGGTGCTCTGTGGCCTGAAAGGAACACGATTCTCTCTTTTTCAACATTGTAATGCTTTCTTTTTGAGGTAGGACTCAATAGCAGCTCAGAAAGAGAGGTTTGTTGTCGTTATTGCTGTTGTTTTGTTTGTTTGTTTGTTTGTTGGGGGGGCTTTAAGAAAAAGAAAACAAAACATGGAACTGGGCAAACACATATGTTTCTGATTTAACTGTGTACCTGAGCTTCTAAATAGCAAGAATTCCTATTTACATCAAAGGTGGTTTAAAGGAACAGAAGGTTGAACTATAACTTAAAAAAAATCTATAATCTTACTAGTCAATAATTTATTGGCAGAATTCCACACTAATATAACTTTATGAGAATAATAATAATTACCATATGCGGCAGGCTTGCTACGGGCCAGACGCCGTGCCAGGTAGCCTTAAATACCTTATCTGACTTAGTCTTTATGACACCCCTCTGAGGCGGGGAGGGTTCCTCTCATTTTGAAGCGGAGGAAACTGAGGCTCAGGTTGGTTTCTAGACTGGGGCAGGGCTGCCCGACTCCATGGATTGTTCTTACCCACCCTGGAAGTTCATACGACACTCGTCTGTTTAAGGAATTAGTGAGGAGGGGGTCACCCAGGGCTTTTAGGTTGCTAATAAGAATCTCACTTCTGCTCTGGGTGGTTGCTCAGTGGTTAGAGCGTGGGCCCCGGACTGAAAGGTCCCGGGATTGATTCCGGGTCAAGGGCACATATCTGAGTTGTGGGTTTGATTCTGGCCCCGGTCAGGGTGCATGTGTGGAAGGCAACCAATCCATGTGTCTCTCTCATGTTGATGTTTCTCTCTCTACTCCCCTCCTCCCTCAATTCCATTCTGTCTGAAAATCAATGGGAAAAAATATCCTCAGGTGAGGATTTAAAAAAAAAAAAGAATTCCAATTCTCAGCCCCCTATGACCCTTTGCTTTCTTTGCAAATGGGACCTTGTGTGTGGTGCTGGTGAGGGAGAGGTGGAAGTGCTCTCCAGAGGGCTCGGCCTTCACGTCCTATCTTTCCAGGTTTAGCAAAATGGCCCCCGTCCTGGATCGACACACCCTCCCCAGGAGCCTGCCCGTTGCCTTGCTCTGACCAGCTAACAAATCCCCGATAATCTGGGCATGCTCCAAGCAGTGTGAACGAGGGCTTTGATTTTGGACAAATGCCCGTGAAGGAGGGGCTCTGGCTGACACACTTCCCCACTGGAGCTCTGAAGTGAGAGGGGCAGGAAGACTGGAGGGGCCGACTCTAGGCAAGAGGGGAAGCCTGACTGTTAGCGTCAGCCCAGCTCTTTGACAGGGCAGAGAAGGCTGCCTCTGACCTACCCTTTCAACAAGGGACATCTGGAGCCCCAGGGCCCTTCCTCACATCCAGGCAGAATGGCTCATTCAAGAAGAGTGTGACAGGAAGTGAGTTTGGGTACCACTACCTGAGCTACAAATCTTCTTCTTCCTAGAAGAGAAACACGTTATTCTCTTCCACACGGATCTCAAAGGTGAGGCTGGGCTGAAGTCAATAGGGAACCGAAATGAAAGCAGTTGTGGTGAAAAGTCCATGAAATACAGCACCCACGGGCAGCTGGGCTCTGCAGGCTGTAATTTATGCTGTTTTCTGCCTCTAGAATTTATCTCAAACTTTCCATTTTAAGGGAGCTTCCATTTGAATAGTAAAATATTTGAATTCTGGACCCTTTAAGTTCTCTTCACTGCATGGCTCAGTCTATCCTGTATTTTGGACTCAGCTTAAACATCATTCCCTCCAGAAAACCTTTCTTGACACCCCGATTCTGGTTGAGTTCCCCCCAGTGTGAGCTTCTACAGCAATCTGTGCTTACAATTAGATGTCTGTATCAAAATATCTGATTAATCTCTGCTTCCTCACTTGAGAGAAGGCACCAGGTCTTGTTTGCATTAAAAAAAAAAACAAAACCCACCCAAAGATAGGTTTTTATTGATTTTAGAGATAGAGGAAGGGAGGGAGGGAGGAAGGGGGAGAGAGAGAGAGAGAGAGAGAGAGAGAGAGAGAGAGAGAGAGAGAGAAAGAGAGAGAGAGAGAGAGAGAGAGAGAGAGAGACCTGTTGCGTCACATATGCGCCCTGACCGAGGATCAAACCCACCACCTAGGCATGTGCCCTGACCAGAATCAAACCTGTATCCTTTTGGTGCATGGAATGATGCTTCACCATCTGAGCCACCCAGCCAGGGCTCTTGTTTGCATTTTTGCATGGTATCCCTATAATGTAGAAATTGATGAGGGTCATAGCAGAGACCCAGAAAACCACTCAGTTGCTCTGAGGAGGGTAGTTCATGTTAAGAAAAATTCACACAGCCCTCCCCAAGAAACAGATCCTTCTTACGCTGTTTATAGAGTCACAATATCAGGAAATTTGCATTGATGATTGCTCTTCTTTCCTTAAGTTATCAGTTCTACACTTAAAACTCACTGATTGCTCTTCTCATAGCATTACCAGTAGAGTCCTCAGCATCTGGCTTGCAGGGCTTGATTTTGGTGAAATCATACCTTGGGTCTTTTTGAACAAGAAGGCCATTAAATAACCATGATGAACATACCTACTTATCATACAATGTGGTTTTTCTGAAAGTGATATTATTTGGTGGGATCCTCACTGCGGTCTTGTCAGGTTGAATGGCTTCCATTAGTTGGTTGTGAATAAGCTGGGTCTGTGGAGGCACACGTCACCAGGCAGGGCGCAGACCCCATGAATCTCCCAAGTCCCAGTCAGGGTTCCTTCCCAATTGGTAACAAAAGGGCCCCTTTGCTCCAGAATTCACTCGGGCTATTAGTCACCCCAGGGTGTGGATGGCTGCACAGTGACTGTAACAGCTGAGGATAAAGTGGGGTTGGACCAAAGTCAGAGTCTTGTAAAGTCTTTTTATTGAAAGACCAGGACAGGAGGCTGCCCACAGTGAGCAGAAGGGTCCCAGGCTGCCGTGAGAGCCCAGCACACCACTCCGGCTCTCAGAAAACACAAGAGTTGCATGGTCCCTGCAGGGTCTTCTAGTGCGTATGTCCCACAGTGTAAAGGCTGTAAACTCAGTCTTTAAACACAGTGGAAAGAATGAAGCAAGACTTGGAGTTCTGTCATTCAGCTCTTTTGCTGTCACCCTACTAGTGTGATAGATAAAACAGACTCTTGGGAGGACAGGGCCTGTTTTCCCTCTGTATTATTTAAAATATATTTTTATTGATTTCAGAGAGGAAGGAAGAGGGAAAGATAGAAATATTAATTACAGAGAGAATCATTGATTGGCTGCATCTGCACACCCTCTACCGGAGATGGAGCCAGCAACCCAGGCATGTGCCCTGACCAGGAATAGAGCCTCCTGGTTCATAGGTCAATGTTCAAGTACTGAGCTACACTAGATGGGCTCCCTCTGTGTTTATTTACATGTGTACATTGGAGTAGGGGACCTCCCAGTCTTTTTTTCTTTAACCTCATAGAAAACATTTCTTTTTACCTCATATATAGCATTATATAATTTTTTCCGTTACAATTCTGAAATACAAATAATATATTTTTATACTTAAGACAATTGACAAATACATAAAAGAAACAATAAAATCCATCTATAAGACAACCAAAGCTATTATTAACTTCTTACATACACATATATGAGTAAATAGTTGTAAAATATTAAACTAAAAATTAATTTCCTTATTATATTTATATGATTGTAAAATTTGCTTTCACTTAAATGGAGGTCTAATATCTTTTTATTTCAGTGAATGCATATCTACTACATATTTCAAATAGCTGAATAGCACCATGATTGAATTATCCAGCCATTTATGTCTAAATGTCCAACAATATTTTTCTACAATAAACACCAGTGTAACAAACATTCTCAATAACTCATCTGGAGGCCTCAGCACCTGGGCACGTAGAAATGGCTGTGGTGGATGAAGGCAGGGGCAGGAAACAGAAGCAGGGAGCTGTGGCATCCTGGTGACCTCAGATGCCATCTGTGGACCTTGAGGAAATAGTTCTGAGACCAAAGTAGGAGTTTCCATCAGCACTGGAGAGGCCCTGATTGGTGCTGGAACTGCTCTTCTCTTCAGGGATCTTGAAGAGAGGGATGGCCTAGGGCACACTTCCTGGGACCACAGACACTTTCAAACAATAGACTATTCACCCAGAGAACAGAATGACTGAAGTCACACTTTCAGAATCCCTTACATTGTAGCACATTTGTTTGTCAATGTCTGGAGACCTTGGAGTTTTTTTTTCAGTCTGGAGCCCTCAGGGAGTGGGAGGGATGTGGAGGAGAGAAGGCGAGAGCAGGAGACTCCAGGGGCTTGGCCTCTGGAGGCGAAGCTGCTGTTGGGTGGTGCCTGTACAGACTCAGGAAAGTAAACGGGCATCTTTGGAATGTTCTGGCAATTGTAGGACCATTTTCTTATTGAATTCACACATCAACCCTTGGACTCATTCTACTGTGTACGGATGAGGAAGTAGAAGTGAGAGAAACCAGGTCTCTTTTGCAAGGCCAGCTCACATGACAGGGCTGAGATTAATTGGGACCCTTGCCTTTCTGGTGCTTTCCACCAGACCAGGCCAGGAAGCTGAGGACAGCCCACAAGAACATTGAAGTGAAAACTAATTAATATCAATTTTGAAAGTGATGAGTTATTAACAACATGTGTAAGAAAGCTGAAAATAATGACAACAGTGGGAGGTGCCATGTCCAGCTCTGTTCCATGTGGCTGGTCTTTACTTCCAAGCTGCCACTCTGCCCTTAGAACAGGAACAGTAGTTGTTGTCTCAAGAGTGTGGCCAATGAATGTGGTTGGACGCAGATCTGGCTCCCTCTTCTTTGTGCTCAGCAATGTCATAGCCACCAGATCTGCGCTGGGCTGGGCCAAGGAATCAGTGTGAGTGTGGAACAGCTAGAACATGCCTCAGGTTCCCACTGGTCCTTCTCCCCATGGGGCTCAGGGTCCCTGAGGGTTGGGCTGCCCATAGGCACAGGCCCTCTGCTGCTGTGCCCATTCACTTTTCCTTAATTACCCAAGTCCAAACTATTTTTTGTAGAAGGCCAGATCGCAAATAATTTAGGCTTTGCAGGCTATATGTCTCTGTCACAATTACTGAACTCTGTTGTTGCAGGGAGGAAGCAGCCATTGACAACATATCAACAAATAAACATGGCTGTGGTCCCCTGAAACTGAACTTAGCTTGGGCTGTGCTTTGCCAACCCCTGCCTTAGTCTAACAAGTTTATCAAAGTCCCCACATCTTCCTTTCCTTCCTCAAGATAAAGCTTCGAAACCTAAGTTTTCTCCAGTTTGCTGGCCACTGGGCACAAGAGTGTATGCATGAAGGCCACTGGCATTATTGCCCTCTTGTCAGTAACTAAACGATAAATTACATCAAATCACCATGCAAAGGAACAAGGAGCCAGTTTCCCTGCGGTATCCTTCTTTGGCTGCTGTTCATGTCTAGTGTTCACAGGTGTCCTGAAGATTGACCATCTCACCTACAGAAAAACAAGCCCATCACCTGCTCCTGGCACAGTGGTCTGGACAGGGGACTGGCTTACCCCACCTGGAGCAAAACCCACCAGCCCCAATATTTCATTTTATTTCTGATGTGACGCACAGCAAAGCCCAGGGTCACTTACTCCCAGGGTGTCTATTTCCCAGAAGAGTAGAGAGGACTTTGGACTAATACACAGGAGGCTTGCGTTCTAGCCTTGGCTCTGTCTATATCCAGCTGCTTTACCTCAGGCAGACTTTCTTCCTGTTCCAGGTTCAGTTTTCATTTCTGTCAAAACCCATCCTTTACCACATGCAAGAGAATGAGGATGAATTCTTACCTTACACCACATATAAGAATTAACTTGAAATAGATAAAATACTTAAATCTAAGAGCTAAAACTACAAACTCTTAAAAAAAAACATAGGAGAAATGCTTCATAACATTGGATTTGACAGTGGTATTTTAGATATGATACCAAAAGTGTAAGCAAGGAAAGAAAAAAATAGATGAATTGAATTTCATAAAAACAAAAACAAAAAACTATGTGCATCAAAGAACAATCAACAGAGTGAAGAAACATCAGAGTGAGGACTGGGAGAAAATATTTATAAACCATATATCTAATAAGGGATAAACATCTAGGATATTTAAAGAACTCCTACAACTCAACAACAATCTCCCAAAATACATTTAAAAGTGGGCAAAGGACTTGAATAGATATTTCTCCAAAGAAGATGTAAAAATGACCTATAAGCACATGAAAAAAAAAAAGCTCATCATTAATCATTAAAGAAATGGAAATCAAGACTACAATAAGATACCACCACACACCTATTAGAATGGATATTATAAAGATAATTGAAAATAACAAATGATGAGAATGTGGAGAAACTGGAACTCTGGTGCACTGTTGGTGGGAATGTGAAATGGTATGGCTGCTTTACATGATCATACGTTAGAATTACCATATGATTCAGCAATTCCACTTGGTTATCTATCCAGAATTGTTGAAAGCAGGATCTCAAAAAGATGTTTGTACACCCATGTTCATAGCAGCAATATTTACACTAGCCAAAAGGTGGAAGCAACCCAAACGTCCATCAATGGATGAATAGGTAAACAAAATGTGATTTACACATATCTGATATAATAAAGAGGTAATATGCAAATTGACCCTCATGCCGTTGCACAAGATGGCCACCCCCATGTGGTCAAAGATGGCTGGCAGGGGAGGGTAGTTGTGGGTGACCAGGCCTGCTCAGGAGGGCAGTTGTGGGCAATCAGACCAGCAGGAGAGGGCAGTTAGGGGTGACCAGGCAAGCAGGGGAGGACAGGTGGGGGCAATCAGGCCAGCAGGGGAGCAGTTAGGTGTTGATCAGGCTGGCAGGGGAGTGGTTAGGGGGTGATCAGGCTGGCAGGCAGGCGAGTGGTTGGGAGCCAGCATTCCCAGATTGTGAGAGGGATGTCTGACTGCCGGGATCGGGCCTAAACCGGCAGTTGGACATTCCCTGAAGGGTCCCAAATTGGAGAGGGTACAGGCTGGACTGAGGGACAACGCCCCCCCCCCCCCCAACGTGCATGAATTTCGTGCACCAGGCCTCTAGTAATAGAATGTTATTCAACCTTAAGAAGGAATAAAATTCTGACACATGATACACCATGGATGAATATTGAGCACATTATGCTAAGTGAAATAAGCCAGTCACAAAAGGACCACTATATGATTCCACTTATATATTCATAGAGACAGCAAGTAGAATGGTGGTTGCCAGGGGTTGAGGGTAGGATGGAATGGGGAGTTCCTGTTTAATGGGAACAGAGTTTCAGTTTTGCAAGATGAAAGAGTTTTGGAGGTGGATAGTGGTGATGGCTGCACAACAACATGAATGTCCTTAATACCACTGAACTATACACTTAAAAATGGTTGCCCTGGCTGGTGTTACTCAGTGGTTGGAGCATTGGCCCATGCATTGAAGGGTCTCAGGTTTGATTTCTGGTCAAGGGCATGTACCTGGGTTACAGGTTCAAACCCTGGTCCAGGTTCGGGTGCCTGCAGGAGGCAACCAATTGATGTGTCTCTCTCACACATACAGGGACAGAAAGATATGCCAGAGGAAGAGCAAAGAGGAAACGGGCCAGGCAGGGGCAGTGCCTGCAGGTGACCTGCACACAGAGCTTGGGGAGAGAAGGAGGTCAGTGGGGCCAAACACATGAGCAAGGGGTGTAGGCAGAGAAACAGTGCCCAGCCCAGGGGAGCCTTGAAGACCATGATCCTGAGTTTGGATTTTATTCTGGGATAATCTGAATTTGCAAAGACCGTGTGAGGGAGAGTGGTTCCACCATGGAGGCCCCGGTATCCCAAACCTCATGGACGCAGCTGGGGACAGTTCCCCTTAGCTGCCCTGCACATCCACACAACCCAGCCTATCACCTCCACAAACTATTCCTCCTATGCATGTGGAAAAAATCTAGACAACATATTTTAGGGGCTATAGGAGGCATACATTTTTCAATGTTTCTTTTAGGACCTTAAACCTTCCGTTTTATGATGACTTAACCATTTGCCTGCCATAAGTGTCTATAGACCAACTTTAAAATCATTTTTTCGTGAGAATTTTCAACTGAAAATATTCAAGAACACCCGAGTTGTGAGTACTATATTTATTTTTATAATATTCGTTGCAAATTGCTTTTTAAAATTATATTCAAAATATCGTGGCGAGTGGGGATGGTTTCCGTTTTGGACACGTGGCAGTTAACTGGTTAATGTGGATGTTGAGCCTTAAACAGAGCTGGGCCCATTTGATTGGGAAAGTGGCAACTTCATGCCAAACATGCTTAAATCTGATGCCTGGAGCCAAGGGCTGGCTCTCTCTCAAATACAGGCAGCTTCCATGTGCCCTCTGGAGCCCATCTCCTGATATCAGAGACAGACCCCCACTTAACAGTGGCCTTCCCCCCAGGAAGGCACATCACACTGCAGGAAACAGCCCATTGTAGACGCCTTGCAGTGTCCTGGATGGGGAAAAAAATTGCAAAACTGCCAGCAGTAATCACCACCCCTTCCCCCACCTCCCCAGCTACTCTCCAGGAACCTAATATTACAGGGGCCCGCAACAGGAAGGCCCGCAGTGCAAGGACTGGGGGAGAAAAAAAGATAATGAAAAATAACTTCCAGAAGAAATGAACTCATATTTTGAATAGAAACAGTGTTTAATGAAAAACAAAGCCCAAATCCCAAACATCCCATCCTACAGGAAATCATTAGTGTTAAGAAATTCCAGGGAAAGCACTCAGGGACAGGTGAAAAATTGGCATGTGCACATCAGCTGGGTTGAGGAGGAGCTTAGGGTGGATTGACCAGTTCCCCAAACACCTGGGGGTGTTCTCAGTGTCCTGACACTCCCCCCCCCCCCAACACCCTGGGAGGGCAGAGATGTCAGTGCTGGGGGAGAGGAGCCAGGCAAGGTGGTGTGGACACCTGCCACTTCTGCTGGCAGTGAGTAGATATTAATCATGCGCATCCTAGGTGCCAGCACCCTTCTAGGCACTGGGGATACACAGTGAACGGCCTGAGTTTCTGCCCCTGCGGAGGGCACATCCATTGTTTGGGCGTGTTCTGTTTCCTGGTTGGAGTTTCATGAGACTATGGATCGGAGTGAGCTGCCCTCCCCTAGTACAGGGGCAGGAAAGTGACCTCAGCTAGGTCATCGGATGTGCTTTTCCTGAAATTTGCATCATGAGAGGAGGGACAAAAGCACAGGGGGAAGCAGAGAGTGGCCCATGTTCTGCTGGACTATCCTGACTTGGCTGCTACCTGGAGCCTCGGAGCTCCTTTCTTCGGCCTCTGCTCGATTCTGGGAGCGGCTGCTTAGCCGCCTGAGGAGCGCCAGTTCTGCTTAGGTTAGCCAGCACTGGTGTCTGTTGCTCGCCACCAATGATCCTTAACAATTAGAAGGTAGCCACGAGGAAGGGGTTGGAGACAGATGATTGCCTTTGCTATTTAGATCAAAACTCAAAACTACCAGGCCCGAATCTTTATTTATTACCAGCCAAACCTTGTTTGCATACCTCAGATCCTCTTGCCTAAATTTTTGAAACAGCCCTCTTCTGGCCTCTTTACCTTCCATTTCTTCCAATGCCTCCAGTTACTGTCACCAGAATAAGCATTCTAAAATGTCTTCCCACTTTTTCCAGAACTATGAGTTACCTTATCCTGGTAGGCAAGGCCTGCCAAAATCTGATCCCAGAAACTGCCTTTGTAGCATGCTCCCAACATCCTTATATATCCAAGGTCATGCAGGACGACTAGTCATTCCCCAGCACTCAATACAACGGCCTATCTCACTGCCTTTGCTCAAGCTCTTCCCTCAACCAGGAATGTGTGTCCAGGTTTCTGTGCTCTTTATAAGTTCTACTTTATCCTGAAAAACTCAATCGAAATGTTCTTTCTGGTATGAAACCATCCCTGATCACCTAGAAGGAATTAATCACATCTTCCTCTGTGTTCCCACTACCCCAGCTTATATGGCTACTGGCTACCGTTTGCCTCTGTCTTCACCCTGAGTTAGTTGAATTCATATCCACGTGTCTCTCTAGATTGGGCATCATCGAGGAGGGCTTGTGTCCTTGGTGTCTCCAAGCTTAGTACAGCACCAGGTTAAACAAAACACAAGTTCATTGAATTCATTTAGTTGCTAGTCAAAGGCCTCAAAGAGTTATTTATTAGTTAAATTTGATCTGAAAATAGAGTTAGGTTCTGACCACTCACTCAAAAATGAGTCCTCCCTTCACCGTCTCCTGCCTGACACTGACTGGGAGCTGTCATTCCGCCACCCTGTGGCCTTCCTCATGCAATGGCTCCTGCCTTCCCTGCTAGCCAGACTGTAACCATCTCGTCCACTGTGACGTACCCAGTTCCTGGCACGACACTTAGCACAGGCCAGGAGTCAACAAAATTATGGCCCGAATGAAAGAATTAACATTATTAGTTGGGTGCAAAAGTAGTAAGAAATCCCACATACTATGTGTTTGAGTATTTGAATGTTACAAAGCAAGCTACAATACAGCTCTATAAGTAAGTAATACCCTCTTTCTTTGACAAATGGGCCTCTGTATTGAACTTCACATTCTGCACTGGAATGAGGGTGGTGCAGGCAAGGCTGGCTCTGGACCTGGCTTCCACCCTCTTCCTCCCCGCCCCCCCCGCCCCCACACACACACCGGCCTGCTTCATCTGCCTCATCTCTTGAGAGGCCTTGCATATCCCAGCAGTATCCACATCACTCCACAAACTCTGCCCTTGGCCTTCCTTGGACTTCAAGGTGCTTGTATTGCTAGCTTTCCCCGGCCTTGGCAGAAAGACGCAGGGATGGGGCCCATCACGGCCTGGTAGTAGACTCAGAAACTTTGGGGTAGGAAATTCTGGCATCCTGATCACCAGAGCATAGTTAAGAAAAGGAGGTGTGGGCTCTAGGTGGGTAAGTCCGTAAAGCCTGGATATTCCTCACTTCCTGGGGGAAATGGCCAGGGAATGACCCAGGTGGACCCAGAGGAAGGACCACCATGCCTAGGTCTAAGGAAAGTACTGCTCTGAGTTTATTCTTCTTAGGAGAGTTACCCATTGAGGAACCAAGTCAGAAAGACTCCCACTTCATAGAGGCTGCTACCCAGGGTTAGCCTTGGGGTCCGCAAATGCATTATCAGCCCAGGGGCACCTGGACATGCCATGGGAGAGTGAAGCCTGGTGCACAATGCAAACCCTCTCAGGGTGGGTGGGAATCCCTCTCAGACCACAAGTGTGCTTGATCATGGAGGTCTAGAAGCTTCTATTCTTGAATGTGATTCCTGCCATTTAGTAGGGCCGCTTAGACCTGCCCTTGGACAGATCCAGGTAGGCAGGGCAGAGGGCAAGGGTGATGGTGACACTGCAGTTGTCTGAACTGAGCAAAACCAGTGCCTGGCACTTTAAAGGAAGAAGGAGATTTTCTGTATGAAGCCTTTCAAATGGGCTCCTGCAGACAGCTGTAGCCAAGCTTTTGAAATATTTCTAACCTCTGTTTTCCTGCTGTGAAGTCTTTGGAGAAACAGCTTAGGAGCGATGAGCTGTTTGCTATTCTGGGCAGTGGGTGTGCAGATGAAAGGGCAGATGGGTTGGGGAGGAATAATTCCCCAAGCGCCCATAAAATATTTGATCTTTGGTCCCTGCTGTAAAGTGATTTGGGGAATGCTGATGAGACAGGAGAGCTGAGATCTGTGGACCCAGAGCTTCCTGTGACCTCGGTCGGGGCACATGGGACACAGACTTTGTCACCGAGGGCACTGAGAGGGGGACTCTCCTGGCTCTTGGAAATCAGAAGGATCTCAGGCCAAATGGAGAACTGGGGAAGTCTGGTAAAATAGGTGGAGCCCTGTCTAGGAAGTTGATTCAAAGAAGTAAATAGTCCACCAAGAAAGTAAAAATATGCCCATGAATGTGTTTTGGCTGATGGTCCCATTTTCTCGGGCTCAGGTGAGTCAAGGCTGTGTGGCTCACTGAGCAGAGCACTTAGCTGAGAGTTGGCAAACTGGAGTTACCCTGAGATTCATCACCAGCTGGGTGGGGAGCTGGCCACTTTAGGTGCCCTCCCTGCCTTAGTGTTTTTTCCCAGGCCAAACATTTGACATTACCTTTTTGGGAGTGGTGAAGTCCAGGGGGCAGCCTTAGGAATGTCTTTTATGTATTCCTTACATTTAATGGATTTCCATCTTTCTTCAGGTGACAGTAACATTTAATTTGGATTGGGAATTTGAACTGTAGAATTAGATTAGATCTAAACCCAGTTCCAGTTTAGTCTCAGATAACTATGTAACTTTGGGTGTGTGTTGGTCATCTCTTTGAGTCTCAACTGTAAAATGGGATGATGTCATTACTTTCCTAGTTGTTGGGAGAATTAAATGAGATAATGGACTGGGATGTTGACTCAGGCATACAGTTCTCCACATCTGCAGAGCAGCATTGCTTTTGGGGTTGGCAAGTCTGGGCAGGCTCACCGAGGGCCCCATAGGAGTGAGTTTACTGCTTTCTGGCTGGGCCTTGCGGGGCCAATCCTGAAGTGGGCACAGGCTTTCTTCGCACTGAGTGTTACATTTTTCTGGTGGGAACTCTATGGTCAGCCCTGCATAAAGGAAAGACACATGGCCTAAAAGCAGGGTTTCCTGAAGCAGGTCCATCCACTGTGATCCAGGTGAAGCTTTTGGGTCCAGAAGGTATGGTCAGAGGAAGAGTAACAGAGGTTAAAAGGCTTATCCAGGATGGGGGGCTGTTCGGTTCAATGGAAGGGGTGCCGGTTTTGGAGTCAATTGGTCTAGGACTCTGTTTAATATGACTTTGTGTCCCTAGTACTTAGTGACATAATTGTCATTCAGCTGGGGCTTGAAAGATGCATGCTTAATGATTAGACGAAGGAAGGAGGAAGAGAAGGGAGAAACAGAGGAAGGGAAGAGGGCAAGGAGAAAGGAAGGAAGGAGGGAAGGAAGGAGGGAAAGAGGGAATGAAGAAAGGAAGAAAGGTCTAAGCTTGGTTTTTTACTCTGTCACATAAAACCTGGAGCCTTAGTTTCCTCGTTAGTAAAATGTGGGTAATAATATTTACTATAGAGGTTTGTTATGAGGATCCACTGTGACACGAGTATATTAATCTGTAAAGTGCTATCTATCTATCTATCTATCTATCTATCTATCTATCTAGATAACAATAACAATAAAATTAGAGCAGACAATTGTAGGAAATGATAAGAGAAAGTAAGCATAGATATTGTGAGTTAGGCTGAAAAATATGAGAACCACTGCCATTTTCATGATGACTAACCAGCCAGGAAAAAAGCTCACAATGGTATTTTGATTTAGCACAAACATCAGTTCTTTGGATGTATTTTCTTGCCCTCAATTTTTTTTTTTTGGAAAAAATGAAGCAAATCATAATAAAATAAATTCACTTAGCAAATATTTCTTTATCATCTGGGTTTTATCTAGAATATAGTAACTCCACCCAATGAGTCTCATTTTGTACAATAAACTATTGAGATTCATACTCATTACCAACATCCTTAATCATGAAGGAAATATTCAAGCTTATTTCACATAATTTATGCCCCAAGACAAGACATTTAGCAGTTTTTGTTATCCTAAGTGGCAGAGATGCAAATCTTGTGTTTTTAACAGCACTGCCTTACTTCTCTTTGTCATCCCACTCTCGTGCTTAGTTATAATGGGCCTACTCTGGCACACAGTAGGCCCATTTTAACAAGACAAATTTCTTGCCCTCAAGAAAGTTATAGCTTAATGAGGTATACAGACAAATACAAAGGTAATTAAAATAGTAGTAATTTCTCACATACTAATTGTTTCTTTGCTTTTTAATAATCATTTAAAGGAAATTCTCTGGGCCAGCTATGAAACAACCCAGAAATGCAGTGACACAGGCCACATTCAGAATAGAAGAAAAGAATAAAATAATACTGAGTTCATATTTTGTGCCTGTGTGAATGTTCTACACAGATCATTTTATCACCCCTCTACCCAGAGCTCATCAACAACAGGTAGCATATTCCCATTTTGCAACAGGAGTCATTGAAACACAGGGAAGTCAGGCAGTTAGGTCAGGGTCTTATAAATGATTAACTGAATCTCTCTTGTACCCAAATCATGCACTTTCAACTACACCACATCACACTTGTATAATGTGTCCAAGTAAATGAAAACCATTTTTGCACCAACCCCTTAGAGACCTTAGGGAATTCTTGAGGTTTAGAGTGAGGATGTTTTGGGTGAGGCACCTGAGCTGGGTCCAAGTCTGGGGCAGGAACCTGGCAGCAATGCTCAGCTTTTTTCTCCATGAGTCAAGTGTGTGACCTTCCAAGCATCACCTAAGATGAGATGGATGTTCTGTGTGGGTCTTGGCAGGAGGGAAAGTTGTTAATGGCACATTTGGCTTCAATAGTCCGGGATCTGAGTTCTAAATCTGACTTTATATTTTTGTCAGTTGGAGCAAATTCCTCAACTGTATAGTGAGAAAAATAACAATAGTTACTTTATAGGATTGTTGTATTTAATCAGATCATGTCTAAAAAGTGTGTATTAAGCCCGAGTCCTGACAATGACTATAAGCTATTATTTTTTCCTCAGACATTTTCAAAGATGGAATGAGATGCCATAGGATCATTTGGAAAGACTCAGTGCAAAGTGGGTTAAACACTAGCTTGGTAATCTCTGAAGGGCTCAATACACCACATCAACAGGCCTTTGCATGCATCTTTTGGAAGTTTCAGGACCCTTGCAGGCCATCTCTAGATTTCTTTGTTTGCAGTGCCTAGCACAATGGTCAGGTGCTACTAGTAACTGAATGGTTAACGGCATGTAGTACTCACAACGCACCTTCTGGAAGTGAAAGCCACGTCCCCCTCCAACATCACGGTTTATTAGGAATCCCATTTCTTTATCACTGATGACACTGCCAAGAAGGGGGTCTGGCTGGGTACCCAAGGGGATGTCCCTTGAGTGTGAAGTGCATTCTCCACTGTTCCATCTTGTGCTAGGCTCTCACCCAGCTGAAGCCAACATCCTAACTCCAAAAGGATCCTTGCAGATGTTAACTTTCCTAATTCCTTTAGACAGTTCTGGTCTCTGTGGCTCTTGGGCTATGCATGATTCGAGGAGGGACCTCTATCCACCTCATCCGTCCTGAGACATCTGGGATGCCTCCAGGGAGCCAATTAATTAAAAGCATGCCTCAAATGCAAATATGGCCAATCAGTTGTTCCGTGTTTGAAGAAGTAAACAAAGTTGTTGTTGTTTGGTAAAATCAAGTTTTCAGTCTTACTCTCTAATCTTTTTGTCCCTCCACTGACAATATGCATAATTGTTTTTGGAGGGTAGCATGTTTAAAGTTGTATTCCTTGGAGTGTGTTTGATGAACAGAACACGTTAATGCCATACTGGCTTAAACAATTTGGAAATGTACTCTCTCATAGAACACAAGGTTCAGCAGTAGGGTGGGCTCTGGGGTTAACTCAGCCACTCAGTGATGTCATTCTCTGGGCCTCTTTGCTTCACCAGTCTCTGTGTCAGCTTTGCTCTCAGGCTGGCTCTCCTCATCCAGACAAGACAGTGTTCAGAGCAAGAAAAAGATGTCTCTCTTGTGTCTATATTTTTAGACCTCCACCGCTGACAGGCTTCCTCTCACATATTATTGGCCAGAGTTGGGTCCCATGCCTTATTCCCAAGCAAATCCCTAGCAAGGGGAATGGAATGACCACATGAGCCCAAATGAATCCTTTGGGGTGGAATGGGTGTTGGGTCAGGATTCCATGACCCTTACCATAGCCATAGGCACTATTTTAAATCTGCAGTTTCAGGTTGGTGCCCACCCCAGGGCCATGGATGCAATAGGCTCTTAGCCCACAGTTGACAGCGATGGCATAAAAGATTTAAGTTTTACCATTCACACTTGCTTAACCCTGCTGCTGCTTTGAGGTTCCCTAACACCACAGTCTAGCTAAGCACAACACAGACGAATTGTCAGGACTCCACACTGCCTGGAAACTCAGTATGTCTATCTGTGCCACATGCACAAGCAGGAACTTAGAAGTGGCCCAAAGCCCCACTCTCAGGTCCATTGAAGCTCCACCCCCCAACCCTCCCTGAAGGCAGGACAGATGATTAGTGCAGAGCTGGCTTCCTCTATCAAGCCCATGCAGAAAGAGAGAGAGAGGAATTCCCAAGATGCATTGCTATAAGCAGGCCTTTCTGGTTTCTGTGGCTTCCTTCACTTTGTTCACTGATACTGATTAGCTGTGAGTATCAAATGAGGCCTAGACAATATCACTGTGGCCATTTGAATAATAAAATCAAGTTATTCCCTCATTTCACGTTTCCTTTAAGCAGGCGAAGTTTGGAATACAAGGTCCATCAAGACCTTTCCTGTTTCTGATGTCTCTATCACAGACTGGGCTCCAAAGGTTAAATGTTTGCATTACAAGATGTACATTATTTGAGGGTCTTCCTATAAATCAACAAGGCAGGTATGTTAAACACAGAAAAATATCTACAGCTGTTCTCTTACTCATCCTGCTTGTTATTTAACTCAGCCTGGGCCCTAAGGAACATTTTTAGTTGTACTGTCAACAGTTTCAAAACAAAGAAGAAACTGCGACTGGCAAATGAGGAACCCAGCTGGCCCTCTGTTTAGGCTCCCACTGCATATACTTTAATCCTGACACCTGCAAGCTATTTAATCAGGATTTACAATTGAACATGAAGGATGAGGGGTCCGCAGGGCTGTGTTCTTAGTGTTTGGATTGCAAATGATGGAGAAAAACTTTGTTATCGGATGTTGTAGTTATTTGAAGTTGGGTGCCCTCTAACCCATGGGAACCCAGCATCATTTATCACTCCCCAGAACAAACTCAGCTCCAGCAGACGCTGCCCCTCACAGCTCAACATTCTATTTTTGCTTCTCCTGTATTCTAGAGAAAACAAACTTGGAATTTATGAACAATGAGAAAAATAATTTCCAGGGAGCATATGGAAGAGCAGTTCTAAGTGAAATAATGAAAGCACCGTCTTGATTTAGACATAAAGCAAAATGCAGAGAAGGGAATTAGCCTGCAATCTGCCAGGGCTTGCGGTGTACAGAAGGTTGTCTACTTACAAACGTACTGATTTTCATGAAAAAGGACAAAGTCTTGAGCCAGAGCAAAAGTAGGCCATTTTCCCCCCCACAACACAGTTGGAATTTAAAGTTGCTTGTAAATGGGAAAATTTCTCAAATGAAGAAAGAAAATGCACTAATTCTGGTCTTGCAAAAATTGCCTTATGGGTAGACCTATAGCACGGAAACTTTCTGTAAGCTGCGGAGCTTCTATAATAAGGTAACAAGAATGAGCCTAGAAAATGGCGCTTGCTCTTAACTTATTGAAGCCCCATTGGGCTGAGTGGTTGGGAGTGACAAGGAAGCAGAAAACAATGCCCCTGCTCTCATCAAGCTTCCAGTCTACTTGAGGGGAGGAAAAGAACCCAGTGGAGACAATAAGAAAACAGGATAGAACAATGTGCAATGAGAACAATTTCAGAGAAGGGACAATGACTGCCCACTGGAGTAATCTAAGAAAACTTCCTAAAGAACTTGGAGCTTGAGTTGAAAGTGCAAGTTGTTGAGACAGTGGTTCCCAACATATTTTAGTCCAAAGAGCCCCAAATGTTAGTCACTGAACATTTTAACTTAGAATCCATTACTTGAGAAATACTTAATAAAAAAATGGTGATGAATTCATTACCATTGAAAAGTATGTTTGTATTTTTTGCTATAGCAATATTTATACGCATTTGGCAAATGATACAAATATGTGCAATGTATAGTATTCATCCAATCAATGTATAAGATATGGGTTCCATATGGCTTCATATCTCTTCCTTGTCATCTGCTATTTCATCCCAGGGCTCTGAAGTCTGCAGGTTAGTAAACGCTGGCTTAGAATAGTATGTTTGAATGCTTATGGAACTGCCCTCAGAGCAAATACCTAATAAATTGGGCGGATGGTTTTGTTGATGCCTTCAGAAATACTTCGGGAGTAGAGTACTGGGGCATGGTTGTGACTTTAGTGGCAATCATCCTTCAACATCTGTACCAGTAATTCAGCATCTTGAGCGATTCCTTTCTCCCCATTCCCCTGTTTTGATGTGCCCAGGTGGGTAGGGACATAAATTTAAAGGAACCTAGAGGGTCAAGGCTAGGAATGATGGACCACATTGTTTATTGCCTTCCATTGGACCTGGACTACGCAGAAAATTCCTTGACTGTCCAGAAACTATGTGTCTTTTAAAGACCACAAAATTACTTGACTTAATGATGTCTCTCAGAAATTCCTTATCCAAATAAATAAAGAAGATGCACTATTTCCCCCCCCTGAATGCTAATGTAACATATGCTTGCTTATTCTAGAAACATTAAAAATACAGGAAACACAAAAGAAAACTCATCTAGTATTCTAGTGTGATCACTTTGGTGTATATCCTTCTAGTTTTTTTCCTCTAAGAAAATGCAATTTCAATTTGATCAAATGTCTTGAATTCTATAGTTTAGTCCCAGATTCTGCCATCTCATTTTGGCTTCCTACCAATTTCAGATTCTGTTTGGGATCTTCATTTGACCATTGGTCAAAGTCTATGGCAGTGATGTGGCTTCCTCCCAGATGAGTTGGGAGAGTCAGAGAAATACAAAACTTCTCCTCATCCTCCTCTTCTGGAAGGTTGAAGAGGTAGCACCCTGCACAGCACTTACGTGGTTGGTGGGAGAGGAATTTGATGTAGAAACTCCCTGCCTGGACAGCAGGATAGCTCAGGGCAGGACACAGTGCCTGACAGAGGAAGCTCAGGCTGGGCTCACCTTGGAAGTCTTCATTCCTACCAGTGGTAGTGAGTTTGGATCCCAAAGATGGTGATGGTGCTTTTCTCACTTCCATCTCCTGTTTCTATAGCCTTCCTCACTATGGAGCTAACATTTTAGGGTGGGCATTGTTAAAAAAAAAATATTACTCATGACATGTGTTAAAAACACTAAGGAAGACTTTTGTCAAGGGAGTGGGCAGTGACTACAGTGGAGTTTTGCAGTAGGGGAGAGATTGGACTCAACTCCAAATACAATCAGGAAAAGTAGGGATTCATTGGCAGGGGATTTATTGGGGGTCCATGGATGATAAATTACTAAGAGGTGGGATAATTCTTTGCTCAACTGACCTAATAGGATTTTTGCTGAAGGCAGACCAGGGTGATAACATATGGATGGTGGGGGATGAAGAATTTGATCAGGTATCCAGAGTGATAGGAATTATTTAGCACCATTCAAAACAAATGAGACTGTGGTAGCCTTGATTTGACACAAATGAAATTAAGGAAAGCGAACTATTTTAAAGAAGATACCAGCTTCTTATATCTTGGATTTGTAAAAAAGTATCTTCTAAAATACTTATTTTTCTCTTTCAGCTTGACATTTGCATGCTGAAAACTCTCTTTCAAAACACCCTCCCAACCCTACGTAGGAAACCTAACTACATCAAAAACTGAAGAAGAAATGGAAATAGATTGCTAAGTAATTACTCCCATAAAGTTGGTATAGAATGATATGGAATCCAACTTTAAAAATCACACACACACACACACACACACACACACACACACACACACACACACACACCAATAGCCATGCAACATCATTCTTAACCATGAAGCACTACAGACAATCTAAGAAAGAAATATATATGATAATATCACCTGTACTTTTATATTCACAATATATTAGGAAGGTTCTAGACAATATTACAAGTCTTAAAACAGAAAAAAGTAGGTATTGTTATTTGAAAATGATATGATTATTTATTTAGATCAGGGGTTGGTAAACTATGGCCCAAGGGTCAAATCTAGCTAGTGCACTGCTTTTATAAATAAAGTTTTATTGGAGGATAGTCATGCCCTTTCATTGACATGTTGTGTAATGGCTGCTTTTGAACTGTGACAACAGAATCTAATAGTTATGATAGAGACCAAATATGGCTCACAAAGTCTAAAATATTTATTACCTGTTTTTTCCCAGAGAAAAGTTGCTAGCCCCTCATCTAGAGCACCACCCAAATCAATTAATAAACCATTAAGGTGGTCAGATATAAAACATGCCAAAGACAATTATATAACATACCAATAACAACAATTTGTATACAATAAAAATTTCACAAAAATAGTTATTTAAACATACAGAATAAGTAGGTTCTCTATGAAGAAAATTACCCATTTTAATGAAGGATATAAAATAATATGTAAGTAAAGGTAGAAAACAGCATGATTTTAAATTACAAGACTGAGTATCACACACATAACAATTCTTCTCATATCTTCTATATATATATAAAAGGCTAAGTGACTGACCGTCCATCCATCCAACCATCTGATCAACTGACTGGCTGGTACATATGACGCACAAGGGCAATTTAAAAATAAATGTTGACTCGCGCATGCGTGATACATATAAAGCTCTCATTGCTGCCAGTCACACACACGAGTGCTCCATCTGTCATTGTCAATTGTGAATTTGGTTGACCCTTCTATTAAAATATTAATTCTAATTAATTTCCTTTCAATATGCACAAATCCTGCACCGGGCCACTAGTTATTTTATAAGTTTAATGCAATATCAATAAGAGTTACAACTTGGGAGAAAACCAAAATGATTCTTAAATTAATATTTAGGAATTGTAAAAAAGAATTGACTAACAGATAAATGGACCCTTAAATATATAATGCTAGACATAATATAATAGAAGTTTATTTCTCATGCACATAAAGTCCAAAAGTAGGCATTTCAGATAGTGAATCTTCTTCAAAAGAGAGAGATTCAAGATCCTAGGCTCTTTCCATTTTGTAGAGCCTCCATCTCCCTACAGGGTTTTTGAGGTTGTCTTGGGAATCCTACCACACAGCTGGAAAGGGAAAAGATAATAGAGAATTGCTTATGTGAGATTTTATTTTTATAGGCTCTTTTGGATGTGCCACTTATCACTTCCCTCACACTCCATTGGTCATATGACTACAACTAACTGCAAGTGAGCCTGGGAAATGTAGTCTAGTTGTAGACCCAGAAGGAATTAAAAAAAATTGGTGAACAGTTTGCAAGTTTGTTATATCACCTGACACAGACCACAGCATATGTAAGAATTTATAATATAATAAATATGGCATTTCAAATCAGTCAATTATAATCAATTAATAGAACTAGAACAATTATTGGCTTCATCTTTACCTCCACACTACATAATAAAATAAATTCCAGATGTATTACATTTACATTTAAGTATATATAAAAAATGAAACCCTTAAAAATCTAGACTAAATACTGTTTGATATTTTGCTGGAATACACCTTTCTAAGCATGAAAAAATGAAGAAACCATAAATGAAAATTGATAATGTAGTATTTAAAAATTAATAACTTTAGTATGTTGAAATTAGGAAAAAACTGAAAAAGGCAAATGGCAAAAGAAAGAAAATATTTTCTTCCCTTTCAGGTTAATATCCTGACTATACAAAAATTTCTAATATCAATGAGAATAAGATTAATTCCTTAATTGGAAAACAAGAAATAAAATGAGATGTACTTGGCTAATAAACACATACAAAATTAACCTCAGTAACAATAATAGAACCTATTCTTAGAGTTCTATTTAATTAAATGAAACAATCCACATAAAGAATGCAATAAACACTCAACAAATATGAGCTATTGCCATTTTTATTATTTAAAGTGTTTATGGTGTGTTTTAAGTGAAAAAGGAAAGATTAAAAATGTATATTCAATATGATGTCATTTATTAAAACATACACATGCACAGAGGAATGAAACACAGCAGGATTTTAGTAGGGGTTGTCTCAGTTGTGACCTTAGGAATAATTGTAATTTTCTCCTTTATACATTTCTGCATTTTCCAAAATTTTTTCAATAAGCACATACTGTTATATTTATAATTTTAAAAAATTTTAAGTGCTCATCTTTGAATAATTGTTTCATGACCCCAAATGTTTTCTTAAATTTGTCTGGGACTGATTAGTTTTCGAAACCAGAATCCATTTTTCAAACCACTATCCAGGGCCCTGAGCAAGGAAAAAATCACCAAATAAGCTTTGCTTCAGTTTCAGCCCAACTACAGAATTTCTTTTTTGCTTGTCCAAATTAAGTGTGAAATCATTACCCAGAAAGGATGCAGGACATTAACTGAAGCACTTTGAAAAAACTAGATTGTAACAGACAGAACTGCAAGTAGGACGAAATGATACAAATAGGGATATGGCTGTGAAGCCTGGACAGCTGGTGTGGGGTGCCCTGCTCATCTCAGCCCTAGTGCTTTTCCTTGGTGCAGTGTCCAGCCGTGCTTTGTCTCACATTCTCTTGTGGGCTTCCCCTTGTCCACTGCTCCTGTTTTTCAGGAAAGTTACTTAACCTGGTCTCAGTTTCCTCATCTGCAAATGGGGTGTATAGTACCTTCCTAAAGGGACTGTTTTATAGAAAGCACTTAGTGTAATGCTGGCACATAGTAGGTGCTCAATAAATAGATGCTATTCTTCTTCGTCAGATGGACATGGTGCTCATGCTCATTCTTCAAATACCAACCTAAAGAATCGTATGTCCACTTCTGCCTTGTTTCTGGGATGGGAAGTGGAGAAGGGGCCCTGGGGTTTGGTGCCCACACTTGGATAGGTCATTTGTAAATAGCTTTAATTCAACAAGTTTTCATGGCATACGTATTATAGCTGCCCCTGAAATGAAGCATATCATTAAAAAGTCTACTTGTGGCAGCATGCCCACTGTGGCCCCTCCTTGCTCACAGTCCCGCCTAAGAGAGGGTGCCTCTCCCAAGCCCTGCTGGAGGCATAGTGAGGCGTTGGTTGTCCCAGGAGAGCTCTTCCCTCCCTGCCCACACTTGGTTAGATTCCGCACAGGCTCCTGACAAGGGCCACCAAGTAGCTGACTAATGGCCTAGGAAGACGTTAGGGGGAAACTTTTTTTCACTCCATTCCTGCTGTTCTAGAAATCCTCTCCTGGCATTCCTCTGCCCCAGGGAGTGACTAACCTGATCATTCTGGGAAGAGGCTGCCTCCAGGGAACCATGCATTCTACTACTCCTGTAGGATGGCCCTTGGGTGGCTGAAGGAGAGGCTGGGAGTGGGGGTTTATGGGGTTGGGGGGTGCGGGGAGCCTGTCCCAGTTCTCAGTTGTCTGTGATGGGTGGTGGTCTGCCCAGGCATGGAGTTTCCTTAAAGAACAATGTGACTCTCCACTGTCCCATCCTCCAACCTGGACTCCATCATCAATAAAGGTGATCTATTGGCTTCTATTGGCTTTGTGCTTCGCTTTCAGCTTATTCAAAACTTGAGTAGAAAAGAGGCCCTCTCTGCAATCCTGGCAGATCTGTTGTGAGAAAGCAGTTGGGCTAATCAGCCCATCTCTCACATATGTAGACTGAACCTGGCAATACCTTTAGTTAAATCCCTGACGGAAAACTCTCCTATGTGTGCAGAAGGGGTCACAGATGAACATATTCATGGCAGAGTTAAAAAATTGGAAATTGACTACATTGTCATCAATAGGGATGGACCAATGGAATCTGTTTTATTTGCTTTTATTTTACTCAATTTATTTATTGATAGAATATATATATAGCGGTTGCCCTAGCTAAGCATGTCAAACTCAAGGTCTTGAGTTTGACATGCCTGCAGCCGGTTTGACTCAGTGGATAGAATGTCAGCCTGCGGACGAGGGTCCCAGGTTTGATTCCAATCAAAGGCATGTACTTTGGTTGCATGCTCCTCTCCAGCCTGGGCCCTAGTTGGGGGTGCCTACAGGAAGCAACCAATTGATGTGTTTCTCTCACGTCAATATTTCTGTCTTTCCCTCTCTCTTCCACTTTCTCTAAAATCAATGGGAAAATATCCTTGAGTGAGGATTAAAAAAAAAAGAATATATATAGTGGTTAAGGATGAACTAGGTTTATATGTTCCAATATGTATATAGAAAAATATCAGTATGTTGAATGAAAAAGGAAATTTCATACCATGTGATAATATTCATGTAAATGAAAACATACACACAAAAGTGAAGACCATGTATTGTTTGTGGATATATGTGTGTGTGTGTGGATAAGAGAAAACTAGAAAAGTTACATCGAAACAGTGGTAGTGAATGGTGCAGGAGCTCAAAAGAGGAAGGAAATAAAATTTGATTGGCTCAAGAGAATTTTGTTTATAATCTTTTACTTTCTAAAAAAAAAAACAAAGCCTGAGCATACATTGTATAATTGTATAATTTTGAAAAGGCACACACACAGGGGAAAATTTAGGAAACAAATATTTGCCAATCTACACTAATAAAAGAGAAAGATGCAAAATTTACCGTACATCCGCGACGCCCACCAGCCAATCAGTAGTGGGTATGCAAATTAACCCAACAAAGATGGTGGGTTAATTTGCATATGCAGGCATGGAGCGAAGACTGAAGACTAAATACTGAAGACTGAAGACGACTGAAGACGACTGAAGACTGAAGATGACTGAAGACTGAAGACTGAATACTGAAGAGGCTTGGCTTCTCCGCTGCGGCCAGAACAGAGAAGCCTCGAGGCTTGGCTTTTCCAATGCGGCTGGCTGAGAAGCCAAGCCTCACTGCGGCCGGAGCAGAGAAGCCTAGCCTTGAGGCTTGGCTTCTCCGCTGTGGCCAGAGCGAAGGCCTGGGTCCCAGGTGCCAGAAGAAAACTGGTGCCGGCAGCCAGGAGAAGGAAGGCCTAATTCACGAATCTTCATGCAATGGGCCTCTAGTAGCAAATATGACAAAATGCCAATTAATCCTTTATGGTGGGAAAATGGGTGTGTTATATTATTCGCTGTACTTTTCTGAAACTAAACCTTTTCCAAAACAAAAAGAAATAAAATAAAATGAAGGATCACTCTTAAAGGGATCTGCCAGAACAAGGCAGCACAGTTGGTATCCGGGGTTACAGCTGGGAGGCTGCCTTGAGATGGGGGAGAGGACAGGGCAGATGGAGGCCACATTTAGGCTGATCCAGAGAGACCAGGGCTGAATGAGCAGAGCAGGCCCGTGCGCATGTGCAGAGGGCACAAAACTGCTGGGCCCAGAGAAAGAGACCTAGCCCTAGCTGGTTTGGCTCAGTGGATAGAGCTTCAGCCTGTGGACTGAAGGGTCCTAGGTTTGATTCCAGTCAAGGGCACATGCCCAGGTTGTGGGCTCCATCCCCAGTAAGTGTGTGCAGAAGGCAGCTGATCAATGATTTTCTCTCATCATTGATGTTTCTATCTCTCACCCTATCCCTTCCTCTTTAAAATATATATACTAGACACCCGGTGCATGAAATTTGTGCATGGGGGAGGGGTGTCTCTCAACCAGGCCTGCACCCTCTCCAATATGGGACCCCTTGGGGGATGTCTGACTGTCAGTTTAGGCCCAATCCCTGTGAGATCAGGCCTAAACTGGCAGTGGGACATCCCTCTCACAAACAGGACTGCTGGCTCCTAATTGCTCGCCTGCCTGCCTGCCTGATCACCCCCTAAGCAATCCCCTGCTGGCCTGATTGACGCCGAACTGCTCCCCTGCCAGCCCAATTGCCCCAACTGCCCTCCCCTGCTGGCCATCTTGTGGTGACCATCTTGTGGTGGCCATTTTGTGATGACATGAGGTTGGCCATCTTGTGATGATGTCACGGTGGCCATCTTGTGATGACATCATGGTGGTTATCTTGTGATGATGTCACATGATGCCACATAGGCTTTTATTAGATAGGATATATACACTGAGTAGCCAGAATATTATGATCTCTGAACACATAATAATCTGGCCATTAAGTATATATATTAGAGGCCCAGTGCATGAATTTATGCATGGGTGGAGTCCGGCCAGCTAGGCCAGGGGGAGGAAACATGGGTGGTTGCCTGGCCTGCCTGCTGGTCGAACTCCTGGTCGAGGGGACAATTGGCATATTAGCCTTTTATTATATAGGATATACACTGATTGGCCAGATTATTATGCGTTCAGAGATCATAATAATCTGGCCACTCAGTGTATAGATGGCCTATATAATAAAAGAGTAATATGCAAATTGACTGTACCTCTGCTACACCCACAAGCCACGCCCACCAGCCAATCAGGATGAGTATGCAAATTAACCTAACCAAGATGGCTGCAATCACAGAGAGAGCAGGAGGCTTGGGTTTCCCCGGCAATGGAGGAAGCTAAGCTTTCTACCTGCCCTGGCAGGCCCAGGCCTCCACTCAAGGCTACAAAGTTTCAATTATAGAAGATAAATAAATCCCAGATACCAGGGCCTCCGCTTGGGTCACTGGGGGGGTGTGGCCAGCCTGCAAACCACCACAGGCCCCGCGCCCAGGCTGCTCTATGCCCCAAGGGAACCCACACCCTGATCCAGGACGCCCTTCAGGGCAAACCAGCCAGCTCCCACCTGTGCACCAGGCCTCTATCCTATCTAGTCCTATCTAATAAAAGAATAATATGCAAATTGACTGTCACTCCAACACACAAGATGGCTGCCCCATGTAGTCAAAGATGACTGCCCCCATGTGGACACAAGATGGCCATCACAAGATGACCAACAGGGGAGGGCAGTTGGAAGTGACCAGGTCTGCAAGGGAGGGCAGTTGTGGGCGATCAAGCCTGCAGGGGAAGGCAGTTAGGGGTGACCAGGCTGGCAGAGGAGGGAAGTTGGGGGCGACCGGGCCTGCAGGTAAGGGCAGTTGTGGGGGACCCAGGCCTTCAGGGAAGAGCAGTTGTGGGGGACCAGGCCTGCAGGGGAGGGCAGTTAGGGGTGATTAGGCCTGCAGGGGAGGGCAGTTAGGGGTGACCAGGCCTGCAGGGGAGGGTAGTTAGGGGCAAACAGGCTGGCAGGGGAGCAGTTAGGCATCAATCAGGCTGGCAGGGGAGTGGTTAGGGGGTGATCAGTCTGGCAGACAGAAGCAGTTAGGGGCAATCAGGAAGGCAGGCAGGTGAGCAGTTGGGAGCCAACAGTCCTGGATTGTGAGAGAGATGTCCAACTTCCCGTTTAGGCCAGATCCTACTGGGATCAGGCCTAAACGGGAAGTCGGACATCCCTCAAGGGGTCCCAGATTGGAGAGGGTGCAGGCTGGGCTGAGGGACACCCCCCATCTTGAAGCATGAATTTCATACACCGGGCCTCTAGCCCTCTCACAATCCAGGACTGCTGGCTCCCAACTGCTCACCTGCCTGCCTTCCTTATTGCCCCTAACTGCTTCTGCCTGCCAGCCTGATCACCCCCTAACCACTCCCCTGCCAGCCTGATTGATGCCTAACTGCTCCCCTGCCAGCCTGTTTGCCCCTAACTGCCCTCCCCTTCAGTCCTGGTCATTTCCCCTAACTGCCCTCCCCTGCAGGCCTGCCCCCCCCACAACTGCTCTCCCCTGCAGGCCTGGGTCCCCCCCAACTGCCCTTCCCTGCAAGCCCATTCACTCCCAACTTCCCTCCTCTGCCGGCCTGGTCACCCCTAACTGCTCTCCCCAGCAGGCTTGATCGCCCCCAACTGCCCTCCCTTGCTGGCCTGGTCCCTCCCAACTACCCTCCCCTGCTGGCCATCTTGTGCAGGCCATCTTGTGTCCACATGGGGGCAGGATCTTTGACCACATGGGGCAGCCATCTTGTGTGTTGGAGTGATGGTCAATCTGCATATTATTCTTTTATTAGATAGGATAGAGGCCTGGTGCATGGGTGGGGACCAGCTGGTTTGCTCTGAAGGGTGTTCCGGATCAGAGTGGGGGTTCCCTTGGGGTGTAGGGCGGCCTGGGCGAGGGACCTGTGGTGGTTTGCAGACAGGCCACACACCCCGGCAACCCAAGTGGAGGCCCTAGTATCTGGGATTTATTTATCTTCTACAATTGAAACTTTGTAGCCTGGAGTAGAGCCAAGCCTCCTGCTTGCTCCATGGCAGCAGCCATTTTTGTTGGGATTTATGTATCTTCTATAATTGAAACTTTGTAGCCTTAAGTGGAGGCCTGGGATGGCCAGGGAGTGCGGAAAGCTTGGCTTTCTCCATCGCCAGGGGCAACCCTAGCCTCCTGCTCTTTCCAGCTCCGTGGCTGCCACCATTTCTGTTTGGATTTATTTATCTTCTATCATTGAAACTTTGTAGCCTTGAGTGGAGGCCTAGGCCGGCAAGGGCAGGCTGAAAGCTTGGCTTCCTCCATTGCCGGGGAAACCCAAGCCTCCCTCCTGCTCTCTGTGGCCGCAGCCATCTTGGTTGGGCTTATTTGCATATTCACTCCTGATTGGCTTGTGGGCATGGCTTGTGGGTGTAGCAAAGGTATGGTCAATTTGCATATAACTCTTTTATTAGATAGGATGGCAAAGATTATATAGAGAGTTCCCCCACATCACACCCAGGTTCCTGTTATTCACACTTGGTTATGGATGGTGCATTGGTTATAATTAAGGAACCAATACTGATGCATGAGTAGGACTAAACCCAGTTTATTCAGATTTTCTTAGTCCTTCTTTTTCTTTTGCTGCAGGATCCCATCCAGGACACCACATTACATTTAGTTGTCATCTCCTCAAGGCCCTCTTGGCTGTGACAGTCTCATTCTCCTTGTTTCTGTTGCCCTTGAAAGTTGTGAGGAGCAACAGGTCGGGTATTTTGCAGGATGCTCATCTCCTGGTATTTGCCTGCTGTTTTTCTCATGATTAGCCTGGGGTTATATGTCCTTGGGAGGAAGAACACAGAGCTGAAGTGCCCTTCTCCTCCCATCTTATTGAAGAAGCCTCCTATCAACAAGACTTGTCACTGTAGACCTGGGCCTTGATCACCTGGCAGGTTACATTGTAAAAGTTGTTTTTCTTGGCACTCGGCACTCTCTTGGTGCCAGGAGGTGGGAGTCCTCTCCAGTGCAGAGCACAGCAGGCAGCCTGCCTGGGTCCTGCTGCAGAAAGGCGGGTTAGATCTGCAGGCTCCTTATTGCCACTCCCCTCAGACAGGAGCTGGTGGGACCCAGTGCAGGCCCTGAGCTCTCAGCTTTCCCCTCTTTGGGCTCCCAGAGGGGAGTGGGAAACTTCCCAGGGCTGGGAACAGCTCCGGAGCACAGAGAAAGCCCACTAGTGGAAACCACATTCTCCTCTCCCAAGCCGGGGGGGAAGGGTGTCTCAAGAGCACTCTCACTGACATTAATAAATGTTTAAAGAAAAGAACAAACTTCATTTCCTGTGGCTGATAAAGGCCCCAGGAAGAATTTGTGCCCTCACTAATTTGGAGCCATCCTTTAATGCATCCTGGTTGACTCCCGATCACAGCCCCTGCAGCTGCTATTTCAAAACTTGTTCTTTCATCTACCCCCCAACCACACCCGGAGTGATCCTCTTCACCTCAGGTAATTATTTGCTTTCTGTCTTATTGGGAGGATGAAAGCCAGGGGTCCTCAGTGGTCCCCACGGCACCTGGACTCCCTCTGTGCTCACTTGCTTCTCCCTTTTCTCTGTTGCAAGGGATTAAGCCCAACCTCTACTCTTCCCACCAGCCCTACAGACACATTCATCTCCTTTCACCTACCCCTCCCCACTGCCTCTTCTTGTTCAGCGCACATGCTCCACCTTAGTCACTTCTCCCTGAAACGGGCGCCCTCTCAAACAGCCATCTCATCCCTGTTTTCTTTAAATGGCCCTCAATGATCTGACCCTTATGACTTGTCCATCCCCACCTCTGCATTTCCTACTTCTAAGCTCCAGCCAGACCTATCAAACCATTTGTAGTTCCCTGAAAGTGTCAGGCTCTCTCTTTCTTCTGGGTCTCTGAACCTGCTCTGTCCATGGCCTGAAAGACCATCTCTCCCTGCCCCCCTCAACCCGATGTCATTGCCTGGCCCACTCCCCTGCTGCTGATCTCACATCCTGGCAGACCCAGCTTTCAGGGCACTTCCTCCAGGAAGCCTTCCCTGACTCCTGGGACCCAAAACAGGGCCTCTCTCTGTACTCTCAGAGCAACTTGTGCACTTTGTCTTAGCACTTATCTCATGGTACTAAAACTGCCTGTTTATTTCTCTGTTTTCCCCCTACTGGAGATGATAAGCTCCTTGAGGGAAAAGAGCACATTTTGCTCATCATTATGGTCCTCAGATGCTGGACCTGACAAACAGTTGGAGCTCAAAATATCTGTTGAATTAAAAGAGCAGACTGGTCAGCTCTTTCTACCGTGAACATAAACTCTTGTGTTCCTGCCATTTTCATCGCCCACACCTCTAACTCCTTTGTTTGTCTTCTATATCAGTGACCCTGTGGAATGACCTTCCAAATAACTGCGTGAAGGTCCCAGCCAATGGTCCCTTCTCAGTCCTTGGCTCACTCTACCATGCTGCAGGCGGCAACACTCTTGTCCATTTTTTCCTCTCTTGTAATTCTCTCCTTTGATTTCTGGAATATTGCACTCCCCTGCTTCTCCCACCCTTCCGTGACTTCTCTTTCTCAGAATTCTTCACTCTCTTCCCTTCCTTCTCCTACTTTAATGGATCCAAATTACTTTTGCCATTTTCCCTCCTGGACTTGCTTCTCACCCCTGGTTCCCTGTTTCCGTGAACAGCATCAGCATCCTTTATGACACGAAAGTGAAAAACCTCACCATCCTTTTCAACTTACCTCTGCATTTATGAGATTTTCTAATGAGGAGTAGCCAAGTCTAGTAAATTCTGCTTCCCTAATGCCCCCACACACCTACCACCCTTGCTCTATTTCAGGCCCTTGTCGCTTCCTGCTTGGATCACTGCCCGAACTACTAATGATTATTACCTTGGTCCCACCTTGGCCCCATTCCAGTGTCTCCCCATCCAGCCTTCCATTTACACTATTCTGGTTATTATACATCATTATTTAGAATGTCCAGTTGCTGTCTGCTGACTCTGGAGTAAAGCTCAAACTTCTAGGGAAGAATTCAAGACCTTCTTCAAATGGTACAACCAACCTTCCCAGCCTTATCTCCCAAGACAGGACTACTTCCTGTATTTGAACTACTTCCTGCCCTTTCCTGCCTACTGTCTACCTTCCCCTGCTCACCATTCATTTCTTCATGTGGAAATCTTACCAAGTTTTTATGCTTTGTATAAATGGCACTTGGCGCTCTGTTTTAGTCAGGATAGCATCATGCTCTGCCACCTTAACAAATAGATCTTGAAATCACAGTCTGATGTGTGTCAAGTAGCTCTCCTATGTGCTCTTTTCCAAAAGGGACCCAGCTGCTTCCATCTGTCACCTCTGCCATTTCAGAATTGTCTGCTTCCGTGGTGAGGAGGAGAAAGGCAAGGCCTACAGGATGCATACTTACTCTCAACTGTCCCAACTGTCCCACAACTGTCCCATCACTTCCACTCACATTCCTGCTCCTGAGAGCTCAATCACGGGGCCCCAAGTGACCTACAGGGGAGCCTGGAAAATACAGGAAGCGCATAGACATTTGGTTAGCACTGCATTGTTGTAGGCTCCTCCAGCAAGGGTGACCACCGAGGTGGCCTGGGACTGTCTGATTTTCAGTACTGGAAACTCCTGCATCCCAGGAAAACCTTCAGTCCTGGGCAAACTGAGAAGGTTGGTCATGCTATCTCCAGCCCTTGGCTTGTACAACCGTGTCATCTTTGCCTGTTTCCACTTTATCTAGATCTAGATTACATACTTTCATAGAGCAGAGATTGGGTCACATGGAACTTTTTTTTATCCCTGAAGGTCAAGAACCTTATCTGTACTGAGTAGATAACCATAAATTGCGTAGAAGTAAAATACATTTTTGGTTTTTTGATTATGTGAATATATATTCAGTGTAAAAGAAAAAGCCAGGTGAGTTTTAAGAAAGAAAACAATTTAAAAATTACCTTATTACTAGTTCTCCTTAGAAATTACCATTTACCTTTTGGAGTGTGTGTGCGCGCACACAGAAACACACATACTCTCGAGTGTGTGTGCACATGTGAATTATAAAGAAAAACCGGGTCATATTTCACAGGCTGTTCTGTAAGTTCTTTTTCTTATTGAACAATATACTCATAAATGTCTATGGAATTAAATTGAAAATGATATAATTAAATTACTTGCATTTATTTGGCCCAAATTGTAGTATACCTGGGAATGCTGGTATGATTAGCAGTGGTATCATGTTCTACAACTTGGCATACTAACCATTTTGTATAATTGACTGGTTGTATTTCCCTTTTTGAAGTAAATGGAAGTAATATAAATTGTTCCAGAACGTTGCAAAAGATGGGCAGCTACCCAGTTCATTACATAAAACAAACATAACCTTGGTACCCAAAGCCTATCAGGATATCATTTAAAAAGGAAAGAAAAACTGCAGACCAAGCTCACTTAGAAATATGGATCTTAAATGAAATACAAGCAAATAGACTGTAAGAAGATAACAAATATATAATAAATCAATAATAGTAATAATAATAATGTGAGCTAACTCTTATAGAGTTCTTTCTATGTGCCAGCCACTGCCATTCATGCTTTACATACACTGACTTATTAATCCTATAACACCCTGTGAGGTACCATTTTACAGATGAAGAAACTGAGGTCCAGAGAGTGTAACTTGTCCACAGTCATGCTTCTAGACACTGTACAGCAGAACCACATGAAGCTTTTATTCCAGCAATGCATGGGTAGATCGTGATTAAATATCTACTGATATAATAGAGCATGGACATTGGTTTAATAAGGAAAACAAGATAATATTGTTAGGCTAAAAAAAGCTACTCATGGAAAGCTGATGCCTCTTTTAATAAAAAATTACCAAAAAAATAGGAGCAGAAGGGCATTTATTTATACTAAAGAGTATATTTCAAACCAATGCATTTCTGTTAAAAAATCAGCTTCAAATGACAGATTCCTCACTTCTCTTTACTAGCAACAAAAACGTAAATCACCTAGACACACTTTATAGAACATGTTAAAGTTCTTGCATTTCTACAAAAAGAATATTTGTTCTTTGTTTGAAAATTTTAAGGAAAAAAAAAAAGCCTAGAAAATTAAAAGAAGAGAATGAAAACTTCCCATAAATCATTATTCTGAGACAACTCTTCAACTTTTTATGCCCAAGTAATTTCCCCTTACTAATTAGGATCATACAATTACACTATTTTGTAACTTGTTTTCTTTCTTTAGACACATGCTGTGGATAATCCTTTGTCATTAAACACTCTGTTGTCCCTAAATTGTAATGGCTGCAAAGTATTCCATCGAAAGGATGTACTATAATTCAACCTGTGAGGTTGAACACTTAGGAGGTTTCCACTTTATGGGGCTATTATTAATGTTAATGCAATTAATATCCTTGTCCCTAAACACACTTTCACAGCCATGATGACTAAGGTGGGTCAAATTCCTAGAAAACAGTTCCAGAGGTTTTGATGTGTCCTGCCAGATTGCTTTCCTAGGATATTTGCACTAATTTGGACTCCTACCAGGAATGTAGAAGAGTGCCATTTCCTCCACACTCTCATCTACCAATAATTCAGTGGGATTATTGAATAGGGTAATTCAATAATTAATCAATTATTATTGCTTAATAATAACAAGTGTATTTATTTATTCTAAATAATCAGTTCTCAGTAAGGTGTTTGTAATGTCTTCATATACATCACACACATATGTCATTTGAATTATTGGTGGGTGAGAGTGTGGAGGAAATGGCCTCTCCTACATTACTGGCAGGAGTATAAATTAGTGCAGATAGTCTAGGCAGGCAATGCATCATGTTCCTGAGTAGGAGGAATGCATGCCTCGAAGCTGTCAGTTCTTGCCAAAATAATTTGCAAATTTAATGCAATGCCAACAGGAATTTTCTTAGAATTTACCTAAATGACTCTACAAGTTATCTAGAAGAATGAGTAAGAGAAAATATCAATAAATGTTGTAAAAGATAAAAGTAGAGTGTTTGTGTGTGTGTGGGAGGGGAGGGGGCGGGGCTATCTTCATCAAATTTTTAAAAAGCAAGCTAGTTCAAGCAATAGTCATACAAACCCAAGCACATTCCCCTCTTCTTTGTGCCAAACTACTCTTCTACACAGATTAGCTGATGGGGAAAGAGATGTCTTCTCATCAGCTGATAAAACCGTGTGGAAGCCAAGGTTGTAGCTACCACTTCATTCCCTAGTTAAGATTAAATAAGAGCAGAGACATGGCCAAATGTAAGTTTGTTATTTTTCACAAGGCCTTGCTTTCCATGGGTAAGGGCCCCCAGAGTAACTGGATATGCCATAATTGGGCCTAATCACCTCTCTCCTATCTCAAAGCTTATTTAATATGATAAAGACAGCTCTGTTTATATTGTACTTTTAACTTTTTAAAACGTTTTCCAGTACATGAATTGAGTGCACAGGCAGGACTAGGAGACACAACTGTATCTCCAGATGGTAGGCTGTGAAACTTTGAGAATTCCTGCAGTTGTGGAAGAGTGGGGAGTGTGGCTACATGGTGGCTGCTCTTGGCTGTGTTAGAATCTGCTGATTTAAAGATGGGAAAATAAAGCTGTTTTTACCCCCAAACCCAGATTTTTTAATTACCAGGGATTAGACTCTTTCCCTGGCTGCTTTTGTTAAAAACATGGTCTGCCGAGAACACGTGGTCGCTCTTTGTATAAACACAAGTTCATTTGCTTAAACCCATCTGTGGGAAACTTTTTCATATAATGTTATTCCACAGGCCTTTCCATTTAAAGAAAAATTTGAAAGAAGGACACCAATAACACATAATGTATTTAGAGAGAAAGACACACCTCCCACCCACCCACACAGATACTCACATGCAGCAAAGTCAAGGCAGTTGGCATTGACACCCAAGCCCTCTGAGTTCAAAGCAAGAGCCACCTCAGAGTTCCCACCATCTGAAGAGGACCTTGGCTTTTTCCTTTGAAGTGTTTCCTTTGAAGGTCAAGGTAAAGGGGCCATGCTGACTCAAGAAATTGCTAATCTATGGAAGGATGTGGCCTCTGCTCCATCTCACATTTGTAACGTTCACATGAGGTTAACAAAACAAATGGTTTGACTCACGCATGAGCAGAGGCCAGCCTTGCTCCTCCATTTGTCCCCGCACAGGAATATTCCTTCAGGAGGAGGAGAGACCCCGGCGAAGAAAGAACCCACCGGGGCCTAAAACCAGTTACTGAATTCATTTCGAGTCTCTTGATTCTCTGTCATTCGGTCAGAGTTGGCGTCCTGCAACTGGCTACTATTTGCCAAGATTATGAAGATGGGACTTGGAATTAGAAGATCCAGATCGAAATCCCAACTCGTCTCTCCCCAAGTGAGCAGTGTCATCCCTGATGAGTCTCTTCACAGCATTTCTTCTTGATCTGCTGAAGAATTTCTTAGAATAAGCTGAAAATTTAAAAAAAAAAAAATGAAAATTTTCAGACATTTTGAGTACAGAATGCGGAAGGAGGTAGGACTCACAAGCTGGATTCTAAGAGGCAGATATCTTGGCACACAAGAGGAATTCCACCACTGAGATATGCTGAGCCTGGGCAGAATTTTGCCAGTGACTGGGCAGCAGATAGTGCAGTGTTCAGCAGGTTCCCGGATACTCAAAGAACCCCTCTCAACAATGCAGCAACCATCTCTAGAATATTTGCACCAGATATATCACTTACTTTGGTATCGCCATTACCTAGCACAGGCATATGCACATATTATTAGTTTAATTCAGTTCATCAGGAAACGTAGCATGTTCGCTCCAACTCATCATTACCTCCTTGACACAAATTTTTAATCTAAATTGTCAGTATATTTAAAAATGATGTGCATCACAAATCGAGTCTAAAAGCATTTCTCTTCTGGAGAAAATTGGTTGTCTGGCAGAGTAAAAAAACTGGAAATATTGGGTAACTGTAAGAAACTTTGATAAAATATATTATTTTGAGGTTGATGCAGGTAACATACCCACCCCCTCCCCAGTTCCTCACTAATAATATCACTCAGGGGGTTTGGAATGGATGTTGCATATGCCAGCCACCAAATGGCCTGCCTCAGAGCCCCATGGGTCATATGTTTGGATAAAGTCCCATCAGTCTCTCTGTTGTTGTTTATCTCGAGTCCTAATTCAAGTGACTTCTTCCATCACTCCCTGCTCCCGCCCTCAAGGAAATACCACCCGGAGAGTTAGGAGATCAACAACAGAGTGTGTAAGGTGGGTGGGGATGGATTATATTAGTTTAACAAGGTAAAACACAGGCATGCTTGAGGCTAAAAGAGTGATTTTGGCTACCCCAACTAAGGATTTTATATATAAAAATAACAAATAAATACATATACAAATCTATCAAATCTATCTATCATCTATCTATCTATCTATCTATCTATCTATCTATCTATCATTATATCCCCAGGTCAGGTGCCCCTACTAGTATATCTGGAACTAGTCGTATAGGGTATATATTACATTTTTATAGCTATGTTAGTGCTGGGGCAAAACTAAGCCCATTTTTCCCAAATTCATAGCATTTTGTATCTTTCCAAAGAGCTAGGTTTACTGAATCTTCATTAAAACCCTCTAAGGCAGGAAGGATGAAGATCATTTTTCCTACATGAAGGTAGGATGTATGCTGCAGTCACTCTGAAAGACTGACTCTCCTCCCCCAGGAACTGGACTGGCCCCAAGTCAGCCAGGATGCTCTCCCCACCCCCTCGGTGGTCTGGATCATAGAGGAGGGTCAAGAATGTCCTTTGCCCCATTCCTCCAGATGTTCTCCAAGGTGGGCGTGGGCTTGTCACCCTGCAGCCCTTCAGGCCGTCGTGTGAAGGAAGGCCCCTACATGGATACTCTGAAGAAATCTGTCAGGAGAAGGTGGCTGAAATCCAAGTGTGGACACGGGGTGTGCCAGTGATGTGTCCACCATTTGGTCGCCTCAAAAGATGTTGGTTCAGCTGCTTTGGGAGGGATGGGAATGATATTTGAGGACACAGGGCCAGGAGCCTGATTGTTTCTGAGGCATGGCTTGATGGTTGTGATTAATTGGGGAAATTGAGGCGTAACAGTTTTGTAGGAGTTAAAGGGGTTGCTGTCTTAGAGACCCAGGAAGGCTGAACCATGAATTCTGTTGATAATAGGCAGTTGCCCAAACTTTCAGCTCAAAAAAGAAGTGCTTGCCACAACTGTTTGATATCCAAGTTCCCTTCAGTCTATTTCCCACATTGCTACCAGAAGCAAAACAGACATAGCGAGTGTGACCTTGATTAGAATCCTCCAGTGCGATGAAGTATTAACAGGAGTTTTCTTTAGGTGATAGAAATGCTAGATGATATATATATTTTTTGCCTTCTTTTTACTTCTCTATGTATTTTTTTAAATACTATCTACAAAAAACAAGTATTCCTTCAGTACATTTAAGAAATATTTTTAAAAGAAATCCTAGATATGTTCCTTTGCCCTTAAGATAAAGTATATATTTTTCTTGATGACAAGACCCTCCGTCCCAGGTTCCTGCTCTCCCACCGAGTGTGTGCCCACCACTGCACCACACATACCCTCCACCCTCCAGTCGCTGAAACGCTCCCTTCTCTCCTGCTCATTCTGCCCTTTGTGCCCTTGCCCGTGCCCTTCTGCACGGAGGCCCTGGTGTTCCTTTGTCTCCATGGCTACCTCTTTCTCAACACATCAATCGACTTTAAAAACTAAAAGAGATACTAAAAGGTGCTAAAACTTAAATAGTGATAGATAGTTGATCCCCCCATTTTAAATTATTTTTAATACAAATATTTGTTTTTACAACTAACACATGCTAGTTTTATAGTCAGGCATTAAAAAAGGGAAAAAATAAATTAAAAAGAAATAAGATCAATGACTATTACTGTGGAAACCCCCTACTTATAAAAGCACTAAGATCAATAGATAAATGGGAATAGGACACAAAGTTTACATAAAAGGAAGTTCACAATGCACATGGTAAAAGTTGTTCCTATTCAACTTTGCTGGTAGTAAAAGAAATGCAAGTTAAACCAAGTCAAGGAACCAATTCATGACCGAGTTTGAATTAAAAACATAAAATAATTTCCAATGTTGAACAGGTTAGAGTTAAATGAATTACACTCTTAGAGCTGGGGCAGATTAAATGAACCCAACAGCTCTATAAAAGCAATCTGGTTCCACACATCAACAGCGGTAATAATGTTCATATTCTTTGAAACTGTGAATTTCTTATTGGGATATGCTTCTGAGGAAATTATTCGAAAGGGAAAGGAAAGATAAAGACATCCCTGTAATTTTACTTAAAATATTAAACTGGAATATATAGTAAAGAACAGACACATCATGGTACTTCAACCTGATGGACTATGAAAATAAAGTGTATGATTACTATCTTGAGTGGGGAATAACTGCAGAAGGAAAAATTATATGCAGACTGGTTATGATATTAAGAATAGTCAGAAACTAGGAAGGAAGGCAAGCATATGTTAGGGTGGTGAAATTATGAGTACATTGTCTTGTTGTAATTTGATTTAATCATGATATAATTTGTTTTTAACAATGCACAAAAATCAGAGGGAAATATTAAGAGAGACAAAGGGGAGAATAATATTTATACACTAGTTATACATTTAAACATTCATTGGTGACAAGGACCTTCTTATACATGCACTTGCAGAGTAAGTAATGAGTAAAACAGCAGCCTTCCAAGGCAAGTAACTTGTTGGAGGTTACACTCTCTTAAATATTGGAGTGAAGATTTAATCCCTCTTCCAATTCCGCTATGCCACTTGCCTCTAAATGTGTATATGCTATTGGCTATTAACCTTTATGTGTCACAGACTTCTTTGAATATTATGAAAATTATAAATCATCTCCCCCAGAAAAACTCATGTAAACACACACAAATTTGCATATTCAGCACCTTCTAAGGGTAGGGTCATCAAACATCATGTTTTATGCCTGTTGTTCTGGAAAAATTATTAATAGAGCCACCTTAAAAATATGTTTTTATTGATTTCAGAGAGAGGAAGGGAGAGGGATAGAGAGATAGAAACATAGATGAGAGAGAAACGTCATCCATCGTCTGCCTCCTGCACGCCCCCCACTGGGGATCGAGCCTGCAGCTCAGGCATGTGCCCTGACCTGGAACTGAACCATGAGCCTCCTGGTTCATGGGTCCACGCTCAACCATTGAGCCACACCGGCTGGGCAATAGAGCCACCTTTCATTTTCAAAATTGTTCTATTTGGGACCATAAATTACATGGGTATCTTTAATATAGGCCATGCATATTCTTACCTTTTTTCTCTTTTCCCCAATCTCACTGGTTTACCCTTATGTGCCACCACTGGAGAGACTTCTTTAAGTAAAGCAGCTAAAGGGGGACATTTTCTCCACCTACACAGTGTGAGCAGGAAACTGGTGTCCTTAGTCTTGGACTGACTTGTTTGGTGTGCGCCACAGGAAATATTTCGCTTTCGGAGAACAAGAAAAATAGGTTTATTTGCCTTACGTTTATTAATGTGTGCAGTTATTCAGTGACTGATAAGTTAATGTCCAAGAAAAAATGTTTAATTTTTATTAAAATGTTCTATTATTTTATCTTAACGATTATTTATTTCAGCCCTTTGTATTCAGCATGTCTCTATCGAAATAAACCTACGTTTCTAAGAAAATTGAAGCTTTTGTTCTTTTGTGGCCCACATAAACTTAAACCTTGTTTATTTGGCCCATGTTAGCCTCTGAGTTTGACATGCTTGTGCTAAGACATTACCTTGTGGTGGCTGACCTTCTCCTAACCTTCACCCAGGTTTTCAAGGTTCCAACTGTGGGCAGCTAGTGAGTCCTAACCAGAGGCTGCAATCTGGCTTAGGACTTCCCTTTCCAACCAAAACCTACCCGCTGCCTGCTGTCTCATATATATATATATTTAATCCTCACCCGAGGATATGTTTTTATTGATCTTTAGAGAGAGGAGGTGGAGGAAAAGAGAGAGAAAGAGAGAGAGAGAAATGTTGATGTGAGAGAGAAACACACATCGGTCGTCTCTGTATGCACCCCAACTGGGGATTAAACATGCAACCTAAGTATGCATCCTGTCCAGTAATCGAATGACATTCCAACTAACTGAGCCACCCGGCCAGAGCTGCTGCCTGATTTTCAGGCTCTGCTTGCAACTTCCCAAGGTGACCAGGCAATTGGCTGCTAAAATATTCGCTGCTAGTATTAGTGGAGAGAAATGGTGCGCCTGCGTGTAAGGTGCATAAGGGAAATGAATGCAACACGATTATAGTAATCAGTCATTAGCGAACATTGTAGTTTGATATTAATAATTATGTATAACAGGATGTTGTAAAAATTAAGTTACGAAATTTTTATTAAAACGTTTCTTACATACCGTTATATTGGCTGGGCCACAAAAATATTCATTGTGGGCTGCATGCGGCCCGCAGGCCCCGAGTTTAACATGCTTGTCTTAGCAGATACTCCAGTCGTGCTCTATGGCCACACCTGTTCTGCCTTTAAACAGCTAAAGATATTTAAGCAAATACCAAAGCCACAACCCACTGAAGTGGGATGGGGTCTGGAAAATCAAACGGAGAGAGCTGGTTCCCGGAGAGCCAGCACTGAGCATCCTAGGCATGCTGGGTGGGAGGAAGAGGGCTCCAACACCTCCCCTGGGCATGGAGTTCCCCAGGACAAGTGGCTCTGAGATTCCCACATAGGAGCAAGGCAGACAAGCATCTTGTTCCTTACAACTCTCTCCTCCAGCACGGAGGGCCATGTTAAATAACAGCGCCCGCGGCAGAGAACAAGGGTTTGAAGGAGATCTGTTGTTGGCCAGTCCGACACCAGTTGTCCACATCAGACAAAGCAGGAACATGGATGAGACACTGGCTGCAGAGGACTTGTGGCCATCGCTTCCTTCAGGCGGTGTCAGAAAGACGTTGTTGCTGCGCAGGGCTTTGTCCTCTAAGCACAAAGGAAATTGGGGAAAATCATGAAGGATATTAATGAGATGCATTGTTCACAGCGAGGATGGAGAGGATCTAATGGCAAAGAAAGGCTTCTACTTCCTTCTGACTTATTTATCCAAAACAAGGCTTCTTGACCTGGGATCCATGGACTTGGTACATTCTAATTTTTTTTCTCTCATTATGAATATGGGTAACCAGCCACAGCAGTAACTTATTTTTTTGCCGGTGAGGAAACTGAGGCACAAAGAGACTAAATAAGGACATGAAGCTGATAATGGCAGTGCCCAAGTTTGGGTCCATGGTGTTTTCACAATGCATGCTCTAACCATTATGCTGATTAGAATCCCCTGGATTTGGGGATATTTGCAAATCTCTGAAATGTATAAAGAAATGTAGAAATGAAAGATATTGCCTATGTGATGCTAAGGTTAAAAGATTACTAAAATTAAGAAATAAAACCCAAACTTATAGAATTATAATGTGATTATTGCCCATTTTAAAAGAATTGACAAGTACACCTTAAATGTTGAACTCTCCCTTCCAATAAACTTGACAACGGAAGGGAGAGTCTTAGGGACAGGAGTCAGATTCAGATTAAAGTCAGAAGTGTCTGTTATTTTACAAAGCTTCAATAGAGAGATAGATAGATAGATAGATAGATAGATAGATAGATAGATAGATAGATAAGCTCTTAAACATAATGCAGGCCACCCAATTCAACCAAAACTAAAAACCACTAGGTTTACCTCCTTTCCCACATCCCCTTCAGGCAAACATCTATTGTGGGAGGGGAGTGGAAACAGTGGTTTCGAACATTCCTGTTTCATTAAAGTCCTCACTTACCCAATAATTTAATCAAGTCACGGGATATATAAATATAATTCAATTTAAAGTAGATGAAGAAGATCTTATAGTTTCAAAGAGTGAACATTTATTGTCTGCCCTCCCCCTCTCCACCCAAATCTATAGAGATATTCAAATTTGAGAAACTGTATGTGGTGGGTCTGCTGTTAGGAGCTGCTTTCCTGGAGGTTTTTAATTGATCTCTGGGGTAGGCTTCCAAGATGAGGGATGGTGCCCACCTGCATGTCTTTCCCCAGGACCTTGTATTTTAATTGAACTGTGGTTCATGCTCAGGGGTTACTGTAGTGTACACCTTGGGCATCAAGAGGGAATATCCTTCTATGTGGGTGTGACAATGTCCCCTCTTTCTATTCTTTCCCCTTCTCCCCTCCCCATATCAGGAACTATATCTAATTTGCCTGTGTGCGCAGTGCCTAGTATGGTGCCTGGCCTAGAGTAGGTGTGAGGTACATTCTGGAGGTCCCTTAGTATGCACTGGAAGGAATAAGCCCACAAGGCAAGATGCATTGGACCGGTTCATTCCAGGGTCCAGGGTCAAGATCACAGTGGGAAGCTAGGGCCACCCAGTGCACAGCACATCCTACCTAACAAAGAGGGAATATGCAAATTGACCATCACACCATCACAAAGATGGCAGTGCCCACAGTGGAGGCAGGGTTTCCATAACACAAAATGGCTGCACCCACAGTGGAGGCTGAGTTCCCATAATGAGCCTTAACGAGCTATCAGCAGGGACCTGAGGCTGCGCCCTCCACCCAGTGGGGCTTGATGGGGGACCTCAGGCCACGCCCTCCGCCCAGCAGGGCTTGAAGGGGAAACTCAAGGCGCGCCCCCCCCCCGCCCCAGTGCTGGGCTGGGGGCCTTAGGCCATGCCACTCACCGTTGTGCTCAGCCAAGGGACCTCAGGTCGCGCCCCCGGCCCCAGCGTCGGGCCGGGGGACCTGAGGGTGTGCTGGAGGACCTGAGGCTGCGCCCCTCACCTGGCATGCACAAGGGAAGCTGAGGCTGCGCCCCTCGCCTGGTGCCAGGCCGGGGGACCTATGGCTGCGCCCCCCTCCCAGCAGGGCTTGATGGGGGACCTAAGGCTGCACACCCCCACCCGGCACCAGGCCAAGGGACCTGAGGCTGCGCCCCCTGCCCAGTGGGGCTTGACAAGGGTGGGGCCAGCTGCGTCTGGATCTCACCCAATGGGGGTGGGGCCGGCTGGGTCTGGCTCTCGCACAATTTTGAGGTGCCGCGTGTGGGTGGGGACTTGACTCTGGGTCCTGTGGCATACCCCAGACTCTGACAGGAGGAAGATTTTCATATACATTTTACTAATTTTCTTTCATCGCTGACACGTCTATTATAGAGAAAGGGCAAATAGAAATATTAAAATATTTCCTCTAATTAATCCCCTTTTAATGTGCACGAATTTCATGCACTGGGTCACTAGTTAAAAATAATACTCCAAGTGGGTCTTTTATGTCAGAACTTAATAGGTTAAAAATAAAAGATGAAGTATATAAGGTCATACTGTGGCTTGCATTATGTACAATGGGCTCCTCAGTCACTTACGCATCACATAAAGCAACATGTACAGCCCTGACCACGATGAGATTCTGGTGTTACCTTATCTTCCTTTTATTAGGTTATTGGTGAAATTTTATCAAGGACTGACTGGGAGGGCATTTCTCCTCATTCTGACTGCAATCTTCTCTTTATTTGGTGCTGAGTTCTTTGTGATTTGCTGATCTGCACCCTGAATTAGTTTGCATGTCAATTGTCCCTAGTATTAAATTTCTTCATCAACTATGAAGTCGTGACCTCAGCCCTTCCATCCAGAGTCTCTGTCACCTGAATTTTTTCATGCGGCTCTGACTCAGAGCTTTTCACAGGTTAGGGTGTTTGCTCAAAGTGCAGATTTGGGAGCCTTACCTTCAGGCACTCTGACTTAGCATGTTTGTGTAGATGGCTTATGAGTTACATTTTGGGAAGCACTGCTCTAGGGATGACTATGCCTATTTTACAACTGCAATTATTAATGTAATGGTAAAATGTTTCCTCTCCTCCCATACATCCTCTGAGGAGGTTTCTTGACATAGCTGATTTTCCTGGGGCAAAACTCTCTCCATGTCAATCAGCTTCTACTATCAGCAGTGGCAAGAGCAGCAGAGGTATCAGTTTGCTTGGGCTGCCATAACAAAAGTCCATGGACTAGGTGGCTTAACCAAAAGAAATTTACTTCTCAGAGTCTAAAGGCTGGAACTTCCCAGACCAAGGTGCCAGCTGATTGGGTTCCTGGCGAGAACTTTCTTCCTGGCTTGCAGATGGCTGCCTTGCTGTGTTTTCACATGGTGGAAAGAGAGCCAGTGAGCTTTCAGGCGTCTCCTCTTATAAGGACACTAATCCTATTGGGTCAGGGCTCCACCCTTATGATTTCACCTACTTAACTATTTCCTTACTCTGAATACAGCCACATTGGTGGTGGGAGGTTAGTGCTTCAACATATGAATTTGGGGTTATTGGGAACACAATTCAGTTCAATAGCAACAGACCACCTTGAATTCTGGTGCAAATAGAACCTTTGAATTTTGGAGTTACCTGACAAAGGTTTTCCTTTGTACTGAAAAACAAAACCCAAATTAGATATTGAAGTAACCTGGGAGTAGAGAGACATAGACTAGTTGCGGGGGGTGGGGTTGGGGGTACAATAGACTGAGACAATCTCCTTGGCCCACCTTGTCTCTCTGCACATGAGCTGTGGGCAGCAAAAGTAGTGTTGACCATGTCACTGCTCTCTCCACTCAGACACTTACAGAGGCCTGATTAAGGATAAGACGTACGAAGAACTATATGGAAGCAAAGAACAGCCTGAGCATTCCAGCCCTAGGAAAAGCTTAGTTGGTACCTATTAGGAGTAAGGGGATGTATACTAAATTACTCTGCTAAGTAACTCACAGTTGCCCAATGCTATGGAAGCAATCATTACTGGAAGCAAAGGGACAATGCCAAAAGATGAGGCATTCAAGTTGAGTTAGAAGAATCAGAGTTGGATTTTGACAAGCAGAGATTCAGGAGTGGCAGAGAAGAAAGGGAAAAGGGGAGAGGTTTTCTAGAGGGGAACAAAAAAAGTGTTTGCACAAAGGCCAAGGTGGCCACATAATTTGCAGGGTCCAGTGAGAAACGAAAATGCAGGGCCCATTGTTGAGAAAGAAGGAAGACAAAGTGCCATTGAGGGTACTGAAATATAAATATTTTTTCTTTCTTCTGCAGTTTCTCCCTTGACTTGGCATGGTGTTTTTTATTTGCTATTTAATGTTGTCCTAAGTTAAGGAAATTATGATTTTAAATTATTAGCATGAATTTTACAGTTCATTTTTATTGTTGTGCTATGCCTGTTTTCAATGCAAATATAAGAGCATTAACTTATATGCAGGAGCATCAAAACTATAGAATTTTTATTTCACGATTTGCACATACATATGTATTTTGTTCTTACCAGAACAATGGAAACACTGCACAAAACTTGCTCAGCTGTTTTTATTTCACTTCTTGAAAATCACTCACTCCACCGGCACTCTACACTTCAGCTTATTGATAAGTAGGAAAGAACAGAATGAAAAAGAATGATGGGTTGCTCTATCTTTCCTTTTTCTTTTCTGTCATCATTTGCAGCATAAGGAGTTGGGTCATCCAGGGAAGTAACATGAACAAGAAAGAAGATGGTAGGACTCCTCAATCATTTGTGTTTCTTAGAACACTATCATCTTCTTTCTGTATTTGAAGGAAGTCCTGGTTCAAATAAAAAGCACGGGCTATCGGGATACCCGCTTCCTTAGTCATCAAGGCACCACGCTTACCTTGGACTGGTTTTGGTCTCTGAACTCCCCTTCTCGACTCACAGGGAGACCATCAGAGTTCTGTGCTCTGGGGGCATCACAAACCCTATATGCAAATGTTAGGAAATCAACCCATGTTGAGTGTATATCCTCTGCCTGTGTGCACTTGACAAACATACCTCAAAAATAAACTATTTAAGAATGTAAACATGGCAACAGTAGATTATTAAACCAAGCTCTAGGTCCTTCTGAGCAGAGAGTTTGCGTGACAGCACCAGTCACACACCCAGGACATTGGCCCTGGCAAAGGCACAGAAGTAGAAAAGTAGATTTCTAGTTTAGAGAAAGTTGATGAATCTCATTTATCTTGAACTAAGGCATGAGGTCAAAACAAAACAAAAAAACAAAACAATAAAACAACACCTAGAACTTGGAGAGCCTTGAGTGCCATAGCTAGCAGTTTGGGCTTTCCTTTGGATGCCGGGGTGGGGATGGAGGTTCTGAGTGGAAGAGAGGCGTTATCTGGAGTAGGCTTTCAGGAGACGACATCAGCAGCAGCTTACGAGGTGGATCAGAGAAGGCACTAGTGATAAGTGGGCAGGGACTGGCCATGTAGTCATTCTCGCAGTGCAAGGGAGTCCAGAATTAGGGCTGTGGCTGGGAGCGAGGGGAGGGGGGCCTCCAGACGCAAAGACACACTTTGAAATTCAATTTAGAACAGTTCTTTCTGCACTGCTTGTCTGGTTTTGTTTTCAAACTTAAAAGTTTATTTTAAAAATAACACTTTCTTTTCCCTTTGGAATTCTGAAGTTTCACATGTCTGCGATGAAATTACTGGGGTTTTAGAAATTTACTTTGGAAGCTTAAGGCTGTCAATCAAGTTATAAGCTATGCCCGAAGCCCTTGCAACTCTGAACGCTGCCCTCCCAGAAAGCAGTGCTGATAACGCCCCAGTGCCTGGTGATGCCTTAGAAAACCACGCTTTGGGCGAGTAAGGTTTAAGCGTTGCCCACCCTGAGTAAATTCCTCTTGTCTATTTCATACGAAAATGATGTAGTAAGGGTGAAACAAAATCTAACTGAAAACATCCTTTTAGGGGAATTAGAAGATTAAGCTCAACCTTCAACTAGTCTTATCAAACCTTTGGAGGTGAGTCTATGAAAAGGGGTCCATGGCAGCCCACAGGGGCAAAGTTATGTTCCAGTGAGCTGTGTCTAAGCTAGTTAGACGACATTTGGCCTGGCCCTGATCTATAACTCCCAGTCCTAGATAAGGTAAGGACACTTTCATCTACTTCCTCTGCATTTATTAAATGTGTCAAAAAAAACCCATACAAGGGAGGAGGGAGGCAGCATTTCCTAGTTCACACCTTGTTAGGAATATTCTTTGACAATGGCTGGGTGTAAACAAAGGTGGTACCCGGCTGTCAAATGCTTAGCTTGGTTTTGCCCTTTAAACCCAAAATGTTTGCGGAAGCCCAAGTGCCAGATACTTTTCAATATGAAAATGATTTATTATTTTGATGGAAGCAAAAATTTGCGTTGGCTTTGAGGAGGAGAAGTTTTTAAATATTTCATCCACCACTTCAAACAAGGGCAACAAGCCTGATGCAGGGTTTCAAAATGCTTCTCACAAGGAATTCTGACTCTAAACACACCCTAAATGTGTCAATGCCTTTGTTTCTCTGAAGACCTTGAATTGCACTGTGTCATTTCTTTTCTCTTGTGTTCAAGGACGATCTGGGGGTTCTGATTTCTCCGTCCACGAGAACATGGCTGCATGCTGTTGCGGGGCCAACATCGCTTCCATGGGGGTTGACTTCTTTTGGTTCTCAGATTGCTTAGTGCTCTATCAGACAGACACCCTGAGCTTAAACAGGGCATGCCAATGCCTAGGAATGAGGACTATCTAGAAGGACAAAATGTAACAAGTTCAAGGCCCATCATTAAAGCATCCAGCAAGACCTTGAAGTCCTCAGGCCTGGCAATGTATGATAGGACATTTATCTTGGTGAAACAATAATTTTCAACAAGAGCCAATTTTGTCCCCAGGGGACATTTGACAACGCCAGGAGGTTTTTTTGATTGTCAGTTCTGGGGTTGAGAAGGCGGTGCTACGGGCATCTGGTGGGTAGAGGTTCGGAATTCTGCTAACAGTTCTACAATGCAAAGAACAGCCCCACAACAAAGAAATACCCAGGGCAAACTGTTACCAGTGCACTGTTGAAAAACCTTGTGGTAAAATAGCCATCAATTAAATGGAAAAGATGTCATTATTTCCAGAGGTAGTCTAACCATTGAATCTAATCGCAAAGGTTGCCTTATCTGAAGAAGCGGATAGTCCAGCTGGTAAGAAGGAAACTAGCATGGGAGGTGGGGTGATGAGTCTCAGGAATTCCTTCTTCCCATTATAGGGGAATGCATCTTTAACTGACAACATGTGTCCCTGAGCAGACATCTGCTATTTTTGCCTGTCCAACATCCATTTCCTTTTCCATCTGGGGAGAGCACCTTGATTTTCCTTCGAGGAGGTACCATTGCCTCAGCCATAGGGTGAACATGGAGACTAAGCTCGGCCTCACAGTGTTTCTATCTCAGAAGGAATAACACAATGATGGCAAATGGCTAAGCCAATTCATTCCTTGTATGCTGTACCTAGACCCCAGGATAGCTCAGTTTCTTCCTTTTCAAAGTCTGGTAGCTCAATTTGATTTCCAATACTTTCTTCTTCTTTTTTTTTAATCCTCACCCAAGGATAACTTTTCCATTGATTTTTTTTTTTTTTTTTTGAGAGAGAGAGAGAGAGAGTGAAGGGAAGGAAGGAGGGGATGTAGAAAGAGACATTGATTGGTTGTCTCCCATTCACACCCGGACTGGGGCCAGGGATTGAGCCTGCAACTGAAGTACATGCCCTTAGCTGGGAACTGAACCCTCCACCTTATGTTTTGAGGGCTGATGCTCTAACTATTGAGCAAAACTGGCCAGGGCTCCAATACTTTCTTTTGCTGGCTGTTTCAACAAGCAAGAGTAGGCTGCAAACAAAGAAACAGAATGCCTTCAGCTCACTGTTCTGAGCACCTGGGTGAGGTCATGGATTTGAATGATACCAGATTCACGAGCTGCTTCATGACTGGTGTCTGGGTCCTAGAGATTTATAGAGACCAATGGCAAACCCCAGCCCAGTGCCCACCTCTGATGCTGGGCTGTGTGATACCCTGGGAAGAGCAGTAATTACTCTATACACGTCCCAGCCTTGAAGCACCTGGCCCCTGAGCCGTAGACCCACTAAAAATGCTGAGGAGGCCACTGGCTCAGAAAAACAATCCCAACGAAAGCACGGAAGGAAGGAAGGGGCACAGTCCACCTACCTCAGATCTTTCTACTTGTTCCCTAGGCAACCATTTAACTGAACCTGTGTGATGACCCTGTAGACGGTGGAGGATAATCCCTGAGTTGTGTGTCTGATACTTAGAGATAGTTCATAGAGAATCCCCCCAACTAAACAAAAATATCATGAAATCTCTTTCAATCTTTTTTTTTCTTCTCCATTCTATTTGTCCTCTTTATTTGTTAACTACAAAAGAATACTTCTCAGTGTAAAAAATCATAAAAGCAGATCTCCTCTTTCCTTCCTCCCATTTCTTATTAATTCTTTAGAAAAATAACCACAGTGAGAAGGTGGGTATATAATACACTATACATCATTCCAGACATCTTTTCCTGCCTCCCCAAACATACAGACAGCATTCTGTTGTTTCCTTTGTGAGTCATAAAACCAGGATCATACTATACATATTTTCCACACTTTTCTTTTTGCATATATATATCTTACACATATTTCCATGTCATGCATGTAAATCTTACCCCATTACCTTTTTATTCATATGTTATACAGAGTATCAGCACATTACTGGTTAATTTCTGAATTGCTCATAAAAGCTGATTAAAAAATAATGGTGATTCCAGGATCACCTCTGGCCAATCTGCGTTTTCATTCTAGGTGCAGGTCTCCTGGCCTGCTGCCATAATATATTGTTGTTGTTGTTATGAAAGAGCAGAAATATGCCTCAAGTAATTCCTTCAACCATCAGACCTTCAGGGTGAGTGGTAGGACCTGAGCGAACTGCCCAGCAGAGAAAGATAGAATGTCCTGGAAATGCATTCCTAGGCCAAACAGGACCCAATGAAACAGCAGCCAGTTTCTCCCACGCGTCCCCTCCCCCAAACCTGCAATCAGCCATAATTTGGGAGAAATAAAGCAAATGGATTGCCACATTCCTACACGTCCATTACACTTGACTATTTTTTGCAGGAGCTACTCAGGACCAAATGTTTGGAAAGGAAGTTGGCTGGCCAGAGCGTCTTTCTTTCTTTCTTTCTTTTTCTTCTTCTTTTTCTTTTTTTTTTAACTTATTCTGCTGCAGCTGCAAAATAGAAAAAGAAGAAGAAAGAAAAAAACTCCAACCTCCTTCTCCGAAAGACCTTTTTTGGGGAAATACTCCCAACTTTATTTATTTATTTATCTTTTGAAAAGCACTCGCACTTTACATATTTTCGCTTACACACACTGAATCTCTTGATAATCCACTGAGGCCTTTTACTTTCTTTTTTTTTTTTTAAGTTAAGAATTTAGAGATGTATTTTCTCACAAATAAGTGGGTCCTTTGAGTCAGGATTAACTGTTGAATTCCTTGGCTTCTATGTAGCCCTCGCTGAGCTCTCAGGGCGGCTTGTTTTGTTAGGGGTTATTCCCATGTGGGCCAACAGGCAGCATTAATATTGATTATGGCAGAGTGCTTGCCCCGGTCTGCCTCAGTGTTTGTGTTTGGCATATGAAACCTGGGCCTTCCCTTCAGTCCGTATCACTGCTCGCCTCTATCCTAGCAAATAGCAGCAACAGCACATTACAGGGGAATTTATACTGCTCTCTGCCTAGCATGGCACTGCAACCTCTCCTGGTGCTTCCTGCTCTGACTCTCCACCCTCCAGCCTCATCTGCTACTCTCAGAGAATACTGGGCCCACTCGAACTCACTTCCGTTGTCACAGCAGTGGGCCTCCTCTGCCTGCAAGGCCTTTGCCTTCTCTGGCAAAGGTCTCCTCGTGCTTCCAGGCCTAGTTCAGGGGCCATCGCCTTTCTGACATTTTTTTATCCCCTTCTCCCTCTTGCCCTCCTTAGGCAGAATTAAGCGTCCACAATAGGTGGCATTTTGTTCATACTCTTACCACATGTACAATTGTAGTTACCAATAATATTACTGCTAATATAATAAAAACAGCCATCTTCAAGTACTTACTAGTGTCAGAAACGGAGCTAAGGGCTTAACTGAAATCATTTCCGTCTCCTTTGATTTTGCCCCAGTTTTCAAAGGAGAAAATTAACATTCGGAGACGTTAAGTTGCCCAATGCACACACCAAGCAAGTGGCAGAGCCAAGCTCCAGCCAGTCTGAGTCCAGAGCCTGTGGTCTGCGCCCCGGGGCTATGGGGCTCCCTCGCATCCGGCCCCTTCTGTTTGTCAGGGTGGGAGTTTCGGGGGAAAGTTCTCTGTTTCCTCCACATTTGTGTTCGTTGTTCGAGGGATAGCAGGCACTCAGCAAGGCAGCGCTTTTCTCTTCAAGTGCGTTCTCATCCAGATGTGGAGGGCTGATGAGCAAATGGGATCAGGATGCTTGCTGATCGGGTAGGCTGGGACCTCCGACATTGCCAGCAGCCCGAGGGACACAATACAGTCAGTCCCACAGAGATGTGTGTGTGTGTGTGTGTGTGTGTGTGTGTGTGTGTGTGTGTGTGTTGCAATGGGGGAGGGGAGTCCCTGCATTGGGTGGCAGCCCAGTAGGGAGAGAGATTAAGAATAAGGACACACATTGGAGGTGGGATGATGGGGCTTAAAGGCCAATCTAAGCTTAGACCATCTACCATGAATCAGTCTCTTGATTTTTGCTTTATACTTCTTCCCACTCAATCTCCTGTTTCCCAAGTTCATGGAAAACAGAGACTCAGAAAGGGCTAAGTAACTTGTCCAACGTCACATGGTTAGCAAGTGGCCAATATTCCTATCAGGCATGGGGCCAAAGCCCGTACCACTGGGAGGAAGATTGCTCATGTTAGTCTCAGTCTAACCCCACTGTGCTGGGTCCATGGCTCTAAGCATAATGTGCCTCATGGAAAAGGAGCAAATCAGCTTCACACGGTGAGCAACATTACAGGTACTGCTTAGCAATGGGTGGGGAGGGAATGCCTTGCTCCAGCATGGGGGGATGCCGCTGAACTTTGACCTGGCACGCTTAACCAGCATGCAAACAAATTGGGCTACACAATGTAGCCAGCTGACTGTACCTAACATGGGGAGCCTGTGGTTGAATTCTGCAGCTAATGCTCTACAAATACCCAGGATGGGGAGTAGACTGTGTAGAGAACAAGCATTCTTTAAAGTGCATCCAGTCCACAGCGGCTCTTTGATGGGGCATGGGGAAAACCCCAGGGGTGAGAAGAATCGTGATGTCACCCCTCAGCCTCACCTCCCACTGCTTTGAAGGTCCATCCCTCCCCTCACATTTGCAGGGCTCACATACCATGTGTCTAAATATTTAAAAGTTATAAATCAAACCAAGAAACTGTTAAATAAAATATGTTCTATCCTCCTACCTTGACAAATCTAATTCCATAACGATGTGGAAAGCCGGGCTGGATTTAGTTTTCAGGCTTTTGGAGTTCTCTGCTGGAACAAGGTGGTACAGGGAGGGGTGGCCCCTGGACGGAGGCCCACTCACCTTCACTTTCCATCCCCCATCACAGGAGACCTTGAATGCACATGTGTGGCTATTCCAGCCCACACTTTCATATTCTGTCCATGTGCCGGAAATATAGCTATTTTGCGGCCACTCTGAACTAGAGTTTCATGATTTGAGCAGGGAATTCTGGGGTGCCAACCACCTGGAATGAGGCCTAGATAGGGGTTGTGGGCTCCTTGCCCTGTGAGCAGGGGCAAGGCTGGAGACAGGCCACCTAAAGTAATGGGTCTGGGCAGGAGTCACTCTTGCCTGCATCTACTCTAAGGCAATGAAAGCTGATGATAAAGAAGTTGCATTTGTGAACAGAAGCCAGAGGCCTGTGTAGATCATCATTGTAGACCTCACACCCAGCACAGGGGCTAGCACAGAGTAGGTGCTCAATAAATCATGATTGAGTGCACTGAAATCATAGAGGCCAGGATGGATTTTAAGTCGTTGGTTGTTAGGATCCCAAAGTCACTATATACTTTGAATGTTTTTTGAAGTAAAGTGGAATTTGAATGTCAATTGATTTTTACTTCCTGTGTCAGGGTTCAATACCACTTACTCCTCACCTTTTGCAACTCAACATACTAGAGATAAATAATTTTATATTAAAAATACTTGCATGTTATTGAAAACCTGTATTGGAAATATTGGTGGGGGGGAAAGTTGCCTTCTTTAGGAAAGCTGACAGTTTTATATTACCTTTAAGCAGGGAAAGCTTCGCATGGTCAATCCTTCCCTAACTGGAGAGAGGACGAAGGAATCATGCCTGGACTTCAGGTCTGCACAGCTGTCCTCACCCCGCGGTTTCCTTCAGAGTAGTGTTTCCTTTTAGTGCTAGGTCTTCCATTTAATTCAGGGTTGTTATCTTGTGCCTTGATTTCTGGGATTCCAGTTGCTCAGTTCTGCATGTGCCCAAATTGGTTTTATCTCAGTTATGACAGCATTCTTCCTATGTCACATATGGAGCCCAATTTGGTTTTATTGAAGTCACCGTGACCCATTCTGTGGGCCAAGAATTGCATCCCTTAAAGAATTAATTACAAGTTTCATTGGGTGTCGACAAAGCAGATGGCTGAAACTGTGTATAAACTTCACTTGAGGGGATAACATACCAATGAATTTAGTTGTCCACATTTTCTATTCTATTTTCAGACCAAACATCGTTAGTCTTTCCATTTCCTTGCCTTTCTTTGCCAAGGTACATGCAAAATAATTAAGGTTTTGGCAAATGACAGCATGGTAATCCCAACCACATCTTTAAGAGATAGGGAAGGGTAGGTCAAATAAGTTTAAATGATGGACGACTGAGACTCCCTTTTTGTTGACATCAATTCTAAATGTGCAAGAAATTTGAACCTTGAAGTGCTCAACTCTTCTTCCACTCCTTGTCTGAAGGATGTTGCTGTCAGGATGACAGCCTTTGAAATGTTAAATAAGATGCTTGTGGTTTAAAAGGTTTTCTCTTCTCTGATTGGTCACCCCACAGCTGTCTTCACTGACCCTCCTTTCTCCTACCCAAGATGTTCTGCCAAACTTGACCCGCCTCCAAGTGACTTCTCCTCTCTGACCAAACAGAAATGGCAATGCCACCAAGAAATTAGGGATCTCCTAACCTCCACAGGGTCACCAGAGTTTTAGACTCCTCTGTCCAAGAACCTCAGAACAACCTCCCACATGTTAGGCCATTGCCATGATTAATTCTTTATTCTGAGATAATTAGGAGCCAAGATAAGGAATGTGTTTCTCCAAGCTCAGGGTCTGCCTTCAGGGCCATTCCCCCAGGGTGATGTAACCTTGGTAATTTTTTTATTTTATTTATTTATTTATTTTGTCCAAGGAGATAAATTTTATTGGTGTCTAACAATCAACCCCAGTTTTTGTGTTTGTTTGTTTTCTTTTTCAAATTTTCATAATAATTTCTACCCAGGCATCTGTGACAGTTTCTCATTTTGCTGCAGGTCTGGCATGTATATGTGGTTCAGGATTTTACCTTGAAAAATGCTTTAGGTATCTGTAATGTTCTCCGAGGAATAAATATGGTATGCTATGCAAGGTTTGCTTGTTATGAATTAACAGATGAATTGTGTGATTGGTTATAGGTGTCTCTTAGAGCTAAGCAAGGTGCTTATCACATAGGTGTTCAGTAAGTGTTTGCAGAATGAGCCAACTGTGTTTTTATGAAGAGCAACATGTCAAAGGAATACCTGGCACAGGTGAGAATCTATTTTCACAGTAACACTCTAGAGTGGCAATAAAGGAGAAGGGAAAGTAAAGGCAAAATTCTTTGAATGACAGAATGCTTTGAATGAGATAGAAAGAAAAGAAAAGGTAAAACTAGTTGAGGTTGGCTTATATAGAAACTTGGACTCAGGCATTGATTGAGTTCAAGATGATAGACAGAATTCAGTCACTTCTCTTCCAAAATCCCTTTGAAATCACAGGGGGGAAATGTACAAATAGTGATGGAAAACAGAAATGAGTGCCACCAGAAATTGAATTTCTAGGCAATAATGAATATGGAATACTATTAATGGCAGGAAAAAACAACAACAACAATATCCTAAACCGTGGAAGGAGAAAGCTCCTGTACATGTAAGGGTGACTTTTCCCAAACCTGGCCAAACACCAAACACACAAATCACAACAGAGGTGGTCTGATCAAGAAGGCAGAGGGCTCCTAGTAACAGAGTCCTCGTGCTCTGTCTTCACTCTAACATGCCTCCCACTACCCTATTATTCAGAACTAGAGGCCCGATGCATGAAATTCGTGCACGGGGGTGGGGGGGGTGTCCCTTAGCCCAGCTTGCACCCTCTCCAATCTGGGACCCCTTGAGGGATGTCTGACTGCCTGTTTAGGCCCGATACCTGGGATCGGGCCTAAACGGGCAGTCAGACATCCCTCTCACAATCCAGGACTGCTGGCTCCCAACTGCTCACCTGCCTGCCTTCCCGATTGCCCCTAACCACTTCTGCCTGCCAGCCTGATCACCCCTTAACCACTCCCATGCCAGCCTGATTGATGTCTAACTGCTCCCCTGCCAGCCTGTTTGCCCCCAATTTCCCTCCTCTGCCAGCCTGGTCACCCCTAACTGCCCTCCTCTGCAGGGTTGATCGCCTCCAACTGCCTCCCTTGCAGGCCTGGTCCCTCTCAACTGCCTTCCCTTGCAGGCCTGGTCCCTCCCAACTGCCCTCCCCTGCTGGCCATCTTGTGGTGGACATCTTGTGTCCACATGGGGGCAGGATCTTCGACCATATAGGGGCAGCTATCTTGATCTTGTGTGTTGGAGTGATGGTCAATCTGCATATTACTCTTTTATTACATAGGATAGAGGCCTGGTGCACAGGTGGGGACCAGCTGCTTTGCCCTGAAGGTTGTCCTGGATCAGGGTGGGGTTCCCTTGGGGTGTGGAGAGGCCTGGGTGAGGGGCCTGTGGTGGTTTGCAGGCCAGCCACGCCCCTGGCAACCCAAGCAGAGGCCCTGGTATCTGGAATTTATTTACCTTCTACAATTGAAACTTTGTAGCCTGGAGTGGAGCCAAGCCTCCTGCTCGCTCCGTGGCTGGCAGCCATTTCTCTTGGGATTGATGTATCTTCTATAATTGAAACTTTGTATCCTTGAGTGGAGGCCTGGGCCCGCCAGAGTGTGTGGAAAGTTTGGCTTCCTCTGTTGCCGGGGAAACCCAAGCCTCCCTTCTGGTAGCCATCTTGGTTGGGGTTAATTTGCATACTCACCCTGATTGACTGGTGGGCATGGCTTGGCTGGTGGGTGTGGCTTATGTAGCGGAGTGACGGTTAATTTGCATATTACTCTTTTATTAGAGAGGATGGTCGGCTGGGCCATTGGAGAAAACAATGATTTGAACAAGAACATTTGTGTGTAAGTTCAGTGTGGAGAAAAAGTGTGATTCCTAGTTGGACTTTGAAGCAGAAAATAAATACACACACACACACACACACACACACACACACACACACAACAGCCCAGGGTGACTTGAGAAGTGTGTGTCTGTGTATTCCATGTGCATGTGGAGATAGGGTGCACAGAATGGGCATCTGCTAGGGAAAAAGGAAGTTAGGGGATGTTTGTAAGTGATTTTTAGAAAACTCTGCTGTTCAGTCTGCAATGTAATACCTTCTCTATTTTTTAACAGAACTTTAGGAAATGCTCATTGTTTTCAGCTGGAATTTATACGTTTTGGGAAGAGAAAGGTGATAATCGTAGCCTTAGCAAGCAATAAGATAAGAGCAGGAAAGAGCAAGGAGAACAGAATTGAAAGAGAAGAGAACTATAACAATTATTTTCAGGATATTTGCAAAAGCACTGTAGCCATAAAACAGAGAAGAACCATCAAATTACTCAGAAATTCTAAAATGTTGGCCAAAGTAAATTAAATAAAAAGCCTAATGTAGATGTGGCTGAAGAAAGAATTAATCACTTGAAATATACAGTCAAAGATGTCTACTGGAACAGAAAACAAAAATTCTGAGATGATGATGCCAGAACTCCAAGGGTTAAGGAGAAAACCCTAAACACTTGCAGAATGAAGATTTTAAAAAGTTAAAGAAAAAAGAATAAGAAAGAGAGAGAGAGAGAAAAGAGCAAAACGAAGAAAAAGGAAATTTAGAAGACTCAAAATCAGGAGTACCAAACCCACAAAAATATGAGGTCATTTTGACCACAATGCAATAAAAACTAGAAATTATTAAAAGAATGAAGTAAAAAATAAATATACTTGAATTTTAAAAGTCTAGACAGCCATCGGGTTAAATAAGATAGAAAATGGAAATTAGACTGAGGCCAGCAATAAATGCACACCAAGCTGGATATTTGAGCAAAGCAGAGTGAACACTTTCTAGAAGGAGCTGAAGAGCCCCAACAGTAACCCAGACAACTACTGGGCGTCAGTGTGAATGTGAAGGGGTTTGTTTTAAAGATGTGGTGATTATGTATTATTTTTATTTAAATATTTGAGGTCTGGATAAAATAAATGATTTTCTATGAGAAAAGTTTATCAAAACTGGTTTGAGAAGATATTGAAATAGTGTTAAACTGACTCCCATCAGTGTTCACAGACTTAGCCATAAGAGTGATTTGTATAAAGTCTTTAAAGAATATTTAATTGCCAGGTTATTTAACTGTTCCATGGCATTAACACACACACACACACACACACACACACACACACACACACACACACACACAGCTTCCAACTCATATTATGCCACTGTCGTAACATCAAACAATAAATTTTAAATAAATTTTAGCAATTCAACAACCATTGCCAATTACAAAAAGAAATTAGACTAGAAACGTGGCTCTAGTCCAACATTTTTATATTATAAGAGGAGGCAACTACAATTTTTTTCTATAGTTAGCTATTTGGGAATCATAAAAAAGTAACATTTTTTCCCCTTTTTTAAGCTTGTAAGAAGTACTAATTTAGCAAATGTGATTTGTAGGAAAAGAAGTACAAATTTTCATGAGACTGAACTCAAGTCATAGTCTGGCCCCATTTAGAACATGTTCACAGGCATCATGGCCTTCAGAAGTGTTAGGTTAATTGAAGAGTCATAGATTTCTAAACAGATCTCATCAAATGGGAATTTCTAATTAGACTTCAAAAGTACCCTATTTGGTATCCCAGTCAAAATAACATTAGATGAAGCACTCAATGGTTCAAGGTTTACACAGGATTTAAGAGGACATTTCAAGGTCATCTCACTTGTAGACATTATTTCATGGCCTAGCCAGTGATGCTATTTTTAATTTAGAGACAGGCAGTTCTCTGTAATTGGTAATTCTGCTTCTTGCTCTCATTTCTGGGAGTATTTGTGGGGCATATAACACCAGTCAACTAATATTACCAGATTTGGAGAGACGGCTTCAGTATTAATGCAGTATCTCTTCCATGCAATACAATCACTGTGTTCTATTTGATAAACCCAGAGGTGTTATCACAGCTGCTTAACAATCATTGTGGCAAGGGCACAGACCAGCCAGAACAGACCCCCACAGCTCACTGCACCATCAAGGCCTGCACTTGGATGGCAACATGTGGAGGCCTCTGGAATCTAGAGAAGCCAAAGAGACAAAAGATAATGAGAGCTACAGGGCATGGGACCAGGCTTCCCCACTTTTCGGACTGATCATTACCTTCAGTGCCAAGTAGCACCTATACTAGTAGATAATGTGACCTCTGCCCAGTGCATAAAAACTCATGCACTGGAGGGGGCGTTCCTCAGCCCGGCCTGCCCACTCTCACAGTTTGGAAGCCCTCAGGGGCAGGATGCGACCTGGCAATCAGGGAAAGGCGATGCCCCATCACACCTCTGTTGCTGCCACTGCCAGCAGCACAAGCCTCGGCCGGCCCTGGTTACCTGAGACTCAGGCGGCCCTGGGTGGCTGTCACCATCCAAGGCTTGCCTGTGCCTTGGGCATCAGCTGGGCAACCACCATCACAGGCTTGCCTGTGCCTTGGGCCGGCCCTGGGCAGCTGGGGGGCTGAAGGGACTGGGGGACTTTGGAGCCAGGTGTGTGGGCCCAGCCTGCCGCACACCTGCCGCCCCAGCCGGGCTGAGGGGACTGGGCATCGCCATCTTGTGGCTGTGGGCGCCACCATCTTGGAGGGCGTGCAGTCAATTAGCATATTCCCTGCTTATTGGCTGTGGGTGCTGCCATCTTTGTGAGGGTGTGATGGTCAATTAGCATATTCCCTCTTTATTAAATAGGATAATTATCCCAAGAGATGTATCCATTCACGTTCAGAAGTTTTAGAATGAGCAACCTCAGGTAATGCTGAAGAGGCTGGTGGCTTTTGTTGCTCACAGAACTCAATGTTCAGGGATCAATAATATTTATCACAGATGGAGAGAAGGCAGAAAGGAATAATTAGAAATAGACCCTCACCCAGATGGTCATATTTTGTTTCGCTTGTTTCTGATTGGCCAAGACCAAGCCCCAAGACTCAGGGAAGTCATCTGAAGCTTTGTGCGAACATTGTCACGGGAGGCACTGGATGGGAAGTGTGAGCAGGCACTTGGGGAGAAAGCCATTTATTGGAAATGGGAGTAAGGGGGTTAGACAAAGAATAGGCTCCAGTATGTGGCTCTGAACAGCAGGGATCCTTGCTCCGAAGTGCTGCCTAGCTGACATCAAGCTGTACTTTAAGGAATAAACTGCGGGTCTGTAGCCCCCTGTGAATATCCCTCATGTTAGAAAGACAGGTCAGTGAGAAATGGTGTGTGGATGGGTAGGGGCTAAGTCCTAAGAAGTTAAGGGTCAGTTGTGGAAAGAACACAGGTTTGGGAGCTCTCAGGTCTTTTGACTGTCTCAGTCTCTGCTTCATTCCCACCTGCCTGCACACCACCTGGCACACAGTAGTGCTCCATAAATATTTGTTGAATAAATGAGTACAGACCCGCATTTAAATCTGAGCTTTGCAATTTATTAACTATGTAAATCTCTCGGAGACTCATTTTTATTTTTACCACTAAAAATGAAATATTGTAGCCCTAGCTGGTTTGGCTTAGTGGATAGAGCATTGGTCTCTGGACTGAAGGGTCCTGGGTTCAATTCCGGTCAAGGGCATATGCCCAGGTTGTGGGCTCGATCCCCAGTGAGGGCTGTGCAGGAGGCAGCCAATCAATGATTCTCTCTCATTATTGATGTTTCTATCTCTCTCTTCCTTCCCCTTTCTCTCTGAAATCAATAAAAAATATTTTTTTATTTTATTTTATTTTTTAATTATTGTTTAAAGTATTACATGTAGTAGTACATATTTTTAATGAAATATTATATATACAAAATGCATAATAGGTGCTTAGTAAATGATTGTTGGTGATCATGCCCTGTCTCTTTTCCTGACCAGAAGCTCCTTGAAGAGAAGAACATCTTTGCAGACTGTGGATTCAACACAGCAGTTTTCACTTCATAAATACTCAGCAAATAGTTCTTTGCTGAATAGCTAAGTACATGGTGCTTACATGACGAGCAGCCCAATGTTATGGTAACAGCAGGGACTTCAAAGCCAGATGCTTACGGCCAGATTCTGCATCCACCACATATGAGATATGTGTTTTGGGGCAATTGACTTAATGTTTTCTTGCCTCAATTTTCTCATCTAAAAAAATGGAGCTAATACAGTACCTTTCTCACGTAGTTATGGCAAGGGTTAAATAAGACAACCTATAATAATAAAAGTGTAATATGCTAATTAGACCAGACATCCTTCTGGATGTTATTCCAGACGACCTTCCGGATGGAGCTGGGGCTGCGAGGGAAGCCCGGGTCCTGGGTGCCAGAGGGAAGCCAGTGCTGACAGCTGGGGGAAGGAAGGCCTACTCTTGAGTGAATTTCATGCATTGGGCCTCTAGTATGTACATAAAGCACTTAGGACAGTGCCAGGCATATGATTAGTGCTGTTTAAGTATTTCCCAAGTCTTAATTTCAATCCAGTTTTAAACTTTTACTCTTGAAATAAGAGTTCACTTATACCCTTCCTCTAATATCAACATATTATATAACCACAATATAATGATCAAAACAAGGAAATTACTTCTAGTTACTAGTTAATCATAGTTAGTTAATAATAGTTACTGTTTACTCAAAACTATTAAATATTATACAGACCTTATTTGAATTTTACCAGTTTTTCCATGAATGTCATTTTTCCTGATCTAATCCAGGATCTGACATTGCAGTTAGTTGTCATGTCTAATTAATATCTTCAGCGTGTAACAGATCCTCATTCTTTTGTGTCACTTTGAAGAATACTAGCCAATTTTTCACAATGTCCTTCAATTTGAATTAATCTTATGATTCCTCAGGATTTAGGCTGAGTTTACATATGTTTGGAAAAAATACCACAGATGTGATGTTGGGTCCTTCTCAGTACATCATTTTGGGAGGTACAGAATAGTGGTATATCTTATAATGCATGTTACCTTTGATCACTTGGTAAAGGTGGTATCAGATTTCTCCATTACAAAGCTTCAGTTTTTCCCCTTATAATTAACTAGAGGCCCAATGCACAAAATTCGTGCAAGAGTAGGCCTTCCTTCCCCTGGCTGCTGGCACCAGCTTCCGTCTGGCACCCGGGACCCCGGCTTCCCTCTGGCCACTGGCGGGCACCCAGGACCCAGGCTTCCCTCGCAGTCCCGGCTTCGTCTGGAAGGACGTCAGGTCTAATTAGCATATAATGCTTTTATTATTATAAATTAGTGTCCTATGGGAAGATACATTGAGACTGTGAAAATATCCTGTTTCTTATTAAACTTTCGCCCACTAATTTAGCAATCCTTGATGGTTCTTGGCAGTAATAACTATTACTGTGGTATTTGCCCATTGGTGATTTTTCTATTTCCATGATTCCTTATTCACTTATTAATTGGAATTATACTGTAAGAACTGTTTTTTCTCCCTTATTACTCATTTATTCAGTGGCTTATAATATCAGTTAAATTCATGATTATTTATTTTATTTTATTACCATGAGTATATATTTTGTTGCTCAGATGGTCCCAGCTTAGGCAATTAGGCATTCCTTCAAGTTGATTCTGGTGTTCTTTAGACATGTAGTCATAATTTTTTGAAATGCTTCCATCCTCTATGATACCATAAGGTGTTCTAAGCTTGTATTTCCCCTGCTCTTAGCCCTGGGATCAATTATTTCTCGAAGGAGACTTGCCTTCTTTTATTGGAGAATGGTATTTAGAAACCAAGATCTGGGTGCTAGGTGTGCTTGTCGATATTTGGGGTGTCATTGCTTCTAGGTCTTCTCAGTTAACAGAATTAAGAGATAAATGTATATATATACCCACATACAGATATACAAATTTCCTTTAATTTAGTTTTAATTAGTTAAGAAAAGATACATTTTCTGTTATCTTCTGAGATATTTTCCAAAGAGACAAGGACTATGGATCATCAGCTTATTTTTAATTCTGCATATTTGCATATTTACTTATTGCTCCAATAGGTAACATAATATAAGAGTGCTGTCTAATGGCTCAACAGAATTAACTCTCTTGAGTTGAGGAAAAGGAAACAAAAAGGCTTTGTGCCCTCTAGCGGTCACACTGAGTAACTGGTATTTCACAGCCTTGGGACAAGAGCTGAATATATGGATAATGGAGGAACAAGCAATTTGTTAAGAATGTTGACCAATAGGGGAACATATGTGATCAGATAGAATCAGTATGTGACTATCCTGTAGCATGAATGAACCTAAAGGGAGTAATTTATAGCTAATGCTTGGCTATAATTATAACCACCATTTTACAAAAGCCATTCATGAAGATCAATCTCAGTGGATCCTCACAAGAATCTTGTGAGGCAGGGAGAGCAGATTTTTATTATCCCCACTTTTCAAATAAGGAAGCAATTTCAAAGAGGTTAACTGGTATGCTTAAATTAATATAACTTGTTTGGGACAGAGTTGGAGATTGGATTGAACTTGTATAGTAAGGAAGAATTGGTCTGTTCGTCTCTGCTCTTTCTGCTAAAGGACTTTCAAATGTGTTAAACATTTCATTACAATTGAAAAAAAAATACAAAACATGAACCCAAAAATCTGGCCCCATAATTCAGAAATGGACGGAAGGAAGGGAGGGAGGGAGGAAGGAAGGAAAGAAAAACATCTTCCACATTTTGACTCTTGCAAACATTTTTAGCAGTTCATAAAAGTGAGAAAAAGACAATCCTAACTATCAGTGAAGTTCTTTATCAAGTTAACACCCAGTTAAAACAGGTAATGGAAGCTTTATAAATACGAAATCCAGACTCTCAATAAACTTCCTACCACCAGATGTGAACTGAGATATGCGCCAGTCTGGGAAGCTGGCCACTATAAACCCTCTGAGAGCCATCGAGGAGTCATATAACCATCTCGCTCCACGTGACCACTAGTCTTTGAGTGTTACCCGTGCTTTGGCTGAAAAGAGATATCATCATAAATCCATTGCTAACTAAAAGGATGCATTTTCTCATTTTCAGCTACACAGATTTGAAAACAGGGGAGAGATTGATCAATACACTCATTGTTCTGCAGTCATCTAAGAGGCCAAAATGGCCTTGGGGATGATGTATGACACCCACAATGTGAAGCCCTAAAAGCTCTGGCCTCTGAAGGGTTACTACAGAACCCACCATGGGAAGTAATAAAGCTGTGTCATTTATTTAAAGTGGCGGCCTTCACCTTGTCTCTCTGGTACTTCCTCTCCTTTCTCTATGCCAAAAGTACTGACTGGACAATATGAAAGAGAAAGAAAGGTGCTGATTTCAAACCATCAGTATGTCCATTTGGCCAATTGATTCTAAGAAGGTAAAATCTATCAAATATTTCACAAATAAAAGTTGGTGTTAGGTTAACTTTCAACTTGATGCCAGATTCAAGCCTTGGGATGTGCCATTTTTATCCAAGAAATAATGCAGGAATGACACAAAAAGACTCCCCTCCCTGTCCACCGGGACTAAGGGAATTCCAAGTAGAGCTGCATTATTTGGACCTGAGAGAGTTGGCTGTTTGTGTGAAGTTCAATAGAGTTGTTTATATCTCTAATGTACTGTGAAATGTAATTGCTAAATCTGGTTTGGCAAATCAAAATGTGCAAAATGTGCTGTGAAATAGAATTTCCAAGTCTAGTTGGAAAAATAAACAAGAAAAAAAAAAACCTGTGAAAACATATGCATCAGATATTCTTTGAAGTCAAGGCTATAAAGGGAACCCACAGGTTCTGTAAAATTCTTCTCATTGTCTTTTTCCCCCTTGTCCTCAGCTAGCCACTGAAGAGACAAAGAGTAGGCTCATGTCAACATCTGGCTAGTGTCTAGCCATAATGCTTTCCTCCCACACACAGGTGCTGCTGTGTGATGTCTGGCTGCCACATGGCACAGACCAAAGAAGGGCATGCTGGGAAGGGAGTGGGTATGCCTTGTGTTCTGGTCCATCAAACCCATGGCACCATCCCCAGAGTGACACATGAAATGCAAGAATCCTCATTTCCAGCCAGTTCTTTGCAGCAGGAACACAAAGACGCCGAGGGAAAGCAGAAGGAAGAGGATGTCTTCAGTGCACAGCCATCTGGAGCCTGATGACCAGTCGTGGAGAAGTTATCTTCTGGGACTTAATGGGATGAAGGGAGCCCTTCACAGAAATGACTGATCTCATAAGATGCCTTGTAAATGTGTGGTGGTGCTACATAGCAGGTCAGACCTTGCTCATCCTTCCAGCCACCTCATTCACTACTCCACACAGCACTGGAGCTCCAGCCTTATGGGCTCTCTCTTCCCATTGCGACCTGGGCATTCTGTTCCCTCAGCCTGGAACCCCTGGGTAAAGTTGCTATTACACTGTGACTCTGCTCAGGTGCCCTTCCTTCAGGAAGTCTCTGAATTCCCCATGCACTTCTTCACCCCCTCCTCATCCACAGAGTGAGCTCTTCCTTCTCTTTCTCCGTGTGACTGGTGCTACTGCTATAGTGGGACAGTGCTCATTACATTGACATGTGACATCCACCCTTCACAATGGAAGCCCCTGCAGTCCAGAGCATTCATCTTGGTATCCCAGTGCTAATCTCAGTGTTTGGGATGCAGTGAGAATTAAATAAATCTGTGCTGATTGCACGAAAGAATTAATGAGAAACAGCTATGTTGATCAGGTCATATTCAAGACTGAAATGCAACTGAAGGAAGTTCTAGTCCCACCTGGTGTTTCCCAAAGTGTGGTCAGTAGAACATAAGGCCCTTGGCTGTGCTCTGCTCTCCCTCCTCTGATCAACCAAGTTTGGGAAATGCTGCATACTGTAGGTTCCTTCTAAATAATTATGTGTACATGAGCTTTATAAAGGCCCTGGGAAGACCTACAGTTATGGAAGCTCTTAAAAGTTGGTTTCATCTGGTGTTGAACAAACTAATTCTTTATAAGCCAGGTCTGGCAATTATGTGCTGTTTTATGAGCTAACCCTGATCTGTTGATGGTCGATTGGAGGAAAATTTCTAACACAGGGGCTTCCATTACAGCAGTGGTTCTCAAAGTGTGGTCTCCAGACCAGCAGCAGCACATCTGGGATCTTGCTAAACATGCAAAGTTCAGGCCCCACCCCAGACATACTGATGCAGAGATTGGGGACAGGGTTGCAGCAGTCTGTGTTTTAACACACTCTCCACACTGTAAAGTATGAGGACCACTGCACTGGAGACACACCGCTGGTTCTTGGGGGTCCCCCTTACTCATTCAGAGGATAGAGGCTTATCTGAGGGATGAGTCAGAAGGAACTGCATATGTGTCTCAGCTCCTTCTAAGCTCCTGGTGTCAGATCTGCTGCCTGCAATGAGGGCGTGTTCCGGTCTGCTCTATTGGTAGGCTATCAGCCCAGTGAGCCAGGATCTTCTGTGGGGAGGGCCTGTGCTTTTCCAGTGCTGCCTGTGACTAGATGGGACACTGTCTGAGCCAGAGACGAAGTGTGAACAGGGCTTTTGCCCACAGTTCAAAAGCCTCACTTACACACTTACCTTTCTTTTTTTAGAAGATAGCATTTTGATTACTGTTTGCCTGTCTCCTGTGTCTTATTTCTTAAATGTTTCTGAATGTGGGGGTTCACAGGAATACCATGATGTCCAGCACAGAAATCTGGGTGGGCAGTGCTCTTGAAGTTGTACAGTGCAGAAGTCCCCATAATATATTATCCCCATAGAACTCCCAGTTTGTTGGCTATTTAGAGTGTAATGACTCTGGGTTTGGTAAGGAGTGCTGAGATCAGTCGATGAAGTCTACACAAGCATGAGAGGGAAAGTGGAGGCATGTGGACCAAATACCTGCCATTCCAGGGATAGTTGTCATCAGAACAAACAGTCCCACAGCTGAGTAAAGAGTATGGAAACACTGCACTTTGCCACTCTTTCCCATCTTCATTAAACAGCTCTCTAATCCTGAGTGGACTCGTCTATCAGGAGAAGTACCTCAAGCCATGGACCAGTTACTGGCAACTCACTAGACCATTCTTTCGTAGAAAGTAATAAGTTGGCCTTTGGGTTCATCTTGAAGTCTCTCATGTGTTTAGTTAGTATGGGTCCATCTGCCGGAGCCTGACCACCTCCCACACACTGAGAATTCAGAGTTGATGTGCTAGGAAGCTGAACCAAGATTCTGGCTATTATGAAGCCTCTATGGGGTAGCCAGAGGCCTCCACGGCTATTTTTTTCATCACAAATGGTGACTGGGCTGATTGGACTTTCTCTCAACTCATGCTTTCCATTTCAAAAGGCAAAGCATTTGGGCAAAGGAAAATGAAGAGGAGGGATTATATAGGGAATTTGATCTTTGTAGTCATTTCTCAAATGTTCCATCCATTCTTTCTTCAAGAGCAGGAATTTGGTACCTGTATTATCTAGATCATTACATTACTTCTTTTGGCATTTGAAAAGATAATTGTTTTGTGTGTCTGAGAGAAAGAGATTTAATGTATTTACCTTCCTTTGATGCCTGCTTCCTCTCTGCGTTTCTATTACTATAACCAGTGCTGCCTTTGCATGTATTTTTGTAATGTGAAACCCACACATAGAGTTTTTTGGGGGTGAAATTACTTTTCTAAAATTACTTAAGAGCTGCCAATCCTGAAAAGTAGCTTTTATTGAATTAATTTTGAACAATCACCACCCCAATCTAGCTAAGGTAGAAGAAAGCCAAGAGTTATAAGCACTATCAGAGTGTTCACATCTAATCTCCTACAGATCCCTACAGCTAGAATTAATCAAGAGACTGTTGCTGCATAAAAGAGTGAATGTTTAGGAGGAAATTAGGAAACCTTTTGTCATAACTACAAAGTTTTCTCAGGACGGATAGTAAAAATGTAGACCTTTCCTGCCTTTTTCTATGTCTCCCTGTGAGACCTAAATGATGGTCTTGTTGTAGGAAAGGTTCTTGAAATGACACCTTGAAGATTTTTAGTGACTTCCCAGGCACTATCATGTTTAAGAGCAGGGGCTGCGGAATGAGACTGCCTCCATGTACATGCAGGCACCACTTTTAATAGCTGTGTGAGGCTGGGCAAGTCATTTCACATCTTGGAGCTTTAGTGAGCACATATATAAAACAGAGACCATAACAGGGACAGGTCACAGTCCTGTAGAGAGGGATTAGCTAGTTCATGTCAAGGACTTAGCAAAGTCATAGGCACACGGTGAGTGCTCAGTCAACACTAACTGCTATTATCATTTTGGGGGAGCACCTAGACCCTCTCTTTGGAACTGGAACCATTCTAATTGGTTGGTAATTGCCTTTTTTTTTTAACTGAGGTATAATTTAAAAATAAGATTGCATATATTTAAAGTGTGCAACATGATGTATTGATATGCATATACATTGTGAAATGATTATCATAATCAAGTTAATTAATACACTCAGCACCTCACAGTTAGTTTAGTTACCCCCTTTTTGGGATAAGAATTTTTAAGATATACTCAATTTGCAAATTTCAAGTATACAATACAACATTATTAACTATAATCACCATATTGTGCATTAGATCCCCAGAAATTGTAAATCTCACAACTAAAAGTTTATACCATTTGACCAATACCTCCCCATTCTCTTTACTCTCTAGTCCTTATGATTGGGGAATTTAATCCATTTACATTTAAAGTAATTGTTGATAGGTAAAGACTTAATAATACCATCTTACTGTTTTCTTGCGTACTGTAGTTCCCTTGTTCCTTTCTTCTTTTGTTGGTGCCTTCCTTTGTGAATTGATGATTTTCTAGAGTTATATGCTTTGATTCCCTTCTCTTTATCTTTTGTGTATCCACCATAGGTTTTTGCTTTGTGGTTACCATGAAGCTTAAATGAAACATCTTATAATTATAGCAGTATATTATAAGCTAATAATAACTTCATTTGTATACAAAGAATCTACCCTTTTACTCTCCCCCATATTTTATGTTTTTGATGCCACAATTTATATATTTTTATATTGTGCATCCATTAACAAATTATTGTACCTCTAGTTATTTTTAATGCTTTTGTCCCTTTACCTTTATACTAGAGTTAAGTGGTTAACAAACCATCATATTCTGGTTCATTATGCTGAATTTTATTATGTATTTACCTTTAACAGTGTGTTATATATTTTCACAAGTTTTCATGTTACTAATTAGTGTCCTTTTTTTTAGTTTGAAGAACTCCTTTTAGCTTTTCTTGTAAGGCAGATCTAGTGGTGATGAAATCCCTCAGTTTTTGTTTATCTGGGAAAGTGTCTTAGATTCCTTTCTGAAGGACAGCTGTACTGGGTAAAATATTCTTGGGTGGCAGTTTTTTTCCCCTGATAGCACTTTGATTATGTCATCCCACTCTCTTCTGGCCTGCAAAGTTTCTGCTGAGCAATCTATAAATAGCCTTATAGGGGTTTCCTTGTATGTGAGAATTTTTTTCTTGCTGCTTTAAAATTATCTCTTTCATTCTTTGTCTTCAATTTTAGAGAGTTTTATTATAATGTATTTTAGAAAAAGATTGTTTTGGGTTAAAATTTTGGTGTGGCCTATTAACTTTATGAACTTGAATGTCCAAATCTCAGATTTGGGAAGTTCTCACTTATTTATTTCTTTATTTTTATTTTTTTATTTTTTTTTTTATTTTTTAAATTTCTTTATTGAATAAGGTGTCACATATTTGTCCTCATCCCCCCATTCCCATCCCACCCCTCTCCCCACGCAGGCCCCAATCCCCTGTTGAACTTAACCGTTGGATAGGCTTATATGCATGCATGCAGGTCCTTTGGTTGAACTCTCCCCCTCCCCCCACCCTCCCCCTACCCTCCCCTATCCTCCCTCTGAGGCCCGATAGTCCGATCGATGCCTCCTTGCTTCTGGTTCTGTTCTTGTTCCTCAGTCTATGTTGTTCATCATTTCCTCTAGATGAACAAGATCAAATGTCACTAGATATATACTAATAAGAACTGAATGTGAGACGAGCAATAATATTTATGCTGACAGGCAAATGAATCAATCTGTAGCGAGCTTCCCCCTGGACCAACAGTTCTTTTGAGACCCAATTTCGATGTCCAGTAGTTCCGTATGTGTACATGTCAGCACTGACCCCTCAGCTCTGGATGGTGGACAAATGGTGGTAATGGAGGTCCGACTCCCTCTGGTTTGGTCTCGGCCGAACCCAGGGGCACGGCGTCACCTGGACTAAGGGGCACGTGGCCTCACCCATACCCAAGGGGCGCGTGGTCTCACCCGGGCCTGGGACCCAGCCTCACCCGGATGGATCCAGGGGCGCACGGCCTCACCCGGACCCAGGATCTGGCTTCACCCGTACCCAGGGACGCTTGGCCTCTCCCAGACCCAGGGGCACGTGGCCTCACCTGGGCTTAGTTTCACAAGGCCTCACCTGGATCCAGGGACACATGGTCTCTCCCGGACCCAGGGACGCTTGGCCTCTCCCAGACCCAGGGCCACTTGGGCTCACCCGGGCCTAGGTTCACGAGGCCTCACCCGGATCCAGGGACACATGGTCTCACCCAGACCCAGGAACGTTTGGACTCTCCCAGACCCAGGGCCACTTGGGCTCACCCGGGCCTAGGTGCACGAGGCCTCATCCGGATCCAGGGACACATGGTCTCACCCGGACCCAGGGACGCTTGGCCTCTCCCAGACCCAGGGCCACTTGGGCTCACCCGGGCCTAGGTGCATGAGGCCTCACCCAGATCCAGGGACACATGGTCTCACCCGGACCCAGGGATGCTTGGCCTCTCCCAGACCCAGGGCCACTTGGGCTCACCCGGGCCTAGGTGCACGAGGCCTCACCCGGATCCAGGGACACATGGTCTCACCCGGACCCAGGGACGCTTGGCCTCTCCCCGACCCAGGGCCACTTGGGCTCACCCGGGCCTAGGTGCACGAGGCCTCACCCGGATCCAGGGACACATGGTCTCACCCGGACCCAGGAACGTTTGGCCACTCCCAGACCCAGGGCCACTTGGGCTCACCCGGGCCTAGGTGCACGAGGCCTCACCCGGATCCAGGGACGCATGGTCTCACCCGGACCCAGGGACGCTTGGCCTCTCCCAGACCCAGGGCCACTTGGGCTCACCCGGGACTAGGTGCACGAGGCCTCACCCGGATCCAGGGACGCATGGTTTCACCCGGACCCAGGGACGCTTGGCCTCTCCCAGACCCAGGGCCACTTGGGCTCACCCGGGACTAGGTGCACGAGGCCTCACCCGGATCCAGGGACACATGGTCTCACGCGGACCCAGGGACGCTTGGCCTCTCCCAGACCCAGGGCCACTTGGGCTCACCCGGGCCTAGGTGCACGAGGCCTCACCCGGATCCAGGGACACATGGTCTCACCCGGACCCAGGGATGCTTGGCCTCTCCCAGACCCAGGGCCACTTGGGCTCACCCGGGCCTAGGTGCACGAGGCCTCACCCGGATCCAGGGACACATGGTCTCACCCGGACCCAGGGACGCTTGGCCTCTCCCCGACCCAGGGCCACTTGGGCTCACCCGGGCCTAGGTGCACGAGGCCTCACCCGGATCCAGGGACACATGGTCTCACCCGGACCCAGGAACGGTTGGCCACTCCCAGACCCAGGGCCACTTGGGCTCACCCGGGCCTAGGTGCACGAGGCCTCACCCGGATCCAGGGACGCATGGTCTCACCCGGACCCAGGGACGCTTGGCCTCTCCCAGACCCAGGGCCACTTGGGCTCACCCGGGCCTAGGTGCACGAGGCCTCACCCGGATCCAGGGACACATGGTCTCACCTGGACCCAGGGACGCTTGGCCTCTCCCCGACCCAGGGCCACTTGGGCTCACCCGGGCCTAGGTGCACGAGGCCTCACCCGGATCCAGGGACACATGGTCTCACCCGGACCCTGGGACGCTTGGCCTCTCCCAGACCCAGGGCCACCAGGGCTCACCCGGGCCTAGGTGCACGAGGCCTCACCCGGATCCAGGGACACATGGTCTCACCCGGACCCAGGGATGCTTGGCCTCTCCCAGACCCAGGGCCACTTGGGCTCACCCGGGCCTAGGTGCACGAGGCCTCACCCGGATCCAGGGACACATGGTCTCACCCGGACCCAGGGACGCTTGGCCTCTCCCAGACCCAGGGCCACTTGGGCTCACCCGGGCCTAGGTGCACGAGGCCTCACCCGGATCCAGGGACGCATGGTCTCACCCGGACCCAGGGACGCTTGGCCACTCCCAGACCCAGGGCCACTTGGGCTCACCCGGGCCTAGGTGCACGAGGCCTCATCCGGATCCAGGGACACATGGTCTCGCCCGGACCCAGGGACGCTTGGCCTCTCCCAGACCCAGGGGCACGTGGCCTCACCCGGGCCTAGTTGCACGAGGCCTCACCTGGATCCAGGGACACATGGTCTCACCCGGACCCAGGGACGCTTGGCCTCTCCCAGACCCAGGGCCACTTGGGCTCACCCGGGCCTAGGTGCACGAGGCCTCACCCGGATCCAGGGACACATGGTCTCGCCTGGACCCAGGGGTGTGTGGGCTCTCCCAGACCCAGGGGCGCTTGGCCTCGCCCGGGCACGGGATCCAGCGTCATCCGGGTCCAGGGGCACTTGGCCTCACCCGGACCCGGAGTCCGGCCTCACCTGGACCCAGGGGCATGTGGCCTCACCTAGACCCAGGGACGTGAGGCCTCACTTATACCCAGAGGCGTGTGACCACACCCGAGCCCAGAGGCGCGCAACCCCGCCCGCACCCGGGTCTCAGCGGGGCCCCGTCTTCCCGATCCCAATTCCTGCCGGTCAATCCCCCCTCAGCAATTCCCCTGGCCATCCTTCCAGAGCTCCAGAATGGCTGCTGCAGAACTCGTCGGGCGGCGGCTCGGCGAAGCTCCGGTGCACCCGGTGCATGGCGGTGGGCCAGTCTGGCGTCGCTGCGTCGGCCCTTGGGTCTGCATCGGTGGCCGGTCGCCGAGCATGCGCACCTGGCCGCTTCCGGGGCGTTGAGATTCTTGACGGACTCGGAGGTCAGCAAGCGCGGAGTCTCCCACCCCATGTCTCATAGGGGCTCGTCTGTCCGTGCTTGGCTGCCAGTGGAGCCGTCCCCTCAGCCGGAGACCGCCGGGGGAACTGCGCCGAGCACGTTCCAGGCCGCTGTTGTATCGCCTGAGCCATAGTTCTTTTGTGTCGCCTGAGCTGTAGTTCTTAAAGTGTGGTCTTTGGGTCACCGGCATCAGCATCATCCCACATACCCCTCTTTTATTCTAGTTGTAGAGCATCTACTCAGCCAGCCCTATGGTGGTCTTGGATGGTGTCTGCTCTGCTCTCTTGTCGTAGTCTCAAAGTTGTTGTGGTAGGCAACAATCAGGCTTCCGCCCTATGCCTCCATCTTGGTCCTCCTTTGTATAGTTAAGTCTTGATTGTTGTTGGTGTCACTGGGGGGGCTCTCTTTGTCTATAAAGGAAGAGTTGCTGTGCAGGAGACACGTTTATGGGCCGGGTCTTGGTGCAGCAAAGCTTTGGCGCTCACTGAATATTCCCGTTGAATGTGTTCCTTATGCACGTGGTTGAAATCTGGTGTCATCTCCCACAGACCACTAGATGCCCTCGTTTCTGGGTCTCCAATGGGGTGTAGATCAGCTACTGCCTTAGGCACTCAGCAAGGATTACAGCAAAAACTGTAGTTTCTTCCTCCTGTCTGAGTGGCCCTGGAGCAGTCCGACTAGAACAGCAGATCATCTGGTCCGCTGCCAGAGGGCAGTCCACCCACATGCATAAGCCGTTGCTTGGGGCGCAGGTGTGCCTGCAAGACTTGCGGGGCAGGTCTTCAAAACGTGCGGGGCGGGTCCCAGGGCGGGGCGGGGTCTCAGGGTGCCAACAGGCCATGGTGCGGCGAGCCGCGATGGCTGTGAGTCTGGTCCTTCTGCCTTCCACGTATCTAAGTCCCTTTGTTCCGCACTCCAGCGCAGCAAACACTGATTGCTGGGCGCACCTTTGCAAGAGTCCCGCCTCTCCCCGCAGGCATCTGGGTCTCCCGGGGTTCGCCAGAAGATGGGTTTCAGGGTGATGGAGAGCTAATCTCCCTTAGGTTTGGAACAAAAGCCCCTTTCCCCCGCCACCAGCCAGACCCACGCACCTCCACACCTCATCCCCTCCGATTTCGCTGGGTGCGAGGCAACAGAACAGCCTTTAACCTCCGCCGCCATCTTTTTCAAACTTCCCGATTTGTACTTCTTAATCCCTTCACTTCAGTCAACTCCACTGAAGTCTAGCGCCGCCGGGAGGTGCACGGAAATGGCGCCCGGGCCTCCGTCCGGTGCGCGGTGCGCGCGTCCCGCGGAAACAGGCGTACGAGGGCCGCGCGGCTGGGACGGGCGCTGGGCGGCCGCCGAGCTCCAGGCACCGCCATCTCTGTGTTCCGGACGTCGCCGCCGCGGCGTCCCCCCAATCTATACTTCTCAATCCCTTGAATTCAGTCAACTCTACTGAAGTCTAGCGCCGCCGGGAGGTGCACGGAGAGGGCGCCCGGGCCTCCGCCCGGTGTGCGGGGCACGCGGCCCGCGGCACCAGGCGAGCGGGGGCTGCGCGGCGGGGACGGGTGCTGGGAGGCTGCCGGGCTCCGGGCGCCGCCGCTGCGGCGGCGTCCCCAGCGTCCCGGGCCGGGTGGCCTGCGGGGGCGGCGGAGTTGCGAAAGTTAGTGAGTTTCCCAGGGTTTCGCCCGGAATGGGGTTCAGTGCAATCGGAGCCGGTGCTCAGCGCACTCCGGAGCCTTTATCTCCTTCCTGCCAGTGAACTCCGGCCAGGTCATCAGCCGCCCCCTCCTCTCCGGTTCCATCCTCCCCGCAGGCGCATGTGCTCATGTCTCCGCCCGTTTCTCCATACCTCAGGCTTTTACGGCTTCCCCGACTGTCCCCGTGGCCTTCTCCTTCTCCCCAGCTGTGGGCATTTCAGTCCACCAACTTTCCTGTGGTTCTGGACGATGTCCGTTCTGACCTCTAGTTGTATTTTTGAAATTGTTGTGCCCGGCTGCAGGTTAGGTGTTTAACCTATGCCGCCATCTTGGTTTCTCCTATTTATTTCTTTAAATAAGCTTTCTGCCCATTCTCCCTTTCCTCTCCTTATGAAACTCCAATGAGAGGTAGATTGGTTCTCTTAATGGTATCCCACAGTTTATTTTACATAGGTTTTCCCCACTCTTTTTAATTTTTTTTCTTTGTTCTCACTGAATAATTTACTTCACAGACTCTTTTTTTCTGCTTAATCTAATCCTATATTGAGGTTCTCTATTGTATCTTTTTTAAATCCTCACTGAAGGATATATTTTTTTCCATTGATTTTTAGAGAGAGTGGAAGGGGAGGGGGAAGAGAGAGAGAGAGAGAGAGAGAGAGAGAGAGAGATGCAAGAGACACATCAATGTGAAAGACACACACATCAGTGGTTGCCTCCCCATGTGCCCCAACTGGGGCCAGTGGTTGAACCTTCAACCCAGGTACATGCCCTTGACTGGGAAACAAACTGTAACCCTTCAGTGAATGGGTTGTTGCTCTAACCATTGAGCAACCGGCCAGGGCAATTATATTTTTTAAAATATGTTTTTATTGATTTGGAGATAGAAAGAAAGGGAGAGAGAGATCAACAGGACAGGGAAACATCAATTGGCTGTCCCGCACCCCCGCTGCACCCCAACGGGGGATCAAGCCTACAATCTGGGCATCTGTCCTGACTGGGAATCCAACCAGTTACCTTTCAGTGCATGGGACAATGCTCAACCAACTGAGCCACGCCAGCAAGGGCTCCATTGTATTTTTTACTTCAGTCTTTGTATTCTTTGTCTCCAGAATTTGTTTGGTTCTTTTTTATGATTTCTGTCTCTCTGTATTTTGTTCATATATTTATTTTTCTGGTACCAGGGGATTATCTTTTTGTGTTTTCTTGCAGCTCACTGAGCTTTCTTAAACGGTTATTTAATTTTTTTTTTATCAGGCAAATCACAGATCTCCATTTATTTGGGATCTATTACTAGAAAGGTATGGTCCTTTGGTGGTGTCATATTTCCATAATTTTCACATTCCTTGAATCTGAGGTGATGTTGCTGTACAGACGAACTTGGGAACCACTGTTAGGCCTGGTAAGAGGGTCTCTGGAACCTTATCTGTGATCACGGCAGGGCCCTCTCCACTTCAGTAACCTATGCCTCGCTCTCACGTACATCTTCTTTCTTCCTGAGGCCAGTGGAAAAAAAGGCCCCAACCCACGATGACTTTTCACAACATCAGCCATTCGATCAAAAGGTTGTACCAAGGCCCCTGAGAAGCACAGGGCACTGTGGAGACTTCGGGCTTTAGGCTTTCCTGGTGGGTTCTAGAACTGTCCCTCAAACTATCTGTGGCAAAGACCCAGTTTTTCCCCCAAAACTTTTATAGACCAATACTTTTGTAAGATGCAATAAAATTTTATTATTAAAAAAAATACGAACATACAAACCTTGATTTCCCTCAAAAATTAAATTTAGATATTAAAACATACAGAAAAGGTGAAAGAATTACATGATGAATCCTCATGTACCCACCACACAGGTCCTACCATTGAGATTTTATTATATTTGTCTTATCTCTTATCTACTCATCCCTCTATTCACTCATTGATCCAAATTATTTTTAATGCATTTCAAGTTAATTGCAGATTAGTATACTTTAGCCCTAGACAGTTCAGCGTGCAAATCATTAACTAGGTTTCAATATCTGTTTATGGTTGTTTTGTTTTTTTTAGGTAAAATCTATATATAGTGAAATGTGCAAGCCTTAAATGTATCATTCAAAGAGTCTTAAGAAATGCATATACTTGGGTAACCCAAAACTATATAAAGAATATAGAATATTTCCATCATCTCAGAAGAGTCTATTGTGCCTCTTCCTGGCCTATTTCTACAATGTGTCAACTATAAGTCTTATTTTTTATTATTATTATTATTATTATTATTATTATTATTAGATTCAACAAGAATAAAACTATTTTGTCAAATTTTTGTTGTTTCTAAATGCTTCCAAATTCTGAACTTACCCTCTCAGGCACTGGTAATAAGTTCATGGACTACTGTGTGAGTAAACCCTTTTCCAAAGTGCTGGGTGTGCAGCTGAGGGCCCTGTGACCATAAGCCCACAGCTCACTTGCTTGGAAGCCACCAAAGGAAGAAGCTCCCCTAGAGGTACATCCTCTGACTCTCTCTATATCCTTCCTATACTCTTGTTATTTTCACCTCCAGAGGGAGTGAGGGAAACATGAAAAGAATAGATGGTGGGGGAGGGTGTATAAACAGAATAAGGGGAGCTTCCTTCTTCATTCCTCTCTCCTTGTGGGTACCCCTGAGTGGGAGCAAATAGGGGCCCCGGAGTGAGAGTACCAAGTGCTCGGAGTGATCTGTCTGGAAAATGTTGCAGGGTTCTCCCCTTTCCTGCCCCTCCATGCCTCAGCTCGCAGGTAAGGAGTGGTGGGACTGAGAAACAGGTAACAGCTGCTTCCTCAGACTCTAGGAAACCAAGTTTTGCAGGTTAACTCCCATTGCAAGCCATTCTAGGAGAATTTGTCTTCCTTTCTTCCCTGGATGGATTGAGAGCCTCACCTAGACACTGGTTACTTCTTTTTTTAAATGTATTTTTATTGATTTCAGAAAGAAAGGGAGAGGGAGAGAGAAATAGAAACATCAATGATGAGAGAGAATCATTGATCGGCTGCCTCCTGCACATCTCCCACTGGGGATGGAGCCTGAAACCCAGGCATGTGCCCTTGACCGGAATCAAACCTGGGACCCTTCAGTCCGCAGGCATACGCTCTATCCACCGAGCCAAACCAGCCAGGGCGGTTGCTTCTTTTTGAAATGAGTTTGTATCCCCTGAGAAATGCTTACAGACCTCCAGGGGATGTTAGATGTGGCTTTGAGAGCCATGGTTCTCAGCGAAGAAGATTGGGTTTATGGGCCAGTCCTTTGGAGGCAGGCCTGCCCCTTAATTCAGGTTGGCTTTCATGGCACACTATCATTCCACAAAGAACGATTATGTACTGAGTGAAATGTACCACTGCAGGCTGTAAGAATCCTCCCTCAGTAATCTGTGGCATCTGCCCAGAGAGCCTTCAGTCTGGGTGGGGAGGGAAACAGAAATACCTAGCATAATTGTTAGAGTAAATATTTAGGGGGCCCCTACTATGTGACATTTTGTAGAAGAGGAAACCAAGGCACAGAGAGGTCAATTAACTTACTTAAGTTCCCACAACTACACAGTGAGACCAGAGTTTAAGGGGGACAAATGTGAGAGTCAGAACTCAAACCCAGGCTGTCTAGCTCAAAAACTCAAATCTATAACCAGCATACAATCCTGCCTCCCTAATAACTGCTAACTTCATGGGCAATTACTATGTTTGAGTAATTACTATGGACATGTATACTGTGGATGAGATCCTCTTTGACATGCTTTGCACGTATGAACTCAAGATTTGTTGGGTGTTCCAATGAGGATCCAAGAGGAATCCAAGAATGCTGAACAAAAGAGTAATTTCAGAGAATGCTTCACAAGCATTTAAAAAAATAAATGTTTTCCTTATTAAGATCTAATTTAGAATTCAAAGTTTTCATAAGATGTTTCTGATTAAGTGCATATAAAACAAAAAAAATTGGAATCTGAGAATAAAAGTGACTACATAAAGCTCTGAAGAACAGATAGACATGTTTGCTGCTCTCTGACAATTTAGAAGTTCTGTAGAAATATGGAAGCCTAATTGTACCAGTAACGTAAGATCCAGCTGAGATTTAGAGCTTTCTGGACCTATGTTGTAAAGAGGAATGAAAGAGATAATGATTTTTAAATATATATATATTTTTATTGATTTCAGAGAGGAAGGAAGAGGGAGAGATAGAAACATCAATGGTGAGAGAGAATCATTGATCGGCTGGCTGCCTCCTGCAAGCCCCCCACTGGGGATCGAGCCTGCGACCCAGGCATGTGCCCTTGACCAGAATCAAACCTGGGACCTTTCAGTTCGCAGACTGACGCTCTATCCATTGAGCCAAACCGTCTAGGGCAAGAAGAATAATCTTGATGTTCTGTCTGTGAGCTCTTAATCAAGTTGCCTAAGCTTTGTAAGACTCAGTTTCTCATGGATACAATGAAGAATTGGTCCAACTCACCAGTCTTAGCTTTATCACAGGATTCTCTGGCCAGTGTCTAACTTTGGAAGGAAAAGCTGGAATTGCCTGCTGAGATTTGAATATAACTCACAGCCTTCCTGGCCTATGTAGCAGCCTGTAAACCATCTGGACACATCCCATACATCAAGCATACAAATGTCATCCACCCTTGTTGTGTGTTGCTGATGGCAGGAGGTTGGAACTGCTGAGCTGGATGATTTCTAGGGTTAGTTCTGGAGCTAAGCTTTGCATCCCCAGTGCCTCTCCACTTGTGTCTGACAGGGCACTCTGCCACAGTCTGCTGCCACCTCCACCTGGAAAGGGCTCCTCCCTCAAAAATTAGAGAAAAACCCCACTCCTTAATCTTTACTTAAGATTACAGAGACAGCACTTCCATTATTTAACAGAGGGCTGTGAATTAGGAGGAAAGTTACATCTTCTGGACAAATCATTCTCCACGTTTACAGAGAAATCTGCTAAGAAAGTCAATAAGCTGATTTTATAATTTTTTTGTTTCCTTTTTTGTTTTGTTAATATATCTCTGATGTCTAAAAGCATGGTAGGACATATTCATCCTTTCCTCTCTTCCTTCCCTTGCCCTCTGGTCTTCCCTTCATAGAGCCATTATCAAGAGTAGCATCTGAGAAGCAAGGGAAGGGGAGTGTGTGTGCCATGAGGTGGTGCCATGACTAGTGGCTAAAGAGGCAGCAATGTTGGAGGGGGTGCACAGGTGTGGTTGGGAGATTGGTTACATTGAGCACAAAAGTCAATAAACTGAGGAAAATAAGAGCCAGATTTCTCATTATCAAACCACTAGAACCAGAGCAGAAACCATTGGCAGAACTACCTGCCCTCGCATCACTGTGAGAAGGCATTGCCCACTAAAAGGGATGATGTCTCCAACATGCAAATGGTACTGGCATATATACAAGTCCCTTTGGCCCATATTCTGGGTATCAGCCTGGAATGAACACAGGGCAGAAGGTACATTTCCTGGGAAGATCAGAACTGTCCCAAACCCATCTCCCCTGTCTTCGGTCTTTCTTGCAGGGTAGTGAAATGAGACCTAAGTACATGTGACCTCTATCCTGGGATCCTGAATCATGACTTAATTAATAATAATAATAATAAACTCAGAAACATGAAAAAAATGAAGATATCAAAGAAGATTTACATAAATGGAGACAACACTGTGAATTGGAAGACTAAATATAGTAAAGATGTCAAATTGATATGCAGGCTTAATCAATTCTCCTCAAAATCTCAAGCAAGACTTTTGTAAACATAGATGATATAATTCTAAAATTTATATAAAATGCCAAGTAGTATAGAATTGCTATAGCAATTCAAAAACATAGCAATAAAGTGGGAAAAGCAGTCTACACAAATTTAGGATTTATATTAATTATAATAAGATGTATTGGTGGAGGATTAGATATTTGGATCAATGAAACAGAATAGAGTACCCAGAGACAGACACAAACAAATATGCCAACTAAAGTGCAAGAGCAATTCAATGGAAGAAGACTAATCTTTTCAACAAAAGGTATTAGAACAATTGGACATTCATAGGGGGCATAAAACTTTTAACCAAAACTTCATAATCTATACAAATATTAACTCAAAATCGGTCATGAACTTGGACTTAAATATAAAACTGTATAAACTTTTAGGAAAGAACATAGGAAAGAATCTTGGGCATCTAGGACTAGATAAGGACTTCTTAGGCTTGATGCCAAAAGCACTGTCTATGCAAGAAGAAGTCGATAAATTAGACTTCATCAAAAGTAAAAACTTTTGCTCTGTGAAGGACCCTGTTAAGAGGATGAAAAGACAAGTTACCGATTAGGAGAAAACATTTGCAAACCACACATCTTGATGAAAGAATGATTTCTAGAATATCTAAAGAACTCTCAAAACTCAATAGTAGAAAACAAACAATCCAATTAGAAAATGGGTAAAAGACAAGACATTTCACAGAGGATATATAGATGGCAAATAAGTCCATGAAAAGATGGTCAATGTCATTAACCATTTGGGAAATGCAAATTAAGAGATATCACTATACACCTATCAGAATGGCAAAAATAAAAAATAGCAGCACCAACATGCTGAGAAGAATGTGGAGAACCTGGATCACTCATACAGTGCTGGTGGGGAGGTAGACTGGCATAGCCACTCTGGAAAAGAGTTTGGCAATTTCTTTAAAAAAAATCTAGACAGGGCAACTATCATGCACTGTTTGGATTTACCCCTTTTTATGTTTTATCTTTCTAGAAAATAAATCCCCTCAGATGCTAATGTGCCCAGATTTTGGCATAAATCAGAGCTCACAGTTTTTCATTTTGATTGGTTTGTCATAGTGGAATGGGCAGAGTATTAGACTGAGGAAGAAGAAACCATTTTCAACCTTGGGTTTATCACTCATTGGACATGTGATTTTGAACAAATTATGTGTGTGATTTTTATATAAATGATTTAACTCTTCTGGATCTCAGTTCCCTCAAATATAATATGAAGGAATTGCACTATTGGTGGTTTTCTCAGTTTTTGACACTGTGGAACCCTTTGTTCAAATGAAATCTTATATGGAAAGACTCAAGGCTGATGTTTGAAATATTTTCCAACTAGGGAGTGCTTGGACCCCTCCACTCAGAACCCACATTGACCATAGCCCTATAGCAGAGACCTAGGAGTTCCCTGCCCCTCCTCACAGTAATTATTTAGGTCTGTGCTCACAGGGAGTTGGGGGATGGATCGCAGGGAGTAGGCCACATGGCTCAGGCAGCAGTATGCACTCAGGGAAGTCAGGAGTGAAATGTCTACCAACAATTGTGTTCATAGCAGTCATAGTCACAATAGCCCCAAATGGAAACAAACCAAGTACCCATCAAATACTGAGTGGATAAAGAAAATGTGGTTTATACATATGATGGAATATTATGCAACTATAGAGGGGAATGAAATAGTGATAAATGCTACAACATGGGAACCTTGAAAACATTATGGTAAGTAAAAGAAGCCAGACACAAAAGGCCACATAATTGTGCAATCCTGTTTATGTGAAATGTCTAGAACAGGAAAATCCATAGAGACAGAAAACAGATTAATGGTTGCCAGGGGCTGGGGGCTGAGTGGGCAGGAGAGAATGGGGGGATAACTGCTAATGGGCGTGGGATTTCTTTCTGGGATGATGAAAATGTCCTGCAATTAGATAACAGTAACGGTGGCACGACTCTGTGAAGAGCCACTGAATCATGCACTTTAAAAAGGTGCATATTATGGCATGAATTATATCTCATAAAACTGTTATTTTAAAGGCTATTATGAAAAGCCATGTGTTTCATATGCTTTAAAATTTAAGAAAACATATAAGAACCCAAGAAAGCACAAAATACCAAAATCTCAACAAGAAAAAAAAATAGAGAATTTGAGGTGACTAGTAATTATTAAAAAGATCAAAATAGAAATTAAACATCTCTTTTTCCCCCCAAATCCAGGCCCAGATGGCTTTCCAGGTGAGTTCTACCAAACTTGCAAGAAAGAGAGACTTCTAACCCTAAATAGATTGTACCAGAAAACAGAAACAAAGAAAAATCTGCCCCACTCATTCTATGACATCGGGATCCTATTGATTACAAAATCAATCAATGTGAGAATCAAAACAAATTTTTAGCTTACTAATCAGATGCTGAATTTTTTAAAAACTGCATCATGATTAAACAGTTAATCCAAAACCTGTGAGGATGCCTTAACATCTGAAACTTTATCAATGTAATTTTCCTCATTAACAGACTTAGTAACAGAAAATATGTGACATCTCAAGCTACCAGAAAAAGCCTTGACCTATTTGTGATTTTTAAAAAATCACTTAGAACCAAGAGTAGGAGAGCCGCCTTAATTTAATAAATGTTATATACAAAAACCGATAGCACATGTTCTACTGAATGGAGAAACTTTAAATGCTCTTCCCAGTTTGGGGGCAGAGGGGAGAGGGGCTGTCTCTGAGCAACTCACAAAGTTGTCCCCAAGAGAACCTCGGAGACCAGAGAGCCCCCTTCCGGGTTCCTATGGTGTCAGACAAGTGAGAACTTTCCTGCCACCTTGCTCCACTCTCTCCCACACTTGGATCCTAGCGGGGTCAGAATCTGTGATTAATGAAATTGGGAGGACAGCATCAGAGCTCAAGAACTCAAACTCAGCACCATGGTCCCCTGCAGCCGCGCCTGCTCCAGGCCCAAGCTGCGAATGTGCAGAAGCTAAGACTGTGGGTGAAGTGTAAAGTTTAATTTTTCACTGAACTGAAAATATGAATTATTGAGCTGAGACTGCTTTTATTACTTGAAAGGGACCACAAAACTCGTGAGACTTGTCTTAAATTTGATCCAGGAGCAGAAGAGGACAAACTTAACAGACTAAATTTAAAAAAGTAAAGGGAACAACCAAAAAAAAAAAAAAAAAAGGACATTTATGATTACAACCCACATACAGTGATAATTGGAGGGAATCGTTATGTTATTATTTGTCATCATAAGCCTTGTAGGTAGATGTTGTGGGAATAATATTATACTCACAGAAGGGAAACACTTGCTTATAGAAGTTAAGGGTATCGGACAAATTCACAGACCAGAGAGGTGGCAGATCCAGGAATTAAGTCCCAATTTCTGTCTTTATAAATCTGACTTGCAAACAGAACATTTAAAACTCCAGAATTGCCCTAGCTGGTTTGGCTCAGTGGATAGTGTCGGCCTGCAGACTGAAGGGTCTCTGGTTCGATTCTGGTCAAGGGCACATGCCCGGGTTGCAGGCTCGATCTCCAGTAGTGGGCATGCAAGAGGCAGCCAATCAATGATTTTCTCTCATCATTGATGTTTCTATCTCTCTCTCTCTCTCTCCATCTCCCTTCCTCTCTAAAATCAAGAAAAATATGTTTTGGAAAAAATAAAACTTTAGACTTGCATTTGTGGCAGGGTTCCTGCCACCCTATATTAGGATCCCAGGATCCACCCCATTTAGAGCTTTCTATGTAAATTACTCCTCTGCTTCCTGGTGGTTCTCTTGGGTTGAATCTCTTTTTGAATGACTGGAAGCAAAAGATTCCTATCCTGATTTGTACCTCTTTGCCCCACCATTCTGTGCCTTGGACCATCCATCAGCCTCCTGTCTGGGGAGCCATCAGACCTGTGCAGACCCAGTGTAAACGTGCCCCCAAATTTAGAGGTTACAAAGCACATTTTCCAAGGATCACATTGAAGCCCTTGTTGGGTGGGGGATGCAAAGGAGCCAGACTCTCCCTTCACTCCAAATCCTACTAACAAGGTGGCGGCAGCTCTCCTAAGAGATCTTCCTACAAGTCCATGCTCCATCTCTACCCTTCAGCTTGTTTATATTCTTGTTTTGATCTTGTATCTGGTCAACTTGCTACTATTATTAACCCTAATAGTTTTATTCCCCTGTTGATGTATTGGTTTTCCTAGGAATTTCATAATATTTGCAAATAATGATAATGTTATGTCTCCACGTTCAATCCTCTTGCCTTCCCCCTCTTCATTTCTTACACATTGACCAGGCCCTTCATTACTGTGTAAACTATCAACATTCTTGACTTTTTCCCAACCTTAAGGGAATATCCATGCGGTGTTGATGCACGCACGGCCAGCTTCACGGGCTGTCCACTACCTCTGCAGTCACACAGGGCCCCACGCTCAGTTTAATGCTTTGCTGTTGCTGTCTTGAGATCATAATAATTTTTTAACAAGGGTTTCTGCATTTTCACTTTGCACTAAGCACTGCTAATTATGTAGCTGGCACGGTCTGGAGGACAGCCAGTGATGGTTATGTAAGAAAACCTAACACAGTTGAAATTTCTGTTCAGGGGCTTTGTCTTCTCTGGCTAGCAGGGCCCTTCTGTTGACATGCCACAGTTGTATTTTCCTTTTGCTTTCTGGGTAGATTCTGTATGAATAGGTTTTGTCTCTTTTTAAGTGACTTTGTGGCTACGCCTAAATCAGAGTGAGGCCATGAGAAATCAGTTTTTCTTATTACTTCAGAAATCAAGTCAACCAAGATGCTGAACATGAAAACCATTACAGAAAACTATTGGTCAGATCCCCTTCTCAAGTGGGAAGGCCTCACTGACATTCACTACGGAGTTAATCATTTTTCCTCTTTCTTGGAAGCCAATGGGTTTAACCAAGGGTAACTGTTGCCCCCCAGGGCCATCGTACTAAGCCTTGTGTGCCCTTCCCTGTGCCATGTTCATAATATTTCCATGAACAGTCACTCCTGGTGCAGGAATTAAGTTTACTTCTATGAATGAGAACCTGAGGGTAGGGGACTCAGCCCCTTGCTGGTTTCAATGAGATGAGAGTGAGAGCCCCAGGAGAAGGACTAAAATAGGTCAGAGCTCCTGCCCTGGTGAAATATTTTCCAGGCCCAGCCTTGGAGCTTGGCTGTGGATGGTGGGCCAGCCCTGCTGGATCCCCACTTTACTCAAGGAGTTGAGATTGTTCTGGGGTCCAGGACTTCTTGGCTGATGAGAGCATCCCCACCTATGTGGAGGGCTGGAAGCTGGAATGCTGCCCCCAGTGAGAAATGAGGAAACACAAAAACAAACAGAACCCTCTGCCTTGCCAACTAGATCAATGTAAGGTCTCTTCCGGAGAGGAGAGTCCTCTCTGCCTCTGGCAGTTCTAGAACAGAAACACTGTCCCTCATCAAGGGGGCTGAAGAAGGGGATATGCTTACCCCAGAAACAAATACTTAGGGAGACATGGAGGTACGAGGGGACACGTCTGTGGCCTGCCAAGGGCAGAACCAGGACAGGGGGTTGCAGTGGCAGTGAGTCAGCTTTGAATCAATACAGGGAGTCACTTTCTACCTGGAGCCCACCTGAAGCCCAGCTATTCACATAGCACAACTGCAGAGGGGTTTGGGGGTCTTAAAGCTTTTCAAAAGTTGAAATATGTCAAATATTCAGAGCAATGCACGTATCAGTGAACAGCTTTTTTATATTTTACACACTCCCACACCTGTGTAAGAGCACCCCGATTGCTGCCGGCTCTCCAGAGAACCCTTCCAGTCAATACTCCTTCCCAAGGGTAACCATTATTCCAAATTCTAACAGCATCCTCTAGTTTCACCTGTTCTGAAACTTATATAAGTGGAATCAGAAATTTGGATCTATGCTTTGTGCCTGGTTCTCTAGCTCATCATTACATTCGTGAGATTCAGCTGTATTGTTGCTGGTGGTTGTAGATGACTCGTTCTCATTATGCGAATATAGTATTATTTACATACCAGTGTACTTGTTGATGGACATTTGAGTAGTTTCCAGCTTGCGACTGCTCTGAACATCTGGGTATGTGTCTTTTAGCGAGCATATGCATACTTACTCCTCTTTGGCAAGAGTAAATTGCTGGGTTGGAGGGCATGTGTTTTAGTAGATACAGCCAACAACGTCCAAAGTGTTTGTACCAACTTACACTCCCACCAGAAGTGTAGGAGAGTTTCGAGGCTTGGTCACTCCCAAAATGCTTTCCCTGTTACTGGTTTACTTTGTCAGAGGTGTCTGAAATGTCGCCATTAGTGATATATCCATCAGGGAGAGCCCTGCTCTTCTGATTGATCACTTATATTGACTAGGAATGTGTCCCTCACTAGAAAACGGAGAGATTTTGACAAGAGTCAAGATCAGGGCAGGAGAATGTCATGCACTGAATGGAAGGAAAAGGAGATTGGGAAAAGCAGAAAGACCAATATGTCTGCCTCCTGATCCTGCCCCGCAAATGTAGCCCTGAGGTTGTCTCTCTGCTGTGAAGCCTGCACTTGGCCTCAGCTGCCACCCTGTGAGAACCTCAGGTTTGGCACTTGAGTCTCAGGTTTTGTTCAGCCATTGAGAAGAGACCTGGGTTCCCACATTGGTGTCCCCATGCCCCTGGGAGGCAGCTGTGCAGCTCCCTCTGCTTCTCCAACCTGGTCCACACCCCATTGACCATGCCACCGTCATGCCTCCTCCCCAACAGCATCCTTCTCTTCTTTTCTCCAAAACAGGAATTATTTTGCTCATTTTCTTTCCAAGTCCAAAAATAGGAAAGAGAAGGGAACAGCTAATCTGGTCCAGCTGCTGGTTTTGCTACTTAATAAAGTTATTTTACAGTAATTCTCTCTTTGGTTTTCCCTCACATCTGCAACCCCCCAAACACATACACACCCTTTACAAAACCACCCTCTCTGGAATTCGGAGAATGTTTCTTCCTCAGCTTGCCCATAACTGGTATCCACCCAACTGAAGGGGCTCCTCCTCAGTAGTGCCAAGTCCCACCCTGGGATTTTCACCTCTTGCCTTGTGCGCATACATTCTGGCTCAATCACTACTGCTTTCTGTGAGTTTCAGCATGTCTTACCCCTGGCGATGTCCTGGCCTTCTGGCATCCCAATCTTGCTTTTTGAGAAGTCTGGAGGGTGGGCAGAGATGACAAGAAGAATACCCAGTGGCAGCCTCGATGAACAGGCAAGCTGTAGAGTGATTCACATTGCTTTATGAATTACCATATGCCAAACTAAACTCATGCATTCATTCATTTACCTAACCTGTTGCTCCAAGGTACCTGGCTTATGACATCTTAGTGCAAGATGCCTGTGTGGGTGCAGACAGGTACTTGCTATATTGCTCAAAGTAAGGAAGTTCATGCTAAAAGCTATTAATAAGGGCACTTTAGGACTTACCACAAACTGGGACTCTTCTGACAATGAAAAGTGCCATTGATAATTATGTCAGCACAGTAAGCACGAACTAGAATGATCCTGGGCAAATTGGGACAAATTTGCACCCTTCTGCAGGGAAAAGCAATTTGCCTGTAGCTTAGGGCACTGGCTTCAACCAGTCATTTCCATCTAGGTTGCTATGGGAAGAGAGGTGCTATCCCCCAGGATTCCTAGGGATCCCTTTGCCAGTTCAGTTTCCTACCTGTAAGCAAATTCATGACCATAAAGGAGCAGGTTTCTGTTCTTAGCAATACCTCACCCCAACTTCTCCAGCAGCCAGTGCAGCCTCACCTTCCATCCCTCTCCTCATGCCACCCATTTTATCTAAAAATGTAGACCTTTTTTGGTGCAATTTCTGACATTTCTTTTGGGAGGCAGTTGTAAAAGTCACACTTGCCTAAGCAGTTCTGAGGAGAAATCGTTACATCCGGATCCAGGTTCCATTTCCCTGGAAAGCGTATGGGAAGAGATTTTCATTAAGAGCACAGAAGCAGATTATCTCATTTTTGGCTGAAGAGAACCCAGTGACATGATTTTTCACATTCTCATCATAAAAACCACCTATGAAGCTTTCATTTTACTCCCCTGGGTTTCTGCTCCAGGATTGGGAGAAGAGAGGAACTCAGAAACAAAAAGAAATTGCATCAAGTATTGAAAGAGGGTAGTATGCCTGGTCTCTCTAGGTATCTCCAACTGTCAGCATCAGAAGGACTCAGTATTAGTGCTTTTCAAATAAATACATGAATGAATGAGTGAAAAAATGTTAGATTATTGTGCTTGAATTAGAGAAGCAACAAAAAGATAAATCTCTAAAAATGTCTACTTTGGATGACGTTTTCAGAGCAAATGTGGAGAGAAGTGGGTGCCATGATTCCTTGGGTTGGTCACTGACCTGGGGACCTTCAGACGTCTCTACAAACTGGGGATGCTGGCCATGGTGGAGACATGGAACATGGGTTCAGGCCTCTTTGTAGCATACATATCTGGTGATTCTGAGGAGCTCCTCTCGGGGACAGCTGTTGTCTTTGCCTGCCCAGCATCCATTCCCCTTCTATTGCTATGAACTCACCAGTTTTCCTTTGGTGGACCCACCTCTTATCCATTCCCAATCCATGTGGTTCAGGTAAGACTTACTATACATCCTGCACCAGTAATGCCACATGACTTAGATATGTCCAATCAAAGTCAGAATGATTGACTTAGAGATGGGGACATGACCAAAACTGGCTCAATAAGAGTCAAACCCAGTACTTTTGCTGGAACTATCAGAAAAGAATCGTGGCTGTCCTTGTGCTAAACTGAAAGATTGTCATCCTGCTGTTGCCAGTGACCATACTTGCCACTCAGTGGGGAGATTATGTGAGCTAATAATTTTTTTTCTGCATTAAGTAAAATTAGGTTGATTTTCTGTCCTTTACAACTGAGAGAGCCATGACTAGGGCTTGCTCTATGTGCCCTGAGGCCCGGAAACCACCAAGTGCTCTGGACCCTCAGTCAGATGTTTTGCCAACTCTCTGTTGTCCACACTGGATGATTAACTAGGAGGCACAAAGTTCACAAGTTTAGGGTCACAGTGTCTTCATCATGCTGTCCCCTTGTGTTTGGGCTTTCTGATATTCAACACATTGATACTCAACACATTGATACTCAACACATTGATACTTTCTTGATACTCAACACATTGCCCTGTGGACAATGCATCAGCGTTCTGAGAATGCAGCACATTTTCCCTGGTGGGGCTGTTTTCAGGTTGGCCTCACCTGTTCCACGAGTCAGTGGCTGGACTGCATTGCTATGGGGACCCTTGAAATGGCCCCTTCATTCCTGGGCAACTGGTCTAAACAAGCACTGCTCAAAGTGCTCATCCACAAACTCTTTGTTACTGCTCCATGGTGAGGAAAGGAGCTTGCATCAGAACGTACATCAATGTACTGTTTATTTCATAGGGAAAGAGTTCATGGACTGGAAGTGGTCTGCAGATTATGTTTTGAGTAATACTGGCTTATATCCCCCAGTTCCCACAGTCATACAGGTAAGTCACTCTCAACCGCAAAATCCTAGATGTGATCGTCTTGGAACAGGGAAGCCATGCCATGATGGACCTTATAGTGGATCTCAGCCTTGCAATGGTTCTCAACCTTGGATGTGTATTAGAATCCCCAGAGAAACTTTCAAAAGATGGACTCCACCCCCACATATTTTTATTTGACTGGGCCGAGGAGTGACCTGGGCATTTGGGGTTTTCAGAAGTTCTCCAAGTGACTCTAATGTGCCCAGCTTAACAACCACTGCTCTAGATTAGTAGTTGTTCAATGTTAATATACTTAAGTACATTCAGGGTGCTTGAATGAAATATATTTCTGATCACCAATGCTAAAGAATCTGATTCAGTAGGTTCCTGTAAGGTGCACTTAATTAGCAAGTAACCCAGGAGATTTTGAAGTCGGTGGTCCATGGACCACAACACTTTTAATAGTACTGCTTTTGATAATTGTCTGGCAGATTAGATAAAGGTAGACTGGAATTAGCAAGGATTTGAAGAGCATTTTCAATGGTTGAAATGTTGAAGCCTTACCAGGTGCATTTGATTCCTTTCCTTTCTTGGCGATCTCAACTCTATGGACTGCCACATCAGAGAAATGAAAAAAAGCTGGTAACAGTGTCCAATGAAGCACAGGAATCAGTGGCAACCTTAATTGTTTTGGAGCTTGACAATCTATTACTAGTAATATTTTGTCTTGTTTCATGTCTTTGCTTCTTAGCTCTTAAACCACCTTTCTTTGCTTTAGCCTGAAAGGAAATGCTATAATAATAGGTCCAAGGTAGCCTAAACCAGGCTTAAGGATGGTCAGGTCCAACAAGTAAATTATGAAGACATTATTGAGCAAGCGTTTCCCTCCCATCAGCCTTTGTACAGAGTGGGAGCATTTCATTAGTTGAATGGCCTTATAATGACAAAAGGTAAAATATATCTTTGATCAGGATGAAGTTATGTATCCATTCAAAGGTTCAGATCATGAGCCAGGCTTGCTCAGTTGGTCCAGGAGGTTGAAAGTCAGAGGACAAGAGCAATCAGTCTCAATGATGAACATACTGAAGTCAAGGGTGTCTTGAGACAGGAAGCACACACATCTTCCCACCTTCTTCTTACTAATCCACCTCCTCGGGTTAGTACCGACATGATTATGGGTGGCTCTGAATTCAGGTTCAAAATGAGGATATTGTTCATGTTTAGAGGGGCATGAGCCCTGGGTATCAGTTCTATGAGGAAGTTCTACTACTGAATGGTGCCACTCCTCCTGGTCTAAAACACCTAAAATCTGAGTACTTGTTTAAGATTCTCTGAGCAGAGGAGAAGAGTTATTAAGGATATTAACAAAAGGTCTTTTTAATGATTTCTGAAATGAGTTTTTAATGATCTTGAGGTCCTAAATCAACTAAACCTTAGATTATTGAGTTAAATTCAATATGCATTTTCTCTCTCCGGTGAATTCTCTTCCTCCTGAAAGCTGGCTATGTATAATTTGCAAGTTCTAATGATTCCAATTTCCTGGAATATGTTCTGATTACTCAGGACCAACCCAGTTTACATCTATTATCCTTGCCTAATTATTGTGTGCCCCCTTTCAATCAAAAGGGTCCCAGTTTGATTGTATGGCCAACCCATCCATGGAGATTTTTTTAAATTAGTAAATCAATCAATATAAGTTTTGTAATTTTAAAGAAAAGTTTGCATTTAATGAAATGAGGATGCTGGATTAGAAAATGGAAGTTGAAGAGATATTTGTTTAAAAATAACTATTGCAACATTTGCAAAGTTTTCTAAGATGAATACAGTAAGAATCCAAACATATTTTTTAAAAAATCTCTCAGGCATTAGAAACTTTTTGATGAAAACTGTTGACTCTTCTCTGCCTCAATGCCCTTTCACTTGAGGAATTTACACTTGCTGAAGGGCATCAGATAAAAATGGATATTAAAAAAAGAAAAAAAAACCAGAATTGTTTTTTAATCTTACAATGAGCATCTACTACATTAGCTAAGACAAAAAAGAATCAAGTCCCTTGTTCCAGGGAGGAGCTCAGGAAATGAGGAGATATAAACAAAGTGTTCTGCCATGAAACTATTGTCCCTTGAACAGTGCCTGATTAAAAAAAAAAAAAATGCATGTCTTCAGTCATGAGTGGATCTGGAACAGAGTTGCTAGCTCTGCCATCCAGCTTTTTCCATCTTTCTGGGTCATCACTGGGCTTAATTTTTAGCTCATTACTTCCCTCCTCTAGTGCTCCAGGTGCCCCTGAGAGCTGTGGACATGTGGCTGGTCAACCACACTTTATCTGAGTTTTCACCATATGCCAAGAACTACTTCAAACACTCGAAGCAACTTATTCTTTACAACCTTATGAGGAGGTACTATTATAATCTTCATGTGAAAGATAAAGAAACTGAGGCACAGATGGGCTAAATGACTTGCCCAAGTTCACACAAGTAGTAGTAAGAAGCTAAGAGTTGAAATGAGAAAATTTGATTCCAGAGCCTATACTCCTAACCTCTTTCTCTACTGCCATTCTAGCATAAATGACAATCTGAATGGCAAATAGCTATTTCTCCTGACACCATTTTCTTCTCTCCTTCCCTTTCCCAGCAAAATTTCTCAGATTCCTCAAATAACGTGCCTATATTTGCTATTTCCAATTTCTCTCCTCCTCTTCCTTCTTGAATTCCCTCCAATAAGGCATTTACCCCATCACTCCACTAAAATTGTTCCATCAAAGTGATCAGTGGCCTTTGTGTTTATAGATCCAATGGGAATTGTTAAGTTCTCATCTTCCTTGATGAGTCAATAGCAAACAAGCTGATGACTCCCAACTCCTTGAAGAGCTCTCTTCATTGGCTATCAGACTCCAGCCCCATTCAAGCCTTCAGATGACTGCAGCCCAGATGACATCTTAAATGCAATCTCATGAAACACTCCAACCCAGAACTACCCAGCTAAGTTCCTCATGAATTCATGACCCAAAGGAATTGTGAAATAACAAATGTTTATTGTTTTACAGTACAAAATTCTGGGGTAATTTGTTACTCAGAAAATGCTAACTAATACACCTGGCTACTATATTTCACAATGCAATTCCTCTCTTCCCAACATTCTCTATCACCCTTTTCTGCTGTATTTTTCTCTACTGGACTTATTACCACCTAATATCTTGTATACTTTGCTTTTTATCTTAATTACTGACTCTTCTCCTTCACCTTAATGCAAGCTCTATGAGGATAGAAATTTTTGCTTATTTTAGTCATTGCAAATCTCCAGTACCAGGCATATAAACAGCACTCAATAAACATGTATTAAAATGGATAAACATCACATGCCACTCTGATTGGTTGGTTGTGGCTACCTTAAATACGGTGTTAATAATAAAGATTTTCTTAGCTTAGCAGGAAGAGTGCTACAATCAATTAGTGATGCCTGCAATTGGCTCTTGATTATCTTCTGAGGAGGCAAAGAAAAACTGGTTACTATCAGTGAACTAATTCTACATAAAACACAGAAAATAAACATTAAGAAGTGAAAGCTATAAGGCTTACAATGGGGAAATTTTAACCTTGAAAACTGTCCAACAATAGAATTCAGTTTATGTAGGAGTTTGAAAGTAATTTGAAAAATGGGTAAAATATTTGTGCAGCCCATGAGAATACCACCAGCCTTGTTATAAATTTCAGGATGGAATGTGATATTTATAAAAATAAAATATGCAACATTGCTCATGGACTAGTAGTCCTCTTTGAAAACATGACCCTCCTTCATTCATTCAAAATATTTTCTGACTGCCTGCTATGTTCTTGTCATTGCTTTACATATGAGGAATTTAGTAGGAAATTCAACAGACAGAGTCCTTGCCTCAAACATCTTACATTCTCTTCCTCAGATAGCATGATTCTTTTGCCTGGCTATGCTCACCCCAGTTAGACAGTCAGAACTCAAATGTCTAAGAGACTTCTTTGTTCAACACCAGTTCTTTGTTCCTTATCGCATGGAATGCAGGATATTAGAGAGGGAGAACCATGCAGTTCTACTTAGCCTGTCAGTTTTAAATTGATTATCCTCAAATCCAGAACCTTTTTCCTTTCATGAAACAAGAAGCAGAATTGCAGTTTCATCTTCCAAGCCCAAATATGACTATTGGAGGATTGTGGGTATTTTTAAGGTAATAATTGTCCAGGTTCACCTGGGAAGTCTGGAGAAGTCTGGGGTGGGAAAGACACTCAGAAGCACAATGGGCCCCACTCAAGATTCATTGGTCAGACTGAACCTTGGATACATCACAGGCTTGCAAAGCAGGTCTGGGTAGGGGTTTTGGTGATATAATGAGTTTGGTTTTCAGTTTATTGGCCATAAGATAACACTGGAAATCCAAAAAAATACACCTATTAGGTAGTGGGAAATAAAATCAATGTCATTTACAGTGTGTCATTGTATTGATGACAGTTGAAATGCAGCAACTATAGATCAAGAAATTGTGGGCTGAGGGTAGGGTTCTAGGGCACAACTTTTCACATACATTATCTCATTTGTCTGTCACCATAACCACTGGGGTAGGTAGAATAGAAATTATTTTGATCTCATTTCATAGATGAGAGATAAGAAGCTCTGAGAGATTGGGGTTTGCTGAAGGTCTCATGGAACAAAGTCAAGAACAGGCCTTGTGGGGCCCTCTTCAGCAACATCGCTACTCTGTGGCATGACTCTAGAGAGAAATAAAATATTACTACTATCCAACTTCTGTTCTTTCTTCATTTTTGATGACCACTCTAGCAGCTTCCTCCTAATTGAAGGGAAAAGAAGAAAAGGTTGCCACAGCTGGATTTCTTTCACATGCTGCAAATGGAACACAAGACTAGAGTCTAAGCATCTTGGATGACTCCTGTCACCCTGCCTGCAGCTGACAGCCCTTCATCTCCAAACACGTCTGATTTTCCCCCATGAAAATCTGAGCCAAGGAAATGTAGCTGAAGCTGATAATTTTTGTATTTTGCAGCACAGTGGTCCAGACAAGGATGAACAGACTTAAGCAAAACATTTTGTGTTTAATAAAACAAGCTAAAAGTAATGTCTTCGTTGCAAATGCCAAGCTTCACCTTTGTGTGCCTTGAAATTCCTTGGCAATGCACTTAATTTGGGGGGATCTGAGTTTATGAAAGGAATGTTGGGAGGAAGCAAGCTACCTGCCCTCTCAGTTCAGTGTTAGATTTAGTGTGTCTGCATGGGTTTGCTTGAGGTGTTAGAACTATGAGACAGTGATGGTTTGAGTCTCTCCCTTGTCTACCTGGAGTAAGGAGTAGGGTGTTTGCTTGGCTCTGTTTTAGAGCAATAACCAGGTAGTGGACAAGCAGATCCTGAATTACAGTGATTTTTGAGATGAATAGTATAAGCTTATCTCATCCTCCCTACACCTGCTAATAAATCTTCAGGAACTTTGAGGGAACAGATTAGCCTACAACACCCCTTGAAATGTCCAGTGGTGTATATGGGAGCTGTTTTTCTTGATGAGGTATTACCCATGGGAATTTGATTTATCAAGAAGTATACCTCTTAAACAGAGTAATAAGAACTATCCCTACCATTTTATCAAGCCATTTATCTGGGCACTGGGCTAGAAATGTTATACTATCATTTCATTTAATATTTGCCAAGCACCAGTGAGAGCTCTCATTTTCTCCATTTTACAGATAGAAACAAACAAACAAACACCGAGATTCAGAGCTATCACACAACTTGCCAAGGATCACAAAGCTGGTAGGAGGTGGGCCAATGAGTGTCTGACTCAAATAGCCAAAGTATGGTACTTTATTGCCCAGGTGGGGACTCTGTCCCTGGGCCTGCAGCCCTTTGGTAGGGAGTTCATTTCAAATTCAGCTGACTACTTTTGGGTCATTCTCCTCTCCTGGATGGGGCTCATGCAGCCCCTGATCAGGCTGTGGTACAGTGGGGTCGGAGAACTAGCAAGGAATGAAAGCAAAGTTGCCAGATTTGACAAATAAAAAATTTCAATTTCAATGTACACCCACCTGAAACTAATAGAATGATGTATGTCAACTGTGTTTGAAAATAAAAAATATTTTTTAAAAGTTTACATTTCAGATAAATAACAAATAATTTCTTAGTATAAGTTTGCTCCGAATATTGCTCTGTGTATATGTGTATGTGTGTGTGTCTGGTTTATCTGAAATTCAAGTTCAACTGGGCAAACTGTATTGGGTTTGGCAATCTGAATGGGAGGGGAGAGCCATTCCAGCCTTCACCAGTGGAGTGCTGGGCTCTGCTCTCCTTCCCAGTGTGGTTATTCAAGCAGCCCTTTCCTCTCCCAAATTTCCCAAATATCCAGAGACTCAGCCTGCTTTCTCCTCTCCTTTCACTGATGCCAATTCCCAATCCCAAAGGAAAGACACCTCATGTCTTCGTAGTACCCACCTTCCATTTGCTGGTCTTCAAAATAAACATGCATGCTCACTCACTTCTTTCTAGGGGTGTTTCATCAACTCATTATAAGAATATGCACAGAGTGGTCACAGGAGTAATAAGCATGGTGAAATCACAAAGCTTCCAAAATGATTACAAAGTTCTCTTGGTATTTATTTCCTGCTTTCTCTGCAGCAGCTCCCTCCTCCTCACCCCCAACTCTCTTCCTTAGCTGGTTCTAGCAGTCTCCCCTGGGGGGTGCCAGACTCCCTCCTCCCACAGCCTTTAGGCTATGTCTTTTCATTTCAAGAGTGAGGCTTATTTGGTATTCGTTTCTCTCCACCCCTTAACTGAAGAAAGGCCATTCTGCCTGTGGCCCAACCGCTGCATTGAATGAAGCAGTAACCAGAGGAGAGATGCCCCTACTGCACTGACCCACCTTCAAGCCTGAGTATCAGCTGTCTCAGAAAATAAACTCCCTCTCTCTCTACCATGTTGAGTCCTTCTCTTTAAATTGTAAGTCTGGGGCAACTACAAATATGTTCCTGTCTTTAAACTCCTTGTTCTCTATGCACTGTCTCATGATCCTGACACTCCCCATATGGCCAGTACCACAGCTGCTCCATTTCTGTTGATTCCTACTGAATCTGGCTCTCGCATGGCTGGGCACTTAAGGATGAGCCATCATCACCTGGCAGTCCACTGGCTGATTATGGGCCACAGATTTTGGGGGAGATTGCACAGTGTACTAAATAATTAGCTGACATTAATATTTCTCATTATAGAATTTTTTTCTCAATATAACTCAAGCTTCTGGCTTCTCTTTAAAAATCGGAAGACCCAATGCCGCCAGGCCCTTACTCCTGCACATTCCATGGTGCCTGCACTCCCTGGTTCCCCACCTCCCTCTCCAGTTTCCTTCCAGGCTCCTGTCAAGACTGACAGCCATCCCTTCACTGGAGAATTAGAGGCCTTCCCAGCACAGATTGCAGACAGAGAATGAACTCCCTATAGAATAAACACACTATATAGCTGGCTAAGAACCAGGCAAATTATGGCATTTTTGTAGTTGAAGCAGTTCTATAAGAAATCATTTATTTTCACTTATGACTGGATATACTAACTTGAGGAATATTGAAGTATATGAATATGGTTATTTTAATTCTTTACATATTTAGAATCAATTTAATTTAGTAGTATAAAACAGCCTATCTAATAAAAGAGTAATATGCAAATTATCCATCACTCCGCTACACAAGCCATGCCCACCAGCCAATCAGAGCGAGTATGCAAATTATCCCAACAAAGATGGCAGTTAATTTGCATATGTGGAGGAAGAGAGAGGGAAAGTGTAAAGCAAGGCGGCTGCGGCTGCTGGAGGGAAAGCACTGGCAGTGCGTGCTGGGTGGGGCGAGGTGCGCAGCGGCGGCCGCGGAGGCAGCAACGGGAGGCAGTGGGTCGGGTGGGCGGGGTGAGGTGAACAGGTGAACAGCAGCGGCGCACGCGGCCGCAGAGGCAGTGGGGAAGGCGGGCACGGCGGGTCACCCTGCGGTGGTAGCAGCGCACACGGCCTCGGAGGCCGCGGTGGCCATGGGCTGGGTTGGGTGGGCGGAATGCCCCCCACCAGCCGCAGTGGGAGAGGTGGTGGGGTGGGACAGGTGGCCGTGGTGGGAGGGAAGCCCGCTGGAAGTCTTGCAGGAATATTCCTGCAACGGGTCGCTAGTATAGATATAAAATTATGTTTTATTAAATTTAAAAGAAAAGTTTATTGGTAAATAATTGTAAATTCGCTCATTGAATTTACTTGAAAATACTTGTAATGTTACAAATGGAGCTACAATTGACCAAATCTCATGAAATTCAGTGATTTTTTCATTTTCGCCAATATATTAGCAATAGGCAAAAATACACAGATAAAATAACAGTATATGGAACTTTACTTCCCCTCTACTAAGACTCAGAAGAAAGGAACAAGTACACCTGCATCTAGATAAAAACACCAGGAGCAGCCCTGGCTGGTGTGGCTCAGTTGGTTGCACCATGCACCAAAAGGTCACTGGTTCAATTCCTGTCAGGGCATATGCCCGGATTGCAGGCTCAATCCCCAGTCAGGGGAGTGCAGGAGGCAGCCAACAGAGGATTCTCTCTCATCATTGATGTTTCTATCTCTCTCTCTCTCTCTCTCTCTCTCTCTCTCTCTCTCTCCCTAAAATCAATAAAAACATATTAAACACACATATACACACCAGAAGCAAAGGCGATACTGGATCTCTTCAATGCTTCTAAAAACAGAAAAACATCTTGTGCTGACTTTTAAGAACAGTATTTGCTTTTCCTCAGAGTTCAGGAGCTGGCATCATCTGCTTGGTTGATCATGTTACCTAAAAAGTAATCCTATTGAATAACTTAAGAAGTATATTTTCTTTCAAGCATTTGACAATCATTTGGGGGAAATAAAGCTTCCCTAGTTTACTTATCAAATAAACGTATGCAAAATGTTAACATGTCCATAATATAATTATGATATTCATCACATTATAAAGTACATCTTAATGCAGAAATGTTCTCCTTTTAAAAAAAATAATTCTTTATTGTTGAAAGTATTACATATGTCCTCCCTTTGCCCCCATTGAGGATTTCCCCCACTAATGCAAATATGGCCCATATTATTAGAAGAAGATCACGAACTATGGAGTCACAGATTTTAAAACTTCAAGGTACCTTGGTGCCTTGGGGGATGCATTTTAATGTTTCCATCATCAGAGTTAATTGGAGGAAATGCAGGACAGTATTGGCTCACAGAAAGGAATGTGGAAGAGGACCCCCCCCCCTGGGCAGAGCATATGTCCAAATTTTGTATCTGAAGAAGCTGAGACCAAAGAGGGAGAAGGATAAGTCCAAAGTCTATGGCTGGTTAGTAGAAGGTGCAGGAGTCCTAGGGCAAGGTCTCTTTATTTCCTATCCTTCCCAGCATGGCCTCCTTAGATAATGCAAAATGACACTGAGGGTCCTCTATATAAAAACTCAGGAGGGTACATTGTGTACTTTAAAATATTTTCATTAAAATGATGAAATACACAATGGTTTTACTTAAAGAAAGAAAAGGATATCTCTGTGTATGACTGAAAGAATATGTAACCCAGTGTTAACTGTGGTCAGTGTTAACCCTAGAATATAAGCTCCACCAGAGCAGAGGTGTTTGTCTTTTTGCTCACTGCTGTCTCCACAGAACCAACCACAATCTTGGGACATAGTAGCTGTTTGATGAATAGGGTGGCCATGTTGCTGGCTTGTCTGGGACAGCCCCACTTGTCCTGCGGCCCAATCCTTTAGTGCTCCCTTTCTCAAACATGTCGCCATAAATATTAGCAAACATTTTTTGAATGACTAACTTATGAAGGATGGGATTATGGATCTGGTTTTATTTTCTTCTTTTGATTTACATACATTTTCTGAATTTTGTACAATGATCATATATATTTGTGTAATGCAGAGAATATTTTTATATTAAAAATAAAAATTTGACTTCTGAATAAATCTGTGTCAATTGCTCAAAATATTCAGCTATAGGAATCATTTCATTTCCTGGTAGTAATCTAAACATTGTGATAAACCTTCAAGACACAGAATTTAAAAAAACACACACATATACAACTTACATATATGATGTTAAAAAATTCTAGAACAGTAGAGCAAAATTGAAAATCATAATTTTAAAAAATTTCAGATACAACAGAGTGTGGTTTTCAAACCAAGACATTTCTATTTTAAACAATTTGACAATTGAGCTTCTATAATTGATAAAGAGGCTTTTAAGATGTGTTAATATTTTTAGGTTTTAAAATGGAATTAATTTTTTATTAATTTCTCTTTAGGAGTCTTTTGTCTCTACATTGTGTTAAGAGTGCCCACCTGTCTCCATTTTCATGGAAGATGGGTATTGATAAAAAGTTAATGAAGATTTATCTGCCTGTCCATAGCCATATTCAAATATGATTTTTCTTATTCTATTCAGCTGAGGAAACAAAGATTTTTTAAAAAATGAACTTATTGCAGAAATACACTTCAAAATTTGGGGATGGAGCAAGAGAGAAAGGGACAGTGAATGGTGAGGAAAATAAAAGGAAGAGAGGAAATCCTACCCCACCCCCTTCCAACAGAGAAACTGAATGTAGTGGGAGAGTGAGTGCTGCAGGACCTCTGAGAGCAAGAAAGACACTGTTGAGCATTGTTGCACAGAACACCCTTCCTTTCCTGACACTCCCACCTGCTGTTCCCAAGACACTCCAACTCTTCAGACTTGGGTTCGGTCCCTATCACCGTCACCGGGGCTCAGTCCTTAGCACCTGCTGTATGTTGCCCTCAAAGGATACTTCTTCACTGTGGTGTTGGCCCCCGACTAATGGCTCATTCCGACATCAAGAAATTCCCATCTCACCCAGCATCACTCTAAGAGCACACGTGTCAAGTGGCTTTCAGATCGCTTTCCTTGAGATGCCCTGTCATCACTGGAATATAAATGAATGAATTTGAATGTGCGCCCTACTATGTGCAAGCCCCTGGGATGGATGCATGTTAATCTTTTTCTATCATCAGAGTTAATTGGAGGAAATGCAGAACAGTATTGGCTCACAGAGAGGGAGCTGGAAGTGGACCCCACCTGGGCAGAGCATATGTGCATGGGACCCATTTACTGCTTTCATCACTTGCCTTCGTGGGACGGAGCCACATCTGGTTCCCATTACAATTATGAAAGGTGCAGGCTCCATGCTTGCTCCAAAGCCCAGCTCTGATTTCACAACCAGCCTGGAGAAGCAGGAGGCGAGTAAATACTTCCTGTTCCATTTGTAATCAACATACACTTGACATCAATAAACTGAGATAATTACATTATCATTATCATTACCATCATTATTATTGGACACAATCGAGGAGACGTTAATAGAGGTTTCTACAAACTCTTCCTGGGACAGATGGGTCTAACATTAGAGTAGAGGGTGGAAGAGGTGTCATTTGTCGATTTCCTTAGCCAAGTAGATGAGACCACCCTTTAAATGCTCTGAAAAGATATGAAGATTTGACCACTAAGATAGCTCAATTGTTTCTATTTGTTGCTTCCACATAAAAATGACATGATCTCTAGACCTTGAACGTTTTCTGGAACCCTAGAACATTAGAGGAGGGGGTAGCTTAGAGATAGTAACATCCAGCCTCTATCTCTGTCATTTTATTTTATTATTAGAGGCCTGGTGCACAAAATTAGTGCACGGGTAGGGTCCCTGGGCCTGGCCGGCAATCAGGGCCGATCAGAGCCTTCCAGCTGCCAGCCGGGGCCTTCCTTCGTTCCACGCCACCCTCTGGTGGTCAGCACACATCATAGCAAGCGGTCGAACTCCCATGGGGACAATTTGCATATTAGGCTTTTATATATATAGATTTCATTTTGTTGCTGTTGAGGACATGGAGGCCAAGTGACTTATCAGCACATTAGTTTTGTAGAACTCAAATAGAACTCTGGCCCTGGCCTCCTTGCTTCCTCCACTGGTTCAGAAGAGTTTAACCAGGCCACCTTCACTCTTTAAGGGCAGTTCCTTAATCAGGAATCACACTTTCTGATGGCATAAGACTCTTCATTTTTGCCCTTAGGCCTTCTATAGTCCATTAGCTGAAGTAACGTAAGTATTTGGAAAATAGCTACTTGGCCTCTATGCTGAAGACAGAAATAGGATGAGTGAACTTTATAGGAGATCAGTTCTGCTCAAAATTTTCTGGGTAGTTAGACACTGGCAAGAATTTCTGAGAGTTTGTTCCTTTCCAAAAATAGCTCTATATTGGAGATATATATATATATATATATATATATATATATATATATATATATTCTATTTTTTCTTGGGGGGCTTCCTTGTCATCAGATGAAACCTGAGGGAGTAGGGATGGTGGTGGAAACAAACAGATGATATTGTTCTCCACTGTTTTGTATGATATCATCCCTACAGTACTGCTGTGTTGTTTTGTGTGGGGGGTTTTTTTCAGTGAAGATTTTTTATTTCTTAATTGTCAAAGTAATGTTTGCAAAAGGATCCTGCTGTATTTTTAGAATTGTTCATATGAGCAGTGGTTAAGTCACCTAGTCAATGAAACTACTTGTGTAGTTTATCCAAACTCACAAACATGCATGAGCACACACACACACACACACACACACACACACACACACACACACACACACACACTACCTCTTTTATTTTCATCTTCATACTTTTCAACCCATCATCAAAAATGTGCAAAGAGAAAGAAAACCACCCAGGATCTGTATCTTACAGCAGTCTCTGGTGTCCCAGTACACAGGTAAAAATCACCAAATGGGATAATCCTTGAATGTGTCTCTAGCCCTGTGAGTCGTTGATTAATAAACAGATACTGTTGATTCTAAAATTATTTTAATTATGATTAAAACACAAAATATTATTAATCAGTAGGTATTTACCTACAGGTACCCCCAAGTCACTTCTTGGGTAAGCATGTAAACAATTATGGAACATATCTTAGCTACAATTATCACTCATGTCTAAGTGATGCCTTTCAAAGATAGCTTTTCTGTTAAGAAAAAGGGACAAAGGAGCCAGTACAGGGTGAGCACTCCAAAGAGCTGGCTGTGCAGATGCAGTGAGGTGTCACCCTCCAAATCTGGGCCTTAGGCTCATCCCATTCAATTTGCTCACCTTTCTTGTATGAAATGACCTTCTGATTTTCCGCAACATCTTGATAATTAATTGTAACTAAGGGTTATTTATAAGAAATCTTCTTGGAGGAATAGAAGAATTACGTAATGGCTTCCCAAGAGGCCAGCTTAGCACTGTAACTCCCCTTCCTCCAATTCAGGGCAGAAACAAGAAAATAAAACCTCATTTAACTGTTTATTCAACCCAAATAAATTTGGTTTCAGGGCCTGCCAAGATTTTATGGTGCCAGAGGCAAGGGGTTGAGAAGCCAGAAAAGTAAAGGAGGAAAGAGATTTGTAAAATGTGGGCAAGTGAGGGAAGAAAACAGCTCACACGGCATGAGCTTCCTGCCTCCTCAGACCCTGTTTATGAAATCTGAGCTCCTGCACCCCCAGCACATGGAGCCAGGATACATAAGGGATAGAAAATGAGAAAACTTCAAGCCATTTCCTGACTTCTCCAGTGTGTTCTCACCTTTTACCAGTTGGGCCCCAGACTGGACAGGTGCGAACATTTCCTTCACACTGGGTCCCTGCATCCCAAGCCTTGTTTTTTGGCATTCAGGGATCTTTTTTAAGAGTCACTCAGAAGGTCATCTGTTTTAGGGTTGAACCACTCCATTTCCAAAATGTTTCCTACTTAGAAGCAAGAGATAGTGAGAGCGTTATAAAAAACAAACTCTGGCTTCTATTCCTCCCACATGCTCTTCTGTCTATTCTGCTATGTGATAGGCAGGGCAAGGAGGTTATCTTTATTACACTAAGATTCGGGTATTAAACACTTGGTCAGTTCACTTGGACTGAACCCCTTGGCTTAGGTCTCACAGATCACTGATGACTTAGCCCAGGTCCTCCTCATTTCATTATATCCACTGACCTCTAGAAATTCTTAGGAGAGAATGGGATTCCCTGTTTTGCTGAGAAGGGAGAAGAGCTGAGAGGGATAAGAGCTCCGAGAACAATGCTGCAAAAGAGGTGTTTGTCACATGTTAAGAGAAACATTTTGTCACCTTGAAGGACTTGCTTCCAGAGTTCAGAGGTCTTTTTTAAGAGTCACTATTCCAATTTTTAGTGGTTGAAGTTAAAAAAAGAAAGGTTAGAACTGGGTGAGTTATTTAACCTCTCTATGCCTCAGAATAAGATGAGAATAAAAATAGTGCCTTCCAATTTTTTCTGAGGTTGGGGAAGATGGCTGCCGACGGGAAGGCAGGCTGCAAGATAGTGTGTGAGTGAGAGAACGAAAGGAGAGTGTGTGGATGTGCGGGGAGTGTCTATTTGTGAGTGAGGGACAGCTATATTCCAAGGAACTGTTGGGGACTGCCGGACCGGGCTCCTCTGACCGGGCAGCCTCTACTGCTGCCAAAAATCTCTCCCAGAGCAGCCAGCTCTGCCGCAGAGACCACAGCATCTTGAAGGGGAGAGTGACTGTGATCGGAAGCCTAGCCTACCTTCAACCGGGAAGAACTTGGATACCTCCAGGGACCCTACAACCACAACACCCAGGGACCAGCTGCAAATCCATGAACACCGGGTCTCAAGCAGCGCAAATACGTGGATGTGGACAAGCCCTGCACCTTCTCATGGAAAGGTCAGATATCGCCTAGAGAAAGGTGAGGTCTGCAATCCAGGCTGGAGGGAGAAACATGCACAGAGGGATCTAGAGTTTCAGAGAAAGTCTGCGCCCCACAACATCTGTGGCCATTGGGGTTAGCGTAGCCCACAAATGTGGAAGGGGGTCCACTGGGCTTCTGGCAGAAGGGAACTCTAGAAATCAACCCACAGCTGGGCTGGGCACAGAAAGGCAGCCTGTTGTTCTACCAGTATAGTATACTAGCTGCACAGTGCCAGGGGAAAAAGAAGTGCACAGAGACATGCACTGAGTCGCGCGCAGTGCCAGGGGTAAAAGTCGCGAGTTCACGCACTTACTCTGGCTTTTTTTTCTCTTTTAATCCTTTCTTTTTATTATTAAGCCCAGTACATAGGATTTCCCAATTAAAAACACTCTCAGAGACTGCAGGGAAAGTTGTTTTTGTGGAACCTGGGAATCAGAGTGGGGAGAAACGATCAGAAAACCAGCTCTGGGCAGTCCATTCCCCCAACCCAGTATTAAGTGTGGCAGGGAAAACAAAACCTAAATACTGGGTAGAGAGGACTTATAGCCCCGGATGTCAATACAGAAACACTCCCACCCAGGGTTGAATCACAAATTGACTCTTGTGTAAATACAACTAAAGGCAGGCTGAAAAACAAAGAAATACCACCTGCAAGGATGGTACAATATTCACAAATCAATAAATGTGACACATCACATAAACAAACTGAGAGACAAAAATCACATAATCATATCAACTGATGCAGAAAAAGCATTTGACAAAATCCAACACCCCTTCTTGATAAAAACTCTCAGCAAAGTGGGAATAGAGGAATCATACCTCAACATAATAAAAGCCCTATATGACAAACCTACAGCCAACATCATACTCAATGGGCAAAAACTAAACTCACTTTCACCACTCCTGTTTGACATAGTAGTAGAAGTACTAGCCATAGTGATCAAATACGAAGAAGAAATAAAAGGCATCCAATTTGGAAAAGAAGAAGTAAAACTGTCCTTATTTGCAGATGACATGATACTATACATAGAAAACCCCAAAGACTCCATCAAAAAACTACTAGACCTAATAAATGAATTTGGCAATGTAGCAGGATACAAAATTAACACCCAGAAATCTATGGCCTTCTTATACACCAATAATGAACTCACAGAAAGAGAAATGAAAAAAATCCCATTTACCATTGCACCAAAAGAATTAAGATACCTAGGAATAAACTTAACTAAGGACGTAAAAGACCTGTACTTGGAAAACTACAGGACATTGAAAAAAGAGATAGAGGAAGACATAAACAAATGGGAGAACATACCATGTTCATGGATTGGTAGAATCAACATCATTAAAATGTCCATGCTACCTAAAGCAATCTATAGATTCAATGCAATCCCTATTAAAATACCAATGGCATATTTCAAAGATCTAAAACAAACTCTCCAAAAATTCATCTGGAATAAAAAAAGACTTCGAATAGCCAGAGCTATCCTGAGAAAGAAGAACATAGTTGGAGGGATCCCAATACCAGACATCAAGCTATATTACCAAGCCACGGTTCTCAAAATGCCTGGTACTGGCACAAGAACAGACATATAGACCAATGGAACAGAATAGAGAACCCAGAAATTTACCCAAGCCATTATACTCAATTAATATTTGACAAAGGAGACAAGAGCATACAATGGAGTCAAAACAGTCTCTTTAATAAGTGGTGCTGGGAAATTTGGTCAGATACATGCAAAAAAATGAAACTAGATCACAAACTTACACCATACACAAAAACAAACTCAAAATGGCTAAAGGACTTTAATGTAAGACGGGAAACCATAAAAATCCTACAAGACTCCATAGGCAGCAAAATTGCAGACATATGTTGTAGCAATATCTTTACAGACACAGATCTTAGGGCAAGAGAGGCTAAGGAGAAAATAAACAAATGGGACTACATCAAAATAAAAAGCTTCTGCACAGCAAAAGAAACCATCAACAAAACTATAAGAAAGCCCACTGCATGGGAGAACATATTTGCCAATGATATTTCCGATAAGGGTTTAATCTCCAAAATTTACAGAGAGCTCATACAACTTAACAAAAAGAAGATAAATGATCCAATCAAAAAATGGGCAAAGGATCTAGACACTTTTCGAAAGAAGACATACAGAAGGCCCAAAGACATATGAAAACATGCTCAAAGTCACTAATCATCTGAGAGATGCAAATCAAAACAACAATGAAATACCATCTCACACCTGTCAGAATGGCTATTATAAACAAATCAACAAACGACAAGTGCTGGCGAGGATGCGGAGAAAAAGGAACCCTCGTGCACTGCTGGTGGGAATGCATACTGGTGCAGACACTGTGGAAGACAGTATGGAGTTTCCTCAAAAAATTGAGAATGGAACTCCCATTTGACCCAGTAATCCCATTTCTAGGAATATATCCCAAGAAACCAGAAACACCAATCAGAAAAGATATATGCACCCCTATGTTCATAGCAGCACAATTTACAATAGCTAAGATTTGGAAACAGCCTAAGTGCCCATCAGCAGATGAGTGGATTAAAAAACTGTGGTACATCTACACAATGGAATACTATGTCGCCATAATAAAGAATGAACTTTTACCATTTGCAACAGCATGGATGGAACTGGAGAGCATTATGCTAAGCAAAATAAGCCAGTCGGAGAAAGATAAATATCACATGATCTCACTCATATGTGGGATATAATGATCAACATAATTTGATGAACAAGAATAGATCCAGAGACAAATGGTAGGGAATAGGGGGAGGTTAGAGAGCAACCAAAGGACTTGTGTGCATGCATATTAGCATAACCAATGGACATAGACACTGGGGTGTTGGGGGCTTGCCTGGGGTGGGAATGACTGGGGCTGGGGGTGTCAATTGGGGGAAAAGGAGACATATGTAAAACTGTAGACAATAAATAAATAAATAAATAAATAAATAAATAATAAATAAATTAAATAAACAGTGCCTTCCACATAAGGTTGTTGGGAGGACTAAATTAATTAATATGGGTGAAGACCATAGATCAGTGCCTACTACAAAATAAATGATTTATTTCATGGATGAGGAAGCTGAGGAACAGGTCTTGTACTGGTGGCTTGACCAAGGTCTCATCTAACCATCTTCCCAACCCAGATTGCTTTTTCTGATAGAGGCACTGACAAAGATTCTTTGCTTAACCAAACTTTAGTTAGACTCCTGAACCTTCTCCTACCCCATCTGTGCACTTCCTCATAAAATCCAGTTTTAGCAAGAACCCTGCTAAGTCAGTTTAACCAGAAACCCCGACCTTCAATCTGATGGGGTTACTCATCTTCCACATCAACTAGGTGATGTCTGATCCTGGCCAGTCTTCAGCATGAGTTAATCCTGTTGGTTAGGACTAGACAAAATCCCCCATACCCATGATATTTCCTTCCAACAACAGCAGGATACACATTTTTTAACTGCACATGGAACATTTACAAATATAGACCATAATCTGCATCATTAAACAAGTTTCAATAAATTTAAAGGATTAAAATCATACAAAGTTTATTTTCTGACTACAATAAAATTAATAACAAAAAACAAATAGGTACCTACAAAATCCCCAAATATTTGGAAACTAAATAACACATTTCTGAATAATCCGTGAGGCTGTAGATCAAAGGAGAAATTAAAAGGTAACTTAGAAAGTATTTTGAGCTAAATAAAAGCAAAGCATATCAAACTTTGTGAGGGTATAGTGAAATCACTACTTAGAGGGAGATTTATATGCTAATATTATAAGCTAATATGCATATATTAGAAGAAAGATTGCAAACATAAATTTCCATATTAAGAAACTAGATGATATGTCAAATACATTTTAATAGAAAACAGTGAACATATAATTTTTAAAAGGAGTACATAATAATAAAGAGCAAAAATCAATGAAAGAGAAAAACCACAGAGAAAATCAATGAAACAAAAGTTGGTTCTTTAAGAAAATCAATAAAATTAGTAACTGACTATCCCAATTTACATATATATCAGAAATTAATATCAGGAATGAAGGAGGCTTGTCACTACTACTTGGTCTTAAAGACATTTAAAGTATAATAATAATTTGAACAAATTTATGCCAACACATTTGACAGCTTTAATGAAATGGACAAATTCCTTGAAGAACACAACCTGAAAATCCCTATCTGTATGTTAAAGAAACAGAACCTAGAGTTATAAACTTTCCCACCATGGAAACGAACAAACATCTCAGGGCCCAGATGGATTTACCACTGAATTTTACTAAACATTTAAGGAAGAACTAACACAAATTCTATATAAGTTTTTCAAGAAAACTGAAGAGGGGGAAACATTTTCCAATTCAATCCATGAGACCAGCATTGCTCTGATATGAACACTAGCAAAAGCCATTACAAAATTACAGACCAATAGGTAATATCTTCTTAATAGTCAAAGACTGATGCTTTCCCCATAAGATTAGGAACAAGGTGTATATATGTCTGCTTCCAACATTTCTATTCAAATGGTACTGGAGGTGCAATAAGGCAAGTAAATAAACAAAAGGCATCCAGATGGGAAACTGTCTTTATATTAAGAGTCAGGAGAGCTAATAAGTGAGTTTATAATAGCAACATTCAGAGAGGTTAGGTTGACTGACATCCACAATTAGTGAGTGGTGGAACTGGGATCGGAATCTAGTTCTATCTGACCGAGGCTCCACTGTTTGTGTTCTTAGCAGTCATGGCGGAAACTGTGGCATTCACATATGATGGCAAAGGAGGCTGTGTGTGTGCCACATGGTCCCTCCACAAAACCGTGGAGCCTCTGTCAGCCTGGGTTCCTGAGTGACTATGTGGAATGTAAACTTTTGCATGTTAAGCCACAGATTGTGGAGCTGTTTGTTACTATAGCATAATGTATCCTCTCCTAACGGATACACCACTATCCTGCACTCTGATGGTCTTAGGCGACCCTCCGATGGTGTTAGGCTCTACAGCAGTGGTTCTCAACCTGTGGGAACCTCTCTTGCCCTAAGAGATGGTGTTAGGCTCTACAGCAGTGGTTCTCAACCTGTGGGTCGCGACCCACAGGTTGAGAACCACTGCTGTAGAGCCTAACACCATGGGAAAACACAGATATTTACATTACGATTCATAACAGTAGCAAAATTACAGTTATGAAGGAGCAACGAAAATAATTTTATGATTTGGGGTCATCACAACATGAGGAACTGTATTAAAGGGTCGCGGCATTAGAAAGGTTGAGAACCACTGCTCTAGTGCCTTCCTTTTGCAAAGCCTGAGGGTCTGTGTAACAGCTTTAGGTTACAGCGGAAGGGAGAAAATTCTTGAGGGTCTTGAACCCCAGTCTTAGAAATATAGACACCACTGAGTAGGTGATTGGGACGTCCACACAGTATGACATCCTGGATTCAGTCTTTTAAAACCATGTACCATAAAGGCAATCAGCGGCCCAGTTGCTGACTGTATCTTGGCCCCTGTGGCTCTGCCTAGGAGCCATTTTCCTTGGTATTAAAAAGCTAAGTGTCTCACTAGCAGCCTCTCCAAAGGCTCAGCGCCCTGGGCACCAAGAACATCCAGAGCCTTCCTGTTTGGGCTCTAGTGCCCTGGCTGGCTCCTGCGCTGGCGGGCAATGTTTTCCTGTGCAGGTTGCAATGTTCTGTGGAAAATGAGAAGCAGAAATTGTTGTGATAAGCCCGGAGCTCGGGGGCCTCTGAGGAGCAGCCCTGTTGAGCTGGGTCACCTCATTTCATGAGGGCCGGCCCTGGGGGAGGCTCCATGGGCTTAATTAAAGCCAGCAGGAGCCTGTTTGAAGCAAGAGGAGCAAAAGAGTGAGGGCAGCAAAGATCATACTAAGCCACACCCAGCTCTCCCCGCTAGAAACCAAACTGGGGAGTCCCACAGGCTGGAGCCCAGTCAAAACCAATGCCCGGGATGAGTGAGGGGCAGCACAAGGGAGTGGTGTGGGCACCCGGGAGGGGAGGGGGCGGCGGGTGGGCAGGTGGGAAAGCAAGATGGGTGACCCGGCAGGGGGAGGGGGCCACAGGAAGAGGGGAGGTCACAGCTCTGCTTGTGCAAACTGTGTCCCAAGGCAGAGCTGTTGTGATTACCAGGATACCCAGCTGCAGTGTGGAGTTGGGGGGCACAGGGATCCCAAACAAAAGTGCTCGTCACAGGACCAGGGAGACATTTTAAAGCTATCATACCTCTTTTTGCAAGGTTTGATCTTATGCCACAGCCACGAGCAAGCCTCTTTCTCCTACCTGGTGTGTGGGCAGCAGTGGCTCTGGCTTCTATCCCTGACCATAGTTGCCCTAGGCCCCATCCGCAGACAGGGCAGGTGCGACACCGGTCCCACCCCATGCTTTTGGGCTGGAGAGCATGGACTTTTTCCTTCCATACCCATGAGCTTCGCGATTGCTTTTGTGAGAACTTGACTTCTAAACCAGCAGAAATGCTAAAGGGGTTAAATGAACGTGACTTTGTACAATCTCAGAGCAATTTAGAGTTTGCAAAGCCCTTTCACATATCTTGTCTCATTTTCCCCCTGATTAACTCTGAGGCCATTTGAGCAGGAATTCTCATCTCCATGTCACAGATGAGGGAATAGAGGCCCAAGAAAAATCAAATGGCTCACCAGAGTCACAGGAATAGCCTCCGGAGCCTTCCCTACTGCTTCCCCTGGGAAAGTCCGGCTTTCTTGTTGTTTGTGTGTTTTCTGTCACGTTGAGATATGGTAAAAGGTTTATCTTGTTTAAAAAGAATTGTTTAAAATAGCCGCTAAAAAGTTGGAAGATCGATATTCTGTGTTTTTTTTTTAATTGGGAAACAGAGACCCAAAGAGAGGAAATGATTTTCCCAATTTATCCTGTATAAAGGGCCACTGTGGGGCCAGAGCCATTTTTTCTGCTTCGAGGCCAGTTCTCCTATTTATTTATTTGTTTGTTTGTTTAATTTTATTTTTTTATAGCAAAGGTGGATATTTATTAAAGAACTAGAGGCCTGATGCACGAAATTTGGGCAAGGGATTCGGCCCTCGCAGCCCCGGCTTCGTCCACAAGGTCGTCCAGACAGTTGTTCTGCTGTTCAGTCTAATTAGCATATTAACTCTTTATTATATAGGACAAGTACAGACTCCCATGTGGGGAGGGGGGAAGGGTCCCACAGAACGAACTCCCATGTGGGGAGGGGGGAAGGGTCCCCCGGTTCTCCTTTTTACCCACAATATGGTGCTGGGCCAGCACTGTGCAGTGTGCCTTTCCTTTCTCCTAAGTCCAGGCTCCAGCTGGAATCTCAGAATTGAGGGCGGGAGGGAGCCTCAGTCCAGTCTGAGGAATGGGTTTACATTTGACCAAGGCCAAGGCCAGGCAGAAGTGACTCTTCCCACATGGCACAGTAAGTTAGAGGCAGAAACAGGATGAACCCTGGGTCTCTAGGGCAGCCTTCTCCCACTTCACTGTGAGTCTGTCTCTTCCCCTGCCCCTTGAATTGTCCTCCCCAAACTGCCTCCTCCCAGGCTTGGCCCTGAGAAATTCCTGACTCTTTCCTCACTGACGTCAGATTACCTCCCTGCTGGGCCCGAGACAGGCCCGCCCCTCAGAACCAGGTGAGCCCTCTTTCCAACCCACTGGGCCCTTAGTAGCAGGGTCTGTCCTCTCCACCCTGCCTTCCCCCAAACACTCCGTGCAAGGCAACATACTTAAAACTATCTATGCCCAAGAGAAAAACGATCTAATCTAATATAGAGTAGAAAGTAGAGGAGAAAGAGGGAGGCGTCCTTCCCCCAGTTCCCTAATCCTGGAAAACTTTTCATGACTTCTCTGAGAGTCTTTAAGGCTCTTGACTACAGTGCTGGTGCAGGTCCTGGGAACAAGCTCCATGAGGGACTTCCAGCTGAGCCACCAGGGGAGGGTCCTGTGGCCCGTGCTCTCCTCCTGCCTTAGGCATCCCTGACTCTCAACTCCAACCTACCCCAGGCGCTCCTTCAGCTTCGTGCTCCCAATACATACACAGCGCCTGGAACAGTGCTTTGCACATTGCAGGTAATTGCTTACTTTTTATTATATATTATTCTATTGTTTTACATTATCATAATATTTATTAATATATTTATATTATTTACATGAATGTGTAATGTTATGTATGATGAATATAGTATACTTATTGACACATTATTACAGTTATCATATTAAATTATAAAATGTTATCTCATACACTAGAGGCCCAGTGCACAAAATTCGTGCATTGGGTGGGGGTGTCCCTCAGCCCAGCCTGCACCCTCTCCAATCTGGGACCCCTTGGCGAATGTCATCCGTCTCACAGTCCAGGACTGCTGCTGGCTCCCAAATGCTCGCCTGCCTACCAGCTTGATCACCCCCTAAACACTCCCCTGCCAGCCTGATCAATGCCTAACTGCTCCCCTGCTGGCCCAGTTGCCCCCAACTGCCCTCCCCTGCCAGCCCGATCGCCCCCAACTGCCCCCCCCATAGCCTGATCTCACCCCCAACTGCCCTCCCCTGCAGTCCTGATCTCGCCCCCAATGGCCCTCCCCTGCTGGCCTGATCTTGCCCCCAACTGCTCTCCCCTGCTGTCCTGATTGCCCCTAACTGCCTCTGCCTGCCTGATTGCCCCCAAATGCCCTCCCCTGCTGGCCTGATCTCGCCCCCAACTGCCCTCCCCTGCTGGCCTGATCTTGCCCCCAACTGCTCTCCCCTGCCGACCTGATTGCCCCTAACAGCCTCTGCCTCGGCCCTCACCACCATGGCTTTTTCCGGAAGGAAGTCGGACGACTGGAAGATGGCCAGTCGACCCAGTCTAATTAGCATATTACCCTTTTATTAGTGTAGATATATTATATAGGATAGGGTTGCTTAAATGGGGGGAGCCTTTTTCATCAGGAGGAGATACTCTTGAAAGACAAAAATATATAATCCCTATAACTGGATTGATAGCCAGCCATATGCACTATACTGCCAAACTGGTCATTAAAAAATTGAACCGCTTTCTTACACCTTACACCAAACAGCTGTTGCCCTTAAAACCCCTCCTCAGCCCCCACCTTATGTTCTGCCTTCACAGTTCACCCAGATTTGGTTCTGATTGATTGGTTTCTATGCCAGTCAGCATCTCCAGGCTATCAACAGGCCTGATCAGAGAGGCGGGGCTGATCAGCAGGCCCCACAGAGGCCCGAGAAAAAGAGAGGCACAGCTGTTGTCCAGGCCCCGAGAGAAAGAGAGAGGCAAGGGCTGATCAACAGATGCCACAGAGGCTACGAATCAGACCCTGCTTCTTTCTCCAGGCCTCTCTTCGGGCCTGATCCGAAGGCCCCTCAGTGCTGGGTCGCAGCGCCCGCAACGGCGGGCAATCGGTGCTGGTCGCCACAGCAACCTAGCACTGACTTCCGGTTAGTCGAGCCTTTGTTCGTTTTGTATATTACGACCCTTGGTTTTTATATATTAGGATACTATACTACATAACATGAAATGTTATTGTAATGAATATTATGGACTAATGAATAATTAATGCAGTGCCGGGACCCTGTATATTTGTGCAGGACTAAATCCTAAGGGAGACAGAGAAGGATTCTGAACAATATATTTCATTATCAGAAAAATGAAAACTCACCCTAGCTTGTTTGGCTCAATGGGTAGAGTGTCGGCCTGAGGACTGAAGGGTCCCGGGTTTAATTCTGGTCAAGGGCACATACCAGGTTTTGGGCTCAATCCCCAGTAGGGGGCGTGCAGGAGGAAGCAATCAATGATTCCCTCTCATCATTGATGTTTCTATATCTCTCTCCCTCTCCCTTCCTCTCTGAAATAAAAAAAAAATATTTTTAAACAAGAATGAAAACTCAATCCCAGAAGTATCTCCTCAAAATGCTTTTCTTGTGAGTTTCCAGTATCTTTAAAGACTCCCTAGAACCCTGATTCTCATTAGTTTTCCTCTCCTGAGCTGATTTTCTAAGACTGAAATGTCCTAGCGTCACTGACGCTCCTGACACGCTGTGAAATTACTTAATGGTACCAACAGGATGCGGCGTCCTGGCCAAACCAAATAGACGCCTGGTCTGCTGGTCGGGGCTGGCTGGAAACATGCACTCTATGAGTTCTGCAAGAGTTCTGGACGTGGGAAATGCCCACGAGTGTCGGAGGGCCGGAGAATGGTCGGTCCTGCATTCTGCCGCTCCTGTCTCCGCCTTCATGCGCCTCAGTTGATTCACCTGCAACGAGGTTGAGGGAGGGAGCTGGGGTAATTATGCCTCACGACGGGGCTGTGAGAAACAATTAGAGAAATACTGCAAAGAGTTCGAATGAACAAATTCATCTGAAAAACCATTTGACTGGGTCTCTGGGGAACCACAAACAAACTTTTACAAGTTCACAGTTACTTAGCTCAGATCAGGTGATGATATTTTATTTCAGGAAAAAGAAAACACCATGTGCTAGCAGCCTGGCTCATGCTTGGGCCCAGTGCGGCCTCCGGGCGGAGGGAGGTGAGGGCTGCCCGGTTCAGCCCCGGGCCTGGGAGGAGCCCTCACCCTTTCCGGTCATTCGCTGGCAGCGTCTGTACCAACACCCTGGGTCCTGCCATCTCCTGCCCAGATGTTTGACTTTTCCGGACATCCCCTTCCATGGCATGCTTTTAGTTTTATGTCTTCTTCCTGGGCTTTCATTTTCTCTGCTTTTGTCTCCTTTTAGAAAACTAACAGACGGAAATGCCCCATAAAGGCTCAATATTGAGCTTTGACATGTGGTGGGAGCTGGCCAAAAGCCTCTGTCTTCTTTATCTCCCCATTTTCCGGACTATTCTTCAGGAATAAGAAGGTCATATGTCATATTTTATGAATGTATTATTTCCTTTACCTTCTCTCTCTCTCTCTCTCTCTCTCTCTCTCTCTCTCTCTCTCTCTCTTTCTCTCTCTCTCTCTCTCTCTCTCTCTCTCTCTCTCTCTCCTCTCTCTCTCTCTCTGTTTCTCTCTCTCTCCCTCCCTCATTCCTTCTCTCTCTTTCTTTGTAATGCTTTCCAAGGTTCTTAGCTCTGAGAATAAGGGAGTTACATGTAATCTGTGAGTAGCTTTATGCCCCTTCACTGGTGATGCTTTACCTCAAAGGTCCCACTGACTTCTCCGCTCTAGGCCCAAAAGGCATACCTTTATGCCTTTGGGAAACCAAAGCAGCCTTCTGGGCCTCAGCTCCCACCTGGAGTAAATGCAGCTGTGAGGGTCTTTCTGCGGGGGGATGGAGATGAGCAAATCCACTCTCATCAGCCTCTCCTCCGCCTTCAAGGTCACGGGGAAATTAACTGAGGGCAGGAGACCCAAGGCTAGGCTGGTTATGCAGTTACTGCTGTATTATTTGGGCTCATCATGTAACTACTCTGGGTCTCAGTTTATTCACAAATAAACAGGAGAAACTTGGACTACATCACTGGATTTCAAAATTTTACTTCTTTTTGCAGCAGCGAAATCCTTTTCTCAAAATCTTGCACAGGACCCCAGCTAACAGTGAAGGCGACAGATCAAAGTGAAGCTGGTTGAAGGTTGGGGAGAGGGCCCAGGGTGGGGCCTAGTGGAGGAGATGTACTCTCTGGTTCCTTCCAGTGCCGGGACCCTGTGCCATAGCCCCTGACTCCAGCTGAGGATGCAGGAGAGGAGTCAGAAACCTTCAGCATCACCTTCTCTCCCTGTTGTCCCAGCACCCCTGCCTTCCTCCCATATTTCACGATACCTGGTTGCAAACAGGATCCTTTGGTTGTGGCAGGACATTGTGGAAAAACACCCAGCCCACCCCCCTCCACAGCCCGCCATTGCCTTCTTCCCCAGCCTCCCAGTTTCTGAGGCCCGGCAGATGTGAAGGCTGACCTGAGACCTGGGAGAAGGCCTGGGGGGAGCTGGTGACCTCACAGGGGAGGAGATCAAAGGAGGCTGAGCTCATCTGACCCAGGCCGCAGAGTCAGGGCCAGGACAGCTGTGAGAACAGAGGGGGGCACCGAGCACTCCGCAGGGAAGAAGGAGGCTCCTGAGCCTTCCCCGGCTTCCAGGTGCTACCTGCTTTCCCTCCCAGGCGTTTTTTTGTGGCGGACGGTTAGAGAGGGAGAGGGCCAGTGGAATTCCTGGCTGTTTTGTTTCTTTTAACTAATTCCTCATCCTGTACTTCTCTCCCACCTCCTCAGACTTTATAGGAATTTTCAGTTACTCAACACACCCTCTTTCCTGTCAGATCATATTTCATCCCTCACATTCCACCCGGGGCCTAGGTTAGCAGAGCCCAGCTGCCCCGGTTAACCTAGGTGAGATATTAAACCCCACCCGCCCCAGGAGTCACCCATCATCCTCCCCAAGCCACGAGCTCGCTCCCTGGTGAAACGGAGGTGATAACAGTTCTCATGGTATTTTCAATTAAAAATTCCTGAAATGTTTCCAACCTCAGCCAGCCAGAAAGGAGGGTGATGGAGAACAAATGGTGACAAGGAGAGAAAGAGAGAGAGAGAGAGAGAGGGAGGGGGAGGCGGGTGGAGAAGGGGTGGGGGCAAATCTGTGAGGGGCCAGAAGTTAGTAAGGGAGTGAGGGAGAACCAAAACCCTAAAACCAACCTACGGCGAGAAAGAGGAGCGATGGAGAAAAGGCCCAGAGGAAGCTGCTCCCGTCGAACCGGGAGGCCTAGGAGAGAAAGCAGAACCTGCCTGTGGAAAAACTGAAACAGCCCAAAGACAAAGTGCTCTGGCTCCCAGTCAAGCCAGCGTAACGAAGGTAGCTGGCACTTACTTGGCATTCTCTCGCCAAGTTGTATGCACTGTCCTTCATTGTTCTTCCTTTATTTTTCTTTATCTTTTTCTTTGTTACACTAACCAAAAATGCACCTGAGGCCATAGGGAAGGGAGCCACAGAGATCTAAACATCTAAGGAAGGAGGGCGCGTGTATCCCTAAGTCGCGTTGGCTTTCCAGTGGTTCCAGAGGACTAAGCCCCGCCCTGACCTCCAAAGCAGGCATTTGGCAAGTTTGTTTTGTTGAAACCGAGGTGGTCGCCCATCCTGTTGGGGAGGGAGGTGCACAGGCAAAGATAAATAGGAGGGAGATGGGGAAGGACCGTTATGTAACATTCCCAAACACACCACTTCAGAGTCGTCTGGAGGAGGAAATGAGAACCAGTCCTTTCAAAAGCAAAAGAGTAAACTCAAAACCTCCCAGGTACCCACTGCCACACAGAGCCGTGCAGAGGAGGGGGTCCTGGATCAACAGGAACTGTGGCCACCAGGGGCTGCTTGTGGGATTCTCTTGAGGAAGAAGCTGCACAGTGGATTCCCCCAGAGAGAGTGGGCATCCTCCTTCAGTGTCCCCCAGCCCAGGCAGTGATGCCACCCACCACCTAGTCTGTGCCAGTCAGAAACCCTGGTGTAGGCTACCTGGCCTCCCTCACCTCCATTGCTCTTCATCATGACGTGGCTGGAAACCACTTCCTCCCTCCATCTCCTCTGTAATCACCTGGCTCAGACCCCATCCCCTCTCATCTGTGGTATGGTACCTGGTACTCCCCCCACACCTCCCTACCCCCGCATCATCTCTTGCTCCTTCTAATCCCCATCCATCTGTAGCCAGAGTGATCTACACATGCAACTCTCCAGGCATTTCACTGCCGAGAACTTCCTTGTGGCTTCTCATTGATGTCAAGTCAAGTTCAAAAGATTGACCACAGGCTGTCACATCTGCCGGGATGGGTCCCAGAGCCTCTCGTGCCCACCCTGCGGCTCTCCTACCCTACACCGCATGGAGCACGTGGCCTTCTTTCTAGCCTGTGAACACACGAAATTCCTTTCTGTCGTGTTGTTGGCATCTTAACATATACACCACGGTCTCTCCTCTCTCTCTGGTACTTCCTGCGGGAAGGGAAATCTCAAAGGAAGGGGCTATATAGTCTCCTGGCTTCCAGGATCCTCTGCTGGTGTGTAGTCTTTGCCGCCCCAGGAATTGCAGGATGTGCACAGGTGACCTCATCAGGCAAGCAGGGGGTCTTGGAAACACCTGACAACTCTCACACCTCCTTACATCTAACACCACCATGTCTGCTCCCACTGACAGACCACATGCCAACTCCAAATTAGCCACAAGTACCTGTTTGCCGGAAGGTTTAAGAGAACTTCCCCAAACTGAACCAACTGGGAGAAATGGGAGTTCTGACTAATCGGGCTCATTGGTCCCTTGAGCTGAAATGAGGGTTGGGGTAGAAAGCTTCCCGTGGCTCTCTGAACAGATGGTGCCCTACTCTTCCACACGCACTGTCTCCCCGCGCATCTTGTACCCACTTGGGGACCCTCTTTGAACTCTCCACACTCAAGGCTGTTATGGACTGAATGTTTGTGTCCACTCACTGCCCCAAATTCTTATGTGGAAACTCTACTCCTCAGTGTGATGGTATTAGGAGGTAATGAAGTTTAGAGGGGTCCCATGATGGGATTAGTGCCCCTATAAGAAAAGGAAGAGACACCAGAGCTTCTTCTCCACACTCACCAAGGAAAGACCACGTGAGGACATGGTGAGAAGGTGGCTGTCTGTGACCCAGAAGAAGGCTCTCACAGACACTGAATCTGCCTGCACCTTGATCTTGGATTCCAGCCTCCAGGACTGGGAGAAATTCATGTCTGTTGTTTAAGCCACTCTGTCTGTAGTATTTTCTATAGCAGCCCAAGCTAAGACTAAAGCCCAGTCACCATTCCTCAGGACACCCACACCTCTCAACAGGAAACCGGAGTCTTATTTCTGCCCAGGGTGCCACTGGCTCAGATGTTGGCAGATGTGAATGGGGCACTCCTCTGCCCAGCTTGTCCCTGCTCAGAGGGCAGTGGGAAGGTCTGCCTTGAAGGCAGAATGACCGTGATCGCCTCATCTGCCCTTGGTTTTTTATCTCTGGGGGATGCCCGTCACAGGTTTCTTGCTGAATCACCTAGGAGCATGCATCACTGTGCAAATTAGCTTTTTTCCCGTGAAGGTGCCACAGTCTAGTCTATGGAAAAGAAAAAAACCTAATTTTTTTCTCTCTCTGCGATTTGATCTTGTGAAGTAACTCTGACCTTTTTATGCTCCATGTAAATTTGCCTCCTTACTGAACTATGTCCATTGCAAAGAGCCCCTGGCCTCCACCCCCAACCCTGCATTAGCTGAGACTGCTTTTCTGCCCCATCCAGGATGGAGGGCACTGTCTCCATACAGTTTGTCTCTGATGCTCCCAGTTCTCCCTGGAAAGTGAAGGAGTTCCTCTTCACACTGGAGTGTTCCTTCCTCCCCAGTCCCCTTATCTAACTGGCTTCTGTTTGCCTTTCACTTTTCAGCTCAAACTATCTCAGTAAGTTCATTCATTCATTCATTCATTCGTTTGTTCATTTATTCATTCTACACTTATTGTGTACATGCCCTGGGCGAAATGTTGAAGATACAATGATGAGCCAAAACAGACATATCTTTAATGGGGCTTACAGTCTATGGGAGCAGACAATCAAGTACCATATTTTTCCTTGTATAAAATGCTATTTTATTCTAAAATCATTAGACTGAAAATTGAGGGGTGTCTTTTACACAGGAGTCAGCCAAGGAGGGAGCCAGGTCAGTGCTTAGCTGCCCATACCTTGTCAAACAGGCTTCCTCCAATCATAAGCCTTATTGTTACTGACATCAGCTGATGCCATAATTGGAGGTGGAGGTGGAGAGTGCGCAGATGCAACAGGGACCGGAGTGTTCTGAGCCCATAAAGACGTCAAAAAATAAAAAGATAAATACCAGTAAATGATTGTTTTACTCTGCAAAATTCAAACTGAATGTAATCAGCTATGCAAAAGAGCATGGAAATAGAGCTGCAGAGAGACAATTTGGACCCTCCTCCCCCACTGAGTGTATGATCAGACAGTGGAGAAAACAGGAGGAACAACTCCTTAAGATGCCAAAAAAGAAGAAGGCCTTAAGAGGAAAACCAGAAAAATGTTTAAAATATTGATTTCTTAATTTTGGATTGGAAAAGTGGGGGGGGGTGGGGGTGTCTTATACATGGAAAAACATGGTACGTAGAAGTAAGAGTGCCACTGTGATACGCTCCAAGAACACATTGTTGGGGGAATTGCACCTACTTAATGAGGCGGGGAAAGCTGTTTAGGCAATGAGAGAAACATGAGCATTCCAAGCAGAGCAACAACCTGTGGAAAGGTTGCTCATCAGGAGAGAACAAAGCACATATTAGGGCCTGAAAGAAGGGCGAGGTGGCTGGCCAGAGAGTGAGGGCTGTTGCACTGAATGGGGGGGAGAGTGAAGGGCAGAATATCCAAGACTCTGTTGGATACCCTCTGGAGTTTGCCTGGTACTGAGAGTAAAGAGACAATAATGTTTTAAGTGTGGGATTGGGAATGGGATTGTCGAAGGGTAGAGGAGAAGAGGTGAGGTGAGGCGTAACGTGTGGCATAATCAGGTTTTCCTTTCAGATCACCGTGGCTGTATGGTGTAGAATGGACTGCAGGGCCCCTGTGGGTAAGGGTGGACCTGGCCGGGATACTACTATGGTGCAGACAAGAGACAATGGTTCGAGTGGAGACAATGGCAATGAAGATGGAGAGAGGTACAAAATTCTAGAAGACACATAGGAACAAAACCAAGAGGATTTGGTAAGGAATTAGTAATAGCAAAATAAGGGGGGTTAGGTAAGGAATTAGTAATAACAAAACCGACGGGATTTGGTAAGGAATTGGTAATTGAAACTGAGAGGGATTAAGGATGACTCCTGGGTTATTGCCTCCACACTGGGGAGTTGGAGGTGGGAGTGCTGTTCTTTGAGATGGGTAGGGCTAAAATAGGACCTGGTTTAGGTTCTATTGTACCCACCCTGTACAAACCTACCCAAAACTCAGCATCATTGTAATTCATCATTATTTGGGTGATTATGTGTTTATTGTATGAATTTCCTGGAAAATTATTAGCTCCATGAGGGTGGAACTTGAATTGGTCTTATTCACCCGGAAATCCTTGAGGCCTGACTTGTTGGCATTCAGCAAATGTTTGCTGAATAAATTAGTGACCATCTGCCTCGTTCGGTCTGCCCCTGGGAAATCACCACGTGAAACATTCACCATTTCTGTAGTCTCCATGCATCCCAAACAGAATTTGTTACTAACTTCATATGTTGGAGTTGAAAAGCACTGGGCTTGGAGTCAAAAGATCTGGGTTGAAGTCCCACTAGTTATGTGCTGTGCTAGCAAAAGGTCTATAGACAAGTCAGAAATAATCAGAAATACTTTCCCTCTGGGGTAGAGCAACCTGGAAGGCAGGCCAGTCAGAATACAAACTCAGCAAACGAGATTGTCATTCTGAAGGTGTTAGCTTTATCATGCCCTGTAATGGCTCATTTTATTTTATTTTATTTTATTCATTTCACTTATTTCTTTTTTATTTGTTAATGGTGGAAACCTAGATGAACCTCAGAGTAGATCAGAGGTCTCCAGCATTGGGGCTGCCCTGAAAGGAACTTTTCTAGTAGTCATTTCTCTAAGGGACATTTGCCTCCCATCATTCTTTCCTTGGGAAGAAGTCATACATCAGAGGGTAGGGGGTGAGCACTGAGTCACATGGGGAGCACTGACCCAGCCTCAGGAGTTCTGGTTCCAGACCCAACCTGCTGCCTTGTGACTATAGATAAGCAACAACCCCCACCCCAGCCGGGGCCGAGTGTCTGCATGTAGAAAATGAAGGCCTTTACTATCTTATTGCCTATTCGCAGGGTAGAACTGGGTATTGGGGATGTTGTTGCAGAAGCAGAAGAGGTGATAGCTTACAAGGCAAGGAGGGTCAGAGCTGATGGAATGAGGTTGTTGACTTAAGACACTAGGAGGCACAAGTTCAAATCTCCAGCTGCCTGAGCAACTTCTATCTGTTCATCAATAAGGCACCCCCCTGAACCCCAACCTAAAGTAAGCCCCTCACTATTTCCTATCATAGTACCTTTTTAAAAAAATAAACCATAAAAATTATACAATTTTAAATATGTGTGTGATTATATTTCAAATTCACCTCTGCCACTGCACTAAGTTCCATTAAAATCCCCTTCTGTATGAACAAAATTTAACACAGTTCCTGCCAGGCATAGATTAAATAGAGAACTATTGAACGAATGAATGAACGAAGATGGATGGATGGACGAGAATGTGAGTGGGTGAGTATAGAAAACACAGTTCTCAAGCTTCAATATTCCCTATTGTGCTGGGACTTCTGCCATCTGGTTTTTGATGCGTTCGCTCCCCTCCCCAACCCTACCAGAGCCCAAACCATTTCCCCTGTCCCCAGGAGAAAGACCCAGATCTCCTCAGCTTGCTTGCTGGACCTGGCACTGAGACTCATTTTCCTAATTATATGGCTGCTGTCCTGACAGTCTTTGCTTTTATGATTAAAAGGGTTATAAATTAGCTCAATCCTAAAGATTACTTCAGGGGACCAACTGCCAACCAATTTTTGTTAAGACTTCTAAAACGACTGTGGTTCTGACAACACCAGCAGTTCCACTATTTTGTTCTTGTCAGGCCAGCACTGAGCACGTCCCAAACATTATCATAACAGAGGTGTTCTTCTTACCTCCCTTTCCCAGATGAGGGCCCTGAGGGGGATTTGCCCACAGTGAAGCAAATAGCAATGGGCCAAGCTGACTTGGGATTTAGGCAGGCTGAGTACAGAAACTGTGCCCATAAACATTACGATAGATTTCCTCGTGTTCTAAAAGTGTGTTCTGTTAGTTGAGTTCAGCTCCAGCTGTGAGATTTCTATTATAGGGTTCATATTGGGTCTCCAAGTAATGCCCAATTGCAAAGTGGGCGGGTGTGGAGAGGCCGCTGTGTCCCGGGGAGAGGAAATATTTTGATTTTGGAGTGTCAATGGTGCATACAAGTTCTGCAGATGGTCCTCCAGGGGCTGCAGGCTATGATTTCGGGAAAAGCTCGAGTGTCTGCTCTGGATGCGAACGGCCCAGGGGGGAGGAGCAGGTGCCCAGTCCCTGACTGCCCACAGCATCAGCGACTCCCATGCCTTGGTTTTCCCGATAGAAGGCCTGATGCCAAAAATCTGCCACAGCAGAGGTCAACTTTCTCATTGCATTTATTTCCATTTTAAACAATAAGGATTTATAAAGTCAAATTAGAGATTAAGTCCCAAAGTGTGCCAAACAGCAGACTGAAGCACATGGAGGATCAATGAGTATTTCATAAAGTACCATCTTACAGTAACAACAACAACAAAATTAGTGCTTTTAACCCTTTTTGAAATAGCTTGGATGAAAATCAACTCTTCACCAAGCCTGGAACCAATATGCTGTTGTTTCTTCTGTTTGTATCAATTTTAACAGCTGTTGCTTTGCTAGGATTAATTTGTCTCCGAGGGGTTTCAACACTATCCTCCCTGGTGTATTTTCAGAGCCCATAATGTCATGTAATCGGGACCATGTTATTTTTGTCTGAATCTCTGGGAGTGATGTAAGAGGAAAAAGGAAACTAGCTAACTCCCAACCATTTGACCAAAGGTTAAATTAGTCTTGGCCTTTCCCCAGCTGGACAGAATGCTGCTCAAACATTTATTCCACCCAGCAGAATGGAAGTCCTCTTCCTCTCTTCTTGAATTGTTGGCCTTAAGATATCCTTCCCCATCATGTCCCCAAATAATACGTCAATATTTTTGTCCCTTTCCCTTCAGCCCCCATCTTCACGATGTTCATTATGGATCATTAGCACTGAGGCAAAACGTGTAGAAAAGTCATAAGAGGTGGAAATAGATGCTGACATGGGAACTGAAAACATATTTTTCTTGAGAAAGACTTCCAACCGGGAAGTGGCTGCAAGAACACACTGCTCGGCCCCTTGGCCTTGTCATCAGCACAGATGCCCAGTATCACCAAGATCTCAGGAACACCCCGATGGCTCTGGTTGCAGCTTCTTCTTGGCCAGCCAAAAACCCCTCCCGAGCCCAGTAGCTGGTCCTCTTGTAAGACACAGACATGTTGACTTGCACACCATCAAACTTTCACTTCCTGCAAGTACAGGACGCTCTCTTGGGGCCTATGAGTGAGTCGTAAAAACTCAACATCTCTCCATCGACACTATCAGTTTTGTATTTGAAGGAACTTCGGGATATGAGTTGTGCCTGTTAAATGATAGACCGGGCCCAGTGAAGTATTTATGTTTCCTTTTGGCATTTTCCTTCTGTCAGCAGCAGAAATTCGTCCAGTAGCAAATGACAGCCTTCTTTCTGAGAAGCAGTGGGGACACTGGTAGAGGAGAACGAGCTAGAACTTTGGAGCTAGAAGAGCTGTGAAAGCAACAGCGAACACTTACTGAGACTTCGCCAGGTCTTCGCCTGCATTATTTCCTTTAGCCTGTGCAACGATTCCAGGAGGCAGGTACTTTTCTTGTTCCCATTTTCAGAGAAGGAGATTGACACTTGGAGGCAGGAGGTGGGAGGCCATTCTGGGATTGTTGGGATCAACTTCTCCAGCCCATTTCTTCTTCCCTGAAATGGGAACAATAAGACCTGTCCTTTCTACAGACAAGGGTGGTTATAAGACATGAATGAGACACCGAGGTGGGGGGTGGGGGGGAAATGCCACCACAAAGCAATATTCCATGCTCTTGTTGTTATTTTTGTGGCTGAGCCATAATGAGCACCAGGGACCCACTGCCTCACCAGCTTGTTTGTGGCCTGAGTCTTGCAATTGGTAGGACAGTGTGTGGTGATAGACGCCCATATGGATGGTGGTATTTCCAATCTTGTTGGATGAAGAGTAACAAGAAGTAAGAGCAAGAGAATAAGAAAAGGATCTGAAAAAGCAAGAGCAACCTATTGGCAAGGAGAGAGGAGATAAAACAAGAGGTTGCAGTATCAGCCCTCGGGTCAGTTGTTTTCCTTCTCAGAGCCCAGCCTGAAGTCCCTGTGGGCATCTTCATCCAAGCAAATTCTGTCAAGTGCATCCTTCAAAGAGCTCTCGCATTTCACTTCTCTCCTTCCTCTCTGTCACAGTCGTGGTTCAGGTGCCCATCACCACTCACCTGGACTTTGTCAAAGCTTTCTACCTGCTCCCCATGCCTCCATTCTCATCCCCGTCCTCCATCCTACGTCAGAAACCTTACCCTTCAAAGACTACTCCATCCCTTGAAGGATAACATCTGAATTTTGAGCATCATTTACCACCTTTCACTACCCCAACCCTACTAACACCTACAGTCTCAGGTGAACCACATCTTACAGTCTGGTATTCCACCCACACAACCACTGGCCATTACTCACACTTGACTTTTCCTCTTTCAACCTCTGTGCTTTTAATGCGTTGGAAGCAGGGAAGTTGTCCTTCCCATTTTTACCTCTGAATCCTGAAAAGTCCAGCTCATGAATTGTCCATATGTTTTTTTATTGATTTCTTTTAGAGAGAGATGAAAGGAGACAGAGAGAGAAACATCAGTTGCCTGACTCCTGCACACACTCTATTAGGGATTGAGCCCAAAACCAGAGCATATGCCCTGCCCGGGAATTGAACCAGCAACCTCTCAGTGCATGAGATGATGCTCAACAAACTGAGCCACACCGGCCAGGGCTCTTTCTGTATATTTTTTGAATTATCCAATAGTATTGCTATTACTTAATGCCTGTCAGTCTCCCTCGGGGTTTCTAAGCAGTGGGAACTGCGTTAGCATCTATAAACCCCCAGCCTTGGTGTCTGATGTACAGAAGGCACTTGACAGAGGCTGTGTGCAAGGATGAATGAACCTCTAAGCTTGGATTGGACTTGTATGCAAGATGGCTCTTCCTTTTTCCCCTGCTCAGTTCACGGACTGTGTTTTCCTAAAAATTTTCATGAGCTTTCCAATGACTCTAGAGATTGTGCTCATGCCCATGAGGTGGAAATGGGTGGCATGTAAAATATCTTCAAGCAAGCAAGCAAAAAAAAAAAAAAAAAAGCTTTTTTTTTTTTTCTTAAGTTAAAGTTTTCATCAAACAAAACATTTTACTGGAGCATCTTGGGAAAGACGTTGGTTTCATGCAAGGTTTGCACAAGATCTCTACCAGCAAATTAATCCAGGGAAATGAATCCTCACACCTCCTTTATTTTTCTGGTCTCATTGGTTTAACGAAAAGGGTTGGAATGGTGTTGACAACACCATGTTATCCAAAGGAGCAAGATTGGGATCTATTCTTTCCTCAAAAAGAAACAATATAAACTCTGCAAGCAGAGGCATGTTTCCTTTTTTTATTTTTATTTTTTTCATGAAAACCTATTGCAGTTCAGTGGGTTAACCACAGCTATTCTGGAAATACTCTGTATTAGATGTGCAGCCCAAAGCCAAAAATGTCACAGGCATTTTAATTGTTCTAGTTGACTAATACTCATTGATATATGTACATACATGCATATTCTGTTTTGAATTTGCCCCCATCAACCAGCATACATAATAACCTTAAAGTAGAAACAGATTTAACTTTTAATTTTTACTAGTCTGATTACAAATGAGAATTAAATCGTGTGGTTAAAAGCAACAGCAACCACTTCAGCCAAGTTACAATGAATAACTTCCACAGAAAGTCTCTCGTTAGGAACATTTCTTGGGCTTAGCCAGAGTTCTAGATGAAACCAATTACTTTCTGGGAAGTTACTATACTGGGAATGGTAATCTGGCTCAGTAGCTCTCAAACTTGAACTCAAGGATTAGCGTAGGGCAGGTGGCATAGGGATCTTGAAAGGAGAATTTCAAAAGTGCTCTTCCTAGGCCTCCTCCAGCTAGATACTGACTTGGTGTGTCTGGGGCAGGGGGCCTGGAAAACTGTACTCTGACAAAGCCCCCAACTAATTTTGATGCAAAGATGGGTTTGGTCCATCACCACCCCACCCCTCACCTTGCACGGGTGTAATTTAGGGTAGTATCTCTGTAATTCTTTAAGTGGAAGCGCTGTGCAGGGACCAAAAATGCATGTGACAATGCCTGCCTGCTGGTGTTCTATGACAAGAGCCACACATTAAATAAAAAACGTGTTTGCCACTCAGAGAGCAAGAGTGTGGTGTTCATGGGCAGTCAACAACCTCTTCATATGTAAGTGATTTGTCACAGATTACTTGGAGTTATTCTATTGTGCAAGAGCAGTGGAATGGCCTAAGTAAAACCAGTCCTTGGCAGTCTCTGCTCTCACGAATCCTGAGGTTTTTCTCAGATCAGGGTGGGAAGGACTGAGGCTTTCAAGCTAGACCGTCCTTTTCATCTGGTACAGATCTGGCCCCAGCCTCTAAATGCAAGGGCCTTTTCCACGAGGTCAGCAGAAACCAGATACCTCCGCCTGCTCTCTAAGCTGTAGATCAGAGGCCTGACTGATGGATAAACTCGCTGGGGAAGCTCCTCGAGAGTGAATGGGGGTGCAATTACCTTAGAACTCCCAGTGATGGCTGGACCCTTTTATTTTGAAAGCTGGTTCAGGCAGAAACATAGCAAGTTATTGGGAGATGGCTCATGTCCAAGGCAGCAGGTGACCACTGGACATCAAATTGTTTCCTTTAATATAAATCATTATTCGTTTTAAACTTCCTTCTTTGTCATCAGATATGTGTCATAGATTTCTAAGAATATTTTAAGCATTTAAATTTTGTCCACAAAAGTAGTGGAGAAAAGTAGTTTAAAAAAACCCATTCTCATTGAATGTACTATTCCCATCTAGACAAAGAATGTAATTTAAGTTTGGAAAAAGTAGCTAAGTCCTTATCTTCATTTTTCTTTTAGTTATAAGTTGGAATCAATAGCTAGAGATTTGTATTTCTGCTCTTTTTTTGTTGTTGTTGTTCCTTGATTTCTTGCTATGAATTTCTCCAAAAGAAAAACAATCAACTGTGTAACAGCAGACAAAACTGCTGCTATTGAAAAGTGGAATATTAAGTGGCATGAATCCAAGCATTCAGGAGATAACTTCATAACTTCACCAAATATTCAATGTTCCACTCTTAGCCCAGATATTTGCTGTATCTGGAATTGCATGGAGATGAATACTGGAATCGTTGCTTCTTCCAGGTGAAATGAGCCTTAGCCAATCCTGTGTTTGCAGATCAGGCACCAACACCCAGAAGGTCTGGGCCCTGTCACATGCCATGGAGATGGCAGTGGCTGGGCTGGCTCTGCAAACTGGTCGTGATGACACACCCACCTTTTCCAGTTGTGAATGAACAACCCTGGAACGAGGGATCTTCGACCAGAGGAAACAACTCTGCCTTTTACATGTGTTTCCTTAATCCTGACAATTAGCTCTGCCGTTGCGTATTTCTGTTTTCAGGGTCTTCTATTTCTCCAAAAATCAGCAACTTCAAAAGTAGCCATTTCCCTGCCCCATGTTTAAGGCCAGCACGTGCTCCATCTTTCTCTTGGGCAAATTGTCAAGGAGAGCAAATTGTCAACTTGTCTGTCAAATCAGACCAGATCCTTCTGCAGCAGAGAGCAGCTCATGGTCTATTGCTTCTCTCTGAGGAGACCCCATTGGCTCCCACACAAAGCAGCCATAGCAATGCTGTCAATGTCTTCCTCACTTCTTCCTCCTTCCTCCCTGCTCCCTCCTTTCCTTGATCTTCCTCCCTCCCTCCCTCTTTTCCTCCCTCCCATCCTTACTTTTCTTTTCTTTTTAAAATATATTTTATTGATTTTTACAGAGAGGAAGGGAAAGGGATAGGGAGTTAGAAACATCGATGAGAGAGAAACATTGATCAGCTGCCTCCTGCACACCTCCTAGGGGATGTGCCCGCAACCAAGGTACATGCCCTTGCCCGGAATCAAACCTGGGGCCTTTCAGTCCGCAGGCCAACGCTCTATCCACTGAGCCAAACCGGTTAGGGCCCTTCCTTTCTTCCTTCCTTCCTTCCTTCCTTCCTTCCTTCCTTCCTTCCTTCCTTCCTTCCTTCCTTCTCTTTCCCTCTTACTTTCTTATCATTTACCCCCATCCCACATATCTGAAGCCTAAGGACTATTGAATGAGCCCCATATCACACGTTAGTAGCTGGAGGCTTCCCTCACAATCCCCTTCATTCACCTCATTGTGGCTACATTTGCAGTGGAGTCTATCACCAAAGGACACCTTGCCACCCAAGTTTCCTTTCTGGGGATATTGCAGTTATTGCTGCTAATTTGGTAAGGGTTCTGCTGATGGTGCAGATCCCCCTTCCTTAAGGAATTGAGATTCCTTCGGTGACTGCATAAGCCCAGTTTTTCCTCAAGGTCATCAGTACTGTATTCTTTCCTTTTCTTACTTAGCAATTTACCTGCGATGGCTGCTCTGAGAGTAGACATTATCCTGGTACTGGGGTTCAAGTCATGACAAGAATATGTAGGTTTTCTCTCAGCCCCAAAGAGAATTCATTTCATGAACAAGATTTTAAATATTAATTTTTGTTGGTAGCATTCTCTGGCTAGTATCATAAATTTATCCATTTCTGATCATGGATTTTTGGGGGGCATACAAAGAAACATTCCTGGACATCCACTGGCTTCATCAATAAGGAGCTCTGAAGTTGGGGGAGAGATGCTGAAAGCATATCCTGTGTCCCCGTGAGTGCACTCAGCCATTGATACAGACCCGCAGGTGCTGCAACAGGAAGACATGCCATGAACAGTCTCCCGGCTGCATCTGAAAGATGGTAGGTCCGCACCAGAATAACAACGCTCAGATGCTCTCGTGAGAATTCAGTCACCAAGGTCCTCCAGGAGGCAGTGGGAGCCTGGAGGCTGGCTGGGCTGAGGTGCTCACACTCCATCCATCACCTTCAAAGCAGCATCCCGGGCAGGAGCTCTTCCAGGGGGGCTCCACTGGGCAAAAGGGTGTTCCATTTGCATTTCTTTGTTGCGCTGTTTGCATTTTGCACTTTACCACCTGTCCACCCAAAGGTAGAAGTTCATTAAAATATTCTCCTGTGCAGGCCTTCCCAGGAGATAGGGTTTCCCTTTTCCCACAGGACAGCCATCCCAGGCCCAGGCCTTACCTCAGGGAAGCTCAGGCAGCCCATTTTCTTCAAGAAAAAGGAACTTTCCACTCAGAAGCTTCTCCTTTGTTGAATGTCTCTGGCCTTAGTTTCCTTATCTGAGGGATAACGTTGGGCTAAATGTGGACCTTCCCAACTCCAACATGGGATGGTTTTTGCTGACCCATTGTAGGAAAGAGAGTAATGATAGTAAAAGCTACATTGCTGATCTTTCCACATGCCAGGCACTAAGTATTCACATGTACTGGCTGTCTGTCTTCAACACAACTGCCCTTGACAAGTACTACTGGTATGTTTATATCAAGGATGAAGAAACTAAGACAAGAGTGGTTAGAGGACTCAGTTAAGCTCACACAGAATACAAGGTGGAGCCTGGGTACCCACCCAGGCAGTCCGGGTTCAGAGCTAGAAATTTCAACCACACCCTATACTGAGATAAATTATTACGTATATGTTACATGTTTATTTATTTAACTTCACCATGTGACATATGAACACATTCTTATAAAAATTGAAACTTCCATTGTGAGTCTGTACTGCTGTGATTACTAGTAAAAGAGAGGACCTTTTCATATGCTAACTAAATTTGTCTATGTTCATTCCTCTGTGAATTACCTATTCATATTGTTTGTCCAGTGTACTATTGGCTTGTCATTTTCTTATTGATTTCTAGGAGCTTTTTATATATTCTGGATACTGATCATTTATCTGTTACATACATGGCAAATATTTTCTCCTAATCTGTTGGGTGCATGCTTTAAAAAAATCTCACTTATTGAATGCTATTGCCTTGACATGCATTAGCAATAATCCTTGTAGCAAAACTATGTGATACTCTCTTCTTCAGTTTTATAGCAGAACAACATGTGATACAAAGGATAAACATCTTGCTCCAAGTCACACACAAATGGCAGAGCCGGGATTGAAGGCTGTCTGTCTGCTTCAGATCCGGTCTTACTACCACTCTTAACTCCGTCTATTCTAACAGTCCCACTTGGCAAAATGCAAGGACTATTTTTTTAAACATCAGGTCGTTCTTATCATAGACAATGACTATAAACTCTTTAATTCAGCTAGTAAGCTTTCCTGTTTCTATTCATGTCATTTTGTGTGACAATATGCAAGAAGACCCGGGAAGTAAAAATCTAATCACTAGCCCCTAGAAGACAGGAACCAAGTTTCGTTCACGGTGCGACCCCAGAGCCCGCGGGGGGTGCTGGGAATGGACAAAGTGGAAGGTGCTGTATCCAGCAGGCAGAGTTCTCCTGGCCTGGTGTTGCCGCCCGTGGGAGGATTTGTGCTCTCCACTATCCATGGGGATGTCTTTCCACTCATGCATCCCACCCTGGACGCTGTGCTGAGAGCTGTGTGAGTAGATGCTGTCCCATAGCGGGTTCCTTCTTCCTGACCATTTACAGCTCCTCCTGGATCCCAGCAGAGCATTTCAGCCCACCTGCCAGCCTGGACGGAAATCAGGATCTTAAGGTCACAGAGCAGAGGAGAAGCGGACCCTGTACTGAGCTTATCCTCAAGGGCCCCTCTTGCGGAGCATGGCCCATCCGCCTCTTGGCAAGGCCCATTCAGCATTTCAGAGGGGAGCAGAGTAGCCGGTCCTATTTGCTGCCCTGGCTTCCTGGTCGCCGTCCTCTCCCTTCCCGCCAGCACTTCACTGCTTTGTTACACACACTCAGGATCTACCCCTGGTTAATGGACAGATATTTTCCCCTTGAGGTTGATTCCAGGTACTTTGGGTTTTCTTTTGTTGCTTGTATCTGTACTTTTTTCCTCTAGAAGCTACTGTCTGGAGGGCGTCAGTATGGTGTTAAGAAAAATTCCAGACTTTGGACATGACTCTGAATCTTCCAGCTCTGTGCCCCAGGTGAGTAAAAATGCCAATAGGTAGTAGGCTACATAGCAAATCATAATTCTCTCAGTCTCTGATCCCTGCCCTATACCTGCCCTTCTAAAATCCTTTCTGGAAGAAGGGAAGGTATTTAAAAAACTCAAATGACACCTTCCCTATAAAATTTCCCCCAGACTAGCTCCAGACCCTGTTCCCCTGTCAAAATTGATCCCTTCCTTTCTCTGCCTTCCCATTGTAGCTTTTCTTCTTCTGAGTACAGCACTTGCTATATTAGAGTGACTTATTTATCTCCCCGTCTCCCACATTAAAGGTAAGCTCCAGAGGACCGACACGTCTCACCCACTAGGTATTCCGAGCACCTGTGCCAACACTGAGTGTGGGGTGATCATCCCGCTGAAAGTATGAAGGGGAGTGGGCTGGGCTCCTGGGAGAGGGAATCGGTACCAGAGAGCAGAGAGAGGGAATGATATCAAATGGGTGAGCTGGGGTTGGAGGAGGAGATGAGTGGAAGGGGGAGAGGTAATGGAGACGTGTGTCGGGCAGAGGTTGGGGGTTGGGGTCCCATCACCTGGATGGAGGCTCCACCCCAAAGGCTGGAAGAAGATCGGACTTCAGTTCTGCACTGCCACTTCCGATGCCTCTCAAATCTCAGGGCCATCACGCCATGGGCTCCTGGTGCCTCCCGCTCAGGGAGTGCTGAGGTTGAGAGGCACGATGGAATGTGAAGACACTGCGTGAGTGAGGCGCCAGCATGTGGAGGGGAAGCTGGCCCCCAGCGCCTACAGTCAGCACACAGCAGGGACCATGACAAACCAGGTGCCTGGACTGCTAGTCAAGGGCCCTCCTGCCACAGGGGCCGCCCCATGGGAGCTCTAGAGGGAGGAACGTGGATTTTAAGTAACGCAAAGGAATTCTTCCTAAGATCACACACAAAGCCCAGACTCATGGCCAGCTCCGAGGCCAGCCAATTGGATGTGAGAAACAGGAAACAACCAAGCGATGAAGTAAACTGATCCAAGTGTTGAAAAGATAATTTGTCCAAAACCAGGCCCGTGGTGACGCTTCGCTGTTATTTATTAGCTAAGGGCAGGGGTATGTGGATCGACCATTACTAGATGATCTTTAAGGCCATTACTGCCTCAAGTATCAGAACGAAGGCTCTTGACTCTCTCGAATTTCCAGCTCCTTTTCTGGGAAGGATTTTTTCGGTATGGAAACTTTAGGAAGCAGTCCCTGTGTTTAAATGTTTGATGCCACAAACGCCAGAGAGAGGAGGGGAAGATGCAACACCCATGGTGAAGTTCACACCTTCCCAGGGGGCAGGAGGGCATTTTTTATTTTGCCTGGAGGTCCCACAGTCGTTCATCCAGCGATCCTGATGTCAATCCTGATGTCGCTGCACTCTGAGTGCAGGACCCCATCCCAACACAGAGTCATGCCAAGGGGAGTCGTCAGCTGTGCCCTCGAGAGGGGAGGAGAGAGGCTCTGGGGGGGGGGGTGGACACACCACAGCCCTCTAGTCCCGGAGAGCAGTGCCTTCAGTAAGAGAGTGACAAGAGCAAGCACAGGCTGAGACCTGGGCACACCAGGCAGAGAGCTGAGGTCACTGTGCACCAGAGCTGCTGCCCAAACACTCCGCCCCTAAACCCCCACCCCCTCATCTGCAGGAGGAGGAAACTCTCGCTCCCAAATACCATCTTGCGAGGAGCTGCACCACAACCACGGGCCACATGCTGAAGATGTCGATGGCCTCTTTGGTACCTAGAAACGCTATCGGGTCTGCTTCTGGCAAGAGGGCTGGGGAACGGCGACAAAGCATGGAAGGTATCTTCCAATATCTACATACTCTCTCGTTGGCTTTTGAGTTTTGAACCTACTGCATGCAGTTAACTATTCAAAAATAACTACAATAATTCACATTTAAAGTAAGAGGAACCCACAAACACAGTTTCCCAGTCCAGTTGAATCAAAATACCCAGACAGGAAATGAGGCAGTGTTTTAACCAATTCTCTAACATGACTCTGGTGCCGGGTTCAAGGACCCCTGCCAGCGCTTGAGGACGACACTTCCCTCCCCACAAAGGACCCCTGTTTTACAGATAAGAAAACTGACCTCTGACGGGGCCAAGTCACACCCTCGCGTAGGAACAGGACAGCCAGTAGAATCTTCGTTTCCAGTGCCCAGATCTCCAAACCATGAGACCCTCCTCTTTTTCCCACTGGGGCTCCCAGAATCCTCCCCTCTCAGCAGTACAAGAAAGGCTCTCCTTGTCCCAGGTCCCTTGCCCTTCAAACCCTGCTCTCTGCTCGCTAACCTGGAAACCTGGGTAATGATGTGTTTAGTGGGTACTAATGGGCTCATTGGCTCCGTTAAAAGACACTGCTTGAACCCTTCTGGAAACGTTGGCAATTAATGGCTGTGTTTTGCTCCTGGTAAGTTCATATAGAGGAGTCACTACAACAATTTCCCCAGAATGCTAGCTACCCCAGGAGGCAGAGGAGAAAGAGCTCTGCATTCAGTCCCCGGCCCTGGGTTGAAATGTTTACCGTGTGGAAGTCATTTCTCTTTTCGCCTCGTTTCCTACATCTGTAAAATAAGGACATTCGACACAATAATCTTAGGAACCATTTAACTCTTAAAAGTCTATTCCATAACCCCTGTCTGAATCGTTCCTTTCTGTTTAAATCTATGTTTCCAATGACAGGCCCTGGCCGATTCAATCGTCCTTTTGGAAAAGAGTTCCTGGCAACACGGGTATTTTTGAGCTCGGAGCCCCAGCAGCATGGTTGTAGCCATTTCAGGATCAGGCGGGCGGTCCAGGGAGTCACTCCGTGCAAACGTCAGTCTTCATCACAAGAAAGAAGAAGAGCTTGGAATTCACTACAAGACACTGAAGCCAAACGAGAGTTAAAGATGGAAGTGAGCCGTGAGAACTGAAGAAGGCGCGGCCCAGAAGACACGTGTGCGCGCAGACACGCCAGCTGGCCACGGTTTCTGCTCCTGCCGCGGGCGGGTGCGTCTGAGAAAGGGATGGTCCAGAGGAGATGCCCTATTTTTCATTACCTGGCAGGACCCCTGGACCAGCGGGTATGCGGAGCCTTAACCTAAGGCTTTCCTCCCACTAAAAGGCAAGTCAGTGCTCCCAAGGAAGGCAATGCTCTCTTACCAGCCACACACACCGAGTGTCTACAAGCTTATCAGATCTTTTCATGAACAGGTGGTTTATTATTATTATTATTAGAGGCCTGGTGCACGAAATTCGTGCACTGGGGGTGGAGGGGTTCCCCTCAGCCTGGCCTGCACCCTCTCGCAGTCCGGGATCCCTCGCTCCTTACCACCCACCTGCTCACTGCTTCTTACCACTCAGCTCCCTTAGCACTGAGAGGCTCCCGCCACCACCACTGTGCTTGCCAGCCGTGAGCCCGGCTTCTGGCTGAGCAAGTGCTCCCCCTGTGGGAGCGCACTGACCACCAGGGGGCAGTTCCTGCATTGAGCATCTGCCCCGTGGTGGTCAGTGTGCATCATAGCGACTGGTCGTTCTGGTTGTTCCGCCATAATTGTCGCTTAGGCTTTTATTATATAGATTATTATTGTGATAAAATATACATAACATATAATGTGCCATTTTTAAGTGACAAGTTTTGTGGCATTGCGTGCATTCCTTATTGTGCAACCATCACCACCACTGTCCCCATAACTTCTTATCTCCCCAACTGAAGCTTCCTCGTTCCCCTCTCCCCACCCTTGGCCACCACCATCCTACTTCCTGTCTCTATGGATTTGACTGTTCTGAGCACCACGGGTAAGTGGAATGGTGCAATGTATTCCTCTCATGTCTGGCTTATTTCACTTAACATAATGGCATCACAGGTTCAACCATGTGCTGTCATGGGTCAAAAATCCCTTTTTAAGGTTGAATAAAAAGGGATGTGTCTATACCGCATTTAGTTGATTTCTTCATCCACTGATGGACACCTGAATTGCTTCCATCTTTATTGTGAATAACACCTCTGTGAACATGGGTGTGTAAATATCTGTGCCAATTCCTTCTGTGACTGGGTTTGGATAGGGGTGGGCAGGCCACATCTGGCAGGCTGAAGCATTGCAGGCCGGCTCCATATTTCAGAGTTTTTTTCACAGCCTTCCCATGCAGTGAGTGAGTCCTCTGGCCTCCCCACCGTCCGGGGGCAGCCACTGTGTCGGACACCCCCAGGCTTTCCTTTCCGAGTTGGGAGGGCCTGGCCCAACGCGTTTGGTGGCTCCGTAGAACGCTTTGGACTTTCCTGCCTCCTCGGCTGAGGACACGGATGTGTGACTCAAACTCACGTAGGAGCACATCTCCCGAAATCTCAATGACCTTCAAAATAGGAAAGAATTTAATTGGAGGGTATGGGAACCTCTCTCCTAGAGTAGGGCTTTAAAGGTTACCAAAACATTTCTGAACAATGTGTTGAAGAGACAAGACTAAAACTGTGGTTTAGTTTCCTGAAAAGAATTCCTGACAAGCTATTTATTACAGAGCCCTTGGTATCACTGAGGGTAAGTGGAAAAAAAAAAGACAAGTGTTTCCAATATGTGCGTGGCTTTGCGCATTAAATTATTTGTTATCTTTGAGAGGGAAAAGGGAAAAAAAGCCAAATCAGAATCCTGGGTCATCATGCCCCGAGCCAAGCACTCAGGACTGAGTTCACAGAGTGGTTTTACTTTCCCCAAGTTTTTTGAGGTTATTGAGTCTTCTTGTGGGCAAGCCTTGCAACTAGTTTGTAAGAATAGCAGTTACTTTTTTATTATTTTTCAATCTTCACCCAAGGATATTTTTTTCCAGATTTTTAGAGAGAGTGAAAGGGAGGGAGGGGGGAGTAGAAGGGAGGGAGAGAGATAGAGAGAGAGAGAGAGAGAGAGAGAGAGAGAAACATGGATGTGAGAGAGACACATTGGTTGCCTCCTGCACTTTCCCTGACCAGGACAGGGGATTGAACTTGCAACCCAGGTATGTACCCTTGACTGGGAATCAAACTCTCAACCTTTTGGAGTGAGGGCCAATGCTCTAACCGTTTAGCAACACTGAGTGTGGGGTTGGAGGAGGAGATGAGTGGAAGGGGGGAGTGGTAATGGAGATGTGTGGCCAAAGTGTTACTTATTTTTTAAACATATGAGAGCCAGGACAACATCTTCTGTGTTAAGAATTCTTCTCTAAAACTCAGTGTCTCCACAGAACTGACGTGTGATTTTAAATGGTCATCATCTTTCCAGTCTCCCAGCATTCACATGAGTTCCAGTTCCAATCTCACCATCTAAGGCCACCTTTAAAAAACATTTATTTTCCAATTACAGCTGACATACAGGTGTACAACAAAGTGATTAGATATTTATATCCCTTCTGAAATGATCCCCCTGATAAGTCTAATAACCTCCAGCATCATAACATAGTCATTGCAATATTATTGACTATATTTTCTATGCTCTACTTTACATCACCGTGACTATTGTGTGACTACCAATTTATACTTCTTAATTCCTTCACCTTTTTCACCCAGCCCCCTAATCTCCCTCCTCTCTGGCAACCATCAGTCTAGTCTGCTCTCTGATTCTATGAATCTGTTTCTGTTTTATTTGTTTATTTACATTATTTTATAGGTTCCACATATAAATGAAATCACATGGCATTTGTCTGTGTCTGACTTATTTCACTTAGCATAGTACTCTCTAGGTCCATCCACGTTGTTGCAAATGTAAGGCCACCTTCACATAGGTGTCCCCCTGCCTGGCTTCCACATGGGAACCCAAAGCCACAAATGTGCTAGTGCAACCACAAGGAAACGTGAGATTTGCAACCTCTTCAGGACTACAGCTCTAGTGAATACTGATTTATTTATTCCCTTTTATTCATCGCTACCACTTTATTGTGATCTTACAATGGCCAGATTAAGCACTTTACACACAGTTTCTGTTCCACTCTTGTGACAGCTGTGTGAAGTAGGTCATCTTATTGCCCCGTTTTACAGGTGAGGAAAACTGAGGGTTTGAATGTCTAATTTTCCAAGGGCACACAGCTAGTGAATAGTGAAGTACTTTAAAACTCTGCTCCTTTGCCGATTGGGGAAGGTCTTTATGTAACCAACAGATTTCCCTTTCTGGAATTAGAGTGTGTCAGATGTGAACTTGAAAGACTCAACATGTGATGGATGGACAACCTTACACACACACACACACACACACACACACACACACACACACAGAGTCCCCAGCCTATGCCTGACAAGCTCCTGCCCCCACCTCCCTTTGGCAGGGCAAAGCACTCTTTAGCACACACAGTTAGGGGCAGTGGGGGTGGGAGGGGACATCGCTGTGAGCTTAGAGAGTGTCTGTGGCCATTACACCTCCCTCAGGGCTACTTGGGAGCATGAGCTAATTGTATTAACAAGTGACATCTGGAATTTATTCAATTTTACACAAATCCTGTGTTGTTTATGAATGAACCTGGGATCTCAGCTGTTTAACAAACAGACCCTGCCCATGGGTTTGCCAGGTCTGGCTAGAGCAGCACCGTGGGTCCTTGTCCATTGACTCAGCTCCCCCCAGGGAGGCTTGAGGGTTCCTACCCTAGGTCACCAGACAGGAGGGACCGGGACAGGTTCTACATTGTCCTTCCACAAATAGGACATAGCTGCGTGGGATTGGAAAGAGGGGTCCTGCCAGGGTCCTGGGGTCGCTGTGTTTGGCTCCAGATGGGGTCGGGTTGGAGGGAGAGCTATTCTGTACAGCTCAGGACTGCTTGGGATGAAGTGCTTTTTATCCTGCTCAGAATATAAAATATGAAACCAGCCCCCATCTCTGCAAACAGACTGCAGAAACAGTGTTGTACAAGAAATTAGGCAACCCAAGCCCACTTGATAAATAACATCTATTTCATAAGAAAGAAGAGAAGGACAGGGACCTGCTTTTGAAAAAGAAACAGAAAAGGCAGGGCCCAAAGACCTTGAAACCATTAAGAGGCAATGGGGCCCAGGCCACCGTGGTTTCAGGTTCCTCCTCGCTACATAGATAAATGGCCAACGGAAACATTATCCAAGCAGTTTCACATCAAAGGCTAAATGGCAAGCCGGTCTTCCTTTTAATCTGGCCAATAACCAAGTGAGAATCAGACATGTACATGTTTAGGGAGAGGTCTTCAGGCTGTTCCAGAGTGGACTCTCCCATGCCCGTTCCCAGCCAGTCTCCACGGAGGAGCATGCAGGGTGGCACCCACAGCTGGCCAGAGCCTTCAGGTCTTGCAAGCACCCTACAGAGCAGCTGAACAGTGTGTTAAACACACAGGACCAAAGCATGGAGAACATCGGAGCTGCACCCATCTCCCTTGCCCCTAGCTGGCTGGAGGAATTCCCATGGGGTCCACCTGCCTGGACACCCACAGGAAACCTACCCTGGGGGGTCAGGGTCTACCCGATGGCCTCGAAGCTGGGGGAGAAATGATGAATCCTCATGACCTGCTGACTTATCGGCAAAGCAACGGAATCATTTTGTTTTTACTCTCCGTAGTTGTCTAAAGCTGTGCGTCTCCGAAATACATCAGCCGTGACGTGGATGAATCCTCACTGAACTTTGGGAGGCAGGCAGGGCAGGAGCGATCGTCATGATCCCACGGAGGCAGGGGAGGCCCACGGAAGTGAAGTCACTCACCCACAGACGCCAGCTAGTAATGGCCAATTCGGGGCTCCAAGTGAGGGCTTCTGATCGCTTGTCCAGCCCTCTGATGCAGCATGCTCTTCACCCCGCCTCGTCGCTAGTCAGCTACGGCTAAAGAGGCAGCCCACAGGGCAGGAACAAAGTCTGTGTGGAGGTTTTCCCCAGCAGTCTCGCTCTCTCTCCTCTTTACACCTTTCGCAGTTCTACTCACAGGTTGACACTATTCCATGGCCAGTTTCCTCCTGCCTGACCTCAGCCAGCTAAGCTAGTCCAGCTCCAGTTTCTTCTAACTCAATGTGACGTGTACTAATTGTGGGTTCATGTCCTCTTTCCAGGGGGTCAGCGGGGGTACTGGCTTATTGGTAGAGTGTATCCTATGGCTCGGGGAGGCCTGGTGGCTACAAGGCTGTTGCTGAGCACGGGCCTGTGAAAGGCCCCCTCGCTCACGGCATAAAGCACGCACATGGCAGGGGTTGCTGATGCCTCCTCAGCCCACAGACCCAGCAGTCTCTACTTCATAAGGGAAGAGAGAAAGTCAGGGTCTCCTCACATCACCATCATCCTCTACCCTCTTTGCTGCCTGCCTTCTTAAGCTCTCCCCTGGGTGTCTGGGGGCACACCTGGTGCGATCTCCTCCTACTTCTCTCACTACAGCCTCCGTTTGTTTTGCTCAGCTTCTTCTCGCTGGCCCTGGTTTTTGTTGTTGCTGTTGTTTTCTTGTTTTTTGTTAATCCTCACCTGAGGATATTTTTCCCATTGATTTTTAGAGAGAGTGAAAGAGAGGGAGGGAGAGAGAGGGGGGGGGTGGAGAGAAACATTGATGTGAGACCATGGATTGGTTGCCTCCCACATGTGCCCCGATGGGGCTGGGAAATGAACCTGCAACACAGGAACCTGCCCTTGACTGGGAATTTAACCCTTAACTCTTTGGTGCATAGGCTAGCGCTCTAACCACTGAACACACCAGCCAGCGCCTGGTTTTGTTCTTATTCCTGCATTCAGAACCATCCCTTTTATGTCTGTGCTGTAGTTCGATCACCCGAGCCAGGTTCTGATCCCGTTTCTAAATGCCTGCTGGAGATTACTGTCTGGATACCTCTTTATCATCCCAAAATTTCCACGTCCAAAGCCTGACGGCAAGACTCTCTTCCCAAAACTTTGTTCCACGTTTCAACCTCTGGGGCAGCGGTGCTGCCATTTCCTCACTCAGCTGGGCTTGAAAGCTTCCTCGCCTACTTTTCATCTTTCATATTCATTCATCAGGCTCTGGTGATTGATACCCTGGTTTGTTTCCTTCCGCTCCATCCCCATGACCAAGCAAGCATTACACCAAGCTCATTCATAATCAGCCTATGTCTCCTCTCCACGCCGCTCCACAACTGCATGCTCTGCCCACTGCCTCATCGCTTCCCGCTCCAAAATAGCCGGAGATGCCTGCTCTCTGTGACGTGACCTCGGGGCAGTGGCTGCCCCAGGCCCTCCGCAAGCCGAGCACTGCCAGCACGCCAGGCCTGCTCTGGCCTCGTCTCCTCACGGTCACACAGGGGTGCCTTGGCCTCACCTCTGCAGCTTTGCAGCTTTCTCCTTTGACCAGAAATCCCTTCCTCTTGCTTCCTGGCCTATTGGAATGACGTCCTCTCAGTTCAAAACCCACCTCTTCTACTAACTTCTCTTTGTCCTCTTTTCTTGGGTGCCTTCCTGTTCTCCCACACAGTCCAGTGGGTTCTGTTTTTTACTGTTTCATAGTCCCTACATTATAATATCTTTGTCCTTTATTAACTAAAATGTCATGAAAAAGAATGAAACCATCGATATGAGTGCACTGAGGGTGTTTTGGAGGAAAAGGTACAATGGAAATCTCAGGTGTTAACAATAAGCTAAATGTGAGGAGTTTGAGGAGCCCTGTTCTCACAAACCTGGCTACGTGGGGAAAAGACCGTAACTACGTAGTGCTGACGGTGAGTGACCGATGGGTGTCTCTGTTTCATTAATGACATCTGTGATGCCGCCTGCACTTGCCTGTATGTCAGAATCATAAAGGGAGGAAGTTTGAGGAATGCTATGCTTTGAAGAACACGGTATGTCTATCTTCTAATTCCTGCTACAAATAAGCTCTACAAAGGCACCTGCCCAGAGGACTTCAATGCTTAGTCTATGCCCAACTCCTTCTCGTTTTCTTCCTGAGCATGAGGGAGATTAGCAGGAAGCCTGCCTCTTATAGATTGAGTTCAGCCCGGCGTCCGGGGACTGCACTCTCGCCCACACCACCGGCTCCTCTGAGGGACGAGACACAGCAGTGAGCGCACCGAATCCCAGCCACAGTAGCTTTCCTCTGCGGCCACGTCACCACTTTTTGTGTTTGTCTCACTAGACCTGGACGTGGGTGGAGATTGGAAGGAGGGGATGTGCAGGTCTAAAAGGGTGGACGCCACTCCCCAAAAGCTCAACTCTGAGAACACAGACAGAGCAAACAAGCTGTAGGTGGTGGTACAGTCATCCGACAGCTTCCTTTTTACAGCTGCAAAATGTTGCATCAGGCAGTCAGTCTCGACTTCATTTTGCTTCGGTAAATACAAATGCAGCCACGCTAAGTGCCATCAGCAACGTGAGCTCTCACCATGTAGCCACGTTTGTGAGAACAGGGCCCCCAAAACTCCTCCACATTTAGCTTTCATGGAAGCTATTTTGAATGAAAAATGTTATTTCACATGTTTCATAGATGGTCATACGTGTTTGTCACATAAAACCGTGTGCACACACACATTCTAAGTCATGTCAGAAAATGAGGGTGTTGTCTGCCCTGCCTCGGCCTGTAAGAACACCCTCCCGGACTCCTGCTCCGTCACCGGAGAGCAGCACAGCTGGGTGCCCGGCCGCCGGGAGAGGGATGCGCATGTGCTTTGTGTGACACAGACTTATAAACACAGCCAGAGCCCTGAGGAGTACACAATATAAATGCTTTATTGCTAGCACAGAGGTTTCTTCTTAAGTAAATTAAAAGAAATAAATCTTCATTTTCACATTCTATATTGCAGTTCGAAGGTAACTAGCTGGTTAATGGGTATGTTCACTTGGACACGCGCTATACGGGGAGAGCATGACATTCACACGGAGGATCAGACACGTGGCATCCCTCGAGGCATCAGGCCACGGAATGCACTGTCGTAGGTAAGTAACAGCAAGGAGGGATTTCTTTAAAACGTGAACGGACAAGGGTTAGAAAGGGAACCCGGTATGGTTAGAAAGCAGAAACAGTTAAATACAGAAGGCTATATATGGGTTGCCCACATTCCATATACTCTAGGTTATGTTTGGTACTTTTAAATAAATGATCTTCCTCTAGGTTAGAGATGGGGTTGGATTTGGCAGCTGGAAGGAGGGAAGAAGGAAAGAAAGCTGACACTGCTCACATCTCACTGGTGGGCTCACGGGAAGGGAGTGCGTGGCTGGGCGGAAAGGGGGCCAGCCTGCTTCTCACCCCCGCTGGGGAGGCCGGGGGGCTGAGAGGCAGGAACGGTCCGTGGAGGGGCCACTGCGTGTGGCAGAGGAGCTCTGGTGCAGCGTGGCGACCGGGGCACACTGGAACCGTGCCAATGGGAAAGAAGACCGCCAGGCTTGGCCAGATTTCCCAAGGTTCCTGCCAGTGGAATTGGGGCATTTTAAGGCATGAGAGGCCAACACCCATAGCACTGGGGGGAGCCACTGGTGGCGCAGTGGGGGCTGGGGTGCAGGAGAAACTATTGATCCAACCGCAGAGGTAATCCACTTAGTTAAGAATTGTCCAGCGGTGTTGGAAACAAAATTATTTCTGCAAGGCACCCAGCATTGCCTTTCTCCAAATGCTCGAGCCTACTCAGATTGCTTTGGTTGACTTTAAAGATAAACTTTGGAAAAGATCTTATTAATCTATGAGAACAACCCACTCCCTGCCTTATTCTAGAATAACCAAGGAATCAAATGCAGCTGTGCACCCCCTCCCCCAAACATGCCCAAGCTCAGAAGCTGGGAACTACACACGATCTCTGCATCCCCACCTTCCTGGTCCTGCCCTCGTGCTACCCGTGGATGTGAGAAATCCAGGCTGGGTCTGGAAAATCCCCAGTTCCTCCTTCCTTCCTAGTGTATCTGCAGTGCACCAGCTTCTGGCATCGTCGGTCTGGCCTGGCTCTAACTAAAGCCATTTCAATATTTTGCTTTGAAGAAATGGATAACATGAAATGGTAATTTGGCTGCAAAACCTTGGAAAATTGTTCCTGGCCCAAACATCTGCCCCAAATGAGCTCAGCTGAGCTCTCCTCGGAGGAGCAGGGGCAGGGGAGGAGCAGGGGCAGGGGAGGAGCAGGGAGCGCCTGGACCGGGAAAAGGAAGCCGGCGGGAAGGCTGCCTTTCGGTAGGAGGAAGGGTCTTGTGACAGAAGGCATCCAATAACACAGCTCCCCATTCAGCCCCACCTCAGAGAGATCCTGGGTGTGCCGGTAGTCGCCCTCTTTCCTTCATCCCGCCCTCCCCAATATTTGGTATCGTTAGGTGATCCCCTACAGAGTGCCAAGAAACTGTGCCCAGCTGGCTTGCTTTAGTGATGCAGTGACCGGCCTGGCCTATGTGTTATCATTTTCATCTTTAAATAAGGACCAAGTATCAACTTTGGATTCCTGAGAGCTGGGCCCCTCAGGGAAAGCAGAGAGGGGGGTCGTGCAGGCGGCCTTCACCTTCCCTCGTGGCCTCCTTAGGAATTCTTCTGGGGGATCTTTACCGTCACAGTCTTCACTTCGGAGTACTCTCGCAGGCCGAATTCGCCCCTGAAAACGGAAAGGGACAGTGTCAGACACCAGGCCGGGCAGCCCCACGGGAGATGCCAGAGTCCGGGGAGGTGCAGCTTGTCACCTGCTACCAGCGGGCCCTGGGGCTCCTGTAAGAATTCCTAATGACACCCAGCCCCTCGTGCGGGCTGGGGAAGCGTCATCTATGAGCAGCCACCGTTTCTTAAAGGTAAAGGATGATCTGTCCTCACAGTATTACACACAAAGGCCACACTTCCCAACTACTCAGAAACAGGCCAGAGGTTCGCCGTGGCCAGCAGTCACCAGAGACCCTGGCTGTGCTCCTGCTGGGCACCACGGTCAGCGGCAGACCCAGTGTCTAATGCCTGGGCTGTTTCTACCGCAGGGGCACCGGCTCCTCAGGACCATGGCGTGCTTTTCTCTTCCAATCCCTGTCCTGCCCCTGGGCCCAGGATGCGTCTGTGCTCCGATCGCTCTCCCAGAGAGCGGGTCCACTCTACCTGGGAGGAGACCAGGAGATCCCCAGGCTAAGGGCCTCTGGGTTTGGGATTCTAAATCCCTTCTCGTTGGCTCTTAGATCTAATACATGGAAATGAACCCCCAAGGCCTATCGCGGCAGAGCACAAATCACCTGAAATGCCTGAAAAACATCATCCTGAATAAACAATGTCCGCAGCCCTCACAGTAATCAAAAAAACTGACTGAAAACGACTGGGGAGCATTTGAGAGCTTGCTCCTTGGCATATATTGTCAAACCAACTCTTAGGGAAAATGTTTTAGAAGATGGGAAGTGGCAGTAAGCTGTCATCCACCCCCTCACCCCCTACCCCCGCCCCAGACTCTCTTTCAGCCACTTTCCTTCCTGGCTCACAGTGACCTCTGGGATCTTGGTTATAGATCCAGGATTGTCATTCATCTGGTGAGCAAACATAACTGAGCTATGACTATGGGCAGCACTGCACTGGGCTGGGCGAAGAAGGAACTAAATAACAGCTCCAGGCTCTGAGGAGCGTGCCGGTGGCTGGGCTGAGAGGAGGGTGGGAGCTGGTCACCCGGCCAGGTGGCCACAGGAGACTGCGGCCGCCCTCCCCAGCCCTCTGGACACTCTCAGAGGCGGCTTGCAGCCACTGCTCTCAGGCTGCTGGGGTGGAGTGAAGCCTTGTGGCTATGATGCAATTTGTCTTTATTTTTCTTCTCTAGCCCCTCCCATCCTTACCTCTTTTTAATTGTCTTTTATTCTTTTCTTGATTTCACTGTAAAACCAAGTATGTTCTATTTTTTCTTTAAAATGCTTGAATTTTTCTCCTTCTAGTCTCTGTAAAGTCACACCTGCATGAAGTTTTTCCTGATGCTCCACAGAAGCAGCTGCCCTCCCTCTGTGTTCACAGAGCCCTGGACCCACCTCCAGCACAGCCTGTCACCAGGAGGGCTGCCTGAGCTTCCATCTCCCCACGGGCTTGTATCTCACTGACCGGACTTCCTGCCCCACCATCCTAGTGCACAGCCCACAGCATCAGCTTCCTGTCCCACCAACCTAGTGCACAGCCCACAGCACCACTTCCTGTCCCACCAACCTAGTGCAGAGCCCACAGCACCACTTCCTGCCCCACCAACCTAGTGCACAGCCCACAGCACCACTTCCTGCCCCACCAACCTAGTGCACAGCCCACAGCACCACTTCCTGCCCCACCAACCTAGTGCACAGCCCACAGCACCACTTCCTGCCCCACCAACCTAGTGCACAGCCCACAGCACCACTTCCTGCCCCACCAACCTAGTGCACAGCCCACAGCACCACTTCCTGCCCCACCAACCTAGTGTACAGCCCACAGCACCACTTCCTGCCCCACCAACCTAGTGCACAGCCCACAGCACCACTTCCTGCCCCACCAACCTGGTGCACAGCCCACAGCACCACTTCCTGCCCCACCAACCTGGTGCACAGCCCACAGCACCACTTCCTGCCCCACCAACCTAGTGCACAGCCCACAGCACCACTTCCTGCCCCACCAACCTAGTGCACAGCCCACAGCACCACTTCCTGCCCCACCAACCTAGTGCACAGCCCACAGCTCCACTTCCTGCCCCACCATCCTAGTGCACAGCCCACAGCACCACTTCCTGCCCCACCAACCTGGTGCACAGCCCACAGCACCACTTCCTGCCCCACCAACCTAGTGCACAGCCCACAGCACCACTTCCTGCCCCACCAACCCGGTGCACAGCCCACAGCATCACTTCCTGCCCCACCAACCTAGTGTACAGCCCACAGCACCACTTCCTGCCCCACCAACCTGGTGCACAGCCCACAGCACCACTTCCTGCCCCACCAACCCGGTGCACAGCCCACAGCATCACTTCCTGCCCCACCAACCTAGTGCACAGCCCACAGCACCACTTCCTGTTCCACCAACCTAGTGCACAGCCCACAGCACCACTTCCTGCCCCACCAACCTGGTGCACAGCACACAGCACCACTTCCTGCCCCACCATCCTAGTGCACAGCCCACAGCACCACTTCCTGCCCCACCAACCTGGTGCACAGCACACAGCACCACTTCCTGTCCCACCAACCTAGTGCACAGCCCACAGCACCACTTCCTGCCCCACCAACCTAGTGCACAGCCCACAGCACCACTTCCTGCCCCACCAACCTGGTGCACAGCCCACAGCACCACTTCCTGCCCCACCAACCTAGTGCACAGCCCACAGCATCACTTCCTGTTCCACCAACCTAGTGCACAGCCCACAGCACCACTTCCTGCCTCCACCAAACCCCACTCCGGCATAAAGGCAGACCTGTGATTGCGGTGTCCCACTCTCTGTTTGGTCGCCTTCACAGCTGGACCATGTGTCAGGGCACAGGTGCACTTAGAAGTCTTATTCCTGTTTCTCAGCCAGAACAGGTTATATTCCCTAAGAGGAACCAAACTTGGCATATCTACAGATAAGGTAAGATGTTAGATTTTGGTGTCTCTCATCCCGCCATTTAAGAAAATCAGTTAGACTCACTCATTAAACAAACAGGGATTTCTGCTTTCGGGTGTCTATTTCCCTGCCTTGCTCTTTGGCTCACAGCAGCATTTCTCAGCGCAGCGTCCCCAGCCCACCTGCATGCGAACCACTCCAGGAGCCTGTTAAAATGCAGAGCCTGGGCCCCAGCACACATCTACTAAGTCAGAATCTCTGAGGGGTCCCCAGGTAGGCACGCTCAGCACCCCCTCCCCAGACCGCAGGCACTTCCTGTGCATGCGCGTGTTGTGCACGGACATACATGCACAACGCGTGTGTGCGCACCGTGAACTTGAGAAGCCCTTATGCAGAACATCCTAATAATGCTTCTCATCTTCAACGCTTGTGTCCTTCGTTTGTAAAATGCTGAGGTTCACGGCTTTCTTTCCTTTCCCTTGACGGTGACACATATTTTATAGCTCAGGCTCTTGTGTCTCAGGGGAGCCTGAATGAGGAAGGAAAAGGACGGGGCAAGTGAAACAGATGGAGTTAGCTGAGCAGGCGGAACTGAGAGAAACAGCCTTCTCTGACCCCGGAGTCAGAAGCCAGCCCGTCAGGTAACCTGCAGAGGGAGCCCTCTCCACAGTTCTCCCTGGGGGAGCACGCAGAGGCTCCCCAGCCCTCCGTGCAGCTTGTTTCAGGAGGTGCTCCCTCCTGTCTCTACTCCTCTCAGAGGTGGCAGGGAGATGGCAGGGACAGAAGCTGCATGGAGTTTGCAGGCTGTGAGGCAGACAGTTCCTTCCACACGCAGGGATAGGTGGGGTTTCTAGGACTGTATTAAATGAGAAGGAAGAGTGAGGCCGGGACAAGGCACGTTCTTTATATGAAGCGTTTCCTACCACGCAAGGTTAGTTAAGGAAGAGAAAGCATAGTTTGAGGGGCAAGCGGGGACAAAGAAGCATATAACTGAGCAAGATGAAGTGGGTCTCATCAAAGAGCTCTGCTCCCTAATTACTGTTTAACTGCCTGGGAAGGCCAGTTCACTACGTATAGTGCCTATAAGATGAGTCGAGCGCTGTTCTTCAGTATCTTGGCCCACTGTTCTGGGTGGTTCTGACACAGCCAGACTGTCTCCTGGACCATCTTTCTAGCAGGGGGAATGTTTCTGATAGGAGCAGACTGGACCTGGACTTCACAGCCTGATTCCCGGGAGGATGCTTGACCATGACGAGGGTCCAGGCCAAGCCTGGGATTACAGCCATCAGCCAGCGCTTACTTATTACAAGTATAGTTCACGCGCATGATTCACCCTGTTGATGACCCGTCACAGGAAAGTCGATGTGAGTAGCATTCCCAGAGCCAGTGACTGTTCCAACCTTTCAGAGCCTGGGGGAGCCCAAACCCAGGGGCGGGAAGCGAAATGACAAATGGAAGCAGAAAGCAAGGCCATGTGCAGGCTAAGGAGAGACACCTGGAGTATGTGAGGACTGTATAAAAGCTGAGGAGCACTAATGGCTGAGCAAAGAGCATCCAGACTGGCTCTGGGTTCTGGCTGTAAAGCAAGTGAGGGGTGCTGAAGCCAGAAGCAAAGGTTCAAGCAGGAGTGGTTCCTCCCTGGCATCACCAGAGACAGCACAGAAGTTGGTGATACTAGCTGGAATTTAGGAAAAATTCTGCCACACTTCCAAAGTAAGATATTTATTAAGAAAAAGGAGGATCACCTGCATAGCACTCATCTACAGTACTTGATCAATAATGATGAGAGCAGCTAACATTTTCTGAAGGTTGGCCAGACACTCTGTTGGATGTTTGGCATACTTAATGCTAACATTTAATCCTCACAGCAACGCTTTGGGGCAGGTACTATAATTATACCCATTTTATAGATGAGGAAACTGAGGCTTAGTAAGATTAAGTAACTTGCCTAAGGTTGCACAGGTATTAAATGCTACAGCCAGGATACACATCTGAGCAGTGTGATTCTACAAAGTCTCCTCTTTGCCTCAAAGTTACATCTACTTTATGGTTTAATGGCTAGGGGCTGGAAATGACCAGTTAAAGTATCTTAACACATTACGGACCAGGACTGGTAGTTTTATTGCTAGCTTTGCCCAGTGGTCAGATAAGTTTCTATTGAACAAGTACAAAAAACGTTTTACATAAATGTTAAAGGCACGCTTTAAAATTAAATACCCATTGCATTTTGAAGTTATTTATTACATGTTCTTACAAGCTAATGTCTTTTTAAAGTATGATACTTTGTAAAACACTGTGTAATATGAAGTGAGAATTCTCGTGATCCGTCCGCAATTTGTTAAGCATGTAGCCCTTCTGTGTTAGTCTTATGGGTTCACTGCACTTTCCCCCCAAATCACACTTATTTCTCCCACAGTGTCTTTACTTACTCCTCTCACACTGCTTCCTTGGCTGATCTTATGGAAACTAAGTGCATTTAGAGCCACTGAATCCCAGGTTCAAATCTCAGATCTGCCATTTACTGGCTCTATGACTTGTGCAAGTACATAACTCCTCTAACCCTTCATTCCCCCTCTAAACTATCTGTAATATAAAGCAGTGATGGGCAACCTTTTGAGCTTGGTGTGTCAAACTTGGCAAAAAAACTGAGCATAACTCGGGTAGTGTGTCACTTTGAGGAAAAAACATTATTTCGCAAATGTTTCATCCTCAGGAGCAGCAAATGTTTCATCCTCGGCATGTGGCCGCCTCAGCAGCCGCGTGTCATCAGAAATGGCTACGCGTGTCAGTGCTGACATGCGTGTCATAGGTTCGCCATCACTGATATAAAGACAAGTATTTATCTTAAAGGATCATTGTGAAAATTGAATCAGACATTAGGATACAAGTTAGCATAAAGCCAAACACAGATAAGGCATTTAACTAATGGTATCATTATTGTTACTACAAATTCCTTCTAGCGGGTCATCTTCTTATAATCTCTGCCCAAGCATCCTCTTGTGCCATGAATCTTGGCCTTAAACACCCTGGGATTTCCTCAGCTCCCACAGAATGCCCCTTGAAGCCCTTTGAGATTTGGATTAAACCACTCATTCATGCTATGCACTAACGCTGCATTTCCAGACTCAAAGAACCTACAGGTGCTGAGCAGGTGAGTGAATCAGTTGTGTGTAAAATGAATGACAACCAATACTCAGGTCCCACGAGCAACAAGAGGGGTGGGGAAATGGCGAACTGCAGAGCTCACAGCTGCAGCAGTTCTATAGGGAGAAGGAAATAAGTGAGGAATCTAGATTTATTTAGAGCCTCCTCATTGTTGAATGGACGGTAAAGATTTTTAAATGTGAGGCAAAACAAAACATTGCCAGCCACCTTCGTACCTGGGCTAGCAGTTGGTGACCTTTGTTTTAAACACTCCAAACTTGGTTTGGTCCCTGGCTATTCCATATTTGTTGTACCTTCACGCTTTTGTTCTTGCTATTTTCTCTGCCTGGAATGCCTGCTCCTAAAAAACTCTCTGACCCCATCAGGTGAGATTAATTGGTTCTGCCTCTATACTTACAAGATGTTTGACATACTTCTCTAATGGCCCTTATAACATGGCATTGCTGGTACATTAACTTTTCCCCATTCCCACCTCAGATGAGAGAATTGTCTTTGTTCATCTTTGTAACATGCAGCACGGAGCTTAGCTTACAGTGGTGTACGTTCAAGCAAATGCTTGTTTAATGAGTAAGGTAATGAGAGTCCTCTTCTATGCTAAGAACCAGCTACTTTGGACACTTACATTTCTCTCCCATTTCCAGACATCTTGAATCCCCCAAAGGGGCTCTGGGCATTTAAGGCATTGTAACAATTGATCCTGAAAGAAGAAAACAGTGCTACTGTTAGTGTGAATTCTGCTCGCACAGAAATAATCCCACAGGCATGATACCTCTTTTGTAAATTTTATTTTTATTTCCTTTGTTTCAGATGGAAAATTGATAATTCACTTGGATTTCCTGATCTAGCCAGTAAAGGCTGCATCCCCTCTCAGGGTGATGTCTGCTGCTTTGGGCCTTCCCCATCCTTCCAGAGGACACATGTGTACTTCACCCAGGCTCTGGAGAATGGCAAGGCCCCCGTACCACCCCTGGAATGTGTTATGGCCAGAATGATGACACAGACGAATCTTACCAAACAGTCCCAGCTTGCATTGCAGAAGACACTGTGAGGGCCTTGTTGATGTCATTGGTAAAGACAGCGGCTACGAGTCCGAAGTCGGAGTTATTGGCTCTTTCGATAACTTCATCCATAGTCTTAAACCTCAGAATTTCCTGAACAGGGCCAAAGATCTGCAACAAGATAGTTTGCCTCAACATCATTGCTATGCCATTCCTTCGCCTGCTCTCCACATTTCAAAGAAAATGTTCTCTGCCTTCATTATTTAAATAACTAGAGGCCCGATGCACAAAATTCATGCATGGGGGAGTTTCCCTCAGCCTGGCCTGCATCCTCTCCAATCCAGGACCCCTTGGGGGATGTCCGACTGCCAGTTTAGGCCCGATCCCAGGGATTGGGCCTAAACAGTCAGTCAGACATCCCTCTCACAATCCGGGACCGCTGGCTCCTAACCGCTCACCTGCCTGCCTACCTGATCACCCCTAACTGCCTCTGCTTGCCAGCCTGATTGCCCCTCACTGCCCCCCCTGCCAGCCTGGTCACCCCCAACTCCCTCCCCTGCCTGCCTGGTCGCCCCTCACTGTCCCCTTCTGCCAGCCTGGTCGCCCCTCACTGCCCCCCTGCCAGCCTGGTCGCCCCTCACTGCCCCCCCCCCGCTGGCCTGGTCGCCCCCAACTGTCCCCCCCCCATGCCAGCTGGGTCACCCCTCACTGCCCCCCCTTCCAGCCTGGTAGCCCCACGCAGCCTGCTGTTCACTCGTTGTGTGAGGGTGTCCTGGCCAATTTGCAATTACCCTTTTATTAGTATAGATGTTTATGTTCAGCAGCACAAAACTGGAAAATATCCCAAACTTTGCAGAAATAGATTACACAGGAGTCTATCCTTAGAGTGTGTTTGATGCCCCATGCCCCACCCTCCCTGGTGTCACTTGGTCCCACTGTGTGTACTTCAGCTGTGTCTCTGAGCCTGGGCAGAGCCGAGGAGGCACTGTTCTGGCTGCTGGCTGACCTGCGTGGTCCCTCTGCTGCATTACTGTGAGGATGCCTGGATGCCTTTCCTTTCGTGCTTAACAGCCTGGTGACCCCACAACTGGCTATTTTGATTATTCTGTTGGCTAATAACAATTGCAATCATGCAATATGTCACCTACCTTCCCTGTCTTTTTAACTTTTTCTTGAAACAGAGATTTGCGTAGCCATGTTTATTGCTATAGTACAATACATACAAAATAGAAAACGCTAATATCATTGTACTAGAAATGCTCTGGAAAACATGCCAAAATGTTAGAATCTTGTATTTGATACCTCCTCCTTGGCAATGCGCATGTCATCAGTCACGTTGGAAAACACCGTGGGCTCGATGAAAAACCCCTTCCGGCCCAGCCCCTTGCCGCCACACTCCAGCTTGGCGCCCTCAGCCACACCGCTCTGGATGAGCTCCAGGATCTTGTTGTACTGCTTCTTATCAATCTACAGACAAAATTGCCAAGTGACTCCAAGTAAAATCTTCCATGAAAACAGAAATAAGCATGTTCTCAGGAATCATTTGTGTTTTTAAAAAAGCTTCATCATATCTAGTCAAATCATATGGAATACTATTATTTAAACATTTTTTATCCATGGAAAATGGCAATTTGTTTGGTTCAAACAAATATATCAAGAATTCCAATAAATGAACGGCTCTGATGATATCACTAAATCAGATATACCAGTTTAATGTTTAAACAACGTTTCTAAGTGATGGAGACACTGGTGAATTGATTATTCACTGTGTGGAGGAAAATGGACTTCTATAGCCAAAATGAAGAGTTTAACAAGTTGTACTGATACTAAAAAGATGAAAACAAGAGATGAGCTAATGCAACCTCTTTACCTCAAATCCTATTGGGGTAAATTTTTAATGGAATGTTCCACCTTTAGAGAAAAGGGTTAAGTTTAAAGAGTGAGGCCTAGCTTCCTACTCCATAAAATAAGGTCAGTCTTGCTTTCCAAAAGTTATAGGCTTATCATGCAATTATTATGGTAAATAATATAAAAACTGACATTCTCCTGAGTTTCAAATGCTCAGCTAGAACCGTGGTCGGCAAACTGTGGCTCACGAGCCACATGCGGCTCTTTGGCCCCTTGAGTGTGGCTCTTCCACAAAATACCACGGCCTGGGCAAGTCTATTTTGAAGAAGTGGCATTAGAAGAAGTTTAAGTTTAAAAAATTTGGCTCTCCAAAGAAATTTCAATCGTAGTGCTGTTGATATTTGGCTCTGTTGACTAATGAGTTTGCCGACCACTGAGCAAGAATATCAGTCTTCTCTCAAATGGCCCCACAACTGAGAAGGTGTTGATTCTTATTAGGAAAACCCAGGCTCTAGTGGCCCAGATGAGATCTGGTCCACGCATTCTTTACAAATTCTCAGCCTCTATCTACAGTTTAAAACCAGAACTCCATCTGGAAATACGCCTTGATGACTGTGGAAAGCCTGCAGCGCTAAGGAGAGCAGGCTGCAGGACTTTTGTGGCCTCCCCATCCACCACAGTGCATGAGGCACTCAGCGTGAGAGACAACTGTATGGTCTTCAAGTCCAAACATTCACAATCTACAAATGGTCTCCCCAGGCGCATCAGGGGGGTGGAGAGAACCCTTAGCAGCTGAGAAAAGGATATATGGCTTCTGAGAATGAGAGAGGCCCAGCCTCCTTGACTGTGGCCTCTGCAAGAATGTCTGAAGTCAGGGCTGGGACTGGGTTCTCATGGCAAGATCCACCGTGTCATGACTAGGTCTTCCTTTAGGGCTGAGCGACTCCAACTTACCCCCAAAGTTGAGAGTATCCTTAAGGTAACTCTAATCCTTTTGTTTTCCAGAAATAAAATTGAGATATGGAAAGAGAATCTAAGACAGAAGCAATGCCTCACCGGCCACACTTCCAGCTGTGAAGGTGAGGCAGAAGAGTGAGGAGGCAGCGGGATAAAGGAAGGTGGTGCTTTGCTGGGTCCCACTAAGTGACCAGTTTCTGTGCTCACCAGGGATAAAGTAAAGAAAGGGCCCGGGCCGGTATGGCTCAGTGGTTGAACATCGACCATGAACCAGGAGTTCACAGTTCAATTCCTGGTCGGGGTATATGCCTGCATTGTGGGCTTGATCCCCAGGAGGCAGCCGATCAAAGCTTCTCTCTCATCATAGATGTTTTTCTCTCTCCCTCTCTCCTCCTCTCTAAAATCAATATTTATTAAAATGTAAAGGAAGGGATGGTTCATGATTTCTCTACCTGGGGTCCCTGCTCAGTGGTGGGGTCAAAGGGACTCCCCACTATGCGCCTCTTGGCCCGCTCCACGCTTCTCCTCACGAACTCCTCGTAGATGGACTCCTCCACGAAGATGCGCGAGCCCGCAGTGCAGCACTGGCCTTGGTTGAAGAACACACCCTGGTGAGCCTGCTCCACCGCGTGGTCCACTGCAAGAGGAAAGGCACGTTCCCAGCACTGCCTCACCTGTGAGGGGCCGTCCGCGAGCCGCCCCTCCCCTCACAGCCCAGGCAGGGTCAGGCTGCCCACGGGGCACAGGGCGAGTAACTGTGAGAGCCCTGGACTGAGAACGCAACGTAGTTGTGGTTCTAATAGACCCTGATGTTGCTGGCTGTGTTAACTTAGGCGTCTTCACCACTTTGAGTCCCAAACCCCAATTCACAGGGGTTGGCAGATAACGTAATGGTATGAATCTGCCCGATAGTAAAACCATGTGAGGGACGCTGGGAAGGAAAGCCACCACATTTGGCTATTGCTATGCATGGATATAAGCCCATGATTGCCACATTTTGAATTTTAAGGAAAAACAGAAATCAATACTTTTAATGTACAGTTTTTGTTTTTTTAAGCACTGTGTAATATCTAGACTATAAACATAGTAAGAATGGCATATGGCCTGTGACTACCAGTGTGCAACCCCTAATCTATAGGGCCTTGTGGCTGTATGTTTAATTAATATTTTGGTGAATTTAACTGTAACAGTGATGGCTTTTCTTTGAAGACATCACATTTCCTCTATTTTCACAGGGATTTGTATAATAGCCTGTGATAGCGCTTTCATTTCCATCGCTTATATTTCAAGATAGAATTAAATCTGGTGTGCGCTAGCTGCTAAATGACTGAATCAATCCATCAACATCAGGTCAATGAAGTGCCTACTCCTTGGGAGGATTTAGCTGTAAGAATTCTGATCCCCTGGCATCTAGTATAAAACTGAAGCTGAACTCCTTGCACATTCCCAGCTGGGCTGGAATGCAGGCAATCTGCTCCCTGTTCTCCCCAGTGGTGAAAGTGGGGAAGCAGCTCTGCCGGGCAGGATGTGGGGAAGGAAAAGGATGGCTGAAAGAGACTGGGAATGTCATTCCCTGGACAGTTTTTCAAAACAGAGAGACCACACCTGTGCAGAGTGAACCAGACAGTATCCTGCCTGGAGACATGGGGCTCCCTCGGCTACTGCTTCAAGCCTCCCTAAAGCCCCACTGCCAAGGCGGAATCACCTCCAATTTGGGTCTATTCACACAGAGCTGACCACCGTGTGTTGTCATCCTGACTGAGTGTCACGGGAGCAACAGAAAGGGGTTGGGCTGACCAAACAGAGGAGAGGCTGTGGGTTTGGAAAAATATTGGCTAGTGAAGAATTTTCTAAATGACCTACAAAACCACTAGGCACACTTGAGAAGTTTCAGACTTCTTGAAACTAGCCAGGGAGGTTATATTTCAGGTGTTCAGATCGCAGCACATTGGTCTTTCTAGTATATAGCGCTGACCAAGCCTTCACCTCCCCCGCTTCCACCCTATTCTACACCATCACAAGGTCAAATGGCTTATTAGTGTCTAGAAAATAAATCCTATTCAGTTCCACATTGATAAGTGCTCTTTTCCTATATTAAACTATTTTCCCCTCGAAGGAAGAGTCCAGATTCTTCTTGAGTGCCCCTTAGCATTAAAGATCTTTTTCTCAGTGTCCTGTCAAAAGCTAAAGGAGTTCATCACCAGTATTACATGAAATGTTGAAGGGTATTACTTAATAAAAAGATGAAGTAAAAGAAGGAAAAAAATGATCAAGATTATGAACAATAAAATGGCAATAAATACACACCTATCAGCAATTGAATCCAAAAATCAAAATAATTGAACAAAATAAAGTGATGAATGAAATGCAAACAGAGGCATGGACACATAGAACAAACTGATAAATCTCAGAGGGAAGGGGGATGAGGATAGGGGTGTGGGTGAGATTAACGGGGAACTTATATGCATATATGCATTACCTATGAACACAGATCATACAGTGGTGGTGAAGGCCTGGGGCAGGGCAGGAACTGGGTGGAGGGGGGCAATGGAGGGGAAAAAGGGGGACATTTGTAATACTCTCAACACTGAAGTTTTGTGTGTGTTTTTAAGGGAGATACGAGAGATCACTGAAGGGTATGTGCCGGAACACATATGAGGCCTGTGGTTGACTTACAATCAGCATCTGCAAAAATAATATTGGGACTTTTCCCTCCAAGTTCCAGAGTTACTCGCTTCAAATTACTTCTGCCAGCTGCTTCTTGGATAAGCTTTCCAACCTGAAAGGAAATGGAGAGAGGTTTCACACACCGTGCATTGAGATGGTCAGTGGCCTGAGCCAGCTCTGGGCAACAGTGGCAGGCAGCAGAAATGGACCCTGCAAAGCAAACCCACCCACTGATGACACAGGAACTGCTCCTGGGGTCAACTTGTGCAGACAAGATATAAGTTAGTGCCTCAGTGACTAGGAAGCTGTCAGCTCCTTCAGAATCTGCCTCAGCTAGAAAGAGCTCTCTTGCCCACAGGGATGCCCTCCCCTGGGCATCCCTCATCCATCCACTGAGGGCCGGGGTATGCAGGCCTGCTCTCTCAGCCCACCGCAGGCCAACTCCGCAAGACCATATATGCTCAGCCAGGCCGCCTATGGTTGGCTGAGGACGTCAGGCCTGCACTGCAGCTTGGCTTCCCCTGTGTCCACTCCCCTTCAGCAGGGAAACCTGATAAACAGCCTGCATGCCAAACCCCACCTCAGGGTCTTCTGGAGAACCTGACCAGTAACGGCGCCACTCTCCTGGAGGGCAGAGGTCACTTTATGGAAAGCACTGAGCCACCATGTAGGCAGTTTGCTCTAGTTGAGATGAGAAATGCTACCTGTGCCTGGATCCACCGAAAATTGAGTATTTTGAAAGCCTGGAGAAGAGAAATGCTGAATTTATGTTGGATTCCTCCAGCCGCGTGTTGAGATCCTCAAGCAGGACTAGTAATTCCTCGAGCAGTGTTGAGTCACAGCTAAGAGCAGAGGCTCTGGGGCCTGAGTTTCTTTTACTGATTCTATCACTTATTGTTTGATCTTGGAAAATTTATTTAGCTTCTCTGAGCCTCGGGGTTCCCTCCTCTGTAAATGAAGCTAAAAACAGTATCTGGTGGGTGGGTGGGAAGAGATCAACCAAAGAACTTGTATGCACGCATGCATAACCCATGGACATAGACAACAGGGTCGTAAGGCCTGGGTCCGGAGGCGGGACTGAGCTAGAAGGGGTCAATGGGGGGATGGGAGAGGGGAAGGGGACATCTATCATACTTTCAACAATAAAGATTTTTTTCCAAAAAAAAAAAATCAATGGAAAAAAATAGCACAGTATCTGCCTCAGAATTTAGTTGTCCTGAGGATTAAGTGATGTAAAATATCTGGGCCTGAGAACCCATGTGCAGGCGTGGGGAGCCAGGGCCCCTCTCCCTCCACCTCTAGTGCAGAGGAGGAAATGATGGTGCGGGAGGGCCCCAGCCCATTCACAGCAGGTCTCGTCCTGCATGGACATCCTGTCCATGGACATCCACTGTTTCAGGAATGCTGTGGAAGGTCTGAGGACCTCCCACACCATCCCCTCCTCCTCTGGATTAGCTGGCTTAAATGCTTTGTGGTTGTAGTCTAACTCCACCTCATGGCAAAAGTTTTAGAACATACACTCTCCTTCTGAGGAAACCCAATCTTGGGGAACAAACAGCGATGTCTCTGAAAGAGGTAAAATTAGAGCCTCTTTGCTTGTGGAACAATGTTAGTTAACAAGGGGTTGAGAAACGCCTACATCTGACCCTAAAGATGAATGGGCAGACGTCAGCCCACCAGCCACATTGCTCCTTCCCTGCTTTGCCAGTTTGTCTCTTCTGCGACGAGGTAAACTCCCCATGAAGACGGGCTAACAAAGGCCCAGTTCTCAGGCAGACATACTCTGTCTCTTTCAAGAAGAAAAGACGAGTACACCAAGGAAAGGAGGATCGGCCCTCTGTTCCAGGGACCATCAGCGGGTGGGAATCATGACAGAGGCCTGAGGCCTCGCAGGAGAGAGAAGTAGCACCCACAGGCAGCTGGTAGCAGCATCAGGGGCATCCCCAGGAGGCTGTGTCTACAGCTGCCTGTTCTGAGGGATTTCAGTGTGTGTGGCTCTCTCTGCCCTGAAGAAACCATATTAATTGATGGGGACTCATTTCAAAGTCCAGAAAGATAGACAAGTGCTTTCTCAGAGGAAATAATCACTGCAGTCATGAATGTCATGACTCATTGTATTAAAAAACTAACATTTATTGAGTTAATGTTAGACATTTACACGCATTCACTCATTTAAGACTCTCAAAGCCCCTAAAAAGTAGGTACTAACTCATTTCAAAGGTGAGAAAACTCAAGAGTTAGACATCAATGGATGTTACCTGGTTACCCAGCTGGCTCCGGGCAGAACCTGTTGGACTCTATGAAGGCTGAATCCAGAGCACAAGTGTGGCTCTCACCCTCTCCTTCCCTCCCTTCCCCCAACACTCTGCTCTGGCTGCCTGCCTTTCTGTGCATACTGAGCAGCTAATGTGTATCTCTTCCTCCCCTAAATCATCCTCAAACTCCAAACTGATTTCAAAGTGAGTAGAAATTTCACCTTTTGTAGACACAAATGATTATCTTAAATATTCTGCCTTCAGATAGACATTTTTAAAAATAAGCAAAAGCCAAAAATCATGGATTTTATACAGTGTAAGATTAAATAAGTGTTTGGAGTTGGTAAAGAGAGTGTTGGCCTAGCGCAGTGGTCGGCAAACTCATTAGTCAACAGAGCCAAATATCAACAGTACAACGATTGAAATTTCTTTTGAGAGCCAAAAACTGACTTCTGCGCATGGGCCACGAAGTTTCAATCGCACTGTACGTGCGTGCCCGCACGTGGTATTTTGTGGAAGAGCCACACTCAAGGGGCCAAAGAGCCGCATGTGGCTTGCGAGCCGCAGTTTGCTGACCACTGGCCTAGCGGGCATTATGTTCTGTTAGCCCTACTCCCTGACCTTCCTCAAACCCTCTGTGGGTTGATATATATGTATTTTTTTGCCACTATGATTATTTTCATGGCTGCAGTAACTACACAAAATCTTGCTCAGTCTATGGTCATCAGAGAAGAATACCTAAGCATAATTTTTCCTGTGTCAATGCTTTGCCAGCCTTTCCTTAGAAACCAAATTCATGCTAAACACTGCAAGGCAAATCTCAGATGAATAATGAATGTCTTTCCTTTTCATCTTTGGAAGAAGGTCAAGTTGTAGCCCAGCCTCAGGAAAGAACTGGGTGTGTTAGGCGAGGGGAGAACCACTTCCATCTGGAGTGGCCGTAGGACAGGATACCCATTTCCTTCATTCAGACACATATTTCTGGCTCTCCTACTGTGTGTCAGGTGCAATGTTGGGCACAGTCCCTAGCAACAAGGAACTCCCAGCTAAGAGATCTCCCATGTAAACCTAGCAGGTGCTCAATAAGTGCAGTTTTGCAGTCCACTTAAAGGAAAATCTGAGTATGACTTAATATTAGATCTGAATAGATGAAATATGGTTCTGCAGCACTTCGTTGTAAGCCAGAGTCAGACCTCTCTGGCCCTTACCCATAGAATGGCCAGGATGCAATAACCTTCATTAATTATGGGATCAAGTATCATGTGCCTTCCCATGACATGCTCAGTTTCCAGGTCAGACTCTTTGGAGAATATATTGCTACTCATGAATCCTCCCTGCCAGTGGAGCAAGAGAGGTTAAGTGACCCCAAACAGGAGGCATGCCTCATTATCATTACCACGAGGGGGAAGAGGACATGGAAGGAGAACAGATGCAACTCAAAGCAGGGGATTCTTAATAGGAAAGAGCAATGTTTAAAAACAGTAAGTTCAAGTGAGAACTGACTCTGTGTCTGCTTACAAAACATGATAGGTCTTGTGCAAACCAACCTAAACTATTACTTACACAAATACCATGCAAAGGTTTCCCAAATTAAAATCTAGGGGGTTAAAAAGTCTAAGAACAAATGAAATATTGACATCAAACCAAGGCCTTGGATCCACCGGGCCACCTTAGATGGAAAAGTAATAAATAGGCTTCCTTGGGGATAGGTGCTACACTGGTCATACTGAACCCTTTCATATGTGATCAGAAGGTGGAAGGACGTGGTGGGATAGATGAGGCTGCAAGGACGCTCGGGTCTTCTAAGTGGTTAAGTCAATAGGGATGGACCAGAAAACCAAGCCTTATTCTGATCAAACAGGCAATCTGGGCAGTGAAACAGATAAACATATAGTTTGGGAAACATGCAGTATGGGAAGATAGATTAAACAGGATAAAGGCAAAGAGACCAAAATTTGAGTTCATCGTTATCTTTTATCCCCAATCAGCAAAGATATCACAATATACTCTTCTTATACTTCCTGCCCTATCTCTGGCTAATTATAACCATGCTCAGGTTTGTGGACTACAGTTTGGCCCATAGCAGTTGGAAGACCTACGTACAACAAACTCTGGCTTGGTCCCTAACTCACCTTCAATTTGGGAAAGCCACTTCAGCCCCCTGGGCCTCCGTTTCCTCGTCTGACAAATGAAGGCACAAGCCAAGCAGTTAATCTGTCCCTTCAGTCTCCAGGTTGTTGGAAGAGTTAAGCAAAGACCCAGAGGGCTCCTGGAGCCCTGCTCGTTTGGAGTCTATCCCCAATTCTTCTGCATTCCTCCAGCCTTGTGGAGCAGAAATAGTTTTTCAGCAGCTGCACTGAATGGGAGAAAAATCTGACCTTTTTTTTTTTTTTTTTCATTTTTCACATAGAGCTTATTATGGAAAAGTCACCGTGTTCCTATCATGTGGTTTCCTAACTTCACACTCCCTGCAGAGTCTCTCAGCTGTATCCATGTACCCCAAACAGGCAAGGGCAGGGCACCGGGACTCCCCCACACATCATGGAACTGGGCTAATTCTCAGCAGGAATGTTGGCACAGATCAACTCTGACTCCCATCCTGGTTTTGAATAGTCCTCGAGATTGATATCAGGAGCATCGCTGGACAAGCCACAATGTGCCAGAATCATGTTCACAGCAATGCACAGGGTAGGAAATGCGACTTGGCATTTTGCACGGAGAGTAATTAGTTACACAGGATAAAAGAGAACGCGATGGCTCTCCCTGCCCTTTGTTCAAGGCTGCTTCTCCCTGAACAGAGTTCCTAAAGTTGGGTGGATTTTTTCTTTTTATTAACTACCCATATCGAGATGGGTTTCTTCTCAAAGATATTTCTTTTTCTTGATTAATTACTTGTGCATATTAGAGTGAATTCCTTCTCAGAGATATTCTATCCTTTTTAAAAATAAAAAATCCTCTAGTCAAGAGCTCAATAAACTGGTTGAAGATGCCTGCTTTCTGCAATATGTTTTCATTTCTTAAACCTCCTTTCTTAGTTTTATTGTGCTCACTGGTTCTAACTAGGATGGGAAAAGAAATGCCAAAAATGTGTGTTATTGGATATTTCTTGTCTCTCTGAAATATTCAGAAATAACAGTCTAAATCAATCTGTTCGATTTCTAACAGAGAGTAACAGGACTGAGGCATCTAAATATCAACTTAAGCAATAACAGCAATTTCAAAACTTCATTTGTGAAATTCAGATTATGAAAACCAATAAAGCCACTAACGACATGTCCAGCCTCTTTCCCACTATTCCCACCACCACAGCCCCATCACTCTGCCACATGAAACCACCTGCCCTTCCCAGAAGGTGCCTGTCTTCGTGTAAGCTGCTTCATCTGAAATCCTTTCCTCCCCCATTTACTTGATACACCGAGTTCTTCAGGCCTACCACCTGTCACCTCGCCAGAAACACTAGCTTTCCACACCCACCTCCCCCGGGTTTAGGTGTCCACGCTCCACTGGCTGGTCCCACATAACTCACACCATTTTCATTTAATAGCTGTCTTCCCCACTAGGATGAATGTGTGGGCAGAGGGACCACACACACACACACACACACACACACACACACACACAATTTTCAACATGAGATGAGCCAATGGGCCAGACATGACAGCTGCTCTTGAGGTCTCTGAAAATCAGAGAACATGACATCTTTAGATAAACAGAAGTGAGAGACTGGGACACAGGACACCTACTTCCCAGGCTTAGCTTTGCCACAGCTGGCAGCATGGGCTGTAGCTTTTCTCTTCTCACTTTGGCTTAAATTTCTGCATCTTTCACGAAGGGCAGGTATTTGTGGTCCTGACTCCACATTGGAGTCCCCGCACTTAAAAGCTTTTTCTATGTCTGGGCTCTACTTTCAGAGAGTCTGATCTTTGTCCGGAGTGGGGCACACAGGCATGCGTTGGGTATTTTTCTTCAATCTCAAGAGCATTTCAATGTGTTGCTGGGTTTCAGAACCATGAGATTAAAGACTCTTTAAGGACATTTCTCTCCTACTGACTCTAACCTTTCATTGTTGGTCCTAGTTTCTAATTTTTTAACATTATCATTTATTGAGCACCTATTGTATACTGCTTGTTCTCACCAACATTACTTTATATAATCCTCATGACAACCCTGTGAGGCAAGAATTATTGCCCCATTGAAGCAAACAAACAAACCACAACTCAGGTCAAGAAGTGACTTGCTGACAGGCACCCAGCAGTGGCAGAGCCAGGAGTGGACTCCAAAGGCCCACACCAAGCCTTTTGCTCCACAATAGCTGCTCTCTGCGGTTCCTGCTTCTCTTCTCCAGATGTTCTCCTGGGATTAGATCCCCTCTGCTGTGAGTAGAATTCTCATAGCTAAACACACTACCCACAGCTAACGAATAGTCTAGATCAGTGGTCAGCAAACTCATTAGTCAACAGAGCCAAATATCAACAGTACAACGATTGAAATTTCGTTTGAGAGCCAAATTTTTTAAACTTAAACTTCTTCTAACGCCACTTCTTCAAAATAGACTTGCCCAGGCCCTGGTATTTTGTGGAAGGGCCACACTCAAGGGGCCAAAGAGCCGCATGTGGCTCGCGAGCCGCAGTTTGCCAACCATGGGTCTAGATCGACTGCCTGGCACACTTAGCCATTCTTTTGTTACATGACTGTCCCTTCCTCTGTCAGAAAAAAAATTTTTTTTAATCAAGATTTTGATTTTTTGGTCACTTAGATAGGAAGTAGCCTGATATACTCAAGTCAAGGTTACTTCATGTTAGTCCCACTAACTAGGTGAACTAAAGGGTGGGCATCTTAGAACCCTGTTCATGCTCAGCTGAGAGCTGAGGAGAGAATCCTGCATCCAGTCACAGAATCAGCTAGCAGGCGGAGACGACAGCATCCCTTTTCTCCCTCTTCGGTACTCCAGTTTAGATTACAGCATCGAAGGAGGAAAGGGAGAAAGCTAACCATTTAAAACATGTCCATCCAACGGTTTTGACACATCAAACTGGTATATTTGATGCAAATGCTGGATATTCACCAGTGGACTCATACAACCTTAGAGAGAGGCCCTTCGTCGTTTTTTAAAAAATAGCTAAAACTGGAGCTCGCTGCTTCCCCACCTGCAAAGAGGCAGAGGCTGCACAGAAGAGAGCTGACCCGGTCCATTACTCAGGCAGCAGAGAGGGTGTCCGTATCATGCAGCATGACATTCATCTCACTTAGGAAATGAAAGGGGAACCCCGGCTGCGTAAGCTGGAATCAGTGATAATACAGCTGTTAGCTACAAACATTTGCTTGGCACGAATCAATCTGGACTCTCCTGTAGTTCGCTTTGATGGTCTCTCTACTATCTTGTTGACTAATGATGAAATCATGGTTTGTTAATCTAAGTGAATAAAGAAAACACCGCACAAAGCAAAACGCAAACTGTTTCCCTATCCTTCACTGAGGCTGTTTATTGACTCTGTGTTTGTTAGAGCCCTTTCATATTCGCTTCTTAAATATTTACATGTATTGCCTATGTATTTAGCTGCATAAATAGAAATTAATTCCATCTTTAATCTGAGTGGCGTTGTTTGCTTTTTAAAGGCCTTTGCTGAAGTAAATGGGAAGCAGCCATCTGAAGTGAGCGTCTTGTTGCTGACTGATGGGCATTTGGTGATGTACCAATAGGTCCCTCTCCCTGGGGTGACCATAACAGGAGCCACGTTCAAATCCATATTTAAGTGACACGTGCCCTCTGAAAGCATCTATACAATTTTCCACGTAGCCTACAAAATTGGAAAAGGATAAATGGATACGAAAGTAAGTAGTATAAGCTGAAAAGGGGCTTGGGATTATGTGATCATTTGGTTTGCCTGTGAAAATTCTCCACCTGCCACCATTAATAGGGATAACTAGAGGCCCGGTGCACAAAATTTGTGCACTAGGGGTGTCCCTCAGCCAGGCCTGCCCCTTCGCACAGTCCGGGAGCCCTCAGGGATGTCCTACTGATGGCTTAGGCCCACTCAGCAGCTTGCCGGCCCTGGACAAGCGGCAGCGGCCATCAGTGGCTTGCCGGAGCCCCAGGCCAGCCCTGGGCAAGTGGCAGCTGCCTTCACATCCCCAACACTGCAAATCCCCACCCACCCACTGCACACACAGCCTGCTGATCGGTCGTTACTGTGATGGCATTCTGACCAATTTGCATATTACCCTATTATTAGATAGATTATAAGTTGGCTTTCATATTCTAGACAAATGCATCTCCCTCAGGCTCTCTATTGTCTGTCAATGATATCATCCCAGAGAGGAAACTAAGAGATTCTCCAGAGGCCACAGCATTGGTTCCCATCCAAGTGAATGTAAGCCTCTCCCTAGAGAGAAATATCAATAGACTCTGTCAGGAAAACATAGCTGAAATTTCCTCTATTCACACTGCTATAAGCCACTGCACTGCGAGTAATCCTAATAGCAAAACACTTCACAGGGCAAACTTCCACTGCATTCTCAAATTTTCTCTTCTCTTTCTTTCCTCTCTGTTCCCTCATTGAATATCTGCATCTTTGAAAATTGCATATTTCGGTCTTACTGTTCTTCCTACAAAGATAAAAACAATTCCTATGAATAAGTCAGTGAGAGAAAGATAGGTATCACATGATCTCACTCTAATTAACAAAATAAACTGATGAACAGAGTGGATCCAGAGAAATGGAAGCATGGAACAGAGTGTGGAATCTCAGAGGGAAGGTGGGGGAGGGAGGGTGGATGGCAGGTAATCAAATAAAGACCTTGTGTGCATATATGCATAACTCATGGACACAAACAGTGGGGTGGTGAGGGCCTGGGATGGGGGCAGGATGGGCTGAAGGGGGTGGATAGGGGAAAAAGGAGACATATGTAATACTTTCAACAATAGATTTAAAAAAAAAAAAGAAATTCCTATGTTATGTTATACTAGAGGCCTGGTGCATAGATTCATGCACCAGTGGGGTCCCTCGATCTGGCCTGCACCCTCTCAAAATCTGGGACCCCTTGGGGGATGTTGGACTGCTGGTTTCAGCCCGATCCCCGTAGGCCAGGCTGAGGGACCCCACTGGTGCACGAATCCGTGCACTGGGCCTCTAGTATGCATATAAGTTCTTTGGTTAATCTCTTCCTGCTTCCCTCCCTCCCCTCTTCCCTCTGAGATTCATCAGTCTGTTACATGTTTCCATGCCTGTGTGTTGAGCATCTGCACCCTGGTGGTCAGTTCGCATCATAGCTACTGGTAGAACGGTCAAATGGTTGAATGGTCATTTAAGCTTTTATATATATACTAGAGGCCCAGTGCACAAATTCACGCATGGGTGGGGTCCGGCCAGCCTGTCCCGATCGGGGCCCATCAGGGCCGGGCCATCTATGGGGAGGGGCCCCAGGAGGTTGGCTGGCTGGCCCCACCCCCGATCGGGCCGGTTGGCTGGCTGCAGTGTGTGTCATAGTGACTGGTCATTCTGGTCACTTGGCTTTTATATACACTGAGTGGCCAGATTATTATGATCTCTGAACGCATAATAATCTGGCCACTCAGTGTACTTCTCTTGAGTATCTCATTTATTTGATATCAAAGATACTATAAATTGTGCACCTGATCAGTTTTCCCCTTTGCACTGGCTGATAGAAAGCTCAGGGCAAATAGGTGGTTGATCTCCAGCAAAAGTCTAGAATACTTTTGATATCCATTTGAGATACAAATACACTGAGTGGCCAGATTATTATGCGTCCAGAGATCATAATAATCTGGCCACTCAGTGTATGTAGATATAGATAAAGCTACAGGGAGATAACATTATACACCTATTGGAATGGCTAAAATTAAAAAGACTGACCATACCAAATGCTGGCAAGGATATGAAGGAGTTGGGAGTCTTTTACATTGCTGCTATGAATGCAAGCTGTACACCACTTAGGAAAACAGTTTAGCCATTTCTTAACCTAATATGATCCAGCCATTTCACATTTCATTCCTAAGTATTTACCCAAAAGAAAAGGAAATACACACACACACACACACACACACACACACACACACAAACTTGCACATGAAATATTCTTGGGAGCTTTTATTTGTAGTAGTCCTAACCTGCAAACAACCTGAACGTCCTAAATGTCCATCAACAGGAAATTGCTATTGTCGATAAACAAATTATTTAGCAATAAAAAGAAATGAAGTATTAATACACGCAACAACATGAGTGGATCTTAAAATAATTGTATAAATAAAATAACTGAACAAATTAATTAAATTTTAAAATAATTAGAGCTGAAAGTGAAAGAGAACAAGCAAAGAGGGGAAAAAAGAAAAAGAAAAACAAAAGGTAGTAAAAATAAAGAACAGATCAGTGGCCAATAAAAGAAATTACAATTGGAACTAAAAGGAGACAACATCTGAGATTATGAATCTGAACAAGAATGAAGCATTGTACTCAATATAGAAGTTGGTCAGTTCTCATTTATCTGCACAGAAGGTACAACAAATCATTGCGCTAAGGACTCACTAGATAGGTGGGAAGGGAGGACATTTCTGGCAGAAGTAATGGCATTTGCAGTCACAGAACTGTGAAAGTGGTTGGCAAGCACTCAGGTAAGGCTAGAGAGCAGGGGAAGGTGCAAGGGCAAGGTCATGAATCAATTTGTCCATTACCTTAAGGAGTTTTCATCCAGGCAGAGATGTCCACTCCACAGTTAGACATGAAAGTCTGGAGCTCAAAGGAGGACTAATAATTATCAATGAGCTATTTCAGCAAAATATTCTAAATGAAATATTAGTGTTCACTCACTTGTTTGATTACTTTCATATTGGTAAATAAAAAAATCAAATGGATCAATTAGGTTACTACAGGTGAAAAATCTTTTATATTGATGGTCTTAAGGAAGAAAGCAAGTTGGAGAGGGAAATGGTGGTTCATTTTTCAGAAACCAATAGTTATGGCAGAAGTAAACATTGGACCTTGTTTTAGGAATGGCGCTTTTATGCAGAAAAGGGTAAGTGAACAAAAATTGCTGATGGGAAGGAAATCCAACCAGCTATGCCTGGAAGATACAATTTCCTACCAATTCGTCAGCTGAATCCCTGGGCTCCATTGCTCAGCCTCTGTGCATAAGGGTGCCGATGATGGCATTAGATCTGTGCTAAACCTGTAGGACCCTCTGGGGAACAGGACTGGAGCACAAAGGAAACAGAGAAGAGAGGGAGGAATAATTCATAAAGAATTCAAATCTATTTACCAGGCATCTGTTTTATGCTCATATGCTGGGTGGAGCCCTGAGTTGCTTTATTTGTTAAGTAAGGAATGATCTAAGGATATCTTCACCATTGCCTGGCACACAGGAGGACATCAGTTAGATAAAACAGGAATCTTAGTTCTCAGATAATCAAAGCCATCTCTCTTTTGTAGCTAGTGAGCCCATTCCTGCCCTTCCAGGCTCTCCAGGTGCTCCAGTACCGGGGGGAGCAGGAAAGAGAGAAAGTGTAATTAACTACACACGGACTAAAAAAAGGCAACGGAGTTGCTATACTGCTTGTTGACAAGGTGTCACGTATAAAGTCTTAGCACTTTACAACTGCACTGTGTGAGTTAGAGCCTCTATCTGAGAAATACAATCGAAGCAGAACTGCTCACATGGCAATTAGTTAAGTCCCCCTGCATTCAGTCGGCTGTTTTCCCAGATCATCAGCACTGTGCAGTTTCATAGTATGTATGCACTTTTGGAAACATTTGTAAACTTCTAATAAAATACGGGCATTTTTTGTTGTGTCTTTGTTGAGTAATTCAAGGATATAAGGACTGCTTTGGACCATGTCCTTGCTTTGCTAAACTGATTTTGAACTAATTTCTTTTTTCCTTCAGGTGCTTGGGAGAGAGGTTATTGCTGGAGGGGGAACTACAGACATAGCATACAATATGAGTGGTACCTGTCAGTTTACACGACTTTTTATTTTAGCACAGATGAACAAACTCGGAGCTGTATTTTTTTTTTTTCTTAAATGGGCCTGGGAACATGTTCTGGAGTATGACCCAGCTCCTTAAACTGTATATGTTAATGAACATAACAATCACGAGGAAACCTTGTTAAAATGAGAATTCCTGGGCCCCATTTCCAAGAGTTCTGAGAAGATCTCCAGTGTGCACAGGAGTCTGCATTTAAATAAGCTCCTCCCTTCCCCTGACTCCACCCCTTCTCTATCACTGTATGTGAGGTAGTCCTTGAAGGGCAACTGAAAAACAATGGTACCTGCATTACACTTGACTGTAAAGGATTCTGTCCCTACACCAGAATTCAGTTCTGGCAAACTTAGTTGAAGGAGTGGCCCCTGGACTAGGCCAGTGGTCGGCAAACTCATTAGTCAACAGAGCCAAATATCAACAGTACGACAATTGAAATTTCTTTTGAGAGCCAAATTTTTTAAACTTAAACTTCTCCTAATGCCACTTCTTCAAAATAAACTCACCCAGGCCGTGGTATTTTGTGGAAGAGCCACACTCAAGGGGCCAAAGAGCCGCATGTGGCTCGCGAGCCGCAGTTTGCCGACCACGGGACTAGGCCATAGCAAAATCATAAGCGATTCCTTAATAGGTACCAAGTGTCTTCTTTCAGCACTATCTCTAAGTCCAGCACACTCTACCACTTAAAAAAAATAAAAAGATTCAAAATCAGTTTATCCAAGCAAGCACCTGGGCAATCTTCCAAAACGTGAAACAGAAGAGCAAATACAAAAACAGAAAAGCCCAAACATTTATTAGAAGACAAAAATATTTATAAAATATTTATAAAAGCTATAAAACAAACAAAAGGAAAGTAAAACTGCCAGAGGCGAGCAGGAATTAGTTTTTGATAGGCATATTCTTTACAAATGGAAGTTTCAAATTCAACTAATATTTACTGAGTTTTTACAATGTGCCAAGCAATAGAACTGGAACTTTCAAATATATTACCTCCACTAATCCACAAGTAAATCTTTAAGGAGTTATTCATGGTGCCTCTTAATAGATGAAGAAATGAGAGATCAGAAAAATTAAATAATTTGTCAGGGTCGCACAGCAGGAGAGGTGGGATTTGATCCAAGGTCAGTTGAACCCAAGCCCCCTTCTATTATTATTTCACACTCTCCTAAGCATAAATTGCTCTATGAATTTCATTTAACAATAAACAGAAAACAATGACAACTAATATTTATTGACACTTTTCTAAGAACCACGCCCTGTTTAAACACCTTAGATAGTCTAGCTTATTTCAGCCTCAAAACCCATGAATTAGGTACAATCACTACTTATCTATGGATGGAAATCTGAGGGCTGGAAATTTTTAAATAACATGTACTGTGAACAACTTCACACAATCATTATAGAGATTTAAATTATGTCTAGTTTTCTGATATGGATATGATATCTTATTTCATCTTGATTGCTGTATGATTTGAAGACTGTGTTTGGAATTTCTTATTGAAAAAGTGACAGTTTCCTCTAGTTTTTGTTGTTGTTTTTCTTTTTGTTTTTTTGTTGTTGTGTGTTGGTTTTGTTGTTGTGTGTGTGTTTGTGTGTGTGTGTATTTTTAGAAAAGTATGGTATGATGAAGCATTCTTACAAGCTTTCATTTCAGTAAAGGAATGAAGAGTACTCTATTTTCCTTTAAGAGACTTTTAAAGAATTGAAAAACATTAATTCAAGCTGAACTACATTAAAGTTCTTAACTTCCTAAATCATTTTAAATTCTATGAGGTGTCTGTTGATCATTAGATTAATTATTAACTACTCAGCGCAGTTATTAGCTTTGCTTATGATAAGCCACTGGATAGTTTTGTTGCTGAAAATTAATTGGGTCTGAATATAGGTGAGAGTTATATCATTTGAGGATTAGAAAGATGATTTATGAGACATAGGTATCGAGGCAAACCTAATTTCTGCACACTTCTGTGTTTCTTAAATATTAAATGCTTTCACTAGAACACTGGGATTATGTGTTTAGCAATCATTGAACATCTGGTGTCCAGCATTGGCTCAATCCACCATGTGTCCGGGGCACTAGGAAATCAGACACACACTAACGCCTCAACATGTCCCATCTGTCATAATTTAGGTCCTTAGGGCTTTTATTTTCCATTCTCTATAAGGCTTTTCACTTCCAGAGGAAACTTTTAAAGTTACACACTGAATCAGTATCAAATCTACAGCTCTGGAATTCAAATGCCTGCTAAAAGTAGAGCTGCCTGAAATGAAAAGAAAAAGAAAACTGCATTTGTTACTGGAAGGCAACAGTGAAACCTAATCTCCCATTTTACATTCCAGCCGAATATGTATTGAGCTTTTTCAAAGTGCTGGTCCTTAATGTCAGGCATGGGAAATGATTCTGAGAATTGAACGGTACCAGTATTTGTTGATTATCTGCCAATATTAAGCAACACACTACTCACAAGGGTCCCTCGCTGGGGTTCCTCCAAGTCCTTTTGGTACTTTGGTTCCCACACCTCTACAATTTCATTTTCTCCAAAGAGAAAAGGAAATAAACCTACATTTTCCCAGTTGTGAATATTAACAACTGTAGAATTAAGATGTAGAATTATCTTTGTCTTAAAGATTATTTTTGCATGAAGTAGCTTTTCATTTAAACTTAAATATCTTCAACTAGCAATACTTCTCCTTTATGCCCAGACACATTTAAAAGGCATGTTGAGCAAGGAAATTTTAGTTCTATCCTTCATCTTTTAAAACATCGTCGAAATCAGGAAATTTTTAAGTAAAGTGATGCAGAACTGGTTTTCTCTTCCTCCACACTCCCATACACATCCCACAATATTAGTTACATATTCACAGTAACTAACATTCAATCACCTGAACCATACAAGTTCTCTAAGGTCTAGCATAGTACTTGATATTTAATAAGTGCTCAATAAATGTTTGTGGAATTGATTTAAGAAAGTTTAGGTTTAAAACTTCAGGTCCTATATCCCAGAATGCCAGATGGAAACATAATCTGTCAAATAAGATTTAAAGAAGCTAAAGTAAATTTGGGGGGGGGGGGCGGTTAGAACAGCAACCTTTCAGAATTAGAAACTTTTGACCATGATTTGAACAAAACATGTTCCACTGAGAGAACTCCCTCTCCCATGGGGTGCTGTACGGCCCCTCAGCCAGAGGGGCAGTGCAGCACTGTGATTTGAAGCAGTTTTGCTATGACTCTCGGAGCTACAACTTACTAGTAAGTGACCATGGGCAGGTAATTTAACCTCTCCCAGCCACACTGTGCTCACGTGTGAAGATGTAGTGAGATGATATATGCAAAGTATTTAGAGGAGGTGCTCAATCAATATTGGCTATTAATAACCACAATTAAAACCTTAAATGCTTTTTTAAAAAATCATCCATTTTTTAACAGCATTACTGAGATGTAATTCACATACCATAAAAGCCACCTTTTAATGTGGATGAGTCAATGATTTTCAGTACATTCCGAGAGCTATGCAACCACCACAATTGCTGCCATCTAATTCCATCATGTTCCTACATGAGAAGTCAATCTCATGTGGAGAAAGTACTTACCCTCAATTTAATATAAACAGGTAATGTAACACCAGTCAAAATTCCAATGAGAGATTTTTGGGGAAGAAGGGAAGGTGCTTAGAAAATGGATTTGAAATTTTATCTGAAAAAATGGGCAAGAATAGCCAAAAGGTTTTGAAAAAACCGAATAACAGGGTGTCTTGCCTACCACACTGCAACACATCTTTTATAATCTAGTAATTAAAGCAATCTGGCACCAGTGAAAGAATAGACAGATAAAATTCTGAGTCTCAAAACAGAAACATGAATATATGGAAATTTATCATATAACGTTAATGTTTTATTCAAATGAGCTGCAAAGGGATAGATTGTTTAATAAATGGTGTGGAAGGAACTGAACACTCATTTATAAAGAAAATAAACTTAGACCTCCTCTTTCATTATTTATGAAAATAAATTCCAACCAGATTAAAGGTTTAAACAAAAACAAAGCCATAAAGGTACTGAAAGAAAATGTTAAGGGCCATTTGTATAATCTTGAAGAGGTTCTTTAAAGATGACAGGAAGCCCAGAAGCCATTAAGAGAAAGATTGAAAGATAGGACTATATACAAATTTAAAACTTGTGCATGACAACTCTTTTTTTTTTTTTTTTTTAGAAAGCAACGAACAAACTGGGAATAGTTGTAAATTCTACAAGAAATATATTAACACAATATATAGCTCAAAAATAAAACCATCACTCTAATGCATGCTTGGTGATAAGCAAGTTAACATATAAATATCCTTTTGTTTTGCAATTCCACTTCTAAAACATATCGAACAGAAATTCTTAGATCTCTAAGAATTTTTATTTCAATAATATGTGTAATAGGCTGTGTAAAGAAGTGAAAAAAATATCAGTGTACATGAATGAGTGTTACACTGTATTAAACTATGATACACTAATGCAAGAGTATGCTTGCAGCTATTAAAAAAGAATGAAGGTGATCTATAGAGGCTAACATATAAATTCTAATATCTCATTTTATATATTATGAACTCATTTTTATTAAAAATTATTATATAGTCCAAGACTCTCATCTGACTCAACCAGGACCATTGGTTGGTTAATGAGAAAAAGGTTAAAGCATATAGGGAAAGATACTTTAAATACTTCATTTAGTTTTAAAAATATGTACACTCATTCTACAATCTTTGGATATAGGACCAAGGACTTTTCTTTAACTAGGGGTCCACCTGTCCTTTCTTAGTAAACTATACCCTTAAAATATTGTTTAAGATTTCTGGTTTCAGTTTCTTTAAAATGCAGTGAGGACTTAAAAACATTTGCAAAGCAATCCAGGTGCACACTCTATCTAGATTTATATTCCCCCCACCCAATCTTTTGCAATTGCCTTGCCCACTCTTCATTGACTACAGTTTTCCTAAGCATCTAGCCCTTAGCAAATCTTTTCAACACATTAGACTTAGTTGAAATAGGAATAATAATTCTCTTTCATGCTCACATTTTGGGTTATGTTTCATTGAAATTTCAAAATTACTATAGTGAATACAACTAAAATAAAAGGTTGACAAACATAAAACTATAAATTAACATCAGGTTTATTAATCAATTAATTTCTTATTAAATATTTTAACATCTGTCAGTTAAACCAAGTACCATTAACTGTATCAGCAGATATACTCAAGTCCCTAGACCTGTGCTGTCCAATATAAAGCACTTGAGCCCAGCTAGCATTGCTCAGTGGTTGAGCGTCGACCTATGAACTAGGAGGTCACGTCTGATTCCCAGTTAGTGCACATGTCTGGGTTTTGGGCTCAATCCCTAGTGTGGGGAGTGCAGGAGGCAGCCGATCAATGATTCTCTCTCATCGTTGATGTTTCTAACTCTATCTCCCTCTCCCTCTCTAAAATAAATAAAAACATTTAAAAAATAATAATAAAGCACTTGAAAAGTCAAAAGGAGATATGCTATAAATGTAAACTATATACCAGATATCGAAGACTTCATAATGAAAAAAGAATGTAAAGTACTGGGATAATGATTTTTATATTGATCATAAATTGAAATGATAATATGAAAATACCAGATTAAATAAAATTGCCCAGCAGGCGTGGCTCAGTGGTTGAGTGTCGACTTATGAACCATGAGGTCACAGTTCAATTTCCGGTCAGGGCAAATGCCCAGGTTTCTGGCTCGATCTCCAGTGGGGGGCATGCAAGAGGCAGCCAATCAATAACTTTCTCTCATCATTGATGTTTCTATTTCTCTCTCCCTCTCCATTCCTCTCTGGAATCAATAATCAATAATATATATATATATATATATATATATATATATATATATTAATTAACTTAAAATGTTTCATGTAGCTAATAGCACATTTTAAATGACAAATGTTGCTCTCATTATATTTCTATTAGGTAGCACTGCTCTAGACCCGCAAACATCCTTTGTTTGATGATGATGTCATCTGTAAAGTTCTACTTGGTAAAGTGAGTCAGGTTATCTTTTGTCATCTCTGTTACCTCAGTCCAAGACATTTTGGGGTAACATTTTATTATAAACCCTCTAAGCAGACTTGTGACTCCATATCAGGCAGGGATCAATAAACTATGGCTCAGGGGCCAAATTTGGCCCCTTGCCTATACAGTATGGCTCGCAAGCTAAGAACAGTTTTTGTGATTTTAAATGGTTGGAAAACAAATTTTTGAAAGATTCATATTTTGTGAGGCATAAAAATTATATGAAATTCAAATTTCAGTATCTTTAAATAAAGCTTTATGGACCTGTAGCCACGGTCAGCTTATATACTGCCTGTGGCTACTTGGTGCTACAGGGGCATAGTTGAGTAGCTGCATCAGAGACAGTAGTGCCTGCAAAGTCTACACTACTTATCACCTGGCCTTTTACAAAAGAAAAGCTTGCTGACCCCTGCTCTATATCAACCCTTATGACTCATGGGCAGAGCTAGTTGCCAGTTGCATCTATAGGATCTGGTGGAAATAAACAGAAGAGAACACTTCACATTTTAATCTCTACCAGAGATTAGTTTAATTTCCAGCTTCTTAACTGGCTTCTGCCATTATTGTTCTTGACTCAAGAGAGTGTTCAGAAACCCAGTCATTGGGAAAGTCTCTTCTGAAATAGTTTTTTATTTGTTTTTGCCTCTGTATTTCTTTGATTTCAAAAGACAATAGGGTTTTGTTTATTTTTTCTGAGACAGGTTTTACACAGATGGCATCACACACAAAAAGATCAGGGGTCTGTGGCCGCACTGGTCAACGTGTGCCTTTACTTTGAGATTCGCCAGTATCCCAGCTATGACACCAATAATGTCCTTGGAGGGCTTGGGTGCTCACTGCTCCTTTGGTGACCAGCCTCGCAGTAACATTTCCTGTTTCTTTTGAACCCTCAACTCACGTGCAGGATTGTTCAACCCATGGTTTCCCAGGTACCTACCTCAGTAGACCCTGTGAACGCAATCTTGTCTATGCCAATGTGAGATGCTATGGCTGCCCCAGCCGTTGGTCCATATCCTGGCAAAATATTGACGACTCCTGGTGGAAAGCCAGCCTAACAAAACAGAATTGGAGGAAGGGTGGCTTGTGAGAGCTGAAGAAGCAGGTGAAATCAGCTATGCTCCAATAGGCCCCAACTGTACGGAGCGGGGGCCACTTCTGAAGGCGGCTTCTCTTACCTCCTTGATGAGAGCTCCCATGTAGAGCGCGCTGAGTGGTGTTTGCTCTGCTGGTTTAATAACTACTGTATTGCCGCAGCACAGAGCTGGAGCAATTTTCCAGGCAAACATCAGCAGGGGGAAGTTCCACTGAAAGGAAAAAAACCGCGGTTGGTAGATGGAAAACTATCCCTCCGCTACTTTGTTTTCAAGCTGTGACTTCTCAGGTTTCTCAGACTAGTCCTCAACATAAATCTTGTCCCACCACAAAGTGTAGATGTTTGGATTTTTAAAATTACTTCATTAAGAATAAAATAGGACTGGCCTTGAAAATCCAAATTACTGTATTCCAACTACCCAGCAAAAGAAATCACACAGTGAAAAGAGAGTCTTTGTTTTTTTTCTTTGTTTTGTTTTTTCATTGTTATTTTATATGTTTTTAAAACTAGACTTTGGTTCCAGGAGGTTCTTGTGTATGAAAACTTTTTCTTGCATTTGTGATTTTTGTACCAGGGATTTCAGACGGGTATGAAAGCTCTCCAGTGTGGAAGAACTGGAAGGGAATATTCCAGCTGTGAATTATATTTAAGTCAATGCGTATTTCAAGGCCATGCCTTTTACATATATATATATATATATATGTATTATCACAAAAACATGATTATAAAAATAGAGTGCATCTTTGCTTTTGGAGTAGGCAAAAATTTTAGTTTGTTTTCTTTCCACTGCAAAATAAGCTAATGGAGACCAAAAAATATATGTATCTGAATTTGGGGCCAAAAATGATTTTAAAAGAATATTGAGCTTGCATTGTCCTAAGCACAGGCATGAGCCTCAGGACTATCAGGTGTTGCTGATAATTTCATTAAGAAAGAAAACAGAATTGCTGGTCCCCTGGCTTCAGCCCGACCACAATGTGTTTCTGCCTGAAGCATCTCAGCTGCCACCCCTGAAAGATTCTCACTGGCCCTGGCAAGCTTGCAAAAATATACAAGTGTCTTGCCTTCACCAAACACCCAATTTCTTTTCCCCTTCGTTGTTTATAAACTTGGGAGTCCACAGTGATGTTTCAATTCCATCTACAGCATATAAATCTTGGAGCGCGGTAACCGAGCGGAGTGGCTGACAGGCAGCTCTTGTCCTGTCAGTGAAAGCTGCTGCCCCGAGAGTCTGGGAAGGGCCAGGAGAGCAGGCTTCAGCTCCTGCAATTAAGGTAACAGACCTCACCCCTGCTCTGATCCAAGTGGGGTTTCCCGGGGGGGAGGGGGAAAGGGTTGGGGGAGAAGGGGAGGGCGGTTAGGAGCAGAAGAACTTAAACCAAACCTCTCATTTTCCGTTTTCATTCTCTAATAAATTTCACAGTAACCCGGCTCTATAGCTCATGAAAAGAATATTGATATCTCTAAAAAATTTTTGCCCCCCAAGCCCAAAGATGATCTTAACTCATTCTCGTAGATTTTAAAAAGAGAAAACTCCTTGTCTACAAAGTAAGAGTTTAGTTTGAGCCTCCCCTGAAATCCTGGCCAGAATGATGAGCTAGCACTGTTGGAAGATTGGATGGTGTTTTGTATAGTGCCACGGCTGTGTATGAGAGAGAGGCAGGAAAAAAAGACAATGTTTAATGTTCCAATCCAAACACTAAGCACTACATCTATTTCCCTTTACAAGACACACAACAGCCCGGCATGGTTTCAATTATGACCGTGACGTTAATGGTACTGCTGTGTCTTCCGTAGAGTCTTCTATCTAGATTCTTGTGAAAAGAAACAGTGAGAAAGAATGGGATTAAAAGACCATATAAAACAATATGCCTAGAAAGATGGTGAGCCACAGTTTTAAAAAATAAACAAGCAAATATAACAAAGCATTAATTTTCCATAAGCTGAATGGACATCCATAACCAAGGGTAGGTTATTAATACATGGGGCTTGGCTTTGCTTATTTTAATCATGAGAATTCCATGACTTGAGAACTCAACTCCTGGTAACGGAGCTGAAACCCTATTAACCTGTTCAAATAAGCATTTGCAGGGAGGCTGTTAAAGATATGTCAACAACATGAGCTCGGTTTTTTTCCCCCCCAGTAATGGAAAACACACATCACTGAGATCCATGTTTTATGTATCTTTTAAGAGAACTGGTTCAAATGAAAATAAATACGAAGCATGAGGATCTACACTCACCGGGATGATCTGTCCACACACTCCAATGGGTTCATGTCTTGTGAAGGTAAAATAGTCTCCATCTGAAAGAAATGAGAATGGTCACTACCAGAGAATCCAGATCAGAAAAAAAAAAATGCAGAGGGAGAAATTGGTGGCAGCAAAAATGAGAAATAAATTTGAGAAAACATCCCACTCAACCGAGTACAAAAGCTGGTAGATACTTCACTTGGCATAAAGTATCTCTGGTTATGGCTCCCAGATACCCAGAGTACTAACCGCAGAGGCAGAATGATGGACAGGTTGATGGCACTAGAAACAGTCTTGGGGAGGAAGTTTTTGGGGTGGGGGGCACTGGAAACTGGAAAATATTCACTACTAAATTTTATATTAAATATTTAAATGATACTTATATGTAGAACAGTTATTTGATTTAAAAACTGAGACACCTCAAAATTTTCAAATGCACTTCCTGAGCCCTCAGACGCAAGCATATGTAGGCCTAATTTTAAGAAGGCCAAAGTCCACTTCAAAGAAAACTCCATCAATAACCCAAAGCCTCCACCCCCAAACTAGCCATGGAAACGAGGACGATTTAATAACCTGGTTTTCCTTATAGGGACAAAAGGTAATTGGAATAATTATCCAGGAAAGCCAAACCAAATTCTCCTTTAGGAAAATGCCATTATGTTTATCTGAATTATTTTAAATGGCTAATTGAAATAACCAAAAAAAAAGAACAGGGCGTTTTTAGCATAGGGCCTTCCCTTTCTGGTCCTGGGCAAAGTCTTTGTTTTTCCCTCAATTGCCAACCTTTTGGCCACTTCACTGATACATTTTCTCTCTCAAAAGCCATCCCTCTGGGAAAGTGAAGAGCATCACTGCTGGGGACAGGCAGGGGTGCAGGTGGGGACAGGAGGGAGGCGTGGGTTTCGGGAAGAGAAAATGATGTGACTGTTAATCATTATCTCTAAACACATCTGAATCACTAATATTTATCACACAGAATTGTTTTAAATTCAAAATTATACATTTTAAAATAATTAAAGGTCTCTCTCTCTCTCTTTTTCCTGGACCTCTTCCCAAAATTAACAGCTATCTGTTACTGGTAGCATCCTTTTATTCTGCCCCACCTCTTGTTTTTTTTAAATGTAAATAGCATCATATTATTCAGTCTTCTATATTTTATCTTTTTTCCACTTTTTTTCACATAAATATAACATATTTAACTGCTGAGTGTTATTCCACTGGCTCAGTAATGGTACTACTTACAAACTATCCTGAGGGACACCGAGACTGCTTTCAGTTTAGGCTATCTATCTATAATAACAAAAGCGTACTATGCTAATTAGACAAGACAGCTGAACGACCTTCTGGACATCATTCTGGACATCCTTCTGGATGAAGCTGCGGCAGCAGCGCTGAGGCAGAGTCGGTTAGGGGTGATCAGGCAGGCAGGCAAGCAGTTAGGGGCAATCAGGCAGGCAGGCGAGTGGTTAGGGGCGATCAGGCAGGCAGGCAGAGGTGGTCAGGGGCAATCAGGCAAGCAAGCAAGTGGTTAGGGGCAATGAGGAAGGCAGGAAGAATAGTTAGGGGCGATCAGGCAGGCAGGCGAGTGGTTAGGGGAGATCAAGCAGGCAGGCAGAGGTGGTCAGGGGCAATCAGGCAAGCAAGCAAGTGGTTAGGGGCAATGAGGAAGGCAGGAAGAATAGTTAGGGGCGATCAGGCAGGCAGGCGAGTGGTTAGGGGAGATCAAGCAGGCAGGCAGAGGTGGTTAGGGGCGATCAGGCAGGCAGGCAGGCCAGCGGTTAGGAGCCAGCAGTCCCAGATTGCGAGGGGCATGTCCCAGATTGCGAGAGGGTGCAGGCAAGGCTGAGGGACTCCCCTACTCCCATGCATGAATTTCATGCACCAGGCCTCTAGTATATATATAAAAGCCTAAGCGACCGGATGACCAAACAACCGAATGACCAGTCGCTATGGCATGCACTAACCACCAGGGGGCAGATGCTCAATGCAGGAGCTGCCCCTTGGTGGTCAGTGTGCTCCCACAACCAACCTCCTGTGGCCGGCCAACCTCCCATGGTCCCTCCCCGCCCCCCCGCCCCCGGCCGGCTGGCCCTGATGGCCCACCCATGCATGAATTTGTGCATCAGGCCTCTAGTTATAAATAATGCTGTAAACACTATCATTTTATATACCTTAGTTTGTGTGCAGACAACTCAAGAATTATCATAGATGTCATTCTTTACAATAGTGCCAGTTATTACCCTTCTTCAATTTATAAATCTCTGGAAAGGTGGCTTTTTTTTTAATGTTAATACCTTTTTATGTTTCAGATTGTTTTTTTCCAGTAGATATAAATGTGATGTCAGGCTCTTCTTCCAGGGAAGGTATTCCATGGGGAACAGTAATACCAATCAATAGGCAAAAGAGTTTCATTTCCAAGGAAATCCTTCCCAACTAAACTCTACAGTTTGGCTAAGGTGATGGATTCAGGTGGATAACCACAAACCATAAAAATCAGAGTATAATGTCAAGATGGAGTACAAATGGGCTGAGGAAAATATGGGAAGAGGAACTGAAGAACAATACAGGTGCTTACTTTAGAAGCCCGTGTGGGACATGGGAACGGTTCAGAGAAAATTCACAAGGCACTAGTGCAACACAGCATGGTGATTCATAAAGCATTTCCCCCTCTGCGTGCTAAGTGCTTAAAAATTTAGTGGTATTACTTATGTGATTTTGAAAGTTACTGAAGAAATGAAAGAGAAGGAAAAAAAAGTGTAGGCAAAATCTTAAAAAACTGACCTCATGAGGAACTGAACTTGACTCCATAATTGTGTCCCAAGAGAAACTGAGTATGGGGAATGAAACTTTCCTGAATAAACAGCTCACAGATTGGACAACTAGCTAAAGGCTGGCACAGAGAAATGAACTGAAGAATCTTCTGTCCCTAGTAGTCAATAAAGAAATACAGGGTTTGGTGCTTGAACTCTTCCCAACAGAGCACTGAGTGAAAGAGATAAAGAAAGGACCATAGTTCAGTCTGTATTCCAGTCTGGTCAGCACAAGATGATTCTGGACACCCCTAGCCTGATCTGGGGCCCTGGCAAATACAGTAGCTGTGCCTTCTACATGCATCCTTGTCTAAGGCTAAAGGCATTTCAGAGGTCCTCCCAGGTACTACGACCCGCTCCAAATCCCACCAAGCTTCCAGACTAACGTTACCTAAACACCAATCGTTCAAGAGCCATCTTCATCATTTCTGCTATATCCAAGTATAACTACTCTATTACTCAATCATTCTATTAAATCAACTCATCTTTTAAATATATGTACATGACTACTTGTTAGCATCACCTTAAAGAAAATCTATGAAGCAACTGGGTTCATGAGTTAGCAATCTTTTCTTCTGATTTCTTCAAACCTAATAATTAAAATAAAAAACGTTCACTACTTTACTGTGTAGAGTCACCTTGCATGCTACAAGCGCCAGGTGGTGTGCTATATTGTACTTCTCAAGTTTAAAAGTGTACACAAAGCCCCTGGAGGTCTTGTTGTAATGCAGACTCTGAGTCAGGAAGTCTGGGGGACCTGAGCCTCTGCAAGCTCCCAGGTGATGCCGGCACTTCTGACCCACGGATCACACTCCGAGTAGCGAGGTTCAATGGAACCAAGAGGGTAAATGGGAGTCGACAGGCATCGTGATGACCTACAGCCGCTTCATGCTGACTTCATTTCTGTTTATTTATTTTTGCCTCTCTGGTAACTCGACTAATTTGCCTGAAAGGAATCTGAAGTGTAGGGGAATCTGATCAATGTTTTTAATACTTTTAAAATAGCAAAATAAGAACAAACATATATATTTCTATAGAGTCTTACAAAATATTTTCACATTCTTATTTCATGTTCAAAACAATTTGATGAGATAAAAAATAAACAGCAACTGTTATTATCAGCATTTTATAAATAGAGAAAATATGGCACAGGTAGGTTAAGCTCAGAGTCATATAACTGGTTAAATTGTGGCTCCTGGACTTGAAACTAGGTCATCAGACTTCAAGTTCATTACCGTTAAAAACATACTAAAGACTCTTTTGTGAATAAGGTGTTGAATTTAGGTGGATATCACAAATCATAGGATCCGTGTTATGTCAACAAGTTCAAATGGGGTAAAATGACAACCCTATTGTAAAAAGTGAGGATGACTCTGAGGATCTGGGATGTGGACACACAAAACTCACAGAAACTCCAGCATCTTAAAGTATACAGGGAACACTGCAGAGCAACATCCCCTTACCTCAGTTGGAGGGCACAAGGCTGAGCGCCTCTCTCCCCTTTTCCTAGGTGAGTTGACTCACAGGGGCGACAGTAATAACCTTTCTCTCCCTTCTACACCTAAGATGATACATAATGAGTACTCTCATCTGCTAGAAGAAAAATTACCACCCATTTTCCCATCTTTTATGTTAATAACTAGAGGCCTGATGCACAAAATTCATGCAAGGGGCTCAGCCCTCACAGCCCCGGCTTCGTCTGGAACATCATCCGGATGATCGTCTGGAAGGATGTCTGGATGGTTGTTCTGCTGTTCGGTCTAATTGGTATATTAGCTCTTTATTATATAGGATGCTCCCCAAGTACGGCAAGATGACTTAAAAGGTTGTTCCCTTCATTTCTCATGGGCTTGATGTGGAAAACATGTCCACCCAAACACAGACTCTCCACTTGGGGCTGCGATGATCTTAGGTCTTCTTACCAATCATGAAGCAGAGAGAACCAGACTCAGCACGAAGGCCTGCACTTGATGAGGACACCAAAATAATGTTCTGAATCCCACAGCCTGAACTGACAAGTCAGAACATAATAACTATGGTGGAGAAAACTAAAGAAAAGATGAGATACCGAAACAGAAATACTAAATCACACGTGTAAGGTTTTTATCTCTCAGCCTCTTTCCCATTTCATTCAAGAAAGTAAAAATCATAGAGTAAGATACCACTCTTACAGGAGTTTAAGACTCATCCAGAGACAACTTCCCTGATGTGTTTTACACCTGAGTGTTTTTACACAGCATGAGGAATATAAATTTCTTACAATTAAAGATATTATCATACTACTAGAGGCCCAGTGCACAAGATTTGTGTACCCGGGGGGGAGGGGGGAGGGTGGAACCTCAGCCCAGCCTGTGCCCTCTCATAGTCCAGGAGCCCTCGGGATATGTCCAACTGACAACTTAGGCCTGCTCCCGTGGGGAGAGAGCCTAAGCTGTCAGCCAGACATCCTTAGCGCTGCCGCAGAGGCCGGCTTCTGGCTGAGCAGCACTCCCCCTGTGGGAGTGCACTGACCACCAGGGGGCAGCTCCTGTGTTGAGCTTCTTCTCCCGGTGGTCAGTGTGTGTCATAGCTACCGGTCATTCTACCGTTCAGTTGATTTGCATATTACCCTGTGATTATACAGGATAAATTTAGTTGAACTTTGGATCAAATTTTATATGTGTAGATTGAGCCATTTCTAGAATTATATCGTCTTTCCTAGAAATGAGTAATAAACTTCCTCTGTATTTGTGAAATACACTTGAGCTACTGTACTGTTTTTTGAGGGGGGCTCAACAAATTACATGGGAGAGACTTGGCTGGTTTGGCTCAGTGGATAGAGTGTTGGCCTGTGGACCAAAGGGTCCTGGGCTCAATTCCAGGCACGTGCCTCTATTGCAGGCTCCTCCCCGGCCTGGGCCCTGGTCAGGGCACGTGCAGAAAGCAACCAATCGATGTGTTTCTCTCATATCAATATTTCTCTCTGTCTTTCCCTCTCTCTTCCACTCTCTCTAAAAATCAATGGACAAGTATCCTCGGGTAAGGATTAAAAAGAAAAAATTGCACAGGAGAGATAGCAATTATTTAGTTAATTAGAACAATTTAATTATTTGGATTATTCCTTCAAAGTAAACATTACTTCTTAAAGCAGATTTTATAGTTGCTTGAAAAAAAATTTTTACAGACTTCTCATAAGCATATCTGACATTGGCACAGTCTATACAAAAATTAGACAGTATAATTGGGCAATATGTACAGTCAATAAAATCAGAAAAATCTGAAATGTGCCAGAAATTGAGAAGTTTATCCAAAATGGACTACAAGAACTAGCTCTCAGTTACATTACAATACTAAGAGTATTTGAAGAACTGCAGTTAGTTTGATATACCTGGTCACACTAAAAATTAGTTTATTTGATAGCATAAAAATCTGTACAGAATTCAGTGAATGGGAGGTCATCTTTCCATCTCCAGTATTAAAACAATTAGACCAGCTACACTGATCCATCCCGTCATGTCCCCTGGCAGATTCCTATGTATTCTGACACTGAACAGACACTGAACAGACCTCGCAGAACAGTTTACGGCTATAATGATAAACTATAAACACCTATACAAACACTGAGACTTTACATTACTTTTCTGGACCTCAGTTTCTTTGTCTGAAAAATGAGGAGATTGGTCTTAGGAATCCTTGAGGTCTTTGCAGCCTTAAACCTCTCAAAGAGGTTACATGTGAAACAGACTTCATGACCTCCTGTCACCACCAATTCAGGTCCCACTAACTACCCTGATTCTTCCCTCTTAGGGAACAATAAGATTTCACCATATGCGACCTTCGTTAATAGCTCTAAACTAGATGTAGCTGTTTAATGCAAAGCCTTAGGATCTGAGTCAATGTCTGAGCATTTTTTTACCTATTATTTCATTTAACATGTAAAACTGAAAGGGGATGGAAGTGAATAAATAATTACATATGACCTGAGTAGGTTTTTAACCTTTTTTGTAGGCTAATATAAAGCCATTCTGTAGAAATTCAGCTTAAAGCATGAACTATATTTTCTCTGCTTACATAGCACAAAATCAATAAAATCAACACTAGGTAGTTACAGAGGAAAACCTTACGCAAATCAATTAACCTCCATTTCTCCCTCCATTAATTGCAAATAAGTTTTGATCCTCCATCATAAAGAGTTTGTGGACATGAGAGAATATAGGTTTAAAATAATCAAAATGGGGAAAATAATACTTTGCCTGCTGGGTTGCTATGAGATTAGAGATAATATAATGAGCACAAATAAGGTGTTCAATAAATCATAGTAATGGTTATTATTTATCAACATAATTAGAAGTGCCATTGTAGCAGGGTCAGAGCATAGGATTTATGGTCAGAGACAACAGCTCCACTGAGCATCATGGCAGGAAATGACAGACAGTGCCGTACAGGAAAAAGCATCAAGACCTTCGTGAATCACAATGACACTGCATGATTCTGGGATAACATCCACGATGGGCCTTGAGTGGGATGTAATGGAGAGGAAAGGGAGAGGCTCTCAAGTCAGAAGGAGAAGCAGCTGTCCAGTGGATGGCTCAGGATGGTCATGCCATAACCCTTTTGTCCTCTTTCCAAATATTCTAGAGGGAAGCTGCCCTACGAGGGGGTGGAGGAGGTAGCAGATACTTGCTCTCCAACTGATTGTCCATCATGTAATCAAAGTGCAATTTTGATCAAGGCACTCATGTATTTAAAATAATTCAATGATTCACCATTGGAATAAAATGTGTAGCATAGTTTCCCCAGCCCCAGAGCCCCACTGTCTTCTATATCTGGCTATACTTTCAGATCCACTACCACTCTGTACTCTCCTCCCTCCATGCTTTGCACAGGGATTGCCACCATCTGTGATGGCCCTATCTCCATCCTTACTTACATACCCTTCAGTTATCATCTGGTTCATCTCAACTCCTTCTCAAGGAAGCCTTAATACCGGCTAAGATTGCTTCTCCTGTGGATTCCCACTGAACTTCATGCTTCCACATCTGAACAAACCACACTGTACTGCATTTGCTTGTCTACTTGTTGCTTTTCCTTACTATTTTATGAGCGTCTTACTTACTCACCTTTGTAGTCCCCAATGCTTAACACAGGACCTGAGAGAGCAGGTACCTGCTCCGTGCTGGTCTCTATCCTCTCCTTGCTACTCAAGGTAGAGGCCCCGCAGCCCAGGTATCACCTGGCAGCTGGTTAGGAATACAGAATCTCAGGCCCCACCCCGGGGCCTATTCAATCAGAAACTGCACTTGAAGAAGATCCCAGGTGGTACACAGGCACAATAAAGTTTGAGAAGAACTGCTCTAAGCCATCTGCACTATCAGCCAATCATCCCCTTTTTATAAACCAACTAGAGGCCCAGTGCACGAATTTGTGCATAGGTGGGGTCCGGCCCCAATTGGGACAAATTGGGGCCAGGCCTGTCAGGAGGAGGAGACAGCGGGAGGTTTTTCAGCCGGCCCGCCCTGATTGGGGCTAATCAGGGCCAGGCCGGCTGGGGGGAGGGGCTGCAGGTGATTGGCCAGTGGGCCCTGCCCCCGGATTGGGTGGGGGGTCAGCAGCTGGGGGAGGGACCATGGGAGGTTGGCCAGCCAGCCCCACCCCCCAATTGGTGTGTGTGGGGGGGACAATCGGGGGCAGAGCTGGCTTGGGGGAGGGGCCGCAGGCAGTTGGCCTGCCAACCCTGCCCCTGATCGGGGTGGGGGGCCGATCTGGGGTGGGGCCAGCTAAGGGGAGGGGCTGCAGGAGGTTGACTGCCAGCCCCACCTCCAGATCTGGCCAGTTGGCTGGTCGAAGTGGGCGTCATAGCAACCAGTCATTCTGGTCATTACAGCTTTCTGGTCGCTTGCTTTTTATATATGTAGATACTCTTGAGTCTAGGAATGCCTCACAGGGCACTCCCAGTATCCCAGCATTACTTTGCACTCTTCCTAGTACAGACAGTCCTTGGGTTACGTCTGACATGAAGTACTTTGTTTCATAGTTGCGTCCCAATTATTTATAAAAAAAAAAAAAAAAAAAGTTCTGTCATTTCAACGTATGTACATATGTGCTTTATGTTTTTTATTATTTATTTACCACAAGTAAAGGTGAGGAATTGTTATCTTCCTTTTAATTTTTTTTACTGTTTCACTTCATTACTGCTGTGTATGTGCTCCATGTGAGTGACTTAGGTGCTTATGTAGGTGGGTTCCGACTTACTGCGAAAATACGTTGTGCCTCAGGACGTAACCCGAGGACCTACCATATGCACAGGGAGAGCAGGCTGTGTTCCGGAGAACACAGGTAGAGTACTTGGCACGGGACTTGGCAACCTCCAGGAGCCACTCAATAAACATGTATTTTCTTTCCTTGTATCTACTCACACTCCCATCCACATGGCTCTTTCAGTCAGTCCCTTTCCTCTCATAACTCTTCCTCCCAGTAGGTAAAACGGATCCTCTAGTGAGTCGAGTCACCAGGCTCTAATGTTAAAATTTCAGCTTTACAACTCTAGCTGGGTTAGTTAGAAAAACTATTTAACTTCCCGAGGCCTCAGTTTCCTCCTCTGTCACGAGGAGGTTAATAATAGTGCCTTCCTTTTGGGGTGCTGGGCAAGCACTCCATGTGGTATTCGCTATCCCTAATATTCACGCTCAGATCAGGAACTCAGTCTGGATACTTTCCCTCTCCTTTAAAGGAATTCAGCACTGATAGGCCAAGCCACATGACTTAAAAAAAAAAAAAGAAAAAGAAAAAGAGCCCTAACCACTTTGGCTCAGTGGATAGAGCGCTGGCCTGAGGACTGAAGGGTCCCATGTTCAATTCCGGTCAAGGGCATGTACCTTGGTTGCCCTTGATTGTGGGCACATACCCAGTAGGGGGTATGCAGGAGGCAGCTGATTGATGTTTCTCTCTCATTGATGTTTCTAACCCTCTGTCCCTCTCCCTTCCTCTCTGTAAAAAATCAATAAAATATATATATTTTTTAAATGTACTCTAAGTCTTAAAAAAAGAAAGGTATCAGGATGATTGCTGTTTTTATAGATTGTGAAAGTAATTCATGGTCAATATGAAAAAATATTTTTTAAAAAGAAATACATCATTCATAATCTCACCACCAAGAGAAAACAACTGTTAACATTTTAGAGTATTTTCTTCCAAACAAATAGATCTTGCTGGTATGTTTCAGGAGGGAAAGAACTATGTCTTAATCTTCTCGGAATTTTCCCAGACTTCACCAAACCCGAGGCCTCTCCCCGGCTCCGAACCTAACCTAGCCCAGTGCTGAGCACTCAGCAGCTGACAGACACATACCTGTTCCTTGGCTCACTGATGTATTGATGTAAGTGGCTTTACCCGGCACTTATATGTGAACTGTCTCTGTGTAGAAATAGGGTCATTATCCTAGTGATGCAATTTGTTAGGTTCTTTGCTCGGTTCAGTCTGCTAGATGTGTGCTCATATCTGTATTCTATGTGACTGCTGTTTGTGTTTGGTGGTGAAAAGTATGTTTCCGGTGGGGTCTCATGTTTCCTTTTTCAATGTAGTCAGATCTCACATACCTACAGGAATGGTCATTCCGTGAATTTTATCAGCCCAGCCTGCGTAATACCGGAGGGTTTTGATGACCCCCTGCAAATCCACATAAAAAGCTTGCAGGAACGGTTTGCCACCATTGAGGGATTCCATGGTCTGCAGGAAAAGAAACAGAGAAAACTTTCCAGTGAAACGCTATATAATTTCTGGAGCAGAAGAAAAAAGAAAGCAAGAGGACACAGGTGAATATGGACAGTGATGCATACCTGGTCAACTCTGATTTCTCAAATACAAGATTTCAGTGCTGCCATTTAGTTCAGTTTCCAGTAAAAACCACAATGAATATATCTGTGCATGTTCTTGGGCTTGCGTGCTCCCAGTAATCACTATCCAAGCGCATAAACACAAGATTTCTTCAACTGGTGATAAACAAATACTCTCTAGTCACACCACCTTCCCTTATATTAGTGATCAGAGCTGGGGAGGGAGGGGGTCAGAGTCCACGCCAGTAATCTGAATCCACAAGAGGAGCAGGGACATGGGCTTTTATGCAACTGATGAGAATATAAAACGTTTTCCACAGCTGCCAAGACCCCTGCTGAGGAAGGGAATATCCACGGCACACAGTGAGTTTATTTATTGCCACCAAATAAACAAGGTCTCCTCCAGGGAAGCTCAGACTTTAACTACTCGAGGGCTGCTTTTTTGTAAATATTTATGTTAGCAACCATTATATATTGAGAGTGAAGTATCTGGTTCATTTAATAAAAATAGAGATATAAGGCAGTTTTAGATTATAAATGTTATTATTTTAATCACGTTTCTAAATGGTTAAATCCGTAACAAAAAGAATTAGAAATGAATACACTGAAATGAGAAAAGAGTATTTTGACTTGAGAAATATTAACGGTGTTACAAGGTGAACAAATGAAATAAACAAAACATGTTTGTAATCTCATGTCCTTTTCTATAAGGACATTTGATAAAACATAATGGTATGAAAACTGAGCACTGAAAACTAAAATTGAAATATTTTCCATCCCATAACATGAAAATACTATTATTTACAATGCAATTTATCCACTTACTGTATGTATAAGATGAAATTCATTTTAAAATATCGTGTTACTTAGCTTCTTTTTCTGACTGACTTATTTTGCTTAGCATAATATTCTCAAGCTAAGAACCATGTGATTTTGTTCATATGTGGGATATAAAAAAGAAACCCATAAATACAAACATGGTTACCACGAGAGATGGGTGGGAAGGTGGTAAAAGATATAGGGGGCCTAATACATGGTGATGGAGGATGATTTGACTTGAATGGTGGGCACACAATGCAATATACAGATCATGTATCATAGACATGCGCACTTGAAGCTTATATGATCCTATTAACCAATGTCACCTCAAAAACATAAATAAAATATCATGTTACTTATCACTGTACACTGACTCACCTTTATTAAAGGAAATCAAATTACTTCCTAGTACTTTTTAGAATATTTATACATTCATGAGATGAGCATTACATTCTCCATGTCTAACATAGAGCCATCTATACAGCACAGAGTGGAACAGAGTCAATAATGAAAATCCTGGCCACCTGAATGGCCCCTAGGAGCTACTGACACCAGCCAAATCTGCCTGAGAGCTGCCAGACTCGGTTTATTTTCAACTGTGTTTACTCGGATACAGTATTAACTTCCGTTTCGGGCAGGAGCTCCCCCACATTCCAGAGGCTACCTCTTATTAACACTCACTCCTCTGGTGACCTGGTAGGGTTTAAAAGTAGAAAGGCCATTCAAGAGTCATCACAGTGAGACATATGTCAGAAAAAGAATGGCATTTGAATTTTATGACATGAAACTAACAACTACAAAAATGAGCTGTATCATCATCTAGTACATATTGTTAATCTAATGTTGTAAATATTGTATGTCTTTAACTCAATCAAGCTGACCCTTACAGACCCTCAGAGTACCTCCCACTGACTATTTATGTGCCAAGAACTGTGCTAGGGATTTTTTTTAAGTAAAACATAATTTTCACTCTCAAAAAAATCATGTACCTTGGAATACCCTAAGCTATTCCAAAAAATTCAGTTTTGCATGATATTGATAGGTTAGCCAAAAAAAAAAAAAAAAAAAATGGTGTTGAGGCTTAAATAAGTTTGAGAAACATGAGATAGGGCTTTTCAGAGTCATTAATATGCTTGGTGTCTTGTGAATCTCCAAGAAAGAACCATTTCACCATGAAACACCTTTTTCCCAATATGAATAAGCACCTCCTTGAAGGACCAGGTTAGGAAATGGTTTTATAGATGAATAAATGTTACGTATAGCTAGCGTTCCAAACCCTCTCCATAAGGATGCACTTTTGTTTCCATACTCTGAACAGATCCCTGAGGGGGCTGGTGGGAGGGAGCAGCCATGGTAGGTATGAACTAAGGAAGGGTACTGATGCCTGCCTCTCCCAAAGCAAGTCCCACGGGGACCTGTTTGCCCAAGTAGACAGCAGGATCTAGTATTCGTGGTTTGAATGCCCTGACTGAGCAAGGATGCCCTAAATATTAATTGATCAGTTGTGTGTCATCCACGTGGAGATCCCTTGTGTACAGAACTGGCATTCCCTAATGGTTCCAGCTTTCAAAAACTCTTTTCTCTAACAAAATGATTTTGCTTTAAAAACTGGCAGTAACAACAACAAAAACATTAAGAGAGGAAAGTTCCTTATGTAAGAAAAAGACTGTTTTAATGAAAGGAAGTAACTGAAAGGGACTGAACAAAGGGAGCAGGAGTCCCCATCACGCCCCGTGCTCCTGAAGGAGTCTCCTTAGTCAAGAGAGGTTAACTCCGGGGCGTCAAAAACTGCCCTTTTGATTCTTCAATGAATCATTTGGTATTGGTTTTCTGCAAGCAGCATGGTGACTCTCCTGCTGCTTAACAGGGTTGTTTTGTTTTGTTTGTGGAGGGCGGGAGGGAGACAGGAAGACCCTTACCAGTCACGGGAAGCTAAGGTTTTGTTCTTCAAAATTAAGTAAGAAGAGACACTCAGTTGGTCCTCCACTTACCTCCCCCACCTGATGCAAAAGCCAAACATCTCTCGTTTTTCTTGCGTTATGTACCCCGTGGCTTGTTCCCCAGGTCTGCTTCACACCATACTTTCATAAAGAGTGAGGACTCTGAATTTCAGTGGAAAGGTAAATTTGGGGTAAAGACATGTTTGCTTAGGCTACTTACTGCAAGCACTGCCCTGTCTCGTTCCACCAAGTCTGCGAGCTTATCCAACAGACGGCCTCTTTCAGAAGCATCCATCCTTCTCCACACTGAACCAAGGGAGAAAGCCAGGCGGGCTGCCTGCACTGCTTTGTCTATATCCGCCTGTTAGAGAGAATGAAGCACAACTGAAGCGAGACAACACTCCAGATAAAGGAAGAACCAACTGCTCTCATGAAAAAGGTGATGAGTGAATGTCAGGAAAGTAACTTCATAGGGAGTCTTTTTTCTAAGAAGGACGTACCTTGTCTGCTTCTTGAACTTCACACACCTGTTCTCCTGTGGCTGGATTATAGACAGGGAACACTCTTCCGCTCTCTGAGTTCTGCCACTCGTTGTTAATAAAAATCTAAAGGAGTAGACAGCAGAATGGGCTTGGTGAGACAGGTGACAGGAAGCCAGTCAGAGGCAAACTGTTACGGAAGTATCACAGTAATCATACTTACTCTATATGCTTACAGCTATGCAAGTAAAGTACAGAATATGAAGAGTTGTAAGAGACCCCTAAACAGTATGCAGTCCAGCTTCCCCCCAATTCAGGAATTTCCTCTATACATTTTTTTACCTCAATGTCATCCAAAGATTAAATACAGTGAACCTGTCAACCAGTGAGAGAGTCAAATAGAAATGAAAGGACAGAGTCTCATAAACATAGGAAACATACACTGGGGCTGAGAAAATATTTATTGATCCATTGTCCAAGCTCTGGCCAATACACGAAAGGAGTAAATTGTGGATTAAACTGACAGTGGTCAAACCTTAGATCCTAGTTTCTCTGTCAGAGGCATAAGCGTCTTCACAAGGAAACTTGAAGGTGCTGAAATAAGCGTTTACTTAATTTACAGTCAGATCCTAATTGAGCAACGACTCTGACCAAACTAACTAGTGAATCAAACAAGTTACAAGTTGAACCCAAGTGAGATTTCTTTCTCTTTGCTTGGTAGGTTACATGGCTTAGCAGAGGGAAAAGGTCTATAACTTTCAAATTTTTCAAGTTTCCTTATATAAAAAATGAAGATTTTATTAAAATGGCAAAGAGACTAATGGTTTAAGAAATTATTTGAGTCAATGTCTCAGAAGATTTGTAAGACATGAGTTAAAAAAGAATGGGAAATATAGGCAAAGAAATTTCAAAAATTTTATTGCATTAAGAAAGAAACCCAAGTGAATAGTTTGGACTATTAAAAGTCAAAGAATGCACAGACATTCTCTGTAACATTAATGGCATGACAATGAAAGTTTCTGAACTTATGAGTCAGTCAGTGGTAAGCTGGTTTATTGTTGCCTGCCATTTTAACAATCACAGATGAGGCGAAATGATTACAGAGTTACAATTTTAAATATTAGGTTCTATACTATTCCAAAGCTTCCCTTTTTCCTGGCTTTGATAAAACAATGAGCTTGTGTTGAAGAAGTTATCTTTTCCTAAAGGCTTTTTAAGATAAAGGGGGGAAAATATTTTATATCTGTATAGCACTTAATGCAAATGTATTAAACACAAACACAATGACCTTGTAATTTCATACATTTTAATATACAATTTATAAACATACTTAGTGTAATGTATTCATTTATTCAATAAATACTTAGCTACTTCTAGCCACTGGAGCGGCAAAGATGTCTAAGAGTTCCAGCCTTCCAGGCAGCGTCTTACATAGTCTCTAGTAATTCATTAAATACTTACAACACCCCTAACAGCAGGATTTTATTATCTCTACAGAAAATGAGACAACAGAGGCCAGGAAGTTAAGAGTCCTAAGAAGCAGGTTCTCGTGGTGGCTCTGAATCAGTCTATTGCTCTTTCCACTATACCATGGTTGCCAGGATTGCTCAGTCCAAAGAAACACAACTAGTTAGCTGATGTCTAAGCCTGAATTAGAGCTACAGTTCTTGGACTCCTGGTCTAGTTCTCTTTTCACTCCATTTAACAAATTTCCTAACAGTTCACAGCTGATCATATCTGCATGTTCCTTTGAAACACTATATGATCACACAAGAAAAATAAGAGGTTAATTTTATTAAGGATTCATAAGTACTGTATTATTATCAGATTTAAGGAACAAGGAGTCTTGCCAATATTTATTCATTTTATCCACTATTTATCTACTTCTCAATCTTTGGAAAATCATCACGATCCAATTTTAGTTTTTAAGATTCTTTGCTGAGCAGTTCTATTTGTAAGGATTGATATTTCATGACTTTTATTGTTTCATAGTGGTCTTCTAATTTGATCTAAGAGAAAAATTATTTGTTTTTAGTAGAATAAAATTCATTCTCTTACTATTGTCATTTAGGAGCATTGATCTTTTTATAAACCAAAGATATAATATGGGATCTTAGTGATTTTTCCTAAACCTTGAAACATTTTGCTATTTCATCATCCTAAAAACTATTTCATCATCACTCATTAATTATTTCTAACTATGCTAAAAAAATCCTAAAAAATAAGGAAACAAAAACATTATAGAACTGCCTAGAAATCTATATATATAAAAGGCTAAGTGACTGTCCAACCGTCTAACCGACTGGCTGGCCTGTACATCTGACGCGCACTGGCAATTTAAAAATAAATGTTGACTTGTGCATGTGTGATACATATAAAGCTTTCATTGGCACCAATTGCACACATGTGTTTCAATCTGCCATTGTCAATCGTGAATTTGGTTGACACTTCTATTATAGAGAAAGGGCAAATAGTGATATTAAAATATTTCTTCTAATTAATTTCCTTTTCATGTGCACGAATCTGTGCAACAGGTCACTAGTGAATAAATAAACACATCACCCTATTTCATCATCATTCACTTTTCTTACTGTGTTGTCCAATGTATTATCTTTCAAAAGGGTATACAAAAATTGGGAAGCACCACCTTTGTCACATTCTTTTTAGCTTTTACTGAACATAGTTAAGAATTCAAGTTGTTTCATTTCTGTCCATAATGGGAAAGAGAAGGAAATTAACAAGGACATTTCACAATTGTTAGATGAGTCAGAAGATGAAGGCAGAGAGACAGAAACACTAGAGACTCTACTAATGGGGGTGAGATTGACTGAATGAGAAAAATCTTGGACTATGAGTCTTTAGGATAAATAAATTTTCTCAAATTGAAAAATCAAAGAGCGAACAATTTATAAACACAAAGAGGAATATGACATTTTAACCAGTCATTCATCAGGAAGGACTTAATCATTTATTATTTTGCAACAAGAACCTGGACCATCTTGTTTTGATAAAAGGACATGTAACAACTGTTTTATCTTTTATGATATGTGTAGATAAAAATTTACTTGCTATGATTCATAAATGGATAAATACTGAAGGTAGGTGTATACACAAAGGTGATTGAAAGGACAGATATGATGTAAAAGTTTAAAAAGTTCATTGGATTAATCAAATTTATGGTTTCAAAAATAAAAATAAAAATGTTTTCGTAATTATGGGACAAAATGATGGCCATCATCTTTTTTACAAAATTATGAGCCTTCAAACTTTTTAATAGTATTACATTGTATGCACATGTAAGAAAAAAAAACACAGAAATGATATGCTATAACCTACCAGAAATGTATTTAAAATCTGGAATCAGTATTTATGACATGAATATTTCCCATTTCATACATGAAAACTGATAAACGCATCAATGTACTCAAAGGCCATTGCCTATTTCAGGTATATATACTTTCAAAACCAGAAAAATACAGAAGAAACTTTGGTTTGCTATGTTTCAATTATTTCGTTCGTTTAGCTATCTGTTTATTTACTAATTTTCATAAAATAATTTTAAAAATTTAAAATATAAAGAGTCCAGCCCTAGCTGGTTTGGCTCAGTGGATAGAGTGTCAGCCTGTGAACTGAAAGGTCCCAGGTTCAATTCCAGCCTAGGGCACATGCCTGGGTTGTGGGGCTTGATCCCCAGTAGGGGGCAGTGCAGGAGGCAGCGGATCAATGATTCTCTCTCATCATTGATGTTTCTATCTCTCTCTCCCTCTCCCTTCCTCTCTGAAATCGATAAAAATATATTTTTTAATTTTTTAAAAAGAGTCCTTTGGGCCCAAATGGTAAATGTGATGACTATTTTTCCTGATATGACAAAGGTTAAAATATTTTATATTTCTACTGCATTACTATTTTTGTAGACCCTAATTTGTCTACAGTATGACCATTTAAAAACTTGTACAACAACTTTGTTGGTACACGTGATAGCAAATACCTCCACAATGCTTGAAGGTTTTCAACTTCTCTGGACCATTTCAAAAATTTTAAATGCTGTCTAACGTGTTCTTCTCTGACTGGGCTCCTTGGAGAAATAGTTTATTTCAGAGCTGTAGCAGGGAAGCACAAAATGATCCTGGACTAGTGTGATACCAGAAATCAAATACATGTTCAAAAACTGATGGGACATATTGAAAAGACAGGAGCCAACATGAAGGGGCTCCCCAACGCCAACACTGGGATAATTTAAACAACAAAATAAGAATATTAATGAATTATATTCATATAATGAAAAAAGCATCCAAGAGTCCATACTGATATAAAGATTTTAAATGAATAAGTAAATAAATGAGGGATAAGGAAAAGCTCTTCTTCAGGTAGAATTCCAACTAACAGCAGTGAAGGAATGATGGAATTAGATCATCACCATTTGTCAAACACCACAATAATAACTGCTTCAGGCAAAAATCATCAACAGATGGTAAACTTAGTGGGCAAAAACATGATGAAAAATTGGGTGTTTGTGTAGTCTCCCTCAAGATACTTCTTAATTACAAAGGGGAAAACAGCTACTTTACATTGAAGAAACTTGGCAGACACCACCTTAATCAGCTGATCAAAGTTAACGTCACCAGTGATGGGACATATTGATAGCATGTGCTCCTTATGTGATACACTGAGGACACAGATCCTTCTGCAGTATTCTTACTCAAAAGGCATAACCTGAATTTAATCAGGAGGAAATTACCAGACAAATCCAAATTAAAGCACATCCTACAAAATAAGTGGCCTTAATTTTTTTATCTTTTTAAAGAGCCAAGGTCATGAAAGACAAAGAAAGACTAAAACACCATTCTAAAATAAAGGACACTAATGATATGTAAAAATAAATGAATCATGTGACTGTGGCCTGGCTCCTGGACCAGAAAAATATATATCATTGGGACAACTGATGGGATTCGAGTAAGGTCTTTGGATTAGATCGTGTATCCATGTTAATTTCCTGGGGAATCTGGGTGAAAGGTACATAGGAATTCTTTGCGTTATTTTTGAAATTTTTAAAAATAAATTGGAAATTATTTCAAAATGAAAAGTGAAAAAAAGTAGAGGTTAGAGTTGCCCTTTGGTGCCTACCTTTCATACTATAAGTGACCAAAACAAATACATTAAATGAAATAATGAAGATTTAACATCTTTCTTTTCACAAAAGTTCATTCTTAAATGTGAGTTTGTGGAAAATAAAATAATTCAAGCTCTGCCTTAAAATATGGCCCAATGCTGCCAAAATTATTCTTTTAAATTTACAAATTATTTCCGTTAAAATACTTGTTAATAGTTGTATGAGAAACTAGAAAATTCTGCCTCTCATGGTATTGAATTTCAAAATAAGTATCAGGAAGATATAGCCTTTTCTACTCTAGACCTCTGTGCAAGTAAAGATGTCTGACTCTAGCTAAGTTATCTGAGCTTGCTCAGTGTCTTCATCTGTAAAATATACAAATATTGACATAATACATAATATTATATAATTCTGTGATGCTCAAATCACAGGCAAAAAAAGCATATGACCCATAAAGAAGCTCCCTGTCTGCTGTAGGTTTCTAAGAGGATAGGATGGATTAGCTCATAACCTAACTTCCTTCCTATGGCTGTGAAGAACTGTCCATTGGCATTTTATGGGTTGCTGTTGGTATTCAAAGACATAATGAATGTGGTGGGCACTTAATTGATGTTAACTGGAATGGGATGTCTGCTGGGAGAGGACATGAATCACTGTCTAGTACCTTTCCTGATATGATTAGAAATATAATGTCTCCCACACCAAAATAAAATCTGAAACACTCTGAAAGAATGAAAACGTATTTGAGCAGTAAAAAGTTTTCTTTTATTATACTATATTTAATACATACAAAAGAATATATGTAACATAAATGTGAGTGAACATGCACTATATTAAAGCACATCATGAACACACTATTCAAGCACTAGAATGTTATTAATATCACTGAAGATGCTTGTGGGTTTCTGCCAGGTCCCATCCTCCTGCTTGACCTGGCATCCTAAATTTTAACTTTTTTATTCTTAGATACATTTTTTGCTTTATTTTACTTCCTGTTTTCCCCTTTCTTGATTCTTCTCTCAAGTTCATTAATATTTGCCATTGTTTGTTTTACAATTAAACTTCCCCTTTTATTGGTTTGGTATTTGCACATGATATTTCTATTCTTTCATTGATTGTTCATGATTTTTTATGATGTTTTATCATGTATATTTAATTTGAAGTGTAAAGTTTATATATATTCCTCCCAGACAATTATAAGGACCTTAGAACACGAAATATAATTGCTTTCTTCAAGAGTTTGTTATAAAATTATTTTACACAGAAAATTATGTATTTAAGAAGTTTTTATTTTATTCTTATGATTCTTTAGAATTTCATTCAGTAAAGATCTATTGGGGATGAAGTCTCAAGCCTGAATATATATATATATATACACACACACACACACACACACACACACACATGTATTGCACCCTCATTCTCAAAAGATATCCCCAGAAGACAATTACTTTCTCACACTACTTTGAGAATATTATTCCAATATTTTCTATCCTGCAATGGTGTTTATAAGAAGTCTGCTGTAAGTCTCTGATTATCATCTTTGTCGATGATTTGCCCTTTTATTATTTTCTTGCAGGTTTTCTTGTACAGTTTGTAATCATTGAGTATTTATTTTTTGTCCAATTCTTTTTCTTTCTTTATTTTTTAATATTTTTTAAAATATATTTTATTGATTTTTTACAGAGAGGAAGGGAGAGGGATAGAGAGCTAGAAACGTCGATGAGAGAGAAACATCGACCAGCTGCCTCCTGCACACCCCCCACCGGGGATGTGCCCGCAACCAATGTACATGCCCTTGACCGGAATCGAACCCGGGACCCTTCAGTCCGCAGACCGACGCTCTATCCACTGAGCCAAACCGGTTTCGGCCTTTCTTTATTTTTTTTTATTGTCTAAAGTTTTATATATGTTTCCTTTTTCCCCAATTGACCACCCCATTCCCCCCCCCCCCCCCCCACCGCAGCCATTCCCACCCCAGGCAAGCTCTCACTGCCCCAGTGTCTGTGTCCATTGGTTATGCTAATATGCATGCATACAAATCCTTTGGTTGCTCTCTAGCCCCTCCCTCCCCTACCATTTGTCTCTGGATCTATTCTTGTTCATCAAATTATGTTGATCATTATATCCCACATATGAGTGAGATCGTGTGATATTTATCTTTCTCTGACTGGCTTATTTCACTTAGCATAATGCTCTCCAGCTCCATCCATGCTGTTGCAAATGGTAAAAGTTCCTTCTTTTTTATAGCAGCATAGTATTCCATTGTGTAGATGTACCAAAGTTTTTTAATCCACTTATCTGCTGATGGGCACTTAGGCTGTTTCCAAATCTTAGCTATTGTAAATTGTGCTGCTATGAACATAGGGGTGCATATATCCTTTCTGATTGGTGTTTCTGGTTTCTTGGGATATAGTCCTAGAAGTGGGATTACTGGGCCAAATGGGAGTTCCATTTTTAACTTTTTGGTGTTTTTGGTTTCTTGGGATATAGTCCTAGAAGTGAGATTACTGGGCCAAATGGGAGTTCCATTTTTAACATTTCCTATACTATTTCCCACAGTGGCTGCACCAATTTGCATTCCCACTAACCATGAACAAAGGTTTCCTTTTCTCCACATCCTCACCAATGCTTGTTTGTTGATTAATTAATGACAGTCATTCTGACAGGTTAAGGTGATAGCTCATTGTGGTTTTAATTTGCATTTCTCTGATGATTAGTGTGACATTGAGCATCTTTTCATATGTCTATTGGTCATCAGTATGTCCTCTTTGGAGACGTGTCTATTCAGATCTTTTGCCCATTTATTAAGTGGACTGTTTGTTTTTTGGTGTTGAGTTGAATAAGTTCTTTATTATTAACCACTTATCAATGTGTCATTGGCTAATATGTTCTCCCATTCAGTGGTTGCCTTTTCATTTTGTTGATGGTTTCCTTTGCTGTTCAAAAAAAACTTTTTAGTTTGAGATAGTCCCATTTGCTTATTTTTTTCTTTTGTTTCTCTTTATATTATCCAATATACCAGAAAAAAATATTGCTATGAGAAATGTCCGAGATTTTACTGCCTATGTTTTCTTCTAGGATTACTATAATTTTGAGTCTTACATTTAAGTCTTTAATCCATTTTGAATTTATTCTTGTATATGGTGCAAGAAGGTGGTCTAGTTTCATTTTTTTTTTGCATGTGTCTGTCCAGTTTTCCCAACACCATTTATTGTCTTTACCCCAATGTTTATTTTTTCCTCCTTTGTGAAATATTAATTGACTATAAAGGTGTGGGTTTATTTCTGGGCTCTCTATTCTGTTCCATTGATCTGTATGTCTGTTTTTATGCCAATACCATGCTGTTTTGATTATTATGCCTTATAGTATAGATTGATATCAGGTAAAGTGATTCCTCCAACTTTGCTCTTCTTTCTCAAGACTGTTGTGGTATGTAATATGTTTATACATTGTTGGGTTTTATTTTCTAATCTGGTTTAGTATTTTTGCATTATGTTAATGAGAGGCATTGGTTTGTAGTTTTCCCTTTCCTGGTTTTGTATTAGAGTAATGCTGGCTTCATAGAATGCTTTAGGAAGTGCTCCTTCTGCTTTCTTTTTTTCTGGAAGAGATTGTAGAGAACTGATATGTTTGATAGGTGTCACCAGTGAAACCATCTGGACTTGGTGCTTTCTTTTTGGGGAAGATTATTAATTACTGATTCAATTTCTTAAACACATAAACCTATATTGGTTTAGTCAATATGGGTATCCACTCTCAGCTCCCACCAACAACTATTCTTTTCCTTTCGGTCTCTTAGATTAACCTCCTGAGAAGAGCATCTTTTCAAATCAGTCAACAGCTGTAAATTAAATGGCTGCCCTTGGGTCCAAACATCTAGAACCAGGAAATAGTACCATTTGAGGTGATTTAAGGGTCAAGTTATGAATCAGAAGAACTTCTTCTTTTTTTTTTTTTTTTTCAAAAGAACTGTGGAGAGGCAGGCAATAGGTGATGAATAGCTCAAGAATGGGTGCCACTTTGATAGGTGTTAGGATTTTAAGGACATTTTTCTGGTAATGCCTTTGGTTTTGGTATAAGCGTAATGCTGGTCTCAAAGAATGAGTTGGTAACTACTCTCACCTCTTCAATTTTTTTTGGAAGGGTTTATGTAGAAGTGGCATTTTTCCCCTTAAATATTTGATAGAATTCACTAAAGGCCTTGATTTTACTTTGTGAGAACTTTTTTTAGCTACAGATTCAATTTCTTTAGTAAATACAAGGCTATTCAAGTTATCTATTTCTCCTTGTATGAGTTTTGGCGTCTTTCAATAAATTCGCGTCTTTCAATAAACTTATCAAATTTGTGGGCATTGAATTGTTCATAATATCCTTCTATTATCCTTTTAATGTTTATAGAAGCAGTAGTGATGGCCCCTCTTTTAATTCTGATATTATAATTTATGTCTTCTCTCTTTTTCTCTTTGTTAGCCAGCCTAAATGTTTAGCAATTTTATCCATCTTTTCAAAGAACCACCTATGGTTTCACTGATTTTCTCTATTCTTTTCCTGTTTTCAATTTCACTGATTTCTGCTTGCTTTGGTTTTATACTGCTCTTCTTTTTAAAAAAATGTTTTTTTTTATTGATTTCAGATAGAGGAAGGGAGAGAAAGAAAGGGATAGAAACATCAACGATGAGAGAATCATCAATCAGCCGCCTCCTGAACACTCCCTACTGGGGATGGAGCCCACAACCTGGGCACATGCCCTGACCAGGTGTGGAAATCCTGAAGAGCAACTTTTGGCAGCCAGCACCTATTAACCTTTTAAATTATGCAAATTTAAAATAATAATCTCAAAGAGAGTCTAAAGAATAGTTATGACTCTTAGTTGCAATGCAACCATTTCATAAAATTCAGGGAACTGCAAAACTCCTTCCCACATCCTCCTTTCTGAAACAGGTTGACAGAACAAAAATAGTGTGAGTTGCAACCAAGAGGGAAAGGAATAGCTGAGCAGAAATTTGATTTCACAGAAAAACCTACAAAATGTTTATTAAAGGTCTATTGTCAACACAGAGTTGTTTGTAGGGCCTACTGAAAATCCACAGAAGACCTGTATGTACTCTGATGTCCTCAAGCTGATAATCATGTTTCACAGACAAGATTACTTTCAGGAAAGTTAAATAATGCAAGACACTGTATGATTTAGTGCCAAGATGATTGGTGGAGATAAGCACTGCAGGGAGTACTCTTCTGAGAAGGAAAATATCGGTGTGGGCTGACATGTTAGAACACTTCAGGGAAACAAGAAATAAGGAGGGAGTATGACCTGGGGTAGGGAATGGATAAGGTAGAAGAAAGAAACTCTATCCCTAATAAAATGATTCAGCTGGCCTGATCAGCCCCGCTTCCTTAACGTTAGCTCCTCTCTGAAGATGATCTGATAGCCTGGTTTAAGGAGTGTGACAGAGAAAGAAGATAATTGAAATTTAGCTTCTCTCCTTCCCTCCTCAAAGTCCCAACCCACCAGCAGTCTCAGGGGCTGAGGGGCCCCTGTGGCACTAGCCTCTACCCCAGCATTGGCCTACGAGTAAGAGGGTGGCTTCAGGCAAGCAGGACCCAGAATCATGGAAATCCAGAGTCCGTATATAGGTCAAAAACTCATAAAGCTTGTCCAACAGAGTCATAGAAAGGAAGACACAGGAAAAAGAAAAATGTTAAATATGTTATAAATTAACCACATTCAGAATGAGCAATGATTAAAGGGAATGAAAAATGCCATACAGGAAACAGGAAGAGGAGACTTTTAAAAGACAAGGACAATGAATATTTAAAAATAGTGTTAGAAAACAAATACTTATTTTAAAAATATATAGTTCTGTTAAAATAGAAGAGACTGAGAAAAATAAGCCTTACTACTGCATATTGAGAAACAATGAATTGACAAGGGAAACAAGGATGAAGGGAGGGTGGAGGGACAGGGAGAGGGTGTGACAGAAAAAAGAAAAAAAAAAAAACAGAAAGAGGTAGAACTCATTTCCCAGGAAAGTTCAGGTATTCAATATTTTCAACTATTCAATGCTAACTAACCAGCTTTCTTTCCTTTCTATCACCATGAAAATACAGTTAGAAAAAGCATTAAAGCAAGACCAGCCAGAAAACATACATAGCCTGTGCATGAGAACAATTTGATAGCCACAGGCTATCAGAATCCTGCTATTTGCAGAAATGTATCATGCTGCTGGTTTTGGTCTATTTCTGCATTTTGCTGGTAACCCCACACAACGGAGAAGGAATTTTATGTAGAGGAAGTGTGGTGTTCCTTGGGTAGCACAATCCTGATATTCATAAGTATCTACTTGGGCCAAATGGTTCTCAGAAGCCATGCAAAGAAATGCAGAAATAAAGACAAGGAGTCCCTGGCAATCAGTAGGGACTTTTTGTTTTATGAAGTCTAGTCTAAACAAAGCTGAACTCATGAGCATATGTCTCTCTTAAGATACGGGTTTCCATGGTCTCTTCCTATTAATACCCTCCCTTCCCTTCTTCCCTTCCTTTCTTATCTCCTTCTACTGAGTTTTTACTGAGTGTCTGCTCTCTTCTAGGCATTGTACTTGCTAGTGTCTCCTTAGATTTGTACCTGTTCTTTCTTTTCCAGGCTGAGCAAAATATGTCTTTCGGGCTAAATATATCTGCCTGTCTCCAGTTTATGATCCCAGGAGTATAAGAGGGCTAAAGAGGTTCCTGTGCCAGTCATCCCAAAAGGAAAAGGCCCCTGCTTCCATGTAGAGCATCAAAACACCCCCAAATAATTTTGTAAGAGAAAAAAAAAACGTAATTCCCATGACTGATTCACTTGTAGAAAACAGAGCTAGCTGAAACAAACTCAATTATGTGTAATCAGGGTACCAACCTACTTACTGTCCCATGACGCCCATGTCTGAGAAAGCTGTTGATATCTGCTTTAGGAAAAGTAGTAAGAAACAGCCAAGCAGCCTTGACCAAGTCACGCTGAATTACAGCAATTGTTACCCTGTTGAAGCAACATGGCATTAAAGCCAAGTACACACCATTGTCAGTTGTGACATATTCCCACACTGGAAGAAACTATACATGCCATCAGTGTTGTGGCAGAAGGCAATGGGAGTTGCTACTGGTAATGGTTAATGTTCATTTCTTCCTGTTCCACTTTCTATAAACAAGGTAATGCCTATACAAGCTCATTACTGTAAACTGAGCACATTTAAATTGGCAGTAAAACCAGAGTATTTACTCTAGTGCACATATAAAGTGCCTCATCCAATGTTTTGGAAATGTTTCAAGTTTTGAAACCAAGCAGCTGGCAGCTTTACAAGCCAAACCTTACACTTAAATCACTCACTCTGGAGAGTTTTTGGGTGTCCCGTGTCAGGTAGTACCAGTCGGCAGACATTCATTCCCCCACCCCTTGGATTCTTTTGCAATAAATTTGCATTCACAGGGCTCTTATAATTCTTCCAGCACCACAGACTCCAATGGCTGTTGATTAAATGTATATATTCCATGCATTTAATCTGACTTTCATTATGGCCACTTCGTAAAAACGCCACACTGGACAAGCGATGACACATGGCAAGAAGCTGGAATCCCTGCAAAGCCTCAGATTAGGGTTTTTTCTCCTCCTTTATTAATAGTGACCATTTTGTGGCCTAGCTCTAAATCAGCAAAAGTATTTGACAGCAAATGTTCCTATCTAGGGGTTATATATAGCCCGTCCTAAACACCAGATGAAAAAGGGATAACCCGGGAAGGGAAGGACTCACTTCATGTAAATCATGTTACAAATTGGACAACACCCAGAGAGTTCATTGTTCAACCTCAATTGTGAGGGCCATTCCCATTACTATTCCCCTAGAATCGATGTTAATTAAGGCGGACTGAGACCATAAATCAGCCTGGGAGTTTTACAATGTAATTCAGCATTAAGCATATATATTTATATTAAAAGTAACTGATTAACCACGAGAGTTTTTCCAGAAGTTGCTGAGGCCATTTCTTTACAATGAAGACATGTCACCTTTCATTTTTGTGAAGAGAGGAAATGAAAGAAATATTATCTTCTAGAAAGGTGTATTAAAGCTAGCAAGTACTCAGAGTAGTGATGATTGGGGAAAAGGGAAGAGCTGAAAAGAGAGCGGGAAAAGAAGAAAGGAGGACGAGTTACATGTGAAAGGGGAGGCAGTTGGCATCTTTATTCTATCTCCCTGGAAGTCATTAATTCTTCCTTTGTTCACAATCATTTCTTATGCACCTACTATATGTTAGACACTATGCTAGGCACTAAAGGACACAGAAATAAATAAGAATCAGCCGCTGTCCTTGAAATAAATGTTCAGCACTGTGGTGGGAAGGCCAGCACAGTAACAGCTCCAATAATATGATGTGGTCACAACGTTCAAAAGTATTTATGGAATACCCACTATGAACATGCTCCAAAGATCACCTATTTTATATTCTAATCGTATAAAACACTAGCCAGGGAATCTGTGCGCCTCAGAGAAATCCAGCCAAAGAACCACACCTGCCTGACGGGAGGAGGAGGTGAAGTGCTGTGTTCTAGTCTTGGTTTCTCACAAGATGTCCTGCAGGTTTCTCACCAAACCTCCCAGCTTTCCCAGCCTTGTTTCTCTGTCTATGAGAGAACTGGACTTGGTAACCAAAGGCAGGCACAAATCTTCAGTCCAGCCCCTGGGCAGACATGGATAATTGATCCTGACACTTCCCAGTTGAACTCTTGAATACTTTCAACTTGGCACTTTAGAAAGCTGCTACCAGCTGGGGAAGATGCCCCACCTCAAGACTTCCTAGTTCTAATGCTGGGTATCTAAGGTACTGTCCATAGAACATATGTGGCCACCAGTGGGCGCTCCATAAGAAAGTTCACCAGAAGCTCTGTGACACTAGGTTCGTCTTGCTCCTTCTCTAACCACGTGAATAACATATCTCCATGCCCATAGCAGAGTCCATCCTCCCAGTTCAAACCTGACTGCCACCTTTTCCAATTCTGTCTAGTACTTGATCACGCAATTTATGTACTAGGAAGATACCATTTGAAAAGAGAAAGTTCGCTGGAAAACAAGCATTTAAAAACCTATGCAAAGTAATCACCAAGAGCAACTGGAAACCTCTCTCTCTCACACACACACACACACCCAAATAAAAAACAAACAAACTGGTTTTAGTTTCTTGTTTTGAAACTATGGAGTATGCCCAGATCATATTTTAAAGCCAAGGCTTATTAAAGCACTATTTTATTTTATTTATTTTTACTTATCTTGTTAAGCCTCACCTGAGGATATTTTTCCATTGGTTTTTTTTTAGAGAGAATGGAAGGGAGTGGGAGAGCCAAAGAAAGGTAGGTGCTTTTGACTGGAATTGAACCAGAGACCCTTCAGTCCACAGGCCGACATTCTAACCACTGTGCAAAACCGTCTAGGCCCTAAAGCACTATTTTAAAATGCACCAATAAATGAATACATTTTTCTTGTTCTAAATATAGTGGAGGCCACTTTATTCACAGAGCTGGAAGGGGCCTTCAATATATGCAAATGGAAAGTGTTATATAAACTTGTCAAAAACCCAGTGAATGGCACGAGGTCACACACCTCACTAGTGGCAGAGCAGGGATTGAAACCCCCACATCCTGATTCGCATCCCAGTGATTTTTCTAAATTTAATTTTTGCTGATGTTTCCGTAGAAAGCAGATTTGATGGTTGGCCAGGGACTATGAGCAATCCCCACCGCATCTCTTTCACGGTGTCCCCTAAAAATTATTCAGCGCAGGGAATTTTGCTTCATTCCCTTTTGCTTTCAGCACAATCAACACAGGTGACTGCAAAATAATTTTTCATTTCCTTTCTTGAAAGCAAAGTGTGTTAGGGACAACGTGGTGATTTACATTCCTGATGCGATTCTGCTTGGAGGTGAAGTCCTGGGACAGGCTGCAGTCTCCCAGGTGCAGAGGCAGGACTTCTGCCAGACGTCACCCAGAAGCCAGACTATTGTGAGCCTCAGGTAGGAAATCATTTTCCTGGGCGCTGTAAAGATCAGTTCTGTGCTCTTACAGCCGCAGGGCTATAGCTGAGGGTCCAGGAAAGGGACTTCAAAACGTGTCCTAATGACTTTTCCCAGGAGGGTTGGTTTTGGATGAGCAGAGAAAAAAGGGAATGGCCAACCTGGGCTGATTTAGGAGCTGATCACAGTTATACTGCATCAAAGTGATTCCTTTTTCCTATGTTCCTTTCTCGGTAGAATCCAGGTATCCAAGGCTGAATAAGAAAAGGGCATCCAATGCCAAAGTCTTTATAAAATGGTCACAGATGTTTGGCTCAGTTACTTCTCCCAGCTAAGGGAATTAAAACAAAAATTCATAATGGCACTTTATTAGGACACTCCATACAGGCATTTGAAGGAAAAAAAAAAACCTGTGAGTACAATTTCCTTTTATAAATATTTCATAGCATCCTAGATTCTGGGCACCTGGGCAGGAAATGTCATATATTTCTCCATCTGAGAAGTTTTATTCCCTTTCTGGTGGAATGCTTTTAAGAACTCTAACAAGCACAATATTCTACTGCAACAAAGGCTTTCTGTCGAACAAAAGTGTCTCTTCCCAAACCTGAAAGGCATTATGCCTATTTCATAGTGTCCAAGAGAGGAAGTCTGAAATATGAATGGGGTACATGGGTGTATCCCTTGATTAAAACAACAAAGATCATAAAGTTGGGCTTTTTGACCAATTCAAGGTGACTGGGCTGGTTTATACTTTTTTTTTTCCAAAAGAGACCATCAGGATAACAAAGTAACATGCAAGTCTATTCTCCCCAAGACAAGTGTAGAGACTGAAGTTGCTTAATTTAGTCAATCATGAAAGGTCAGTGTTACGAGGGTTATGTGTATGCATATAAAACAAAGTATGGAAATAAGAAAATTCACTGAGGAGTGAGGTGATTAATTTAGCATGTATTCCTTTATGTTCCTTATAGAACAAACTAGATGGAGATACTAGAGCTGAAAGACGTCCATTTAAACACGTCTGCTTTTACCACTTATGTAATCCTGAAGGATCTTAGGCTCTCCATCTCTCAGCTTTGTAAAAAGGGGCGGGGGGGGGGGCGGAGGGGAGCCCTATCCACCTTACCAGGAAGATGCACAGTTAAGGAGATAACATGTGAATGTGCCTAAGGCTTCGCTGGCTGAAGTGGAAGTTTCTCCCTTTCCTATGTTCCTTGAAGAAAGATCTCCTGGCTTCATGTGATTTCCCCCACATTCTAACATGTAATCAGTGTTCAAAAAAAAAAAAGTGATAGTACTGGAGAAAGAAGTGAAGATGGGATAAGGAATTCAGATTGACTGTTAACAGGGATCCGATTCATCTAAAAGTTGCTTTAAGTTGTTTTATAAATCTCAGCAATTACTTGGATAAAGATTCAAAACCATGAAGCTTCGCCATGCAAGCCAAGCCACATCACTTGGCCACTTTTGCAGCCAGAAGGTAATCCAGGACAAGTCAGACTTACCACACTTTTCCTTGGCCCACAGCAAAGTGGCCCTGACTACAGAGAGAGGCTGCCATGAATTTTCTAACTGGGGAATCTAAACCCCTGAGGAATTCTCAAAGCAGCAGGCATTAATGGCAGTTAGGTGTAGATAATTTCCTATCCTCAATGAATCTTTGACATAAAGCTGCCATGTTTTATTTCAGTAATAAAATGGTTTTGTTATTTTAATAGTAAATGCTTCAAATGATTTGTATTAAACCCTGAAGTAGACTGTGCCTTGGAGAGTTGAATTTTACTCACCTTGCCACTAAACTGTTTTTGGTTCATCAAAGGAAAGTACCAGATATCAAATCAATAACCACATTGATCTATTTATAGAAAAAAGCTCAATTCATTTTAAGTAAACAGAACAAAGAAGTAGTTTGAGGGGGTAATAGTAAGATATGTACACATATAATACCTCAATAAAAATATTAAAAAAAAAAAAAAGAAGTAGTTTGAGGATTTGTCATATGTTGGTTATCTCCTTTTACATGATTGATCCATTGTTTCTCAGATGTACTTTAGAGATTTATGGACAATGAAGAATAGACAGCACTATCATTTAACTATATGAAATTAAATGTCTATTGTTATAAAAATGGTCGTATTGATGATCACTTCAGTATGCTACTCTGCAAAGTAACATATAATTTAATATTATAATCAAAGGTAATAAAGGTATTTTTAATTTGAATGAGGAATTTTACTTCTAATCAACAGGTTATCTGTATGAAGTAAAATGATGAAGCAAATGATCAGATCAGTTATGGAGGGATGTCCTCCTATTGAAATATCTAGGTAGGTAGAGCAAAAGTGGTTCTGTTGACTTCCATTCTTCACTCTGCTTCACGCCAAAACATCTGGCTAAAAAGTGAAAAACCACCCAAATGGCATTGTATAGGAAAACACCTAGATGATTGATTGCATTTTTTACTTTAAAGTCAATGTTTTGATATTATAGAGCCATGGCCTTTGTTCAATAGGTGTAATCTTTTACTGGTAAAAACAAAAACAAAAAACAAAAAACAAAAACAAAACAAAACAAAAAACATGAATTTACAAAGCTTGTTTTGACAGAGACTAATTTATTAGTTCTAATTTTAAATCAATGAACAATTTTAAATACTGGACCCAATATCGTATGCCCTGAACCCCTCCTATCCTGAGTCCTAGGCTGAAAGGCAGGAAAAAGGAAGACTTCACTAGAAAAAACTGCAAACTAGACTTTCAAAGTATCTAGACAGCCCAAGGTCAAAAGAAGTAAGAAACTAGAGGCAACATTTCAAAAGAGCTTTAAATATTAATCTAAAGTGATTGTGCCAGACAGAATATTTTAAAATAAATGTTGTATGCCCAACATATTATACTAACGTGCAATGGTGACACAAATTGCGTGGAGTTGTAAACAGAAATAAGTTAGGACATTAGCAGTTAGTTAGGTAGCGAAGATCCACTCAGCTTCTGTCATATACATCTAACCTCAAGGTCTGTTTCTGAAAGTGAAAGGACACTGATGAGAGTACAAAGACAAAAGGTCATTAGTCATGTTCCCCAGAGGACAGTTCAGTTTGGCCAGCATTTCGGGGGACAAATAAACTGGGAGGTGATGTAAGGGGGCGCGGGGGTGCTGGCCTGCTTCCCAGAATGAGGCTTCTTGGATCTTTCAGATAGAGAGCTCTGGAGTAATTCTAGGGGCTAGTGGTACAAATTAGGGCAGACCTAGTGTTCCCTTTGACTCAGGATTCCAAGCCTTGTGGTAGGATGTCTCTATCATAGACCTAAACTGCCCGATTTTCCCATCTCCCGGGTTTGACTAGCACCTAGACTGAATCTCATGAAGGTCTTTTGGGTCTTCTTCAACCACAAAGATGGACAAAGGTGTCCTAAAGTCAAGTTCTGCCTCCCCATTGCTTTCATATGATTTCTTAATGGGTCAAATTCCTACATGTATAAAGATTACTAGATGATATGACTTGGGTGTGTCATTTAAACTTCCTGTGGCTCAATTTTGTCATCTGTAAAATAATAAAACCATGTCATCCAGTGGTCATGAGGATTAAATAAGGTACCTGATTACTAAAAAACCTGGCATAGTGTGCACTCAAACTTTTAACTGATTCTAATTCTGAATGCAAGCAATCAATTCAGGCAATTTAGTAGTGCTGTTAAAGCTAGTCGCTCCTTGTCCTGTGTTTGCTGATTCATTCATTCATTCTTCTCTCTATGGCTAGTAACTAAGACCTGTCTGCCAAACCATCAGAGACCCATGGGGCAAAAGGATGGGGGGAGAAGGTGAGGACTGTGAAGGCCATCCAAGCCGTTAACTGGTCCCCTGGAACTTCTGATTGCTACCCTTTGCTGCTGGCCATGAAGACCGGCTGAAGCAGGCTGGTTCAAACACAGCAGAGCGGCCTGCTCTGAGAGGGGCTGTGCAGGGTGTGGGAAACGTGCTTTGAGAAGAGGAAACGGGAAAGGGCTTTGGCTCCCTCCTGTCAGTCTTAAGAAAACCTCATGTAACATGATTTCTTTTTGTCTTGGGCTTGGAAACAAATGTTCCTTTGCCTATCTTCCCCAGGTTTAATTAGTCTTCTGTCTTTCTCAGAATTCAGCCTGTTCATTTGCAAATGGAAGACATCAGAAAGGCTAGTGAGGGTGGGTGTGGGTGTTGGGGGAGAGGGAGTGGAGGCTGAAGTGTTTGTTTTCAAAGCCACAGGGGTCCCCATTTGAAAAAGCACCCAGCTTATCTCATGTTTTTGTTTGTATGATTTTGAATTAAAAGGTTGGAGCAATTCATTTAGGAGATTAAGCTGTCTTTACAATGGGCCTAGTTGACCTATTTATTCACTAGCATTGCTAGGGTTAAAAAAAAAAAGTCTACTACACTCTTCTTTATTCAAGTGCAACAATTTTAAAGGATTCTTTTGGTCTTTTATATTTATTGCCAATTAATTTTACATTAAAATTATGTTTATTTGCGGTCACAAAAGTCACAAACCATGTGTATAACAGTTTAGGGTTACCAGTTTTAGCAAACAAAAATACAGGATGTGCAGTTAAATAAGAACTTCAGAAAAGCAATGAATTAAACTTCAGTATAAGTATGTCCCAAATCACGGGCAAGTCATGGGAAATACTTATACTTTTTAATTATTCATTATTTTCCTAAAATTCTAATTTAACTAGATGCTGTACATTTTATCTGCAACCCTACCAGGTTTTCATGGATATTTATGTGTTCCAAGGATGCCAAGTGAAAACTAGGAGAAGTTCCATTTCATTATTATACTTAAACTTGCTCCCAGCAGAGCTGAAGTAGTTCATCAGTCAAGATAATCCCCAATTTATAAACAGATAAACTGATAGATACCTCAGGAAATCAAGTGAATTTTGACTACAGGATGAGATCTAGTTCTGACCACAAAGCCCATTCCATTTATGGTAATGAATCCCATTTATGGCCATCTCATTAAGAAAAGAAAAAGTAAAACACAGAAGGGACAACTTGAATCTTCAGTTAAATTAGAAGTTAATGTCATGACCTACTACATTTAAAGGCCAATACCATCTTTCATTTATGTTACAAAGCAAACATCCTGTGCAAAGAGGGCTGGAACACCCCAGTGCACATCCTAGGGTTGAAGAGGCCTTTGAACCAATAAATAAGTGATTTCTCCACAGGAGACTAAACATTTGTTTGTCATAATAACAAAAAAGCAAGCTGAATTTCATGTAGCACTATCATTCTCATGTATTTGTTGATACAGTTAAATGAGGAGAGGGAGTGTTAACTTGTTTTTCAATTAAAATTAAAATGTTTGCCCTTGACTCAAATCTTAGCAAATATTTTCAAACATGCTTATACCTATTTTGTAATTAAATGATTAAATTCTTCCTCTTTGCTCTTGGTCATCACAAATATGCAAAAAGGTCTATGTGTTGCCTTCTCTTACCCCAGAATTATATTGTAATATTTGTAATTATTCACTCCAAAAGCCCCCGAGTTAATAAAATGTGATGTTGAACAAAAAAGCCTAATTGCACATAACTTATAGAGTCAATTTCATTACCTTAAATTCATATCTAATATTTAGGGGGGGGAAGCTTTTTTGTTGTTGTTGTTGACCTCAAAGGACCTTAATTTTTTTATTTATTTTTTTTATAGGCACCTTCCCAGAAAATGAAAAAAAGAAGAAAACGAGACATTGGGCTCAAATGAAGCTTCAAATATTTGGTCAAGAAATGCCTATTTGCCATGTAAATAAAATATTTAAAAAGTCTTGCAAAGACTTGATTGTGAAACAAACCTCATGTTGGAGGTAAGTCTTGCTAAGAAACGCCACTGAAAGCTGCCACTTGACCCGGAATTCCTTTACAAGAAAAACTCACCATCACTACATGTGAGACCTGTATGAGAAACTGCCGGAATGTCAACTTCATTCGCAGTGGCCCCATATGGCCTGATCACTCTCCCTGGCATGATAAATCACTGGCAGGATCCTTACCTTCCTACGTTTGATCTCTGCTCAGCAAGATGTGGTTTTGATGTGAAGAACTCCAGATCTCTTAGGTCAGAGACAAATAGCAGTGGCACTGACCTGCAAAGTGCTAAGTCTCTATTAGACTCAAGTGAAGAGCTGTAAGTTTCTGACAAGTTCTCACCCCCCCCCCCCCCCGAGTTTGCCCAGGCTCACTGAAAAGCTGCTGATGTGCTTTGGGAGAAAAGTGCCTACAAGCCTCTTCTTTCTACCACTATTGCCAAGTATTAAAATCAATTTTTCCTAAGATTTAAAGGAAGAATTCTCTTGGGAGTCACCACTCTACTTTCAAGTCCTGTAAGTCTTTAGCAAAACAAGTATTTTGATTTCCAGTGGATCTTTATGGCACTGCTCAATCACTCACTTGTATAAGGAGAATCATTAACAGAGATTTCTGTGCACTACTCTCCTCGGGATCCCTTGATGTGACATTACCAAACGTACAAGTTATTTAGCAATAATAATAAAAATAAAGATCTGAAATAAATCTAAAACAAACACATTTGGGAAGGCTTCTTGCAAAAGAGTTGTTGTGTTCAGCTGTAATTTGTCACTATAAAAAATATACCCTGCAGAATCACTCCAAAAATTGTAAGATTAAGACTGGTGTGAATTTTAGTTGGCTGAAATAATGAGGAGGTCAAAGAAAGCAAAAAGTGTGCTATCATTTTAACAACTTCATTATTTCAATAGCCATCCTCTTTATACCACTCATAATTAGAGACACTCATAAATAAGCCTCTCGTTAGCTCTCTGTGGAACTGAGTCAGCGACTTGGCAACTTCATTAAAAGCAAAATGTTTGCTTTCTTTTTTTAGCTAAATGTAGTTTCTGTACCCATATTTGTACGTAGGCGCCTGTACTAAATGTTGAACAATAATCTCTCTCCTTAATTCAGCTCATCAAGAGTTCCAAAAACCTCTGATTAGTGTACTGCTTTGCTAAGCCCTCTCTTTTTCTGTTGGAATTCCTGGTAATGACACCAGAATGTGGGCAAACCTCATTAGTCTCCCTGCTGTTTACAAGACAGGATTTATGCTCAATGTGCTGAACACAATCACACACATCACTAAATGGCTAGAACTACCACCCAGGCTCTAATCTGAGAAATTTTTCACTCAATGCAAATACCTATCAGCGTGGAGAAGCATGGAAGAGCAATTACAGCCAACACATGTAGTCTTTTAAGAGTACACCAATAAATATCCATTTGTGAAGGTTAATTTAATGCAACCCAGGGTGTTATCTGGAATAGTATATGTCACTGATTCAATCCATTAAGTAATTACTAAATTCCCAGGAGGGCTCACAGAAGTCAGATGTGGTTATTCCAGGTTCATTGCTTCTGGTCTCCCTAAGGACCATTTAGGCCAACAGCTGGAAGAGCTGACTACAAAGGTTCCCAGGCATAACTAGCCATTTTATGAAAACAGGTAATGAGTCTAACCAAGGAAGGAGAGTCTTTAAGAGCCTGTCCTGCGAGAAATACTTAGGGAAGCAAAAGAGAAGCGCAAGTGCGTAAAAAAAATAGAAACAGAGATGAAAAAAGATGAGAAGTAGGAAGTAGAGGAGAAAGAGAAATGTTTTCTCTCTAGAAGTGAAGACAGAGAAATCTAGAGACTAAGGTCTGGCTTTAGAAGACAACTTGGCAGCAGTTTCCTTAGATAGGATTTTTGAGCCATTGACTACAAAACATTAATTGTGCATCCCACCACCTTCTGTCACTGAAACACTATTAAAAGTTTGGATATTGCATGAATTTCTGGGGCCGCTCTCTATTTCTCTATTCTGCATCCCCCTCCTAAGGTGACATGTAACAGACAGATCTAACAGTAAAGCCTTAGTGAGAAAGGATTGCTCCTAAAAGACAACATGGAAGATATCCACCCATCTCTCTGACAAGTGTCTTCCCCACAAATGATGGTTTTATGGCAGGAGAAGAATCGTTAAAAAGAATGTGAAATATATTCGCTTTCCACAGTCTCACACATCCTCACTCCCAATGGAATCTAATAACCATAACAAAGAAAAGAGCATTTTTGAATGAAAACACAAACAAGCAGGTGTTATTAAGGGCCATGTGTGACTGACTACCCGGTCAGTGAGAATCTAAAAGCACAGTTCTTTATCACAGCCTAAAGAATCACACCTGCCCAAGTGATTCATACCTAAAGTGTTGCTTATATCAATAGTTTTCTCTTTTTGGTTTGTATGCGCATTCTCATCTTTATGTCAGGTTGAAATTGTTGCTAATAGTAGCTATGATAATGTCAACTATAATTAAATTTCGAATTTATATTCAGAGAATTGAGTTTGGGATTATCCAGCAAAACACTCAGCAGAGCTTTAAGCTTAGAGTTCAAATTTTATTGCCTTTGTTGTGGTTCTTGTGTTTGTTCTTATGGTTATGAGCAGGAAAAGAAAAGGATTATTTGAGTTCTGAAATTGTCACTTACTAGCTAGTGAGCCTGGAAAAATTATTTAACTTTAATATGTCTGAGTTTCTCATTTATAAAATGGGAATGTCAGCATAGTATTCACATTTTAGGACTGCCACAATTATTAAATGTAGTCACATGTGAAAAGCCCTTTGGAAATGTATTAATAATAAAAGCTGTGGAGTATAACAAGTATTCATTCAATGAACATTTTCTAAGCATTTACACTATGAGACACTGAGCTAGATGCTCAGAAATACCATGATGAATAGGAGTGCACAATCTAGTACAGTTTAGGAGTAGGGAGTTACACAAAAAAACATAATACGAGACAAAATTTGTACCATTTAGGAGTAGTACAAACAAGTAATATGGGCATTCAGAGAATATGTTCAGCCTTCTTAGAAAAGTATGGGGACAACCCTGTTAGTTATTACATAAGTACTCCATGCACAGAAGGACTAGATTCCCTTTTAAGGTTGGAAAATTTCATTCTTCTTCAGTAGCTTCTTCAGAATTAGATGCACACACAAACAGATCAAATCACTTACAAAATACAAGCACATAGGTGAATGAGTGTACAACACCTGCTTTGATTCAAAACACAGTAAGTTAAAGCATTAACAAAATACAAAGCAATGTTATTTTCAAGCCTGATGCTAAGGAATAACTTAAATTCTCTAAACTAGCAAGATAAAGCACAGTATTGAATCAGTTGCTCAAGAAAAAGGGTATTTCTATTAGAAATTCTTTTTCACATTATATCCATTGTCATCTCTCTACTTTTCCTCCAGTTCCCAAAACAAATAGCACACAGTGAACAATTCATCTATTTACCAGGTAATAGCCCTTCAAAAATGGGTGGTGTGGGGGGGGGAGAGGGGGAGAGTGATAGTGAGAGAGAAAAAAAAAACACAATAGTAGCTACATTTGAGCACATATTCTGTTCTAGGTAATGTAAGAAAAGTAGGGAAATTAGTCTTGACATGAAAAGTTGTAATGATCATGTATTCCAGAGTTTCCTACAATGACACCTTAAGGTAGATTTATGGAATGCATTTCTGCTCTTAGTTTAGGAAAACCAACATGTATTCAAATCATCCACCAACGTAGGACTAGTTTCTGATATTTTCCCCTAGTGGAGAAGATTAAGCTTAGAAAAGAAACACACATTCTGGACCCCCTAATCTTATTCCAAAATTTCATAAAATACAATTTTGAAAATCTCTGACACATTAATATCGTTTGACTTTACTATATGTTGCATCATTTGTCCTTAAGATTTATCTGTGTTCTTATACATAAACAAATACCAATTACAAGTGGATAAAGACACAAATGCAAAAGGTAAAAATTTTAATAAAAATAAACTTTGAGAATACTATGTAGAAGAATATATTTAAAAACTTGGAATAAGAATGAATTTCCTGCCGAAACTGGTTTGGCTCAGTGGATAGAGCGTCGGCCTGCGGACTCAAGGGTCCCAGGTTCGATTCGTGTCAAGGGCATGTACCTTGGTTGCGGGCACAACCCCAGTAGGGGGTGTGCAAGAGGCAGCTGATTGATGTTTCTCTCTCATCGATGTTTCTAACTCTCTATCCCTCTCTCTTCCTCTCTGTAAAAAATCAATAAAATATATTTTTTAAAAAAAGAATGAATTTCCTAAACAAGATATCATAAGCACTAAACATTTTTTTAAAGATAGAAAAAAATTCTCCATTTACATTTAAAGCTATATGACAATTACACTAGAAAAGAAGAAGGAAAAAGCACAGGGGGAAGGAAATGTTCACACAGTATATAACTGTTAAAGAATTATAATCCAAACATATAACAATTACCGCAAGTCTACACACCTACACAAACAGAAATGAGCAAATTATATACTGACCAATTCACAAAGGAAGAAAGTCAAATGGCCAATAAATATATGAAGAGATGTTCAACCTCACAAGAAATCAGTGAAATGCAAATTAAAACTGCAATGGGATAACTTTACACTCATCAGGTTGGCAAAATTTAGTAAGTATGAGAACTCTAAGTATAGGTGAGGATGTAGAGTAATAGGAACTTTGATATACTGCTGGTGGCAGTGGAAACTAGTATAACTGTGTTGGATGGTCATCTGTAATTAAGCTGTAGATACATATATGCTGTGAGTCAGCAATAGCACTTCTAAGTGTATATCCTAGAAGGCCTTTCACACAGGTGTATAAGGAGATGTGTTCAGGAATGTTTAATGCAGCACTATTGTAATAGTAAAATGCTAGGAGTATCTTAAATGTCAATAGTAGAAGAATTAAATGTTGTGATATATTCAAGGAATGGAATACTGTGCAACAATGACAATGACTCAATTGCAGGTACATGCAACAACATGGGTGAATCTTGAATATATTAAGCAAACAAATCAAATTGCAGAAGAATGTATACACCATTTATATTAAAAGATTTAACATGCAAAACAGCCCCATGTATTGTTTGTGAATACATATACACACACCTATGGGAAAGATAAATGGCTCTGAGGAAGGAAGGGGGAGGTAGAGAGGAAAAGTGGAGTTCGCAGGGGAGTTTCAGTGTATTTCTTTTAAAAACAAATTAGCAGCAGCCGAAACTGGTTTGGCTCAGTGGATAGAGTGTCAGCCTTCGGACTGAAAGGTCCCAGGTTCGATTCTGGTCAAGGGCATGTACCTTGGTTGCGGGCACATCCCCAATAGGGGGTGTGCAAGAGGCAGCTGATAGATGTTTCTAACTCTCTATCCCTCTCTCTTCCTTTCTGTAAAAAAATCAATAAAATATATTTTAAAAAATTAGCAGCAAACATTGCAAAATGTTAAGAACTAACAAATCTGGGTATAGATACGTGTTTGTTATACTACTGTCTATAATCTTCTGTATGTTTGAAACATTTCATTTCCTGTCGTGTCTAACAATACATTATGCTGGTGATCTGCTGAGCAGCAAATATCTCTTTACCTTCTGAATCTTCGAGGTGCTTAAAGTGCACTTGTCTCAGGCATTTAGCATCTTCTACCATGTACCATAGTTACTGTGTACATGTCCTCACCCCATACCCAAGTGGGACTCCTCTCCAGCCTCCTTTAGGACAAAGTCCACATCTTTGTGTCTTCATGCCAGAGGGTGACTAACAGCGTTTTGTACACAAGAGGCTCTAATAAATGTCAAATGAATAAAAGAATGAATAAATTCAGGGAAGCAAAAGGGTAGCTCTAGCTGCAGTTAAAAATAAAAATGACCCCAAGATAATACAATTAGATATAACTTTCCCTGTGAAAATCAAGTTACATTGGTACACTGGGTATCAGATTCTAAAATATAAATGAGGCAGAATTCACTGGTTTCAGGCTTGCTAGAGAATTTAACCAGCCTCATATTGGTTCCTGATCTCCTCCCAAAAAAGGAAGTCCATCTTTCACACATAGGAAAATAAGATTTTAAGTTATCCTCTGTAGATGCTTTAGACACTTCATAATTTTGTCTTCTTAGGCAAGATGTCATTTCCCCTCTTCCTTCCCACCCTAACTCTCCATCATTCATTACTCACACCTCAGTCGACAGATCCAGTGTGTGTTTTGATGCTGGGGATGGGGAGGAAGAAAATAGTTTATTTTTGGTTGTTAGTTGGTTTACTAAATCCACTATATTTTGCCAGATCCACATATGGGGAGATAGGTTCCATCCAACCTGTGGGAAGAGCCATACAACCTATACCATTTTTTGGACTCAGTTTAATCTTTAAGAAACCCCTAGAAATGACCCGGGGCAAAAACCTTTAAGAGTCACTGGATTCGAAATCAGAAGACTTAAGCTAGACAAATCAAAATTATGTATCAGAAAAATATACAAAAATATAATCTTTTAATTATTTTGAAAAAATTTCCCTATATTTTATAATCAAGACTAGAGGCCCAGTGCACAGATTCATGCACATTGAAAGGAAATTAATTCGAAGAAATATTTTAATATCACTATTCGCCCTTTCTCTATAATAGAAGTGTCAACCAAATTCACGATCGACAATGACAGATCGAAATGACAAGCGTGCGATTGGTGCCAGCAAGAGCTTTATATGTATCACACACGCACGAGTCAACTTAGCCATTTATATAGAGAGAATAAACTTGCTTAATTAGACCTGCTTTCTGATTTAGCTAAACTTTTTCCAGTCCAGTGAAGCACCCTAACTTCTCTTTCAGGTAATTGTCAGCAACACAGCAGTAAATATCAACATGAAGCAGATTATTATTGTAGATCACACAGGGAGAACAAAGAGTAAAATATTTAACAGTGTTTGACTATATTTTGCACAGTGAGAAAACCTGACGTCATTTTCAAGGTCCACCATTTCTTACTTCTCTTCAGTTGGGTCAAGTTTCTAAACTTTCTAAATCTCCATTTTCTGGCTAATGTAAAGAAAATAGGATTTTATCGAGTCTCCTATCTACCTACTCCAGGACTTCTGTGAGGATCAAATGAGATAAGGCACGGGAAAAATGCTTCACAGACATTTGGTTACAGTGTGAAATGTTTCTACCTGGCTATAAAGCAAGTCGTGTTCCTGGGCTGAAGTAACTCCAAGGAGGCTAGTCCTTAGGGAGAGGAAGCTGGGCGTTGCTATGTGACGTCATTACCTGGTGTCCACAGCGACCATTTCTGGGCTGGGCTGGGCTGTGGGCCATATTTTGCACCATGGGGTCTTGGCAGCATTGGCTACAATTTGGTGGGGTGTTGCTATGGGGTGGTGGCGGGGCCTGTGTCCCACTTGGGAGAAGTCGAGTGTTGGTTTGTCAGTGCCAGGTCTGTGGTGCTGTTTCTTTGTAAATGGCCAGTGTGCATCACGGCAGTTCCTGCATTGAGTGTCTGCCCTCTGGTGGTCAGTGCACATCAAAGCGACCAGTTGGACGTTTGGATGGACACTTAGCATTTTAGCCTTTTATACATATAGATTGGAGAGTGTTTTGGTACCACCAATGATATCCTAAATTCTTCTAAATAAGAGACAGGTGTTTCCAGGTTCAACTCGACAATAGGTTTTATCTCTCCATGCAGAAACCAATTCCCGCATGTAATAATTACAAGAGTTTCACCAAAAGGTTGTTGAAGTTTAGAGGCTCAACAAGGGCTGAGCCACATATATAGTTTACCTGTTGGAACAGCTAAACGGCACTTCCCCCAAACCTGAATATTATTGTTTGCTGCCAGACAACTCAGAGCATCTTAATCTGCATGTTATTGCCTCCTGTTGGCCAAACACCTGAATAGCTATAGGCTATTCCCCTAACTGACAATGCTTCTGTAAACCTTACCCTTTAACCTTTTGCACTTGGATGTCGAGTGTGACTCGACATGGTTAGCATCGGTAGCAGCTCGAGAAAAAAGCAAGCGAGTGCAAAGGGTTAAAGTGTGTGTCTCCACCTTGCCTTAGGACAAATTGTGTTAATAAATAGCATGGGGTCCTTAGACAAAGAGTAGTCTTCAGTTCCTTTAGCTGAAGCTCCTCTGACCCCCAATGCCTTTCAAAATTATCTTTTGTCCTTGGACTCCTTCTTGAATCTACGCGCAGCTCCTTTCTCCAGATTGCTGAAACCTTTGTAAGGCTGGGACAAGAACCCCGGCATCTCCAGAGATGTAGGAATAAAGAAACTACTACTTTGCTCTCCAAAGATCAAACTATAGTGAGGAAAGGAAACAAAGCTGGTAGTAACAGAGCTGAACTGGAGAAAAAGGAAAGCTTCTTTCTATAACAAAAATTAGAATGTTCACCCATGACAGTCTAATTTTCAATCACAATCTACAGAGGTCAATAGCCTCTGTGTTAGCCCCAGCGAAGTTTTGCTGAGAGACCAATTATTATTCCAACTGGAATTTTCAAAGTCTGGAAGTGTTTCCAAATCATGTGACACAACAGAGACTTGCTGTAAATAAACTCACTAAGAGTTAAGATTATGAAGAGAGACAACTTGAACATAACTCAGGCCAAAAAACAAGCAATAGATATATGCCAGAGATAAGAAATTCCCAATTTGAAGAATCTTATATATCTGAACAGTAAAATGGAATAGAGCTCAAAGATATGTCTGAAAAGGCAATTAAAAATTAATCAAAGTGACATTTTGGCAATCACTTTTATATGCATTAGACTCAGTCTTTGAAGAGAAATGACTGGCTTTGAAATGACCTGTCACAGCAAATTTAAAAAATTAAAGAAATGCTAGAAGGACTTTCAAAATAGTCACTGCATGGTGCTTTTCCAGGTGAAGTGTCCCAAAATTGGGCAGTCAGGACCAGTGAAAGTCTAGTCAGTTTTAAATTATATAACTTAATATACCTTCCGATTTCCAAATAGTATCTTCCTTCAGAGAATGTCCTCACAGGCTGTCATACTTCCTAGATCTAAGCATCAATGACTTGGGAACATCTTGGTCCAAACGACTTACAACACCAGTCAGTTGGGTATACTGAGGCATATTAATGCTGAATTTTGGCACACAAGTGTCAGATACCTAATTTAACTATTAAAATACAGTCATGCACTGCTTAACGATGGGGATATGTTCTGAGAAATGAATTATGAGACAATTTTGATCTTGTGTGAATACGGTAGAATGAATTTACACAAACCGAGGTGGTATCTGTCATCTGTGTCTGTATTTTTAAAATTTCATTTTTTATTACAGTTGACATGCAATATTATATTAGTTTCGGGTGTACAGCATAGTAATTAGACATTTACATCCCTTATGAAGTGGTCACCCTGATAAGTCTAGTACCCACCTGGCAGCATACAACCTATATAATAAAAGGCTAATATGCAAATTGACTGAACTATGATGCGTACTGACCACCAGACGCTTAATGCAGGAGCTGCCTCCTGGTGGTCAGTGTGCTCCCACAGGGGGAGCACCGCTCAGCCAGAAGCCCTGAGCCGGGTTTATGGCTGGCGAGCACAGCAGCTGTGGCAGAAGCCTCTCCCGCCTCCTCTGCAGCAGTCGGACATCCCGAGGGCTCCTGGACTGCAAGAGGGTGCAGGCCAGGCTGAGGGACCTCCACCCTCCCCCCCCCCCCCAGTGCACGAATTTCGTGCACCAGGTCTCTAGTTTATTATAATATTATTGACTACATTCCCTATGCTGTACTATACTTTTATACGACTGGTAGGGCAGTAGGTTTGCTTACACCAGCATCATCACAAACACATGAGTACTTACAGTTTAAGCCCTGATTGTTGGCTTTCCTTTTTATAATACAAGTGCCTGATTTAAGCTTTGATTGCTGAGGCATTCACTTTAAAGAGGCAACACTTCTAAGCAGGCTATCTGGAATGCACACAATTCCAGTCATGGGACTGGACAAAGAGCCAGTCCACCTCCTCCCATTTAGGCTCCTTTGATTTAGAGATCTTGACTGATTTAGGTAACTATTTTAGGCTACTTGTGTTTTGTTTTGTTTTATCTTCCCATACTTTAAGTTCCCACTCTTATGTTTTGAATTCACCAACAAAGAGTGAGCTGGTGTGTGACGCTAGCTCATGCCCTCTCTACTCAGGACCTTACTGTGCCGTGGGTCATGTGAGCCAGGGGAGCACCCCCAGCCACTTCTAGCTGACAGCAGGACTATGGATGGGCTGAGATGGCCCAAAACATTAATGCCGTGGGCTACAACATTATGATGGCTATGACATCACTAGGGGATAGGAATTTTTCAGGTCCATTTTAATCTTATGGGATCACTGTAGTAAATGCAGTCTCTTGTTGGCCTAACCACCGTTATGTGGCTCAAGACTGTACTGGCTGGGAAACTGATTTGGTTACTTTTTTGGTAAAAATAATACCTTGGTAGGGAAACCTCCAAGGGATCCCATTTGATGAAAATCCGGTGTAAACATACGAGCTATGCAGAATATTACTCTTACAACTAATTAAACTACTAAACATGAAATAAATAAACAGAATACTAAACATTGGCCTTTTGTGAAACTTTATTGTTAGTACAACTCTGATATTTCTTAATGGGCCTCCATTAATTTGGAACTACAAATGTAATGATCACTTTACAAAAATGAAATGGGATTAGTCTTTGGTTGATTGTCATTACATGCCATTTACTTTCTCACACTGACAACTAGAAATTGATACCCAGTGAAGAAACCCCCTAGGAATAGACACCATCCATAATTGCTCACATAGCTAATTAAGCACATATCTGATCAAGATTTGAACAAAGGCCTATTTTAATTCAGAGCCTTTCTTTTTCTAAGTCAAGGCTTTATAAACTTTTTCTAAAATTCGGGCCAAATGGTCTCTGTTGCAAATACTTGACTCAGCCATTGTAATACAAACACAGCAACAGACAATATCTAACTGAATGAGTATGGCTGTGTTTCAATAAAACTTTATTTACAAAATTAGGTAGACAGTTTGTAGTTTGGTGACCCCTACAAGTTGTCACTAAAATAACTAAAAAGGCAAAAATATCCATCAGTATTTGTATTCCACCACCCAAATTGAGAAAGACTTGAGAGAGAACTGTGCATGTTGGTATTTGAGATGCTTGTCTAATACAACAGAGAACTAATTATGCATGCCTGGCTTCTCTTAAGCCTGGATACAAGGAAATGAGACCTCACAGAGTAGGCTCCTCAGAGAATCTTCTACCCTGAAATGGAAACACTGGTTCCTCATTTTATAGATAAAAAGGAGTTGATGATTCGATATGGTAACATAAGCCCATACAGCAGAAGGCATCGGGGCAGGCAGGACCCCAGGAGAAGGGCCTAATTCAAGTCTTACAATGAAGTTGGTCAGCTCCCCTGTGTTAAATGGAGATGATACAAACATCAAAAAGCTGTGCAATTGCAAAAAGTTTTTTTTAATGTAAGTTCCCCTCTAATGTAAAGTTTGATTAATAATTTATGATCAAGACAGACAATCTCAATTAGAGGCAACTAGACCCACACCATCTTATAAGAAACGATCCCTAAGACAGGCAACAATCTTGCCTCAGACATACAAACCATAGAAACATCTAAAGTAGTAATTTAAAGTTAGGGAATCAGAAGTCACAAAAGGTAGCTCTTTCTTAAGAGGACTAGGCCAAGTCATACTCTCTCCATGTTTGCAATAGAAGCAACACAAAAATGAAGATTTGAAGTCTCTCTCTCTTAAAAAGAAAAAAGTATGCAACTATTAGGAAAAACAAAGGTTATGATGAGGAGTGCTCTATCAATTTTTAAAAGTCAAAGCCAAGGTTTTCCTTATCCATTTTTCCTACTTCTTCCTATTCTCTCTCTCCTTCATAAGATATATATGAAAGTGCTTAGTAAACCATTAGGCCCTATAAACAATGTAAGTAGCATTATAACTATTATTGTCATTATTGTTATTTTTACATTGATCAACCGAACTACCACCAGGCTGACAACTAATTTTTGGCACTCAATGCTTCCACAGCCCAGCTAGCATAATGGAAAGCACAGTTGTTAGAAACATAGCCATTCATATTTGAAATTGACTTCAGAAAACAGATGCTCAATAAAAGGTTGTTAATTTAATAAATAAAAGAATAAATAGTAGTTACTCCATGCTCATCAGCTCTGATTATCAGTTGATTGCCTTTTATTTTTCCTCTTCTATTTTAGTAGGTCAATACCCCATAAATGCCCCCTTCCTTCTTCTGTTCTAGCTCTCCACGCTCCACGGTATCAGATGCTGGAGTAAAACACAACACTTTAAATTACTGTTAGTTATGGGCATAAACTCTCACTGAAAAAGTGATCAACAGGGAAAGAGTGCAACCCGTGTGTGTGTGTGTGTGTGTGTGTGTGTGTGTGTGTATAGTGGAGTAGTGTGTGTGTGTGGGGGGGGGCGCGGGCGGGCTGGGACAGATGGACTAGTAAAGCCAGGAGAGATGATACAGACAATGGAGAAGGTAGGGGTGGTATTAAAGTTTCCAAAGACCTGGGGATCTGGCAAAGATCTTTCCTGCAGTTCTGGGCAGTCAGTAAAGTACTAGGCTTGATTTTACAATGTGTGTGCTCCTGTGATATATTCAGCTATACAAAACTTCTAAAAACTAGACTGATAAAACAGAAACAACTCAGAAAAAAATTTAATTCATAAAAGCATAGCTAAAAGCAATCAAACCCTTAAGCTAGCTGTTAAGCATTCTTCTTAGCATGCAAGCAAGAAAGTATCCGTTCTCTCTACCTCAAAATAGTCCACTCACTCCTTCGTGTTGATGCTGTTATCACACTTTCTTGACTAATGCAGTCTTATTTGTTTGTTTAACATATTCTTTAATAAGAAATCACTTTTAAAGCTTGAGGTCTAGCTTGCTTTATTAGGAAAATAAAAATAGACATATTCCAAAGATAGTGTTGCCATTGATCATTAGTCTAAAATGGGTAGTGGACCTTCAGGCTTATTTTCAAAACTGAATGTAATTGCCTGAAAGTCAATACATACAAACCGGGAGGTTTGCCCTTTCAGCATCCTTGGAGATTGAACTTTAATTTTGGAGCACTTTCACTGGACCTTTAACAAACAAAGGCAGTAACTTTTCCCCCTAATTATCTCCCGCATTCCCCTTTTATTAAAAAAAAAAAGTAAAATAGTTTTAGGAGAAAGAGAATGGTGAATAAATACAATAATACAAGATCCCAGTGCAAAGTTTCCTAGATGCATGCTACTTGAAATTCTCAGTAGCGACTTTATGTTGGTCCCAAAATCATATTTTAAAATCCCACCGCAATAGCCTTCACTAAAAATGTATTTGTTTAACAAGACAAGAATGACTGAGGATCCACCTATGTTTTTGTCTTGTACTATTTTCTGACACAAACATTGTTGTTTCCTATGTGTTATTAAACAAGCCCTCTAGCATAATAATTTTTAGCTACTAATTACCCTTTTAGAAATTCCTAGTGATTGTGGTATCACTCTTCTAAAGGACTAACTGTCCATCCTACCTTATTCATTCTTCTGCTTAAAAATGATAATATAATTTCCCTCACTTGTGAGCATAAGTGAATTTTTTAAAAACTTCCCATTCATCTTATTTTCCTTTTAAGTAAAAGAGCATTCGCCATTACCCTCGGCTACCAAAGAGCAGCTTCTGCCCCGCGTTAAAAAGGCTGCATGCCCACACGCTTGTCTCAGAAAATTTTAAAGTCTCACCAAAGAGCTAAGAAGGAAAGCTGCTGGGAATGTTCACAGATACCTGATTTTACAAGGTTTTGTGAAAAGAGGTCGCCTTTAGATGAGTACTACTCAGTGTTTATGAGGGTTGTTTGTCAAGCCAAAAATAAGATGCCTCCTCCCCACAAATTAAAGAATCAAGTTACAATCCATTATTTCATTTCTGATTGTTTTTCTTTGTAATAAGTGGGAAAGCGGATACTGGATAAAAGTCTCCCCTGAGTGAAATGACTCCACATTAAAGACTTCAATTAGCTATAAATCAGTTGTCTTTCCTACTGAGGGAGAACAAGAGAAAAAAGAGCGCGGGGGCAGTGAGAGGGAAAGAGAGCTGGAAGAGTTACCAAATGAAATTCGGGGATACCTACTGCATACCTAAAACTCCTTTCGGGGCTGTGAGGAGAATCTGATCAAAAGGGAGACGAAAATCAAACCCTCCCAAAGCTGAGGATCAGGTCCTCTCTCAGGAGTAGATCTTGCATCTTAATAATTTTAAAGTGAGGCTGAAGAGGTTAGCGACCCTCCTAAAACAAAACTTGATGCTTCAGGCTTTCCCCCGCTGGCTCCTGAACCCAGAGATGTGCCAAACATTGGCACTAAAGTGATGCAAATGATGCCTAAATGGCTGTAACCATTAACGACCTCTCATTAAAACGGCTTTCAAAAATTTGTCACACCACCTAAAAAAAAAAAAAAAAACTAGCAGGTACATCAAATTCATCTAAATTGGCACTCAAAACAGGAACCACCCCGATTTGTAACCTAAAACTCAACGCAAGTAAAATTTTAATATTCCGATGTTGTTGTTTTTTTGTATTTCTTTCAGCCATTAAGTCAGAACCAAACAATTTACTTCTCGACAAAATTTAGTTTATCGTGTAATAAGCATGATGGAAAACAACTTTAACCATATTGTGTGTGCTCAGTGTGTGTTTAAGTTAATCGGGAGTTTAGGGTAGAAATCAACGGAAAGAAAGAGAAAAATCAAACAAGAGAACTGTAAAATAAACTCCAAGAAACAAGACTTTAAATCCCATCTCTCCCTCCCAATGCTATAACACTATAGTTCCCCCATACGCGTAATTAATAATTTTTTCTATGTCGAGTTTTTTTTTTAAAAGAAAGTAAATTCAATGTATACTAGGTAGCGAATACATATTCTTTTTTAAATGTGGTGCAACAAAAAAAAACATTCGTGCTTGGCAAACCCAAGATGTCAGAGTTCGTTATAAAGAGTTAATTTTTTTTCAGTTCCAAAGCGAGCCTGCTGATTTACACAAATGAAAAGACTTCCCAAGTTTTCCAGGGAAACTGCCACTGCCTACAAAATCCCAGTGCGGCGCTGACCCCGGGTCTACTGCGCCCAGCAGCCAGGTTCCCACGAACCCTGTGCGGGCAGCCAGCGCCCGCGCTCCTCCCGCCGTCGGGACCCCGAGGACCCGCGGGGCGGGCGACCGAGCGGCCCTCGACGGCGGGGGGACCCAGAAGCCACAGCCAGGCTGCGGGGCCAACCCGGCGGGACGCCCTTCTTCCCCATTGGAGGAGCCGACGGGTGCCGGCGCCTTCCCCGAAGCGGTCGCGACCCCGAATCGGATGGGAGGCGGCCGCGGATGCGGTTTGGGGGAAAGCCGTTGACGGCGAGCCCTCCGCGCCGCGTTTCCCGGGTGGTCAGTCCCCGAGGTGTCCCCAGACTCCGCGGGACTTCGGCAGCCCCCACCCCGAGCCCGGGCGCCCCTCTGCTGCGCGGGGGTGACAGGCTGGCCCCGGCGACCCGGCCCCCGACCCCCGACCCTCGCCCCCTAACAGATCACGCAGGACGCGGCAGGCAGGTCCGAGGGAGTGTGCGTGGACGGCCCGTCGCCGCCGCTCACCTTGGTGTACTTGATCTCCAGGTTGGGCGTGGGCGACGGCAGGAGGTGCAGGGACGCCATGAGCGCGGCGGGGTCGGCCTTCACCTCGCCGGGCATCTCGATCTTGCTGGAGGTCATGGTGTCGCCCCGCGGCGTGGCGGTGCGGGCTGCGGGCTGTGCGCGGGGCGCCGGGCGCTCGCCTGTTTATAGGCAGGTGTCAAGCGGGGGCGCTTCTTATTGGACGTGAGGGCCGGGGCGCGGGGGCTGGTCCATCCTACCTAGGACTTGGGGCGCAGCGATTTACATACAGCCCGCCGCCTGGTGCTCGCGCCCACGGTCAAGGGCGTCCGCGCCCCCGCCCCCGCCCCGGCCGCGGGAGCCGGCCCCCGCCCACGCGCACGCCCCCGCCCACGCCGCCCTCCTCGACGGCGGAGCGCGAACCTGCCCAGGGCTTCGCGGGCTCGGAGAGCAGCGGGGCGGGAGGCGCACTTCGGCCGAGGGCGGGGGCGGGTCGTGGCCCCAGAAGTGGGTGAGAGCGGGGGCGCGCGGGGTCGGCGGGACAAGCCCGGGACGTAGCTACAGGGGTGCGGAGAACCCCTCCCACCCGCGTGCCGGGGGGCCCCCTCCAAACTCCGGCGCTCCTTTCCCCCCCGGGGGCCAGGGAGGGGGTGCCCTCAGCTCTCCTTCCCTGGGCAGGGGCGCGGGGACCTCCGCAGCGAACCCCGCACACCTCACTCTCGCAACCGAGCCCGAGGTTCGCCTTGGCCGCAGGGTCGGGGCGGGTAATGATGAGTCGAGTCCCTCGCCCCGCACTCAACAAGAGTGTCCCCGCGAGCCGGGCGGGCGACTCCGCGGGCCCGGGGCGGGCTTCTCCCGCCCAGCTGCTGCCCTCTGCCGGCCGGGACTGCCAGGCTGTCCGGGCTGCGCCGGGGAGGCGGGCCTCGGTCCTCAAAAGCTCCTCAGAGTTGCCAAGTTTCATTTGCCCCTCTAATCTTCCTTCTGGGATCCCTCCTTCCAGCTCTCACATTCCTCGCCCGAAAACATACAAACATACACTTGGTTTGCTTTTTTTGTTCTTCACGCTAACAGCTATCATCCCGCTGGACATGGGGCCCCTCACTTAACTACCCCTTTGGGCTTGAGCTTCCATATTTACACCCCCTATCTTAAGTGTTTCCGTAGCTCCAATAGGCCTTCTTCTCGTTTGTGGGCGCCTAAAGGTCAGCATGTAAGTGTCCATCTGTCAAGAACCCAGCGACCCCATACCAGAATGGACTTAGGGCTCAGTGGACTAAATCTGGGTCCAAATGAAAAGATCTCCATAGGGCACTTCCCTCCTCCCATTATAATCCTAACAGGAGCCTACTGATTCTTACCCTAATTGCCATTTTCAGCGCCCTGAGAACCCCATTTCTTTGGGTGCTAAATGTCAGCCAGACAAGATCTTGCCCTAAATATTTTCAGTACCTAAAACTGTCTAATGTTCAGTGCTTGGCTGCTAAACAATAGAAATAGACAAAAATATTTCATTTTAGTATTAGGTCTATAGAAATAACTTTCAGCTCGAAGTATATACCCACGGGTACCTGAGTGAATTGTTTTCATGGAGGAACTAGGGACCTTAGCTTAGGTAGTTGAGAGATCTCAATTCACACAGGATCTCTATACCCAAAAAAATCGTGCTTTAATCACAGTATATGTTCTTGAGATACACTTTTAGAGGGTTAGAGATACAACTGAGGAATACAAGAATACGGTCTTAGAATTAGTTGGGGAGAGAGGGAGAAGGTAGAAGCAAAGGAAATAAATGAACGATGCTGATGGAACAATTCTGCAAAGGTGTTTTGAGCGCTTTCCAATGCAAGGCAAGGTGCTGGCGGCTGGGACAGCCCTTGCCGTCAGTGAGCTTGAAACCCTTCCCCACAGAGAGGTAGATCACTGATTATGAGAGTTTGTGGGGAAAAGTTACAAAAGAGCATCAGCAGCACGTTCTGGATGCCTCTGGGAATGCTAACTTTTCGACTAGGCCTTAGAGGAGAGGTGAGGCAAGGACAAGCAGAAGGGTCCAGAGAGCAAAGGCATAGAGAAGTGAGAATATTTTTTAGGAAACATCAATGTGGCTGGAGGAGCAGCAGACGAGGAGGGCAAGATAGTTGATTCAAGGTTGTAGGGACTTTAATTCTTGAGACACTGAGACATCATCAAAAGGTTCCAAGGAGAAAAGGGAAATCTGTAAAAATTAAACTGATAAATGAATATTGTCAGGAAAGACTATCACAAACGAAAAGCCATTGATTTTTTTTTCTCTCTCTCAAAGCATAAGATGGGGTTGTTCGTCCGTGACCCACTTCTTGCTTGCTAACTCCAGTTCTATCATCATGGCTGGAAAACTCTCTCCCAGAGAAGAAACAGTGTGGTGAAATGATGAGCATTTGTTACACAGTGAGGTAGAGCCAATAAAGAGATCCCCTTCTTCTCCAGGCAGGAAGGGAGGATCTCTTGGCTTTCATAAGCATGTCCAAAAGACCCAGGACAGTGACAGACGGCACACTGGTTTGAATTGTTCCCTGGTGGCTACTTTTGTGTGAGATTTGCTCTCCAACTAGATAGTCAAGTGATCAGCACAGGAACGGTGGCTTCTATTCCTCTTGTTCCTTCCCTCAATTCCTACAGCAGCATGGAGCACACAGTAACTATTTGATAAAAATATTTGTTGGCAAGACAACTCTGGTGAGGGAAGGAGTGTTGGGTCCAGGCAGAGGGTGGGGGAGGGGGGGGCATGCAGGAGGCAGGGGATTGATATTTCACTCTCACATCAATGTTTCTCTGTCTCCCTCTCCCTCTTTTGCTCTAAAAAAAAATCAATAAAAAAGATTTTTTTAAAAAGAAAAAGAATTCATGGACACAGTAGTGTGGTGATTTCAGTGGGGAGGGGCGTTGGTGAAGGTGGAAGATGATATGGGGGAATAAATTGTGATGGAAAAAATAAACTAAACTAAAATATTTTTGTTGAGTGATATGAGCAAAAGAGGAAGCACATTCCCTATGGGGGCATTTGACTACGTCTAGTGTAAGTAGAAATGAACTTTTCTATGCTCACTGATTAAGAAACATTTTCTTTTCCTAATCTTGGAGTTTGTTTTGCTTTGCCCCATCTTTTACTGCAAACCCTCCTGGTCATAGATTATTAATAATTTTCTTCATATAATCATCCTCTGAAAAAAAAAAGTTACCCTATCTTCAGTCTTCAGTTCATGATTACAGTCATATACTAATAAATATAAATAAATATATAAATATATACACATATATATATATATATATACATACACATACTAGTAGCCCTGTGCACGAATCCGTGCGCCAGTAGCTTGCCAGTAGCTCGCTGTTGCCCTCCAGTAGCTCTCTGCCTGCTGCCCCACCCTCCTGTAGTTCCCCCGGCCTCCCCTCATAGCTTGCTGCCCTGCCCCCTCCTGTAGCTCTCCACCACCCACTTGTAGCCAGTAGCTCGCTGCTGCCCTCCTGTAGCTCTCCGTCCACTGCCCCGCCCTCCTATAGCTCCCTCCACCCCCCTGCGCCCCTCTTATAGCTTGCTGCCCTGCCCCCTCCTATAGCTCTCCACTGGCTGCTTATAGCTCGCTGCCCCACCCTCCTGCTGATCTGTGATCCGGTCATTACGCAGTCAGTCGTTACGCTTAATGGCATAATGACCATTTGCATATTACATCTTTATTATGTAGGATGTATACTAGAGGCCCAGTGCACAAAATTTGTGCACGGGGGTGGAAGGGTCCCCTCAACCCAGCCTGCACCCTCTATAATCCGGGAACCCTCAGGGGTTGTCCGACTGCCGGTTTAGGCCTGATCCTGGGGATCGGGCCTAAACCGGCAGTCGGACATCCCTCTCACAATCCGGGACCGCTGGCTTCTAACTGCTTACCTGCCTGCCTGCCTGATTACCCCTAACTGCTCCCCCCGCTGGCCTGGTCACCCCTAACTGCCCCCCTCTGCTGGCCTGGTCACCCCCAACTGTCCCCCCTCCCCCCGCTGGCCTGGTCACCCCTCACTGCCCCCCCTGCCAGCCTGGTTGCTCCACGCAGCCTGCTCTTCAGTTGTTTGGTCGTCCCTCACTAATGCCTCTGCCAGCCTGGTTGACCCCAACTGCCCCCCCTGCTGGCCTGGTTGTCTCTCACTGCCCCCTCCTGCCAGCCTGGTCGCCCCACGCAGCCTGCTGTTCAGTTGTTTGATCGTCCCTCACTAACCCCCCTGCCGGCCTGGTCGCCCCATGCAGCCTGCTGTCTGGTCATTACTGTGAGGGTGTCCTGACCAATTTGTATATTACTCTTTTATTAGTATAGATATATATTTTGTCCAAGCTCTAATTAAACACAAGACAGTATATGTCTTCTTGGTTTTTGTTCTTCTGTTACTTACGTTTAAGGATGCCTTAACATCTCTTCTGACATTCTCATTCTTTCTCCCTCTTCTTTCTTTTATCTTATTTTATTATCTTCTCATTTCCTCTATAGATTTCAAGATGGTTTAAGTCTTCCCCACAACTATCTTCAGGTTGCTAACATTTTGAATTCCAGTCTTTTCCCTGATTTTGTTAAGAAACATTTTCTCCACCCTTATAATATTTCCTTCTTCTAGTCTCCCCCATCTATAATTATTTATTGTTTAGGAGAGATAGTGTTTAAAACCTTCTGTGCAAGGGAATGTAAACTACAGCATGCTCTATTTATTTCCTTGTGAAAACAGTTTATTAGGCATGGCAGAGCTAATCTCCTGGACTTGTAGAGGAGAAAAATAAATTCTTGCCTCATATTTCCTCACCTCAATAATAGAATGCAAAATTATAATTTTAAAGCATCAATTTTATGTGAAGTTTTACTTTGGTATGAAACCATAGCAATTCAGGCTTCTTTTTAGTTTTCACTTAAGGAGGGTAAGTGTTTCTTATTTGAGAAACATGCTTTAGAAATCAATGAGGTCCCAGCCATTGTGGCTCAGTGGTTGAGCATCAAACTTTGAACCAGGAGGTCACAGTTCAATTCCTGGTCAGGGCACATGCCCGGGTTGCAGACTTGATCCCCAGTAGGGAGCATGCAGGAGGCAGCCAATCAATGATTCTCTCTCATCATTGATATTTCTATCTCTCCCTATCTCTTCCTCTCTCTGAAATCAATTAAAACATATTTTTAAAAAAGAAGAAAGAATCAATGAGGGCAACTGAATGGAATATCAAGACTCCTCCTAAAGAAGGAATACTTTTGGTTTTGACAGTAACTGAATGCCAATCTTGAACTGCAAGCTTCCCTATTCAGGAGCTGTTTCAGCCTCCGGTAGCCCTGCCTGATGGCCTTCCTGTTCCTCTTACTAACTTAAATGACAACCCACCTTTTCTAACAGACACACTTGCATTTTAATTTATCTGCCAAAATAAATCACACATTATAGCATTTCTCTCTTCTGGGTTAATTGAATCAGGTCCTTAAATGTCTCTGTCTAATGATTTGAAAGAGGCACAATGTTTGAAATATTTAAAAAATTAGGGCCCTTGGGTTGTATGCAGAATGATTGCTTATTTCAGATATAAGTGTTTCCTAATGATCTCATTCATCTCAAATGGGATATGCTGGGCTACTTTATGTAAAATGTTTCCATGAAAACTATAGCAGGAAAGCTTAATGCATGGTATATTTATAGAGAAGTGGTATTTAATTTATTAACAAAAGCTTGTACAGAGCTTTACATATTTCAACACAGAAATGTTTAATGAAGTATTTTGGACTCGTTATGAAAACTTCTATTAAATAACTTCGCTTATATTTTTATTTAATGTGAATATTAACTTTTTATTTGGGATCTAAATGCTCATTTAATTATCCCTTTCCTTCCAGCATCTATAAGAAAAGAGGCTTAGATTGTGGCATTTATTAACCATAAAAATTCTCTACATATTAAGTCCCTCGTGGCCCAATGTGGCCTCTGGTCACTCTAGTCTATGAAAAGGGGTATTTATGGTTGCAGGGAGTATATTCCTAATTGGTTATGACTCAAAAAATCATGTTTTGATACAAAACACAATTCTTGCCTTTTAAAATATATCCTCCACCTTTTGGGAACCTCAAGAGACTAATTTAAAAGTGGGAACTAGCTTTGTCTTTGTTTGTAAAGCCCAGTTCCACCTCACATATGTTTAAAGGCTTCAATCTAGTTGCAGAGATGAGCTCAGTACTGTATCAATAATCACACTTTCGAGGCACAGGGGAAAATAAAAAACCCCAGCTATGCCCCCTTTTCTGACAGGCCTGAGGAAAAAGGCATTAGCTCCCTCTGCAGTTCATGGTATGTATGTGCAAGTGAATATTATTTTAAAAGCAAAAGTTTGAATTCAATGTATTATATCTGCTACTGATGAGAAATCTTCGAAGATGTGATATTTATAATTTGATTACTTTGGAGGAAAAAAAAATCTCAGAATGCAGACAAATTTTATACTACAAATTTTTAGGAGAGGGACTTTCACTAAAAGACCTTTTGACTTTTAAGATAGGAATGATGGTGTTCATTAGCCTGACTTACCACAGAAAGCGAAGTACTCAGAACACTACAGTCCTGCTCACGTAGTAGTTCAGAGCATGCAACATCACAGAGCAGGTCGCAGGGATGTGTCTGTCTCAGATCGGAAGCAGCTATTTTTATCATGGTAGGCAAGGAAGAGTTACTAATAGGCAAGCTCCAGGTTTTTTATTCTTGCCCTAATAAGTGCTTGGCATGTAACTAAGTTAAGTTTGCTCTTTTGTTTTTCTTTCATGTTCCTTAGTTGACACTTTTCTTTTTACTTTTAAAATTCTTTATTTTTATTGATTTCAGAGAAGAAGAGAGAGGGAGTGGGAGATAGAAACATCACTGATGAGGAGAGAGCCATTGTTTGGCTGCCTCCTGCATGCCCTACACTGGGGATCAAGCCAGCAATCTGGACATGTACCCTGACCGGGAATTGAACCATGACCTCCTGGTTCATAGGCCTACACTCAACCACTGAGCCACACCGGCCGGGCATGACTCTCCCATTCTTAAACATAAGCTTCTTTCCCAAGTCCTTCTGCCTTTATATAATCATTCACTCAAAGGGTCTTTGGGTATAAGGAATTCTCACATGAACTTTGGTGATATTTTGGGTAGGGATCCATTAGAAAATGGGACTAAAGGAACAGTCACTGTGTCTCTCTTTTACATGCTGGAATGAACCACTGAAAAGATAATGAGGAACATGTTTTGACAACAGAGGGAGAATGCCAGCCTCTTTCTTCTCAACCACACAGTCCAACCTGTGAATGGCACCAGGCAAAAATGGGAAGCCTTCAGAGATGTCAGTAACAGACACCCAGTTTGGACTTCCAGCCCCACACTACAGAGGAGGGGTGTCTTGCTTCAGGCACACGTCTTTCCCCTTTCAAAGCATCTGTGATGCCTTGACTGCTGTTGCTAAACCTGGGTTTCTTTCCTCTATCAAATAGCTGTGAACACATACTGAAACTCATTGACAATGCATTGTAAGCCAAGCATCTGCGAATAACAGTAGCTGTATATGTGAAGTTACTTAAGGGGCCACGAGATAGGAAAGAAGTCAAAATATGCAGGGCAGAGTGAAAGTGAGAGAGAGGAGACAGCCTAGTCACAAAGTTTCATTGGGGCTTGCCAGGGACCTTCTCCTCTTCTAGGTGCTACTGGGGAAACATAAGATACAAGAGATAAAGATAACATTTTCCAAAACTGGTCTCTACAAAGAATTCCTTTTACTTTTTTCTAGTGTAAAGATAACAAATGTTATCTGTTAAGTTGAACTCTTTGTAAAACTGGAATTCCCAAGAACAAATACTTGGAGCTGAGATTGCCTCCTACTTCCCAAATCTGAGTTAAATGTTCTCAAGTGTAAAGACCCTTTGGTACAGACCTAGCCAGAAGAGGAAATAGAAGAGGGAACAAGGCAGCCAATTTTTTCCCACTTAGGAAGAAAAGAGAAAATTAAGTAGGACATGAGGTCATGTTTCTAATGCTTATATACCTGCTACAGATTGATCTGCCACTCTCCTCCTGCTTACTCAGAGGTTCAGACATTCATGAAATGGTCCAATGGTTTTGAAACCAGGTTCTATCACCCCAGAGGTTTCAGTTAGTTTAAGAAGGGGCCCAAGGCATTGATATCTTTAACAAAGCTTCCTGATGTCTAAGACACTGCTTGATTTGAGAACCACTGGTTACCCCACAGTGCCGGCAACCAATTCCAGCATGTCATAATTACAAGAGTTTCATCAAAAGGTTGGTGAAGCTTGGGGAGCTCAATAAGGGCTGAGCCACATATGTAGTTATCTGTTGGAATGGCTAAACAGCACTTCCCCCAAACCTGAATAGGATTGTTTGCTGCCAGACAGCTCAGAGCATCTTAAATCTGCATGTTATTGCCTCCTATTGGCCAAACACTTTTACAGCTGTAGGCTATTCCCCAATCTGACAATGCTTCTGTAAACCCTACCCTTTGAAGTGTATTATCTCCACCTTGCCTTAGGACAAATTGTGTTAATAAATAGCACGGGTTCCTTAGTCAAGGGGTAGTCTTTTAGCTCCTTTAGCTGAAGCCCCTCTGACCCCCAATGCCTTTCAAAATTATCTTTCGTCCTTGGACTCCTTCTTAATCTACATATCAGCTCCTTTCTCCAGATTGCAGAACCCTTTGTAATGCTGGCACAAGAACCCCAGCACCACAGCAGATTAACTCTGTGGGGTTCCTTGAGTCCACTCTGCAACCTCTGGATTGGAAGAGTGGATTCCATGCTTCCCATTTTGTAATGCTCTTTGATTTGCTATTTTAATTTATTATTTGAAAAACACATCAAGCCTCAAATGGATTGACCTTTCTGCTAATGTGTCTCACCTAAATTAACAGAGGCAATTAACTAATTTATATTGGAACTGTGCACTTTCCAGTTCACATTTATCAATTCTTAAATGCTTGATCTGGTGTTGCAGTTTAAATTTTTTATTATTACCCTTTAAATCTGAAGAAATGTCTTACATCTAATTAGCCAAACTTACATATTCAATTAATAGATTCATTATGGGCTAATGAATATGGAGGCAGTACTTACGCAACATCTGCCTGTCAGTGGAAGGACTCAAACTTTTCTGCTGTGAAAAAAGAAAAGACTCTGCTATGTAATTAAAATGGCTTGGACTTGGGGTTTTAACGTTTCTGCATACTGTGATGGTCTAAAAGAGTTTTATGGACCTGCTAACATAAGAAAGACAATATGGCCCTAGCCAGTTTGGCTCAGTGGATAGAGCATTGGCCTGAAGACTGGAGGGACCCAGGTTTGATTCCAGTCAAGGGCACATGCCTGGGGTTCAGGCTCAATCCCCAGTAGGGGGTGTGCAGGAGGCAGCTGATCAATGATTCTCTCTCATCATTGATGTTTCTATCTCTCCTTCTCCTTTCCTCTCTGAAATCAATAAAAATATATTTTTTAAAAAAGACAATATGTTGTCCAGAGATATGGACAATATGTTGCCTTTCTAGAGAAAAATGGGAATCAGAATTGCAAAAGAAATACACATCTGAAGACATGTTTTAATATAAAAATGTATAAATCTAGTTTGTCTTCTCAAATGATTGAGGTTTTCTAACCTGGGTTGTTCATAAAAATGCTTAAGAAAATAAACTCAATAAGAAAATTAATATCACAAATGAAACAAAAACTTTATACTTTAGGACCATTCTAAACTCATGTGATTTTATAGATTTAAAGATATGGCCAGACATTATTTTGGGAACTAGAAGGTCCAGTAGAATGTGATATTTGGAATATAGATAATTCAAAGATCTAAAATGAATTTCCACAGTATTTCCAGTTATTAATATTCTGGCTTTTTAGTTGTCTGGCTATGAATAAATAGACATTTTTAGTAATTGTGAATCACAAGGTTCAGGAAAGGTGGGTGAGAGCTAGAATTCACTTGAAAAGCTATTTTTAGGGTGGCAAGACTGTAAGGAAAATTATCAGGAATTACTTCCCGAGCATGTGATATCTCCCACATCAAAGCATGAATTGAACAAGTGACTGTGGACCTGTGTCTGCAGCGAGACAGTAAGAGTATTTCAGGACATGAGAGTGCTACTCTATTATATTGCAAGGCTTTTTCTTTTCTTTTTTTTTTTTTTACAACTCCTTACATTCAAGATGACACTTGAATTATTAAAAGACTACATTTCTTACTTTCATTTATTCAAGTGCAAATCCTAATATCTTTGCTAGAATAGCAAGTGCACATTTATCAACTACTCTAAAAATGAGTCACTGCAATATTCATATGATTCTCCTAAGGAAAAATCTTCATAAAAATTGACAACAAATATGCCTAGGCCCACAAAATGTCATGTGGTTCTAGGGTAAATCACCCTGAATCACTCTTCAGTATCCAAAAATACTGCCAATGTGAGTAAATCTTACCCATGCTGCTCTCAGTAGAAAGAGCACAGGAAAAGAGAAAGAAAACAGCATCTGGTATGGTCAGAGGGCCTAAAAGGAGAACATACAAGTGGTGCCTAAGTAAGAGAACTGTGGAGGGGCCTGCAGTTAGAAATACACCAAAAACAAATTGAATAAAGAACTGTGAAGAATCTGACTCTCAGTGACGGCACCCCTAAACATCTACTGTCATGACTAACACCATTCAGGCCTCAAGTAAATGTTCCTCTTCATCTCTTGTTCTATGTCTGAAAACACAAGACAACATTAAAGGATTAGTGAGTCAAAGGGCTGTCATCATTAGAAGGCAGGGAGGATATGAGCAGAGCAAGCATGGGAGTGAAAGAGAAGATAAATGAATTAGCCTATCAAATCCTTCTTCTCGGCATGAATACAATAAATTCCTCAAAAATGGAAGCATTGTTACCCACAAGTGCCAAATGTCCATTTTCCTGATGTTCTCTGTGTTCCAATTGATATTTTTCAGGTAGTCACAAATTAGTATGATATTTGTAACAATTCTGTGTATGAACTGAGGAATACTTTGCAATATTAAACCCTTACATTTTTAAATACCTTTACATTTTTAGATATATAGGTCTAGCCATAGATGGATTAAATGGGATATTTATTCTTTATCTTGACAACTAGATGGACAGTTAGGGGGAATCAGACAGGCAGGCATAGAGGTTAGGGGTGATCAGGCATGTAGGCAAAGGGGAAATCAAGCCAGCAGGCAGGTGACGGTTAGGAGCCAGCAGTCCCAGATTGTGAGAGGGATGTCCTGTGGGATCGGGCCTAAACCAGCAGTCAGACATCCCCCAAGGGGTCCCCGATTAGAGAGGGTGCAGGCTGAGCTGAGGGAACCCCCCACCCCATGCACTAATTTTGTGCACTGGGCCACTAATCCTATATAATAAAGAGCTAATATGCAAATGGTTATCACGCCCTCACGTTGGCATGCCCTCACGCGATCACACCATAACTTCTCAGACACTCAACACTGGGGAGAGAGGAATGGGGACCAGCCAGGCACAAATGAGCTCCTGAGAGAGGAATGGGGACCAGCTAGGCTGCGGGAGAGGGACAAGCCGCCCACCCCACGGTCCTGGGCACCAGCACTAGGGCTGTAGCCTGGGAGAGAGACAAGCCACCAGAAGCCAGTGGCTGCACCTGTGCCTGCAGTCCAGGAGAGGGACAATCCGCACACCCCATGGTCCCCACAGTTCCAGGTGCCTGCAACTGGCCAGATGAAGGAATCCTGGGTCCCAAATGTGGGGCGAGGCAGAGGTGGTTAGGGGCAATCAAGCCAGCAGGGGAGCAGTTAGGAGCAATCAGGTCAGTAGGGGAGCAGTTAGGGGCAATCACGCAGGCAGGCATAGGTGGTTAGGGGCAAACAGGCAGACAGAGGTGGTTAGGGGTGATCAGGCAGGCAGGCAGAGGGGTTAGGAACCAATGGTCCCGGATTGCAAGAGGCAGTTGAACATCCCACAAGGGGTCCTGGATTGGAGAGGGTACAGGCTGGGCTGAGGGAACCCCCACCCCATGCATGAATTTCATGCACTGGGCCTCTAGTTTATATATATAAAAGCCTAATATGCAAATTGACCCTGAGGGAGCTATGATGTGCACTGACTACCAGGGGGTGGCGCGGAATGAAGGAAGGCCCCAGCCGGCAGCCAGCAGCTGGGGAAAAGAAGCCCTGGCCGGCAGCAGGAAGGCCCCAATCGGCCCTGATCTCCGGCCAAGCCTAGGGTCCCTACCCATGCACGAATTTCATGCGCCCAGCCTCTAGTCTATATATATATATATATATATAAAAGCCTAAGCGACTGTTCAATCGTTCGACCGGTAGCTATGATACACACTAACCACCAGGGGGCAGACACTCAATGCACAGGCATGGAAACATGGAACAGATTGATGAATCTCAGAGGGATGGAGGGAGGGGGGAGAGTGGGAAGAGATTAACCAAAAATCTTATATACATACTAGAGGCCCGGTGCGCGGATTTGTACACCAATGGGATCCCTCAGCCTGGCCTGCGGGGATTGGGCCGAAACTGACCTAGTGCACAGATTTGTGCACCAGTAGGGTCCCTTGGCCTGTTCTGTGCCCTCTCGCAATCCGGGACCCCTCGGGGGATGTCTGAGAGCCGGTTTCAGCCCAATCCCTGCAGGCCCGGCCAAGGGACCCCACCGGTACACGAATCCGGGACCCCTCGGGGGATGTCTGAGAGCCGGTTTCAGCCCAATCCCTGCAGGCCCGGCCAAGGGACCCCACCGGTACACGAATCTGTGCACCAGGCCTCTAGTATAGTAAATAACATTGTTAACATTTGCATCTATGTAACAACTATATGGTGCCAGATGGGACTGGAAATATTGGGGAGAACACTTTTTAAATTATATTGTCTAACCACTACATTGTACACCTGAAACTAATCCTATATAATAAAAGGGTAATATGCAAATTGACCCTAATGGTGGGATGACCAGAACGACTGCTCGACCAGTCACTATGAGGCACACTGACCGCCTCTAGGTCTCTTTCCCTGGCCATCAGGCTCCGATTAGTGGTAGGGGGCGGGGCCAGTGAGCAAGTGGAATGGCCGACCTCTTGGTCCCTCCCCCCGGCTGTCAGGCTCCGATCACCCAATGTCGAATGGGGAACCGGGGGTGGGTGGTGGTGGGGGGTGGGCCAGCTGTGGGCAGCCAGTGAAGATGGCCCTGATCGCAGGCCAGGCCTAGGGACCGTACCTGCACACGAATTTCATGCACTGGGCCTCTAGTACAAAATAATATTGAGCATAAACTGTAAAAAGTAAATATAATTAAAAAATATTTGTTAAGATGTAATTATATTTTTAGCTCTGGCCAGTGTGGCTCAGTTGGTTGGGCATTACCCCATGAAGTGAAAGGTTTCTGTTTTGATTCCCTGTTGGGGCACATACCTGGTCGGGGGGCATGTGGGAGGCAGCTGATCAATGTTTCACTCTCACATAGATGTTTCTCTATTTCTTCCTCTTTCTTCCTTTCTCTCTAAAAATCAATAAAAATATTTTTAATAATGTAATTATATTTTTAAAAATGGAATAATTTTATTTATAATTTTGATACACAATTTAATTTCTATTTTACCTTTTGATTTTAATAGAAAATATTAAATATTTTATAAAATAACTTTTTTGAAAATATCTATGAGAAATACTTTAAAGTTTCAATTTTTACTTAATTCACATTTCTGATGAAATATATTCAAATTTATACACTTTAATATAATTTTTAAGAACTTTTAAATTATTACTCTGAATATCAATAAATTATATTATAATCTTGGTCATAACAATGATAAAATCAAAGCAAAAGCTGTGTTTTGTCAAATAAGTATATAACTTATGAATAATGCATATCTTTATTTTATTTCTTACTCAAATACTGCTGGCACATCAACAGAACACTAAGATATACATAACAATAAATGAAATTCAGTAGTCTTAATATTTTTCTTTTAGTCAAATAAAAACTATAGCTTTACATATTTAAAAATTTTGACATCATGAAAGTCTACTTATTAACTTAGAATACAACATGATACTTAATAATTTATAGTTTAGTTTAAAACTGTAAGATATTCAAATGTATGTGATATTTGGGCTTCAATTTATCTTCTTCATTTGGACCTCACAAATGTTAGGGGATGAGCCCAGGTACAAAAAGTTGCATTTTTCATGGTCTCAAGAATTTGATGATTTAGCCCAGTCTTCATGGCTTAGTGATTGAGTGTCAACCTATGAACCACGAGGTCACGGTTTGATTCCTGGTCAAGGCACATGCCTAAGTTGCAGGCTTGATCCCTAGTATGGGGCATGTAGGAGGCAGCTGATCAATGATTCTTTCTCATCATTGATGTTTCTATCTCTCTCTCCCTCTTCCTTCCTCTCTGAAATCAATAAAAAAATATATTTTTTTAAAAAGAGTGTTGTTTTACCCGGCTGGTGATGCTCAGTGGTTGAGCATCGACCTATGAACTAGTGCATCATCTCATGCACTGAAAGGTTGCTGGTTCAATTCCTTTTCGGGGCACATGCCCACACATGCCTGGTTGTGGGCTCGATCCCCCATAAGGCCCGTGCAGAAGGCAGCTGATCAATCATTCTCTTTCATCATTGATGTTTCTATCTCTTTCTCCCTCTCCCTTCCTCTCTGAAACCAATAAAATGATATTTTTTAAAAAAGAGAGTTTGATGGAATATGAACAAAACAAGCTGTCATTTTAAGAACTAAAATTAGTTGTGCCAAATTAAAGATAAAAAAGTTTGATGTTTCTTTGTATTCTGATTCCATGTGACTTTTCAGACACACTTGACCAGTGTGTACTGCTTACTTTTGTTTATTGTACTGTGATAATCCTCCTACAGATTTTTAAGTTTTTTCTGAAAAAGCATGTCAAGTATTTCTAGAAACATTGTTTGAATTGGAACTCAATATGCTAATTGGCGCTTCATTTTTAGGTGGTTTTTATGTATTGTTAACAGGTTGAGTGAAAGTTTTGGGGGGTTTTCCTATCCCTTAAAATTTTTTTTGTTAATTTACCTATGTCAATATGGAAAGGGCACCAGATCAGGTCAGGAAACACAAATCTATTCTTGACTATTCCCATAATGACTGTGTTGAGCCACTGAAAATGCTTTTTACTTCCCCTAATAGAAAATGTTCATGCTAATATGAGTATGTCTTCATTCAAACATGCCAAATTTTATAATATCTGCATTATTTTTAACTACAATACGAAAACAATTCCAACTCTTTATCTATGTTATAAAGCTATTCTCAAAATCATCTTCATAATTCCACAAAAACAACCAAAACACTGTTAGAAACTGGGGACTATTAAGGTGTGTAAACCATCATCTCCCATCATCTCCCTATGTTCATTCAGGCCAGCAGGGAGCAGAGTGGTGACATCATGCTCTAACAGGTGTGCAGTACTATGGAGACCAGAAGAGAAAGTTGTTATGTCTATATGGAACTCAGAAGGATGGCATTCGAACTGTGCCTACATTACAGGAGGGCACATAGGCAACACTAGCATAAGGCAGGAAGACTGGAGCAAATTTTTGAAAAGAAATGTTCTTATTTCTTATTTAGAAATGTTCTTATTTCTAAGTACCCAAGAGGTGAGAGTCAGTAAGAACAGCAGAATACTTGAACTGATTCTTTCCTACTCTCTCCTACCCCAACCTTTCCTCTACTCCTTTAAATCCAGATTCTAGGCTGCCCGAGTCTATTTTGTTGGTCCTTCCATCCCCACCTAATGATGTCTAGATGTTACTAGCACCCTCCTCCAAGTTTGTGTTCTTCATGCCTCTCTCCAAGTGTGAAGGTCATGGTGCCAGTCTCATAAATAGAGTTTCTGTTCCTCTTGCTCCTCAGTATCAGGATTCAGTGGAAACCTTAGACCTGAGGTTTTGTAGGGGGCATGAAAGGATATGTTTGAGGGAAAGAGGATCTCAACTGTTGAGAAGGTAGACTATGGCTTTTTAAAGATAGATGAGTGTAATAATGATAATCATGAGGAGGCAGAAAGGTTAGCATATGGAATAGAGGCCCTGGTCTCTACACCTTCCCTCCTCTCCTAGGTTAGGACCTGAAAGTGACTTGTGATCAGACACCTGCTTCCCACTGCTCACCTACTGGATCAGAGCACTGCGGATGCAACTTGTGACTAGACACCTGTCCCCTTGCTGCCCCCTCCCAATGTGCTGGGGTAAGAAATAGTTGAGACAAACAAAAAAATGGTCTCAGCCAGAGTTGACAGCCATGTTGACCGACATCGTGATTTTGAACCTGCTACGCCCTCTAAGAGAAACCCACCACCCAGAGAAGGGACTGAGATGAGCTGCACCAACAACCTCCCACCCCAACATCAGAGACCATGGACCACCCTCATTCCCTTCCCTTGCTCATAGTTGATAAAAACCTCCACCCAGACCCCCTCAGGGTGACTCACTTCGTGAGTTTGCCTGCACGCCTCTCCTTCTTGAGTATGTACTGTCACTTTAATAAATCTGCTGTGCTTTGCTGAATCTCTGTCTCGCTCTCAAATCCTTTCTTGTGCAGTGACAAGAATCTGGATACTGTCACTGGGATGAGGATTCCCCTGGCCCCACTATGAGCCTTCCGGCATCAATGAGACTTAGATGATTTATGCTAATGTGTACTATTTTCACACCAAAGATGGCTGTAAATACTAGAGTAACAATGTGTCCATCAATACAAATGATTTGGTTGTATAGTTTTCACTCTATAATGCCATTCACCATTTAGAGCAAGACTTGTTAACTGTTGCCAGCTGCCTAGTAAATGTGGAGGAGAGACTGTCCCATGATGTGATGCTGACAGACCCGTGAGCTGGACCCAGGCCAGAACAGAGATTGCCTCTCATAAATTCCCTCAGAGACTGATCATAATCTACTTTTCCTCTGACATATACCAGTGCCTCTTTCTTTTGTCCCATATCATGTGGGTTCCTAAAACAGGCCCTTGTCCTGCCCTGGACAAGCATGTAAGGCATTTTCTCTTACCTGGGATGACTCATGTACTAGTCCTCCTATCCATCCTTCCCCTGTTCTTTATGAGTCTTCAATACCTGCCACCCAGGGAGGAGGATATCCACTTTGTCTTGCCACTGCTCGAGATGTGCCTCATATGTAAATTTCCCTTAATGAATTCTGTTAATTGCCAGACTGGAGTGTTCAGCCTCTCCTCCACGTATATAAGTAGATTTTCAGTCTTGGGCCTTTTCACTGGTTCTGAGTGTATGAACAGTATATATGGTAGAAGACAAAAGTCTAAGATATTTAGGAAAGCAATGCAGCCCAAATATATATATATATGGTCCTGTGCATGAAATTCGTGCACTTGCGGGGGGGTCCCTCAGCCCAGCCTGTAGCCTCTTTTTTTAAAAAAAATATATTTTATTGATTTTTTACAGAGAGGAAGGGAGAAGGCTAGAGAGTTAGAAACATCAATGATTGAGAAATATCGATCAGCTGCCTCCTGCACACCCCCCACTGGGGTTGTGCCCGCAACCAAGGTACATGCCCTTGACCGGAATCGAACCTGGGACCTTTCAGTCCGGAGGCCGATGCTCGATCCACTGAGTCAAACCGGTTTCAGACAGCCTGTAGCCTCTTGTAGTCCGGGAGCCCTCGGGGGATGTCCGACTGCCGGCTTAGGCCCGGTCCCCACAGTCAGACATCCTTAGCACTACCGCGGAGGCAGGAGAAGCTCCCGCCACCCCCGCTGTGCTCACCAGCCATGAGTCTGGCTTCTGGCTGAGTGACACTCCCCCTGTGGGAGCGCACTGACCACCAGGGGCAGCTCCTGCATTGAGTGTCTGACCCCTGGTGGTCAGTGTACATCATAGTGAGCAGTTGAACAGCCTTAGCATATCATTAGCATATTACACTTTGATTGGTTGAATAGCTGACGGACAACCGGACACTTAGCATATTAGGCTTTTATTATATAGGTTATGTATCCTACATAATAAAAAGGTAATATGCAAATTGCATCACTCCGCTACGCCCATGATTGGGCCAGCTGGAGGCGCGGGGGGCGGGACTCAGGGTGGCCGATTGGCTGGCGGTAGGAGCGGGGGGCGGGGACTCGCAAGTCCCCGCCCCCTGCTCCTCCCGCCGGCCTTAACGGCTGGCCGGCACTGTGGAAGGACCCATGGGGCCGGCGGAAGACGCTGGGGCGGAACTCGGGGTGGCTGATTGCGTGGCTGCCGGCACCAGTTTTCCGCCAGCAGCAGTTTTCCTCTGGCCACCCGCTGATCGGAGTGTCTCCCAATCGGAGTTCCTCTCGGGGTGGCCAATCATGCTGGCTGGAGGCGCTCTGATCGGCGGGTGGCCAGAGGAAAACTGCTGCTGGCGGATAACTGGTGCCGGCAGCCAGGTGAAGGAAAAGTCTATTGCACGAAACTTCGTGCAACGGGCTTCTAGTATATATATAAAAGCCTAAACGACCATTACAGCTGGACTACTGGAATAACTGGAATGACCAGTCAACCAGTTGCTATGATGCGCACTGACCATAGGGGACAGATACTCAATGCAGGAGCTTCCCCCTGGTGGTCAGTGAGTTCCCACAGCCAACCTCCCGCGGCCTTTCCCCCTGGCCAGCCCCCATCAGCCCCTGATGCTCAACCATTCATAGACGACCTGCTTCTGGGTTGGGGTTTTGTAAGTAACAGAGCAGCTCCCTCACTGTGATCTATTGAAAGTCAGCTCTCAACACAAGGGTTTGTCTCACTCCTGTCCTCTCCCTTCCCCAGGGGCCACTGAGGTGGTGGCACAGTGGCAAGGGAAGGAGGAGGGGTGGGGCTACAATGGCGGCTTTGGTGTCCATTTTTTCTACGCCCAGCCCGACCACCATTGCCTCCTCTCCTGACTCCCGCAGGCCTTCAGGCCCCAGGCTGGGACGGGGAACCGGGAGAGGGCGGCAGCAGATGTGGCCCCTTCCCCAAGGGGGCCAAGGGCCGGCTCCCTCCTCGGGGCCAGTGGCCAAACTCCCGTGGCACCCCCCGTCCCCCCGTGCATGAATTAGTGCACCGGGCCTTTAGTATATATATATGATGAATTAAAATTTTGCCTTCACTTGATTTATGCTTTATTCTTTCTGCTAAATAGTTGACACATCTCTAAATGTATCTAAGAGTAGTTAGCAATAAATTCTTATGTGCACTGTCATGCATTTTTATTCATCTTAGTAAGATTCTGAATTCAACTTTTCTAGCACTTCATTGAGCAACTTCTCTCTGCCAGGCTCTTTTACATTCCTTATCTTACTCAACCTGAACATAAAGTCCACAAAGTAGAATTTTATCTGTATTTTATAATTAGGAAAAAAAACTTAGTGAATTTAGGTTGTGACATGCTCAAGGATAAATGACTCACAGTGGCAAAGCAGGCTTTCAGACTTGATATTTTGATTTTCAAATTCAGAATTCTTTTCACAGAAAGTATGGTGGACTTAAGCTGTACCTTTACAATAGCAGTAATTGAAGGCAGACTGCATTTGTCTGTTACAATCATTTAACTTGTTTTTACCCATACAAGGACAAACTGACAGACTATACTCAAATGGTTGAGTGGATGTTCAGATCTTAGTTGCTAAGATTCTTTTTTTTTTTTAAATATTTTTTTATTGATTTCAGAGCGGAAGGGAGAGAGATAGAAACATCAGTGATGAGAGAGAATCATGGATCACCCCCTACTAGGGACTGAGCCCACAATCCCTAGCATGTGCCCTTGATGGGAATCAAATACAGGACCCTTCAATCCACAGGTCGATGCTCTATCCACTGAGCCAAACCAGCCAAGGCAGTTGCTAAGATTCTTAATGCAGAGGTTTTCACTAGCCCTGTGTGAGCATCAACCCCAGCATCTCAATCATCCCTATTACAGTGAGAACTTGGAGGGCAGCTATGGTGCTTAAAAATCCAGATTCTGAAGCCAATTATTTGGATTCAGACTGTAACTCTGCCCTTTATTATTTCTGTGACCTCAAGCAATTATTTATCCTCTCTGTACTTTAGTCCCTTCATCTTCAAGATGTGGATAATAATAGTGCCTCTGTTGTGAGTTTGTTGTTAGAATTAAATTAGTTATTATAGATAAAGTACTTAGAACATTGCTTGCAAAATACTAAATGCCATTTAAGTATTGGACATTTATTATTATTATTATTATTATTATTATAGGCAGTCAATAACTAATTATGAAATTGGTATGTCAGTTTAATAGCATACACTTATGGGTGCATGTGTGTGGATATGTTTATAACTGGATTTTTTTTTCTTTCACATTCTAATTTTCCAACCGAGATTAAAGGGTTCTCATTGTTTGGTGCTTAATAAATCTGTCTCTCTTTAATCATCGTGGTAACTAGACAAAATAAGTAATGACTTACATTCGTTTGCCAGGGCTGCCATGGAAAAATATCATAGCCTGGGTGGCTCATACAACAGAAACTTATTTTGTCACAGTTCTGGGGACTAGAAGTTGAATATCAAGGTGTTGGCAGGTTTGGTTCTCCTGAGGCCTCTTTCCACTTGGCTTGACTATGGCCACCGTCTTGCTGCTTCTTCACATGGTATTTTGTCTACACCCACATATCCCTGGTATTTATTGTGTGTCCAAGTATAAGGACACCAGTCATGCTGGCCCTCATTTAAACATAATTACCTCTTAAAAGGCCCTAGCTTCACCCTGACCAGTTTGGCTCAGTGGATAGAGCACTGGCCTGCGGACTCAAGGGTCCCAGGTTCGATTCTGGTCAAGGGCATGTACCTTGGTTGTGGGCACATCCCCAGTAGGGGGTGTGCAGGAGGCAGCTGATCAATGTTTTTCTCTCATCAATGTTTCTAACTCTCTATCCCTCTCCTTTTCTCTCTGTAAAAAAATAATAAAATATATTTTTTTTCAAAAAAGGCTTTAGCTCCAAATATGGTTACATTCTGAGGATGGGGGTTTAGGACTGCAACATATGATTTTGTTGGGGACACAGTTCCTCCCATAACATGACTAATTAGATTATGTTGACATGTCTACTGGGTAGGTAGCTTTTGTCCCTCACTAGAGTTACGTAACTCCCACAGTTTCCCAAGGATAATGTCCCTGGTAGTAGAAGCCGTGCATCGACACTTGATTGAAATACGGTATCTTATAAAAGCTTCTCAGTCTTCTCAAAAGCTGGGCTGCTGGATTCCAGGGGAAGGACTGTGAGAGTAGAGCCACCCGGAGGGCCCCCTGTGCAGCCTGTCATTGACCTGCCAGGTGCTGCTGTGAGTATATGCAACACAGAACCCGTGGGACCCAGAAAGTGGATCGGCTGGAAAATGCCAAAATTGATCAGACTATTTCCTGTGGGTTTACTTCAAAGGTTTCTAATAATTTAACTTGAAAATAGCTATAACTTGGCTTTTTCAAGGTAGACAATAGGAGACCCAACAGGAAGAAAGGAGAGTCCAGAGGAAGCAGCTAGAACATGACATCAGAGCAAAACTAGATTCACCTTTGTATATCAGTCAGCTCTGGCCTGTGTCAGAAGTCTTACATGAAAGGACGAGCTCCTGCAATGGACTTAATCAAAGAGCTCTAACTGTTCTGTCCTTCAGCCTTCTTTGCCTTGTAATACCTTTGGCGGCTTGACTCTTCTTGGTAGCAGCACACAGCAGTGTAAGCAGTTAAGGCAGCAACTAGCACTGGTTATTAGTTACTAATGACCTATAAGCCAACAAAAGGAAGTTATTGTCAGTTCTTGATAACTTAATTCAGAGGGCGGCATACCAGGAGACAGTGTGCCAGCGCTGGAATGTCTTCTGAGGCAGCAATGTCTTAGTTTTAGCTGATGGGACAAGGTGAATTCACAAGCACTGAGCTTATTTACATGGACTGTGACTGCACCAATGGAAGAGAGAATTACAGACCCCAAGTCATTCCCAGGCTTGTCACTGGGGGATTATGTGTTTGGCTTACAAACCAGTCCATCTTCCTGTGACCTCATCTTTGGTCCACTGCATAACCTTCAGAAACACCTTCCTAGACCTGCCCCAAGGTGGAGGTAACTAGATAACATGTGGCTTGGCTCCTAGTCATGTTTTACCTCGTGTGCAGGTAGCTTTTCTCACTGAGATATCATTAATGTGAGGAGAGGGCCATGTAACCAGGACACCGGGGAGTGGGTTCAGGGAATGCAGTTCAGCGTCAGCGAGCTTCAAAATGATCTTGCCCAATTTCCTTTGTTTCCCCAGAACTCACTGGCTTCACACGCTCTTGTTCTTCCTCTCCTAAAGGATATTTCCTTTTTAGGAAATAATACTTAAGATTTCCTCACCTTTCATTTCTTTCTAAGATTTTTATCCCCTTATAGAAAGAAATGAACTTCTGAATGTTTTCATATCCTTCTCTTCTGATCTGTCTTCCCATTATAACATAAGAGAATAACCAGTTTAATTTATCTGGCTAAAATTATTCTGATTGAAATAGCTGTGATGTGGCCATGAAAGAGTTTAGGATTTAGGGTCATAGGATCTAGATTTGCATTCTAAGTCCACTGTTTAGCAACTGGGTGAGCCCAAGTCAATTCTTTAATCTCTCTGAGCCTCTGCTTGCTCCTATATAAAATGGGGAGAGAAATACCTCTCTCACAGGATTTCACTGGGAATTATGTAAGGTATAACTTATAAAAGGATTATACCTACCATAGGGCCTTACCCATACAAACTACCTGGTATATTTTTGTTAAATCCAAATTTGTTGCATTTATATATTTTTTAAAAAACCTTTTGATTATGGAAATTTTCAAACATGCACAAAAGGGAAGGGCGAATCATAATGCATGCCAATGTACCCCTTACCCACTGTTCAACATGTGTCAACAGTTTGTCAAATTCATTTTACCTGTCCATCGAAACTTTCTTCCTGGAATATTTTAAAGCAAATCCTAGATATTATATTATGTCACATGTAGATCCTGCCTCTAACTTGCCATGATAACATTATTATACCTAACAGAATTAAGAGTGAATCCTTAATATCATCCCTTACCCAGTTGATATATGAATGTTCTTGATTATCTTAAAGATGTTTTGTACAGTCAGTTTGTTGGAATAAAAATCTAGTCAAGATCCACATGTAGCATTTATTATGTATCTTAAGTTTCTTTTATTTTGAAATAGTTCTCAATCTCTTGTATTTATTTTTTACTTTATGCCATTGATTTGTTAAAAACAAACAAATAAAAAATGTTATTTGTGTTATGGAATGGTCTACCCTCTGGCTTCAGCTATTGTGCTGGGTCCATGGTATTGTTTACCTTGTATTTGGTAGTGCCTGTAAACTGGTTGTTGAATCTAGAGGTTTGATTAGATTCCTGTCCAAATTTTTAGACAAGAATACTTTATAAGTGGTGCTAGAGTTAGCAATCTTTGGAGGATGACTCACGTTGTATTTTTAATTATTTTAAAAATAAGTTTGAGAAATCTTTCTGCCACAAAGTCAGGTATATCATGACCTTGATGGTAGTTCCATTTACTTGGCTTATTGTCATTTAGCTTATTGTCATTGGATGTGGCTGTATTGGTTTGTTTTTGTTTGTTTATATAATCTAATACTGTTAGGGAAACTATGATGCCTCTACCTCTAGTGAATAAACTATTTTTAAAAGTCATTCATTTGTTCCACATACATAGATATTTACTTAGAATTAGTGTTGAGTCACAGTATATTTAAAATAATGAGTCACTGCTCCACATACAATATAATAGGAATTATTCAAAGGATAATAACCATCTTCTTTGTGGTTATGCCTTAAATTAAAGATAACTGTAGTTTTAGATTCCGGATAATTCAGAATCCCAAAATAGCTTTCCTCCAATTATCCAGATATTCTTTCAAAATAGTGAGTCAATTTGAAGTATGGTAGCAACCATACTTGGGTAAAAATTGCTGTTTAATATTTTAACCTTGCTGTTTTGGGTTCTGTACTCATTTAAAAGTTATTTTGATTTTCTGAACTTATGTATACTATCCCAATACTCCATTGATGATGGTTTGAATATCCCATTGATTGTGATCTCACTGGTTACTGAAGCACATTTTTCTGGGACCCAAGACAGTTAAATTATCCTAAATTGCCTCAGTAGCTACAGATAGTGCATTCCTGTGACTCAGTGATCCCAGAATCTGGACAGCACAATTATTCTAAATTGTCCAGGTGGTCCCAGATATGGTCCCAGATCATGTGTTTCTGTCGATTCAGTGATTCGTAGATACTTTAGATAACTAACTTGCTCAATTTCACTTCTGTAAAAATGCTTTTCGTGAAACAGGTTCCTCATTCCAGACCCAAAGATATAATCGATACCTTTGTGATATTCTGCCAATATAAGCCAGATGTGGCAAACTGTTCGGGGCTGCGAGATTTGGGGCTTTAGCTCCTCGTATGCCACCGGCCTTTAATAAATGACTCCATAATTCGACTTTTTTTGAGGCATCCTTTGTAAGATGGGGGTTACACCACAACAAATTCACATGATCCCCTCCAGTAATTTCAGGAAGAAATATTTGTTGAACCCCTACTTTGAATAGATTTATGAGGTGCTACAGATATACAAAAGTAAGATATAGTTCCTGCCCTCCAGATTAAATTTAGTAGGTAAGATAGTGAAAACATAAATAGTTATATATAAAGTACCTATGTGACATAAAAGTGACAGCAACAAAGCACATAAATGTTTAGTCTAGGGAGATTACAGAAAAGTTTTCAGAGGCATTTGAAATAAACCTTAAACATTTGGTAGGATTTTTTGGTCCTTGAGAGATGGGGAAGAGTGACTTTAACAGGAATGAATCAAGGAGAAGGCATCTAAAAAGCCAGAGGCTGAAATCACCAGATATGGTTTGCCTCTAGTTAGTGGATGAGATAGGAGATAGAAACTGAAAAGCAGATCAATATCATGAGTATTATTAAATACTAGAGGCTGGATGCAAGAGTAGGCCTTCGCAGCCCGGGCTGCCTCATGGCCCCACCCCCAACCCACTGGTCATTCCGGAAGGTTGTTCTGGAAGGTTGTTCTACCATCAGGTCTAATCAGCATATTAACTCTTTATTATATAGGATCAGCCTGATCTTTCTTTCTTCTTTTCTTCCTTTCTTTTTTCCTTCCTTCTTTACCTTCCTTCCTTCCTTCCTATCTTTCTTCTTTCCTTCCCTTATTTTTTTAAAAATATTTTTTATTTATTTTAAAGAGAGGAAGGGAGAGTGATAGAGAGTTAGAAACATCAATGAGAGAGAAACATCAATCAGCTGCCTCCTGCACACCTCCTACTGGGGATGTGCCTGCAACCAAGGTACATGCCCTTGACAGAAATCGAACCTGGGACCTTTTAGTCCACAGGCCAACACTCTATCCACTGAGCCAAACCAGTTAAGGCCTTTCTTTCTTTCTTTCTTTCTTTCTTTCTTTCTTTCTTTCTTTCTTTCTTTCTTTCTTTCTTCCTTCCTTCCTTCCTTCCTTCCTTCCTTCCTTCCTTCCTTCCTTCCTTCTTTCCTTTCTTTTTCTTTCTTTCAGAATGTAACAGAAAACCATTAAAGTAATATGATTTACAGTGGTGTCAAAAGAAGTGTTTTAAGATGAAGGGAAGAAGCATTATTCACAATACACTAAGAGTTAAAATAACCTAAATATCCACCAATTAGTGAACAGATAAACAAATGTGGCATGTCCATACAGTGGAATATTATTTGACCATAAAAAGGAATAAAGGACTGATACATATTATAACATGGATGGACCTTGAAAACATGCTAAGTGAAAGAAGCCAGTCACAAAAGACTACATATATGATTCCATTTATATAAAATGTCCAAAATAGACAAATCCATAGAGGTAGAAAGTAGATTAGTGGTTGACTAGGGCTGAGGGAGAGGTGGGGGAGTTGAGGTAGTGAAGTATTCTAAAATGAATAGTGATGATCATTGCACAACTCTGAATATATTAAAAACCATTAGATTATATACTTTATCTGGATGAATTGTATAAATGTGAATTATATCTTAATCTTGTTTGAGAAAAAATGATGAAGGTAGTGATCTATAGTATCAGTTTTGGCAGGAAGGTCAAAGAGGTTGAATACTGAGAAAAGGCTATGGAATTTGATGATTAAAAATTCATTAGTGACCTTCAAAAAGGGAATTTCTTCTCTGACATGGTGGGGGCAGAAGTGAGTGGGCGAGGAGGAAGCTGAGGCAGAGTTGTCTTTTAAGAAGTTTGGCCATGAAGGGTGAGGCCTAGGACATGGGTTTTTTCAACTTCCTCCTATTCAGCCTCAACATTTGTTTTTTAAAATATTGTCATTAATGTATATTATTTCTGAAGAAAACCATTCTTTTGACCTAGGGTTTGCCTCTCTACCTGAGTTCTTGAGCTCACTTTCCACTCTCAGTCCCAGAATCTTTCCTGATTTGTTGTGGGGTTTTTTCCTCAGTTGAATCATGAAGAAACATCAAACAAACCCAAATTGAGAGGCATTCTATAATATAATTGGTAATGTTTAAAAGTGTCAAGATCAAGAGAGTCCAGAAAAACTGAGGAACTCTTCTTGCTTGAAGAAGTCTAAAGAATTAACATGATAGCTATATGTAACACCTGATTCTAGATTAGCTCCTTTTTTATATAAAAGACATTATTGGGACAACTGCTGAAACTTTAAATGGGGTCTGAGAATTAGATAATATATTAATGTTAACTTCCTGATTTTCATGGCTGTGTTGTATATGAGAATGTCCTTGTGTGTGACAATACTAGAGTAAATGAAAGTCATGGAGCATCATTTTGACAAATTACTCTCAAATAGCTATGAAAAAAGTACTTTGTACAATCCTTGCAACTTTTCTGTAAGTTTGAGATTGTTTCAAATATATAAATATAAATATTACTTTGAACTAAAAATAAAGTGAACCTGGGAAGGTAAGCCTCCCAGTAATCTGCAGAAGCTAGCACAAATCCTTTCTGAAGGAGCACAACTTTAGCCTGTGTCTCAAAGAATTTCTACTTGTGAATACACAGTTAAAATCATAAAACACAAGAGAACATGTTATCATGAAGAAGAGCCAGCAGAAACAATACATAGCAGAATTATAACCATAAGGACATCAGATATTAGAATTACCAAGTAATATAAAATACATATGTTTAACATGTTTTAAGAAGTAAAAAGGAGAGATGAATATATATGTACATATACACTGAGTGGCCAGATTATTATGATCTCTGAAAGCATAATAATCTGGCCACTCAGTGTATATCTTATATAATAAAAGGCTAATATGCAAATTGTCCCCTCCACCAGGAGTTCAACTCGCAGGCAAGCGGGTCAACCACCCATGTCCCCTCCCCCTGGCCAGGCTAGGAGTGGAATTGCCTTCCAGGGCCAGATCTCTTTCCAGACTCACTAGTAAGATGTTTCTTCCCACTCAGAGTGTGTGAGGAGATGGGGAGTTGTCAGGGATGGTCTTCAAGCAAACACCCCTTCATGTGGGAAAGGAATTGGATGATTCTCCCCACTCAACACCTGGTTGGATATAAAATTCTTCAGCAATTCTTTTGTCCTCAAGAAAATGGATATATTACTCTATATATTTATGTTTAGAATTGCAGAGAAGAAATATATACCCAACTTGATTTCTGCTTCTTAGGAAATGAAAGTAGAGGGGGAAGGGGTTCATTAACAGCAAGGAAGAGAGTACAACCTTCAATACATGGTACAGAAAAAAAGATGGAGAAGCTTTGAGTCTAAGGCAGTCCCCTAACCCTGCCCTCACCTCTCAGAGGCCTACTGAAGGGAGAAGGTGAGGGAACCCAATCCTGAAGATACTCATGAATATTCTCCGATTTGTAAGAAGTATACCATAGCAACAAGTCATAGCCTTTGTAGATGTTAAGAAAAAGTCCTAAAAGCAGGTGCTCTATACATGGCACCCTGGAACCTTAGCAGAGTTGGAAGGACTGCAAGACTAGCCATCTTCCCGGGGAAGGTTGCTGAGTTTGGGGGAATCAGCTGGCATCCAGAGGAGTAGGGCTCATCCCTGGCTGGGAAGATGGGCCCTGATGTAAGAAGTGTGTATTCATTTCCTTCCCTGACCCTTCTCCTGGCTGGCAGGTACCGATTGCCTGATCGGGGCCGGGTCCCAGGCTGGGACAGGGAACTGGAGGTGGGTGGTGGCAGACGCAAAGGAAGAAAGAGACAGGGAGGTGGGGAGGCGGGGAACCTGATCATCCCTGGTCGCTGGCCAGGCATAAGGACCCCACCCGTGCATGAATGTTGTGCACTGGGTCTCTAGTACTTACATAAATACAAAATATTTCAATAGAATTATTTATAAATACAGATATATAGAACATATACATGTAAGTCTAACTTTATACTTATAAACATTTTATATATATTACATGTGATTACATGCCATACAGATATGTAAGTATAATATGATACAGATTAATAGTGATGGGTTGGGGAATAATCTGCTTTGACAGGGTTCTCAAGGAAGGTATTACATTTGAACTGAGAGCTAAAAAATTAGAAGAAACCAGGTTAGGAGAAGAGTCTTTTCAGGAAGAAGAATAGTATGTATGAAGGTCCTAGGGCAGGAAAGAGCTCAGTATGTTCATGTAACTTAAGGGAGAAAAGGAATGTGAAATCTAAAGAACAAATAAACTGATGAACAAAATAGATCCAGAGACATAGATGCATGAAACAGACTGTTGAATCTCAGAGGGAAGGCCAGGGTAGGTGGGTGGGTGGGAAGAGATCAACCAAAGAACTTGTATGCATAATCCAAGGACATAGACAATAGGGTGGAAAAGGCCTGGGGCAGATGGCAAGTATGGGCTAGAAGGGATCAATGGGGGAAAGGGGACATCTGTATTACTTTCAACAATAAAGATTAAAAGTAAGTAAAGGTAGAGAAGGAAAAAATAGAAGCAGAACAAATGTAAACCCAAATTGAATAGGAAATTTAGGAATTTTGAAAACCTAAATTAATCTGAAGTGTTATCTAGGTACAAGATAAAATAGATCAAAGACTAAGTAAATTATGTTAATACTCATCATCAAAATAGTCTTATAAGAAATACAGGGAGGGTCTGAGGGGGAAGACCTGAGGAGAAGGAGACCCTAGAGATCATGGGCATAGAGCTTCCTAAGGTCGGCCATTCTCCAATCTTTGCCAGTGGGAACCCCCACAAATTTGATCACATCCTTGCTGTCTGGTATGTCAAGATGGTTTATGCTTCTCTGGTACATTTCCTGTCCCAGATCTGGAATCAGCCACTTCTCCAATAAGTATTTATCTTTTTTAATGGAAAATAAATTTTCGAAACCTCATTGCTAAGTTGATCATTATATTTAGGCCTTCGAGAGTTTACATTCTATATAATAAAAGGGTAATATGCAAGTGGTAATCACACCCTCACGCATAATGACCAATCAGCAGAAGGCTGTGTGCGCAATAGGCGAGCACGGGTGGACGGGGCTGCATGTCTGTAGAGGCGTGTGCTGGTGGGCAGGGCTGTGTGCACGACCAGTAACCAGGAGATGCATGAAGCACCTCTCGGTCCCTCCCCCTCGGCTCCAAAGAGCACTGGCGGCTCGCTCCTGCCTCCCTTCTGCAGAAGTGGCGCGGCTCCCGCCAGCTCCCGTGGAAGTGGCAGGTGGCCTACTGCATGCTGTTTCATGCGCTGGGTCACTAGTATATACATAAACACATTAGTATAAAGCAAATGAGTGATTATAGGATATGGTAATTCTAATTCTATCATCCCTTATGTCATTGAAAACCAAGATTTTCAGTGTGGAAGAAAGAGTACACAGATTCAATATAAAAGAGTTAGGTAAAAAAATCTATAGTCCTAGATCTGAATTGGGAACACCATTGCAATTCTTACTTTACAACTTGAGGCTCAAGTTGTCCAATCTTTGCCAGTGGGAACCCCCTCAAATTTATTCTTCAGTCCTTCTGACAAATTCTAGTACTCTTTGATCACATTCTTGCTGTCTGGTATGTCAAGATGATCTATACTTCTCTGGTACATTTCCTGTCCCAGATCTGGAATCAGCCAATTCAGATCCAGGACTATAGATTTTTTACTTAACTCTTTTATATCGAATCTGCGTACAATACTTTAGCCTATTACTATCACTACCAATTATGATAACTGAAAATAAATGCAAAAAATTAGGAAACAAGTGATTCCACAAAATGGAAAAGTAGGTAGAAACTGCACTCATCTCCTTCCATGGCCTCATCAAAATTATAACTAAATTATAGAACAATCAACCTATATAACCATCTGAAGTCTAGCTGAGCAGAAGTTCTATAACTAAGGATATACAGAAGAAGCCACGTCAAGACTGGTAAGAAGGGTGGAATGCAAAATGAGCTGGCCCTGCACCCACATGTGGGGGTTGAGGATCCAAAGGAATATCTCAGCTGTAGAGGGTACCCCGAGGAGCAAGGGGTCTCAGCCCCACTCCTGCATCTCCAGCCCAGAGCACCAGCATTGGGAAGAGGAGCCCACATTACATCAATCTGAAAATCAATAGGAATTCCTTTTCCCCAGGTGAGACAGAAGACTGATGGAAGACCTTGCAAACATTTATGCACCCAACATAGGAGTACCTAAATATAAAAAGGAAATATTGGTGGTCATAAAGGCAGAGATCAATGAGAATATAGTCATAGTAGGGGATTTTAACACCCTGTTGACACCAACATATAGATTTTCCAAACAGAAAATCAATAAGGAAACAGTGGCCTTAAATGACACACCACTCCAGAAGGACTTACCTGAAATTTTCAGAACATTTCACCCTAAAGCAGCAGAATATACATTCTCTTCAAGGGCACATGGGTCATTTTAAGAAGATTGAAAGCCTATCAAGCATCTTTTCTGACCATAATGGTATGAAACTAGAAATCAATTATAACAAAAAAACAAAAAACCCTGAAAAACACAAACATATGCAGACTAAATAACATGTTACTAAATAATGAATTGATTAACAATGAATGTGATCAAAGAAGAAATCAAAAGATTCCTTGAGGCAAATGAAAATGAAAACACAACAACCTAAAGTCTACGAAACACAGAAAAAGTAGTTCTATGAGGGAAACTCATAGCGTTATAGGCCTACCTCAAGAAATGAGAAAAATTTCAAAGAAATAATCTAATCTTACACCTAAAGGAACTAAAACAACAACAAAGCCCAAAATAAAGAGAAAGAATGAAATTAAAAAAAAAAAAAAGATTAGAGATTCCTGCAACAGAGAGGAATTGACAAGAGTGCTCCAGCCATGAAGTCAGAAGAAAAACAGTCCAGAGATGGAAGACACTGACCATGCCTTGCCATACTAGCAGTCAGCAGATGTGCGTCACTGCAGATTGCCCAGGACCAAACCAGAGAGGGTCGGACCTGCATTACCACCATTTGTCCACCATCCAGAACTGAAATATCATTGCTGTTATGAACACATAAACAACTGTTGGACATAGAAACCGGGACTCAAAAGAACTGTTGGCCCAGAAAGAAACTCACTATAGACTGATTCATTTGCCTCTCAGCATAACCATTATTGCTTGTCTCATTTTCAGTTCCTATAAGTGTATTCCTAGTATCACATGAGCTCACTCATCTAGGGGAAAAGATGAACAACATAGACTGAAGAACAAGAACAGCATTGATCAGACTGTCAGACCTCAGAGGGAAGGTCGGGGAGGGTGGGGACAAGGGAGATAGATCAACCAAAGGACTTGTGTGCTTGCATATGAGCCTAACAAGTAAGTGATCACGGACAACAGGGGGAGGGAGGCATGCGTGTGGGGGGGGTTTGGGAAGGGAATGGGAAGGGTTGATGACAAATATGTGATACCTTAATCAATAAAGTAATAAAAAAAAGATTAGAGCAGAAATAAATGAAATAGTCTAAAAATATAAACAAATAAAATCAATGAAACTACTGATCCTTTGTAAAGATAAGATTGATAAACCTTTAACCAGAATCATTAAGAAAAAAAAGAGAACCCAAATAAATAAAATTAGAAATGAAAGAGGATAAATAACAACCACAGAAATGCAAAGGATAATGAGAAAATATTATTGTTCTACCTGGTTTGGCTCAGTGGATAGAGCATCGTCCTGCAGACCCAAGGGTCCTGGGTTTTATTCTGGTCAAGGGCATGTACCTTGGTTGCAGGCTCCTCCCTGGGTCTGGTGGGGGCTCTTGCAGGAGGCAACCAGTGATGTGTTTCTCTCACATCGATATTTCTCTCTGTCTTTCCCTCTCTCTTCTACTCTCTCTTTAAAAAAAAAAAAATCAATGCAAAAATATCCTTGGGTGAGGATTAAAAAAAAGAAAGAAAATGTTATGAAAAACTATATGTTGACAAATTAGACAATCTGGAATGAATGAATAAATTCTTAGAAGCACACAATCTTCCAAAATTGAATCAAGAAGAAACAGAAAAATTGAACAGACCAATTACATTCAACAAAATCAAAGCAGTAATAAAACAAATTCCCAATAAACAAAAGTCCTAAACTGGATGGCTTCTTAGGTAAATTTTACCAAACATTCAAACAATACCTAACACCTATCCTTCTCAAATTATTCAAAAAAATTTTAAGAGAAAAGGAAGATCCCAAGCTCTTTTTCTGAGGCCAGCATCTTCCTGATTTCAGGAAAATTGTAGGAAGAAGTAACATTGTTAAAATGTCCATACTACCAAAAAAAAAAAAAAAAACCCTATAGATTCAATGCAATTCTTATCAAAATACCAATGGTTTTTTTCACAGAACCAGAACAAATAATCCAAAACTTTATGTGGAACAACCAAAGACCCTGTATAGCCACAGCAATCTTGAGAAAGAACAAAGTTGGAGGTATTACACCACCAGATACCAAACTATACTATAAGGCTATACTAATCAAAACACTATACTGGTGGGAAAACAGATACAAAGAACTATGGGACAAAATAAAAAACCCAAAAATAAACCCACACTTACTAGTATATGGTTGACTAGTATATGACAAAGGAGACAAGAACATAAAGTGGGATAAAGATGTTCTATTCAATAAATGGTGCTGGGAAAATTGAACAGATTCATGCCAAAAATGAAACTAAACCATCTTCTTACACCATATACAAAAATAAACTCAAAATGGATTAAAGACTTAAATGGTAAAAATTCTGAAAGAAAATATAGGCAGTAAAATCTCTGACATTTTTCTTAACTATTTTTTCTAACATATCTATCTCCTTGGTCAAGTAAACAAAAGGAAAAATAAACAAATGAGACTACATCAAACTAAAAAACTTCTTGCATAGCACAGGAAACTATCAAAAAATGAGGAGACAATCTGCTAAATGGGAGAACATACATTTTATAAGGGATAAATGTCCAAAATTTATAAAGAACTGATGCAACTCAAGACTAAAAAAAAAAAAAACTCCAAACAATCCAATTAAAAAATGGGCTGAAAGAGGACATACAGATGACTAATAGACATAATGAAAATATGCTCACTGTCATTAATCATCAGCCAAATGCAAATTAAAAGCACAATGAGATACCAGCTCAAAACTGTCAGAATGGCTATCATCAGTATCAGCAAACAACAAGTGTTGGTGTAGATGTGGAAAAAATGGAACCCTTGTAACACTGTTGGTGGGAATGCAAATCAGTACAGGCACTATGGAAAACAGTATGGAATTACATCAAAAAATTAAAAATGGAATTGCCTGATGACCCAGCAATTCCACTCCTGAGTATGTATCCAATGAAATCCAAAACATTATTTTGAAATAATATGAGTATATGCACCTCTATGTTCATTGCAGCTTTATTTATAATTAGAGGCCCAGTGTACGAAATTCATGCACTGGGGGAGGGGGTGTCCCTCAGCCCAGCCTGCACCCTCTCCAATCTGGGACCCCTGTGGGATCAGGCCTAAACCCGCAGTCGGACATCACTCTCACAATCGAGGACTGGTGGCTCCTAGCCGCTTGCCTGCCTGCCTGCCTGATTGCCTCTAACCACTTCTGCCTGCCAGCCTGATCACCCCCTAACCACTCCCTTGCCAGCCTGATTTATGCCTAACTACTCCCCAGCCCACCTGGTTGCCCTTAACTGCCTTCCCCTGCAGGCCTGGTCCCCCCCAACTGCCCTCCTCAGCTGGCCCGGTCACCCATAACTTCCCTCCCTTGCCAGCCTGTTCTCCCCTAACTTCCCTCCCCTGCCAGTCTGATTGCCCCTAACTGTCCTCCCCTGCAGGCATGGTTGCCCCCAACTGCCCTCCCCTGCAGGCCTGGTCCCCCTCAACTGCCCTCCCCTGCTGGCCTGATCGCCCACAACTGCCCTCCCCTGCCAGCCATCTTGTAGTGGCCATCTTGTGACAACATGGGGGCAGCCATCTTGTGTGAGGGCATGACAGTCAATTTGCATATTACTTCTTTATTATATAGGATAGCCAAGATATGGAAGCAACCCAAGTGTTCATAGATAGAGGAGAGGATAAAGAAGTTGTGGTCCAGCCCTAACTGGTTTGGCTCAGTGGATAAAGTGTCAGCCTGCAGACTCAAGGGTCCCAGGTTTGATTCCAGCCAAGGGCATGTACCTTGGTTGCAGGCAAATCCTCAGTAGGGAGTTTGAAGGAGGCAGCTGAATCAATGTTTCTCTCTCATCGATGTTTCTAACTCTCTGTCCCTCTCCGTTCCTCTCTGTAAAAAATCAATAAAATATATATTTTTAAAAAGTTGTGATACATAAGCACCCCTGGGTCCGGGTGAAGCTGGATCCCGGGTCTGGGTGAGGCCGTGCGATCCTGGATCTGGGTGAAGCTGGGTCCCGGGTCTGGGTGAGGCCGCACCCCTGGGTCCGGGAGAGGCCACGCGTCCCTGGGTCTGGGTGAGGCCACGCGCCCCTGAGTCCAGGTGAAGCTGGATCCCGGGTCCAGGTGAGGCCGTGCGCTCCTGGATCCGGGTGAGGCTGGGTCCCGGGCCCGGGTGAGGCCGCACGCCCCTGGGTCCGGGGGAGGCCGCATGCCCCTGGGTCCGGGTGAGGCCACGCGCCACGGGGCCTGGGTGATGCTGGGTCCCAGGTCTGGGTGAGGCCGCGTGCCCCTGAGTCCGGGTGAGGCCGTGCCCCTGGGTCCGGCCGAGACCAAACCAGAGGGCGTCGGACCTGCATTACCACCATTTGTCCACCATCCAGAGCTGAAAAGTCACTGCTGACATGTACACATAAGGAACTGGTGGACATTGAAATTGGGTCTCAAAAGAACTGTTGGTCCAGAAAGAAACTCACTACAGACTGATTCATTTGCCTGTCAGCATAACTATTATTGCTCGTCTCACATTCAGTTCTTATAAGTATATTTCTAGTAACACATGATCTCACTCATCTAGGGGAAATGATGAACAACATAGACTGATGAACAAGAACAGACCCAGAAACAAGGAGGCATCAATCGGACTGTCTGGCCTCAGAGGGAGGGTTGGGGAAGGTGGGTTTGGGGGGAGAGATCAACCAAAGGACTTGTGTGCATGCATACTAGCCTAACCAATGGTTAAGGACAACAGGGGGGTGGGGGCATCCATGGGGAGGGGTGTGGGATGGGAATGGGGGGATGAGGACAAATATGTGACACCTTAATCAATAAAGAAATTAAATAAATAAATAAATAAATAAATAAATAAATAAATAAATAGAAAGAACCTATCATAAATTCTTAAAAAACAAAGTTGTGGTACATATATACAATGGAATGTTACTGGGCCATAAAAAACGAAATCTTACCATTTGTGACAACAAGAATGTATGTAGAGGGTTTTTTGCTAAGTGAAATAAGTCAGACAGAGAAAGACAAATACCATATGACTTCACTTATATGTGAAATCTAAAGAATAAAATAAATGAACAAACAAAACAGAAAGAGACTCATAGTTGCAGAGAACAAACAATGGCTGCCAAAGGGGAGAGAGGTTGGGGGACTGAATGGAAATGGTGAAAGGATTAAGGCAGTACTATTGTACTAACCCTGTATGGTGCCAGGTGGTTACATGAATTATCAGGAATCACTTCATAAAATATATAATTGTCTAACCACTATGATGTACATCTGAAACTAATATCAAATAATGTTAAATGTCAACTGTAATTTGAAAGATAAAAGAGAAAAATGGGAGGCATATGTTATCTTCATTATTCCCCTATTTTTTATGGCTATACCATTTTTTTTTGTTGTATGTTGTAATATAGCCATTATATACTATAATCTCTTTTAATCCTTGTTAATCATAGATGTATAAGAACTATATATCTAACTAGAGGCCCAATGCACGAAGATTTGTGCAAGAATGGGCCTTCCTCTGGATCCCGGGTCCGGGTGAGGCCGTGCGCCCCTGGATGCAGGTGAGGCTGGGTCCTGGGTCCGGGTGAGGCCGTGCCCCTGGGTCCGGGTGAGGCCACACGTCCCTGGGTCTGGGTGAGGCTGGATCCCGGGACCGGGTGAGGCCGCACACACCTGGGTCCGGGTGAGGCCACGCGCCACGGGGCCTGGGTGATGCTGGGTCCCAGGTCCGGGTGAGGCCGCGCGCCCCTAAGTCCGGGAGAAGCCACAACCCTGCATCCGGGCGAGACCAAACCAGAGGGAGTCGGACCTGCATTACCACCATTTGTCCACCATCCAGAGCTGAAAAGTCACTGCTGACATGTACACATAAGGAACTGGTGGACATTGAAATTGGGTCTCAAAAGAACTGTTGGTCCAGAAAGAAACTCACTACAGACTGATTCATTTGCCTGTCAGCATAACTACTATTGTTCGTCTCACATTCGGTTCTTACAAGTATATTTCTAGTAACACATGATCTCACTCATCTAGGGGAAATGATGAACAACATAGACTGATGAACAAGAACAGACCCAGAAACAAGGAGGCATCGATCGGACTGTCGGGCCTCAGAGGGAGGGTAGGAGAGGGTGGGGGTAGGGGGGAGAGATCAACCAAAGGACTTGTGTGCATGCATATGAGCCTAACCAATGGTTAAGGACAACAGGGGGGTGGGGGCATCCGTGGGGAGGGGTGGGGGATGGGAATGGGGGGATGAGGACAAATATGTGACACCTTAATCAATAAAGAAATTTAAAAAAAAAGAATGGGCCTTCCTTCCCCTAGCTGCCCTCACTGCTTTCGCTCCAGCCAGAGACACCTTTCTGCCTTCCCATGCTGCCCTGAGGCCCAGAGCAGCCGGGGGCAGTGTGGAATGCCTGAGTCATTGCCATAGCGACGATGCAAGTGTCCTGCCCTGCCCCCGGCCGCTTGGCACCTGCGTATGCAAATTAACCCACCATCTTTGTTGAGTTAATTTGTATACTCACTCCTAATTGACTGGTGGGTGTCATGAAGGTACAGCCGATTTGGATCTTACTCTTTTATTAGTGTAGATGCTTATCTCCAGCCCTTATGCTGATGTCTCCATAATTACTTTGGTTTTCTGAAGCTTATTCTTGACTACATTCCTTCAGAAAGGCTCATGGGAGTCATATTTTCTGAGTTCTTGCATATTATAATGTGCTTTTTATACTTTATGGTCAGTTTTACTCAGGATATAAAATCCTTGGTTCACATTTGTTTTCCTTCAATACGTTAAATATTATTCCCTTTTTTCCCTGGCATTAAGCATTGCAGTTTAAAAAAAAAGTCTAATTTTTATTTTATTATCCTTATAAATAACATTGAATTGTCTTTAATTGAGGAGAAAATAATTTTAGTCTTACAAAAAGTTACATCAATAATACAGAGATTTCCCATATACCTTTTACTTGGCTTTCTCTGATGTTAATGTCTTATACACCATACTATAATTATAGAAACCAGGAAATTGGCACAGATACAACACTATTAACTAATCTAAAGACCTTATTTGAATTATGTTGCTTTCCCTCTGATGCCTTTTTCTGGTCCGGGATCTAAATAAGGATCACACATTGCATTTAGTTATCTGATCTCCTTTGTCTTTTTTTTTTCTTTTCCTTTTTATTGAATTTATTGGGGTGACATTGGTTAACAAAATTATACATGTTTCAGATGCACAATTCCATAACCTGTCATCTAAACACTGTATTGTATGTTCACCACCCCAACTCAAGTCTCTTGCATCACCATTTATCCCCCCTATACCCTCCTCTTGCAGTAATCCAAGCAAGAAAGTATGGCAACCTGGATTAAATCTGTGGCAGTGGGGCTGGAGAGGGAAAAAAAATTAGAAGAATAGAGGAGACAGGATTGAGAGAATGTGGTGATGAATTGAAAACAGGGTTTTGAGGAGAGAAAAGAATTGAAGAATGTTTCTGGACGAAGTGACTGAGTGGGTGGTGACATCATTCATGGTGATAGGACAAAGGAAGGAGAACAGGTTTTATGGAGAAGAGAGTGAACTCGGTTTGGGGCATTTGGAGATGCTCTTGGGGCAAACAAGTAGGAAAGTGACCAAAGGACGACAGAAATAAAAGAAGGGTGGAGGGTAGGTGGCCAAAGAATTTGGAACTCAAAGAAATGAGGTTGCACCCGGCTGGTATAGCTCAGTGGTTAAGTGTCGACCCATGAACCAGGAGGTCCCAGTTGTATTCCTGGTCAGGGCACATGCCTGGGTTGCGGGCTTAATCCCCAGTAGGGGGTGTGCAAGAAGCAGCTGATCAGTGATTCTCTCTGACCATTGATGTTTCTATCTCTTTCTCCCTCTTGCTTCCTCTCTGAAATCCATAAAAATATACTAAATAAAAAAGAAGTGAGAGTAATGGGAATAGTGAGGACTCAGGGGAGCTGGTCTCTTTCCTCTGTCCTGAAACAGGATGTAGAATGAGTCATTGGGGGGGGAAAAATCACAAAGGAAACTTGGTTCTTAGACGAAAGACAATTTAGTTAGAGCCTAGAGGAGACGCAAATGGAGAAGGTGGGGGTGGAAAGGTCCTGTTATCAATCAGGGGCTTTGCCCAGGGTTCTAAAGAGAATCTCATAAGAAGTTGACCAAGTACTTTGGCCAAGCCCTTCCCCAACCAATGGAAAGAGGAAAAGATAGACTGAGTGTATCTTCAATTCACTATAAATAAACAGGACACTCCATTTATACTACAGGTAAAATAATCCTCCTTCTTTAAACTTTTCTAAATTGTGCCCTTTCTCCATCCCTTATGGTAGAAGGGTGGAGAGACTCTGCTGGGTATATCTTAGGCTTTTAAAAATCAGAGGTTGAAATAAAGTTGTGTTTTTTTTTAATGTAATACTTTTAAACACTTTTGTTCATCAATCTTTTTTTTTTTTCATGTGTGTAAGTCACATGATGGACCATATTTCAGAATAGTTATTGTTGGATGGCAGAGAAAGGACCAGAATGGAGGACACAGTGTATTTGTGGAGTATAGAATTGTTTTCTGGGAGAAATGGTAGAGATAAAAGAAACTATTCACTCATAACTTTCTCTAGGCATTTTGAGGAATGTAAAAGAAACTTTTTTTGCTGACTGCCTTTTCGAGCTGAGATATCATTCTTCTCCTACCCTTTAACTGGGACTTACATCATCGACACTCATGGTTCTCAGGCCTTCAGACTGGGACTGGAATTCACACCATTGGCTTTCTGGGATTCCAGCTTGCATATGTCAGATAATGGGGCTTCTCAGTCTTCATAATCAAGTGAGCCAATTCCTTATAATAAATCTCACTGTATTTATATTCTATTGATTCTGTTCCTCTAGAGAACTCTGACTAATTCAGTAAGTATATGACCCCCAAATAATGAGAAGTCTCCAAATTCAAGACAGGAATAAAAACATGGAACAATAGATCATTATATTTATTAAAATATATTCAAGAATGCTTAATAATATGAGAGATGTTACTAATATAATATATTTTAGAGCAGAGTATTACATATTATAAATTATATCATCTATATATATAAAAGCCTAAGCGACCTTTACGCCCAAACGACTGGAACGACTAGTTGCTATGACACACACTGACCACCAGGGGGAAGACGCTCAATGCAGGAGCTGCCCACTGGTGTTTAGTGCGCTCCCACAGTGAGAGCGCCACTCAGCTGACAGACCCGTCCTGGCAGAAGCCACTCACTCCCTCAGTAGTCCTGCAGGTCCAATCTCTGGAGAATGGGCCAGGCACCAACAGACCAGCACTGCTGGCATGATCTCAACAGCACGCTGGCCTCCTGGAAGTCAGCCTCGGGCATCATGGCCGCTTCCCCTCCCTAGCTGCTCTGCAAGAAAGAAAGGATATAAAAGCAACCGCCAGGTGGCTTCTGACAGCTGGCACAAATGTCAGCAGGACAGATCCAGATCCCGGGCCGGCAAGGGTGTTCCACCACCCACTCAGAGGGCTGATTGTGCCCCACCTCCCCCCCCCACCCCTTTTCAGGACCCCACCTGTGCACAAATTCGTGCACTGGGCCTCTGGTTATAAATAAATGTTAATAGGATTTCTCTGTTTCTAGGATAGATACTTTGAATTCCAATTCTGTATCTCCACTAATTATTTTGCATTTTACAATTATTTAAAATTTTAATTTTACCACATGGTGAAAAATGACTAACTATGCTTTTTTGTACTCTTTTTATTTTTCCCAGAATTAGTAATTCTCTAGTTTATTCAGATAATCTGTTTTCCACATAATTATCATTACCATAGCCTCAAACACTCCAATGGTAATATAAACTCTCATATGTGTTCAAATATATCTGGTATTTTATCAGTTCTTTTATGTTTTATTTTTTTATTTTTGAAAACATCTCTGCTAGAACTCCATTTCCCTTATTTGATCAGAAATTTCTAGGCCTCCTGCTACCTTACCATACTAGGACTCTTCTTCATCATCCTTCTAGGAATACCCTTTGCTTTTCTTCTATTCCAGATTCTATACTTTCTAGAGTCTATGTATTTCTATTTTTTTTTACATCAAGTTGTATAATTTATATACAACTAGGGGCCCAGCACATGAATTCATGTACCTTGAAAGGAACTGTGGGCCGTAAGGCTGTGGTTGGTACAGGGGCAGGTCTCGGCCCATCCTCCCTGCCCCCACCCGACTCCTCCCACCACAGCCCCTGGTTCCCTGTCTGCCCGAAGCCCCACTTCCACCACCACCACTTCCATGTGCTGACGGCACCGGCCCTGCTCTCACCCACTGACAGTGTGGAGTGATGGGCTGGCTCCGGCAGCAGGTACAAGTGGCAGCTGCAAGCCCCAATCACCCACAGTACCGGCTCCGGCAGCAGGTACAAGTGGCAGCTGCAAGCCCCAATCACCCCTCAGGAGCAGGGGTTAGGTGAAGAAGCCCTGTGGGGCAGTTGGGGCTGGCAGCTACCGCTAGCACCCTCTGATGGTGCCAAGCGGTCAGAGCTGGCACTGGGCACCGGCAGTGGGTGCGAGCAGTGGCTCCAGCACCTGCAGTGGGTGCGAGCGCCCAGCAGGACTACAGCACACGTGAGAGCAAAGAATTTTCAGTAACCACCAGAGGCTCGCCCTGATAACAGCGCCCGGCACCCCGCCTTGGTCTGGGACCCCGGCTCACCTGCTGCACCATCCTGCCACGGCCGATGCCTGCCATGTTCCACGCACGCTTCATGGTAGTCAGCACACATCATAGCAACCAGTTGTTTTGTTGTTCAGTTGTTCCACAGTTCAGTCTATTTGCATATTTTGGTTTTAGATAGATAGATGATAGATAGATAGATAGATAGATAGATAGATAGATAGATAGATAGATAGATAGATAGATAAGATGCACCCAGTTGGTGTGGCCTAGTGGCTGAATGTCAACCCATGCACATGCCCAGGGTTGGGGCTTTATCCCAAGTAGGTGGCGTATAGGAGGTAGCCAATTGATGTTTCTCTCTCATTGATGCTTCTATCTATCCCTCTGCCTTCCTCTTTCTCTAAAATCAATAAAAGCATACTAAATATAAGATACACCATCTTAAATATACAGATAGACCATTTTTGACAAACATGTACACCTATGTCCTATTCTTTTTATTTACTCATGGTTCTGGTTATTTATGTAAGAATGCATCTTAAAATTAAGTATTATTTTTTAAAATTAGTTTTCTCACATTTTCACCAACTGATAAGTACATAACTTTATTTTATGTGTAAAAAAAAAAAAAGAGAGAAACTTTTTGCCTGAGAATATTTATTCTCAGCTAGAGGATGAGTCAAAATAATGCATAAACAGAGTACTAGTCAGCAATGACTCTAAGGCTTTATAAAGGAATACATTATCATAAATGATACAGAGGAAAGTCTTTGATTAAACAGAGGAAATTACAGTGATGGTGGGGAGTGAGTCAGGAGGTTATTCTTGGCAGACAACAGTGGGAACAGGGTTACAGCTGGGAATAATAATGCATTCTTGGGGAAAGACTTCTGTTGTCCCAGCTGGGGAACCTTCAGAATGCATTTAGAGATATCAATTGGGGCCTGTTGGCTAATGGCCTTGTATGCTGGCCTGAGAGAGTGCATTGATTTACTAGGCAAGAGGAAGTCATTGTAAAGTTATGCAGGAGATGGCAAGATGAGAGTGGTGTCTGAGAAGTAATTAGCTGGATTGTTAATGAAGCCAGTCAAGATAGCATATTTGGGGCATTGGCTCCTGTGGTAGGTTGAACAATGACTCCCAGAGATGTCCAATATTCTAATCCCTGAAACCTGTGACTGTTACCTTATGTGGCAAAAATGTGATTAAGTTAAAGATCTTAAGAAGGGAGAGTATTCTGGATTATCTGCGTGGGCTCAACATGATCACAAGGGTACTTATAAGAGGAAGGCAGGAATCAGAGTGAATAGTAAGAAATATGACAGCAGAAGCAAGAGTTTAGAGTGATGTAAGGAAGAGTCCACAAGCCACAGAGTGCAGGTGGCCTCTAGGTCTGAAAAAGGCAAGGAAATAAGAGCCTCCAGAAGGAATGCAGACCACCAACACTTTTATTTCAGACTTTTGACTTCCAGAACTGTGAGAGAAAAAATTTGTTGTATTAACCTATTAAATTTTTGGTAATTTGTTTCAGTGATAACAGGAAACTGATAGGAGTTCCTTTGAGAAACCGATAGAAAAAAAATGAATGTATGCATATCACCATACCAGTATTTTTATTATTTACTAGAGGCCCAGTGCATGAAATTTGTGCACTGGTAGGGTCCCTAGTGGTGCCGGCTGCCGGCCAGGGCCTCCCTCCCTTCCCCTGGCCACCTGCTGCTGCCACCAGCTGGGGCCTCTTGCCACTGCCACCACCAGCTGGGGCCTCCCTCCCTTCTCCCAGCTGGCCCCGCCCCTGGTCAAACTCCCAGACGAACTCCGGGTTGAGGGGATAATTTGCATACTATGCTTTTATTATATAGGATTTTTTTCACATTTAAAAAAATTTTTAAATATTTTTATTGATTTCAGAGAGGAAGGGAGAGGAAGAGAAAGAAACATCAATGATGAGAGAGAAGTATTGATTGGCTGCCTTCTGCACACCCCTACTGGGGATTGAGCCCGAAACCCATGCATGTGCCCTATACCAGAATCAAACCCAGGATCCTTCAGTCTGCAGGCTGACACTCTACCCTCTGAGCCAAACTGGTTAGGGCCATACCAGTATTTTTAAAACTAATTTTAGCCCTGGCCTGTGTGGCTTGGTTGGATGTCATCCTGTGCACAGAAAGGCTGCTGGTTTGAATCCCAGTCAGGGCACATGCCCAGGTTGTGGGCTCAATCCCTGGTAGGGAGCATGCAGGAGGCAGCGAATTGATGTTTCACTCTCACATCCATGTTTCTCTTTCTTTCTCCCTCTCTAAAAATCAATAAAAAATCTTTTTAAGAAATGTAAACTTGTTAAAAAACAAAACCCAGCAACAACTAATTTCAGGGTTTTTACAGGCCCATTAAAATTCATCCATGAACATTTTAAGGCGTGTTTGTTTCCCATGTTAAAATCTCTGGAGTACAAAAGTTATTTTAATACTTCATACACATAATGAGAAGGTTTAGGGCTATGACCTAAGGAAGAAGAGATAATAGAAATCTAAGAAGTACTCTAGTAGAAGGGATGCTAATAAGAAATGGAGAACTGCAAAAACAATACCTTCCTTTACAACGATATTGCCAGTGTTACCTGTGGTAATAGTCATTGAAGACAAGAAAGTTTGCCAGGAAAAGATGGTAGCAAAGCCCATGATAAAGCACCTGCTATGTGGGGCCAGAATCAAAGTTCCCAGTTCTTCTCAGGACTTAAGATCTCCAAGGGGAGCACTTGTGTGTATGGAAAACCCAGATGCCAAACTCAGGCTCCAGGGAGTGGCCAAGGACAGAGTCTTTGGGGACTGTTTCCCCAGCCAGGACTTGAGCTGGAGAAGGGAAATTGATCACCATGGAAGCCATAGAGGTGGTGTGAGGATGGTACCCTCAACTTATAGCCACCAATTCCTCTAATCAGGTCTTTGTAAAGTATATGATTGTCTAACCTCTATGCTGTACACCAGAAACTAATATGAAATAATATTGAGTATAATCTATTATTGAAAAATAAAATTTTTAAAAATAAGTTATTTAATTTTTTAAAAATATGATGGATTGACTCCTACCAGAGGGTATACCCCAGGACCAATTTGGTCCTTAGAAGGAGGGGATTTTAGGAACTCCAGATCAAGAATTTATTAAGTCTAAGATTAGTAAATTGGTCTTCAGTCAGAGAGCTATTGAGACAGAAAAGTTAAGTTAATTGGTTTTTGTTAGGAGTAAGGAATCTGGAATTAATGCCAAAATAACAATAGAAGTAAAACAAACAAACAAAATGCAGGACAGCCTAGTGCCAAAGGTTACAACCAAGGCTGTCCCAAGAAATTCCTGGCATCTGGCCTGAATTGATTATGGGTAATGAGGTGTATGTCATTATTATGAGAGTCTATAAGAAGGTGCCCCTGCAATATGCAGACAACTTAAGCAAAGGGTCCAGACCCTCTGACTTTTGTGAGGGAGACAATAGAGGATTCTGGAGAAAAGCACGGGTTCTGGAATTAGGAAGATCTCAGTTCAAATCAGGACTCCTCCAGGTGCTGCCCATTCCAGGCAAATGTCCTAATGCCAGGAAGTCCAGTTTCCTAATCCTTAGAACTGCAAAAACAATACCTTTCTGTACAAGGATATTGCCAGTGTTACCTGTGGTAATAGTCATGAAGCAATTTGTCTGGTCATGGCATAGGAAAGTCCTTAATAAGTAGTGGCTGTTGTCACTGTGATTAGGCAGCTGCTAAGTTGTGTACAGTGGAAATGGCATGCAAATATGATTGTGCTATCTAATCTAATCGAATCCTGCATCAAATCGAGAGGGTGTTACTCTGAAACTATAACCCACTCAATTGCATTGTGAACAATGCTCACAAGGTCTGAACTATTATAATCCCCTTTCTACAGATGAGGAAACTCATTTTAGTTTCTGAGGTGCAAATCAGTTAATGACTTGCCCAAGGTTCCATGGTTACTAAGCAGTGGAGGGAAATTAGCAACCCATGCTCTCTAACTCGGGGGTCTGCAAGTTCAACTCCATACTCCAGTCTCTCCAAAGAATGAATGGTCTCCAGGTGGAGTCATGACCAATGGACACAATGTTCTGGTTCATCCCATGGATAGATCTCCACAGTAGAAATAGGTACATCAATCAAGTAACTCTCTGAATTCCATCCAGGACAAAGCAATGGGGTGAGGATGTTAGACTATTGGCTGGAGAAGGATTCTGGTTACTGGGATAGCTGTATAAATGAGCAAGGTCAATGCCAAGAGTTATCTGAAGGACAGAAGCTGGGGGTGAAAGTCAGATCAAGAACCAGGTACCATCTAGGCCAGTGATGGCGAACCTATGACACACGTGTCAGCACTGACACGCGTAGCCATTTCTGATGACACGCCGCATGCCGAGGATGAAACATTTGCTGCTCCTGAGGATGAAACATTTGCGACTAGAGTCTTGGTGTTAGTTTTTTCCTCAAAGTGACACACTACCCAAGTTATGCTCAGTTTTTTGGCGAAGTTTGACACACCAAGCTCAGAAGGTTGCCCATCACTGATCTAGGCAAACATCAGTTCCAAAGCAGATGAACTGCAAAGTGCAACCAGTTTGAAGAAAAGGGAGTATGAGAAAGAGCCAACAAGATGCAGTTATCAGACTCAGGAGGATCTGGGGCCGGGAGAGAGAATCCCTGCGTGTGGAATGTGAAGTAAGTAATTTCTTGAAGTGAGCCAGGCTGTGGTTGGAAGGAGCAGTTGTTGAGGCAGCCAATTTCCTCTATTCCCTGTGTGCCAAGCTCACAAGAGTAATATTTCTTCTATGAGGACTTTAGTACTGAAGAGGTGTGTGTTAACCAGCCAAGAGGAGTAGCATTATTGTTTTTCACATTGTAAATTAATAAACAGGCATCTCATTTGTTAGTCAGCATTTAGGGAATTTGGCAATGACTCAGTCCTCTAGGGCTTAGTCACATTTGAACATAATACAATTAAGTTTTACAGCTGTGAAGCTGAAGACAACATCCTGGGTCTCAGTTGATTCCAATCAAAGGACATCCTCCTTTCATAGGAGAGTTACTCCTCTTTAACATCTTTTGGGGGCAAGAAGTTCCAGGAATTCTATGTACTAAGAGTTTACTCAGCTCAATCATTCATGCATTTACCAAATTCACCAACAATTCTCAATAGAATTGAGTTCATTTTGAAGGCCCAAGTTGGTTGTGTTTTTTTTTTTTTAATTTTCTTTTTTTTTAATCATTATTGTTCAGATTATTACAACTGTTCCTTTCCCACCCCCTCATAGCTCCCCTCCACTCAGTTCTCACCCTACTCCAGGCCTCCTTCCCCCTAAACCCCCACTGACCTCGTCCATAGGTGTAAGCTCTTTGTCCAATCTCTTCCCGCACCCCCCACAACCACTTCCCCCTGAGAATTGTCAGTCTGCTCCTTTTTCATGCCCCTGATTCTTTTACATTCACCAGTCTGTTCTGTTCATCAGGTTTTTTATTCATTTCATTTTTAGGTTCACTTGTTGATAGATATGTATTTGTTGTCATGTTGTTCATAATTTTTTTATCTTTACCTTTTCTTCTTCTTCCTCTTCTTAGAGAATACCCTTCAGCATTTCATATAATACTGGTTTGGGGGTTAGGAACTCCTTTAGCTTTTTCTTATCTGTGAAGCTCTTTATCTGACCTTCAATTCTAAATGATAGCTTTGCTGTGTAGAGTAATCTTGGTTGTTGGTTCTTGCTATTCATCACTTTGAATATTTCTTGCCACTCACTTCTGGCCTGCATAGTTTCTGTTGAGAAATCAGCTGACAGTCATATGGGTACTCCCTCGTAGGTAACTAACTGTTTTTCTCTTGCTGCTTTTAAGATTCTCTTTGTCTTTTGTTCTTGGTATTTTAATTATGATGTGTCTTGGTGTGGTCCTCTTTGGATTCCTCTTGTTTGGGGTTCTCTGTGCTTCCTGGACTTGTAAGTCTATTTCTTTCACCAGGTAGGGGAAGTTTTCTGTCATTATTTCTTCAGATAAGTTTTCAATATCTTGCTCTCTCTCTTCTTCTGGCACCCCCATAATTTGGATGTTGGTACGTTTGAAGTTGTCCCAGAGGATCCTTACACTATCTTCAAATTTTTGGATTCTTTTTTCTTTTTGCTTTTCCAGTTGGGTGTTTTTTGCTTCTTCGTATTTCAAATCTTTGACTTGATTCTTGGGATCTCTAGTCTGCTGTTGAATCCCTGTATATTATTCTTTATTTCAGTCAGTATATGCTTAGTTTCGATTGGTCCTTTTCCATATCCTTGAAGGTCTCACTAAATTTCTCAGAGGTTTCGAGAAGATTCTTGAGTAACCTTATAACCGTGGTTTTGAACTCTATATTCAGTATTTTGCTTTCATCCATTTCTTTCATTTGTGACTTGTTTCTTTGTCTCCGCATTTTGGCTGCTTCCCTGTGTTTGTTTCTATGTACTGGGTAGCTTCTAAGTCTCCTTGAGTTGATAGAGTGGCCTTGTGTGGTAGGTGTCCTATAGGGCCCAGTGGCTCAGCCTCCCCAATCACCTGAGGTGGATGCTCTTAGTGCACTCCTTTAAGTTCCTCTTAATTGTGGAACTTCCACTCAGTTTGCACAGTCTTGTTGTAGTTAATCTTTGATTGCTGTTGGTATCACTGGGAGGATTTGACCTCAAGGCCAAATGGCTGTGATGACCATCTGTGTCTACACTGAAAGTTCTGTTACGCAGGAGACACCCTTATGGAGCAGGACTTACTTTAGTGTTGCTTTGGTGTTCACTGAGTCTGCCCCTTGAGTGTGTCTCTTATGGATGTGAACTGATCACTGGATACCCTGGCTCTTGGATCTCAAGATGTGCAAGGTCAGCCACTGTCTGGGGACACCCAGCAGGAGCTACAGAGACATCTGCAGATTCCTCTGGGGTTTGGAAGTGCCCAGATGAGGCCCAGCTGTGAAGCAAGGCAGGCTGCTGCTGCTGGGCCTTGAGCCTTCTTTTGGAAGCTCTGGGGCTCTCTGACCCAGCTGCAGTTTGACAGGTTTTAGGCGGAGAAAGGACAGGCCATTCATATGCAAAAGCCAATGCACACAGCACCCAATATTTTTGGGTGAGTATTAACAGCAACAATAAAATTTATAGATTAAGTGTTCATTTGACCAATGAAATTGACTGCCATTTTGTTTAAAATTGATTGTTTTTCTTCATGTCCTTGGGTGGGGTTGTAAATTGGGTGGGGTGGGGTCTCTGGGAGTCACCAGGGTGAAGCAAACAGCAATGGCTGCCAGTCAGCCCTGCACCAGAGAGGTCCTAGGGTCTCCTTGTCCCACACCCCCATGCAGGAACAATGATCACTGCGAGCACCTCTGAGAGAAAGCTGCCCTCCATTCCTGTCCTAATGCCAGACAGTCCAGTTTCTCCCCGTATGTATCTGGGTTCCCGAGTCTCACCTAGAACTGGAGTTCAGAGCAAGCGGGAGCTTGTATCTCCCTCCTGTTTAAAAGAGCAGCACATCCAGGTGGCAGCACCTTCCGCGCCTCCGCACCTCTTACCGGTCTCAATGCGCTTCCTTCACCTCTTAGTTGTGGAACTTCCACTCAGCCAGCTTTCCCGTAGTTCTTGGTGGTAGTTGTTCTGTCTTTTAGTTGTAATTTTGATGTGGTTGTGAGAGGCAGCAAATATAGGTGTTTACCTATGCCGCCATCTTGGTTCTCTCTCCCAAGCTGTTTTTTTACTGAGCTTCATGTTCCCAGGACCTTTAACAGTGCCAAGCACTTACATATTCAAAAAATGTTTGCTGAACTACAGTGAGTCAATGTGGTTAAGAACAATATATCATACTATAGACAATACAGGCAATATGCACAATATACTCTCACATAGTGAATTAGACCACTTTTAAGATTAGATCACTTTACTTCTTTCCATGTACCAAATATAATAGACATTTTAAAGTATAGATTAAGCCCTGGCCTGTGTTCTCAAAGGTTAGAGCATTGTTCCATATACCAAGGGGTCTCAGGTTCCAGTTCCGGTCAAAGGCATGTACCTGGGTTGCAGGTTCTATCCCTAGTCCTGGTTAGGGCATGTGCCAGAGGCAATCAATCAATGTGTCTCTCTCACATCAATGTTCTCTCTTTCTCTCTCTCTCTCTCTCTCTCTCTCTCTCTCTCTCTCTCTCTCTCTCTTCCTCTCTTCCCTACCCTTCCACTCTCTCTAAAAATCAATGGAAAAAAATATCCTTGGGTGAGGATTAACAGCAACAACAAAATTAGATTAAGTGCTCATTTGATCAATGAAATTGCCTGCCATTTTGTTTAAAATAGATTGTTTTTCTTCATGTCCTTAAGTAACATACCAAATTTCAACAGTCAAAACCCTTTGATATCATAGAGCAAACAAAAACAAAAGTGACCTTGCTTCATTTAGTAAACACACTTTCCCTTAAACAAATTCTCTCTGAGCAAATATTTGGGTAAACAGACGTTCTTCATCTTTGTACCCAGAAGATCAATAAAGCAATGAACTCAGGTCACAGAGGACAAGAAAGTCATGGAGTCAAAAATCCTTTCAGGAGGACATATTAGCCATGACAATGTGTGATTCAGATCATTCAGTCACCTGGAGTAGAGCTTAAATGTTTTGCCTGCTGTGGAAGAAGGCCATGTAATGACAGAGGCAGAGATTGGAGTGATGCAGCTGCAAGCCAAGGATTGCTTCAAACACCACAAACTAGGAAGAGGCCAGGAAGGATTCTTCTCTAAAGACTTCAGAGGAGGACTGAGAAAGATGGCGGCGGAGGTGAAAGGCTGATCTGTTGCCTCGCATGGCAGTTTCGGAAATACAACTGAAACATGGACTGGTGAGGGTGGCGACTGCTGCTCGCGTCTCCCCAGACCGGGCGGCTGCTCCTCTCAGTCAGCACCGCAGCCGGGGCCATGGGCTCGTGGGCGCCGCGGCAGCTGCTGTGGCGGCGGCCGCAGACTCGGCACAGCGGCTCTCGGTGAAGGAAGAGACCATCTTTCTGCAGGAGGGGCTCATCAGCGTCACCGACCTGGCCAAGCTGCCCAGAGAGATCCTCGGGGCCCCGGAGGCCGCCAACACCGATTTGGAGGATTCTTAGGATTTCCCATCTTACATTCAAGTCCTTTAGCCATTTTGACAGAGGAGAACCAAGAAGGCGGCAAAGTTAAACAAAGGAACTGCGAACTGCGCCGCACACAGCAATTTCAGGGGCACGACTGGAGGACAGAGCGTCTGCCACCCAGAACTACAGGAGAGATGGCTGAATGGTAGATTTACAGCTAAGAGGGAAGAGGAAACCAGCGAAATCAGAGGGGATGAGGTGCGGAGGCGCGTGGGTCGGGCTGGTGGCGGGGGAAGGGGGCTTTTGTTCCAAACCTAGGGGAGATTAGCTCCCCATCACCCTGAAATCCAGCTTCTGGGGACGCGCGGGAGACCCAGACGCCTGCGGGGAGAGGCGGGACTCTTGCGGAGGTGCGCCCAGCAATCAGTGTTTGCTGTGCTGGAGTGCGGAACGAGGGGGCTTAGAAACGTGGAAGGCAGAAGGAGCAGACTCGCAGCCATTGCAGTTCGCCGCGCCATGGCCTGTTGGCGCCCTGAGACCCCGCCCCGCCCTGAGACCTGCCCCGCCCTGGGACCCGCCCCGCCCTGGGACCCGCCCCGCACGTTTTGAAGACCCGCCCCGCAAGTCTTGCAGGCGCACCTGCGCTCCAAGCAACGGCTTGTGCATGTGGGTGGCCTGCCCTCTGGCAGCTTGACCAGATGAACTTCGGTTCTAGTCGGACTGCTCCAGGGCCACTCAGACAGGAGGAAGAAACTACAGTTTTTGCTGTAATCCCTGCTGAGTGCCTAAGGCAGTAGCTGATCTACACCCCATTGGAGACCCAGAAACGAGGGCATCTAGTGGTCTGTGGGAGATGACACCAGATTTCAACCACGCGCATAAGGGACACATTCAACAGGCAGATTCAGTGAGCGCCAAAGCCTTGCTGCACCAAAACCCGGCCCATAAACGTGTCTCCTGCACAGCAACTCTTCCTTTATAGACAAAGAGGGCCCTCCCAGTGACACCAACAACAATCAAGACTTAACTATACAAAGGAGGACCAAGATGGAGGCATAGGGCAGAAGCCTGATTGTTGCCTACCACAACAACTTTGAGACTACGACAGGAGAGCAGAGCAGACACCATCCAGAACCACCAGAGGGCTGGCTGAGTGGATGCTCTACAACTAGAATAAAAGAGGGGTATGCGGGATGATGCTGATGCCGGTGACCCAAAGACCACACTTTAAGAACTATGGCTCAGGTGACACAATGGCGGCCTGGAACATGCTCGGCGCAGTTCCCCCGGCGGTCTCCGGCTGAGGGGACGGCTCCACTGGCTGCCGAGCACGGACAGACGAGCCCCTATGAGACATGGGGTGGGAGACTCCGCGCTTGCTGACCTCCGAGTCCTTCAAGAATCTCAATGCCCCGGAAGCGGCCAGGTGCGCATGCTCGGTGACCGGCCACCACTGCAGACCCAAGGGACGACGCAGCGACACCGGACCAGCCCGCCGCCGTGCACCGGGCACACCGGAGCTTCGCTGAGCCGCCGCCCAACGAGTTCTGCAGCGGCCGTCCTGGAGCTCTGGGAAAATGGCCGAAGGAATTGCTGAGAGGGAATTTACCAACAGGAATTGGGATCAAGAAGACGAAACCCCGCTGGGACCCGGGTGCGGGCGAGGTTGCGCGCCTCTGGGCTTGGGTGTGGTCACATGCCTCTGGGTCTAGGTGAGGCCTCACATCCCTGGGTCTGGGTGAGGCCACGTGCCCCTGGGTCCAAGTGAAGCCGGATTCCGGGTCTGGGTGAGGCCATGTGCCCCTGGACCCGGATGACGCTGGGTCCCGTGCCCGGGAGAGGCCACGCGCCCCTGAGTCTGGGAGAGGCCACGCGCCCCTGGGTCCGTGTGAGGCCATGTGTCCCTGGATCCAGTTGAGGCCTCGCGCACCTAGGCCCGGGTGAGACCACGTGCCCCTGGGTCTGGGAGAGGCCACGCGCCCCTGGGTCCGGGTGAGGCCATGTGTCCCTAGATCCGGGTGAGGCCTCGCGCACCTAGGTCCGGGTGAGGCCACGTGCCCCTGAGTCTGGGAGAGGCCACGCGCCCCTGGGTCCGGGTGAGGCCACGCGTCCCTGGACCCGGGTGTGGCTGGGTCCCTGGGCCCGGGTGAGGCCACACGCCCCTGGGTCCGGGTGAGACCACGCGCCACTGGACCCGGATGAGGCTGGGTCCCTGGGCCCGGGTGAGGCCATGTGCCCCTGGGTCCGGGTGAGGCCTTGTGCCCCTGGGTATGGGTGAAGCCGGATCCTGGGTCCGGGTGTGGCCGTGTGCCCCTGGATCCATCCGGGTGAGGCTGGGTCCCGGGCCCGGGTGAGGCCACGCGCCCCTTGGGTCTGGGTGAGGCCACGTGCCCCTTAGTCCGGGTGAAGCCGTGCCCCTGGGTCCGGCCGAGACCAAACCAGAGGGAGTCGGACCTCCGTTACCACCATTTGTCCACCATCCAGAGCTGAGGGGTCAGTGCTGACATGTACACATAAGGAACTGGTGGACATTGAAATTGGGTCTCAAAAGAACTGTTGGTCCAGAAAGAAACTCACTACAGACTGATTCATTTGCCTGTCAGCATAACTATTATTGCTCGTCTCACATTCAGTTCTTATAAGTATATATCTAGTGACATATGATCTCGCTCATCTAGGGGAAATGATGAACAACATAGACTGAGGAACAAGAACAGAACCAGAAACAAGGAGGCATCGATCGGACTATCGGGCCTCAGAGGGAGGATAGGGGAGGGTGGGGGGAGGGGGAGAGTTCAACCAAAGGACTTGTGTGCATGCATATGAGCCTATCCAACGGTTAAGTTCAACAGGGGGTTGGGGCATGCGTGGGGAGGGGGGTGGGATGGGAATGGGGGGATGAGGACAAATATGTGACACCTTAATCAATAAAGAAATTTAAAAAAAAAAAAAAATTTAAAAAAAAGACTTCAGAGGCACTCACCTCAAGATAGTCACCACAGTGTGTTTGGCTGCGAAAAGAAATAAAACTCACTTACCAACCTTTAACCAACAAATGGAAGTAAAGCTCTCTAGAGAAACTACCGTTAAACAAGTTCAACATGCCCTGCCCTTGCTTGTGCCTGCATGCTAAAATAAGGAAGGCTAACACTATGATTGCAGCATATGTATACAGGTCAAGAACCTAATAACTAGCAACTCTATTTTCAAGTGGAGGCCAATGATTTTACAAGCTGGTTGGCGAAGGCGAAATGCCTCAGCAGTCATTAAGTAAAAGGGGAAAAATCTTTTTTTTTTAATAATATATTTTATTATTTTTTTACAGAGAGGAAGGAAGAGAGAGAGAGAGAGAGTTAAAAACATCCATGTGTTGGGGGGATGAGGACAAATATGTGACACCTTAATCAATAAAGAAATTTTAAAAAAATGAAAAGACTAAATTAAAAAAAACAAAAAACATCCATGTGAGAGAAACATGGATCAGCTGCCTCATGCACACACCCCCTACTGGGGTTATGCCCACAACCAAGGTATATGCCCTTGATCAGAATCGAACCTGTGACCCTTGAGTCCGCAGGCCGACGCTCTATCCATTGAGCCAAACCAGTTAGGGCTAAAAGGGGAAAAATCTTGATGTGAAATAACAATTCCTTTAGCTCTTTATAGAGTTGAGGACTTAAGCATCGCCTATTAAATGCAATGTTGAAAGAGGAAAAAGTCATTATAATACATTGCAAATTTCTCTAATTTAAAATGCCACTCAGACTTTGTAATAATACAAAGTGCTAAGCATGAAGTTCATATTACAATCTACTTCATAACTCCTACTTCTGATTAAACAAGACAGTTAGACAAAAGGTCCAGGCATGGTATCTGGTATTTAAATGTTTCCTTCCCCTTTCCTTTCAGAAATAAGAGGACCATGAGCATGTTTCTCATTTCCTTGGCAATATTATTAAACCTCTCTGAATCTCATTTTCTTCCTGTGAAGGATAATAACACTACCTCACCCAGTTATCATAAGGGATAAGAGATGAAACAGAGGTAAACAACTCATTTTAATGTGTTGCTCAGTAGAAAGTAATTACCATCATTAGCATTGCTATTCTTTTTAGAGTGGTTTGGTATAGACTGCATATGCAAGCTTCCAATCTTTACAATATTGATCAAAACCCAAATCTAAATTGACAAACTGTGCTTAAATCTTGTTGGTGTTATACACAAAACCTCAAAGAGAGGTAGGAACACTTATTATTACATATTTTTTAAAACATGAGTTTGTTCAATGTCAACTTGGGATTTTAATAATAAAGTAGAATTATCCATCGAAAATTTTTTCTCTCTGCTGTTTATGTGATCATTAATTGATTGGTCATTTTGATCAATTCAGCTGTCAAAGCAACTCAGCTCTGTGGAAATTTGATCAATTAACTCAGAGGTTAATCTGCAAAAGGTCTGTATGGGTAGTTACTATCTTAGTTTCCAAATGGAGTTTTGACAGTGTACTTCCATTGATAAGTATGTCATTTCAAATCACACCTTTTAACTCACTACCAAGGATAAAGGTTTTGCTGCCAGAGGCATATTCTGCCGTGAGTTTCTAGAAAATGGTCTATTTGAAACTATATGTTTTTGTCTCAAAATTCCTAGAGATGATTATAGTATATTTTTCACCAACTAGTAAGTTAATTTTTTTTAAATGTAATAGTAAAACCTTTGGTGGATTCACAGATGAGGGAAATTTACTTTGCACATAGGCGTGGGTCTCCCACAGGAGTCTATGGAGAGCCCCAGGATGTTCTTCAGGGTAGAGTGCCATGTTTTCTCTAAGGATAAGGTAAAGGTCACCTTTTATTTTGCCCTTTACTGAGAAATGAATCAGTGACCATTATTGTCTCTCCCCATTTGCTACAACAAATATGCAGTTAGGAGAAGAGGGCTAACAACACAATCTTGCATGCTCTGTGCTTAATGGAGAAGTTACAGTGGTGATTCGTGGGCTCTCTCTCTCCTTTGCTGCCATATGAGGACACCATGGGAGGACAGCAGTCTGCAAGCCAGGACAAAGGCCCTTTGGCTGGTGCCCTGATTTTGGATTTCTCAGCTTCTGGAAACATGAGAAATACATTTCTATTATGTAAGCCAAAGACAAAGCAAAAGGATTGTGATTTGTGGAGTAGCTTTTGGAAGGAAAGCCTTCTGATCTAGCATTATTGTAGACATGACTGACAATATAAACAACTAAAAGAATAATAGTTATTGCCCTGGCTGGGTGGTTCAGTTGGTTGGAGTATTCGTCCTGTATACCAAAAGGTTACAGATTTGACCTCTGGTTGGGGCACCTACACAAGGCAACCAATTAATGTTTCTCTTTCACATCAATGTTTCTCTCTCTCTTCTCCTCTCTCTCTCTCTCTCTCTTCTCTCTCTCTCTCTCTCTCTCTCTCTCTCTCTCTCTCTCTCTCCCTTCCTCTCTCTAAAAAAAATCAATGAAAAACATATTCTTAGGTGAAGATTAAAAAAAAAGAATAGTTACTTGCTAGAACAAGAAGGAATCCCAGATTCTCAGGACTATGTGGAGAAAAGCACACTGGACTATTACACAGCAATCTGTAGGCATTTGGCACTCTCCTCCACTGGTAGATTCAATTGATAGATATGTATTTATTACCATTTTATTGTTCATATTTTTTTATCTTTTTTTTTCCTTCCTCTTCTTAAAGAATACCCTTCAAGAATTCATGTAATACTGGTTTGGTAACATTGAAGTTCTTTAGTTTTTTCTTATTTGTAAAGCTCTAATATCTGACCTTCAATTCTAAATGATAGCTTTACTGGGTAGAGTAATCTTGGTTGTAGGTCCTTGCTATTCATCATTTTGAATGTTTTTTACCACTCCCTTCTGGCTTGTAAAGTTTCTGTTGAGAAATCAACTGACAGTCTTATGGGTGCTCCCTTGTAGATAACTAACTGCTTTTCTCTTGCTGCTTTTAAGATTCTCTCTTTGTCTTTAACCCTTGGCATTTAAATTAAGATGTGTCTTGGTGTGGGCCTCTTTGGGTTCATATTATTTGGGACTCTCTGGACTTCCTGGACTTGTAGGTCTATTTCTTTATGTAGGGGAAGTTTTCTGTAATTATTTCTTCAAATAGTTTTTCAATATCTTGCTTTCTCTCTTCTCCTTCTGGCACCCTTATAATGTAAATGTTGGTACACTTGAAGTTATCCCAAAGGCTCCTTATACTATCTTCATATTTTGGGGTGTTTTTTTTTTCCTTCTGCTCTTCTGATTGGCTGTTTTTTGCTTCCTCACATTCAAATTATTGATTTGATTTTCAGAATCCTCTACTCTACTGTAAATTACTCTTTATTTCAGTTAGTGTATAGTTAATTTCTGACTGGCCCTTTTTCATGTCTTTGAAATTCTCACTAAGATCCTTGAAAGTCTCACTAAGTCACTTAAAGCTCTCTTTGAGTCCTGTGAAGCTCTCTTTAAGATCCTTGAGCAAACTTTTAACTATTGTTTTGAACTCTATATCCAGTAGTTTGCTTGCTTCCTTTTGATTTATTTCTCTTTCTGGAGATTTCTTCCATTCTTCCATTTGTGACTTATTTCTTTGTCTCCATGCTTTGGCTGCTTCCCTGTGTTTGTTTCTACACATTAGGTAGAGCCATTGTGTCTTCTGGAATTGGAAGAGTGGCCTTGTGTAGTAGGGCCCATTGGTTCAGCAGCCCCAGTCACCTGAGCTAGGCACTCTAGGTGCACCCCTTTGTGAACTGTATGCACCATCTTGTTGTAGTTAACCCTTGATTGCTGTTGGTATCACTGGGAGGAATTGACCTCCAGGCCAGTTGTCTGTGAGGATCAGCTTCAACTACAGTGGAAGGGCTGCTGTGCAGGAGACACTCTTTTGGAGCAGGACATGCTTAAGTAAGTCTTTGGCGCTCACTGAATCTGCCCTTTCAGTGAGTTGCTTGTGGATGTGTAGAGTTGTAACCTGGTATGATCTGAAGCTGTCTACCTGGTGCACTGGCTCTGGGCCCTCCCAGGAGGTGCAAAGTCGGCCAGTGCCTGGGCTCACTGGCAGAAGCTTCCAAATTATCTGCAGATGGCTTCTATATGTATTGGGCTTGGAAGTGCCCAGGCAAGGCCAAGCTGTAAAGCAAGGCAGGCTGGTGCAAGTGCTGGATCTTGGGCCTCTTATTGATAGGTATGGGGGAGAATGACACCAGCTGCTGCTTGTTTAAGAGATTTTAGGAAAGTCTGAAGCCTGAGCCAGGATAGGCCATTCATAAGGAAAAGCTGCTGCAAACAGCTCAGGTGAGGCTACAAATTAGATGGGGTGGGGTGTAAGGAAATCACCAGAATGGAGCAAACAGTGTGAGCCATGCTGATGGAAACTCAGATATTGCTGCCAGTCAACTCTGTGACAGGGGAGGTCCCAGCACAGGATCAATGACCCTTATGAGCACCTCCACCTGGAAGAGAGACACCCCAGAGTTCCTGCCCTGATGCCAGATAATCCAGTTCCTCCTTGTATGTCCCTGATTCCCTCAATGTCACTGCCCAACACTGGAACTCAAAGGGAGCAAGACAATGTAAATTCATGTGCCAGAACTGCCTGGGTCTCCAGCAGCCTCCATGTCACTCAGTCATAATCCATTGTCGGTTTTTACAACCCAAAATTATGGGGATGTCTCTTCCCAGCTCTGGAACCCTGGGCTAGGGGTCTGGTGTGAGACTTGGACCCCTTGCTTCTCACAGGAGACCTCTTCAGTGGATATATCCCTCCCAATTAAAAACATGATACATGTGGTGTCGGACCAGCTGCACTGGCCTCTGCCCTTCCTACCAGTCTCAATGAACTTTTTTCTTACTTCTCTAGTTGTAGAACTTCCATTCAGTCAGCTTTCAGGTGGTTCTGAATGATGGTTATTCTGTATTTTAGTTGTAATTTTGATGTGGTTATGGGAGGCAGGCAGTACTGGCATTTACCTATGCCTCTATCTTCCATAAATTTATTAAATTATACTTCTAGGATAATTTTATTGTGAAATCATTCATGTATTTGGTAGACAGATTTATAGATTTTCTTAATTCATGAAAATGGAGTATTGTACATTAAAATAAGGTGACAAGCCCTGGCTGGGTAGCTCAGTTGGCTAGAATGTCATCTCAATACACCAAGGTTGCAGGCTCGATCCCCATCAGGGCACATACAAGAAGCAACAACTAATGAATGCATAAATAAGTAGAACAACAAATCAATGTTTCTCCCTCTCTCTCTCTCTCTCTCTCTCTCTCTCGCTCTCTCGCTCTCTCTCTCTCTTCTTTCCTCTCCCTCTCTCAAATCAATTTTTAAAAATAAGATGACATTTCTGAAGCACAATATTTGACAGGACCACCTTGATGTGGCTCTGTACTTTTGCTCTTACCCTTCCCCAAAGTCTTACCCACCTCTCACAACCTTATGTTACTCCTGAAGCCCCTGACCAAGATGAGGTCATAGATGGGCTGAGTCTCAGAACACAGGAAGAAGCATAGACTGGAGTCTGTTATATACATTGCTGCTAAATTTTGTTTAAGATGTATACTTAAAAGTTTACTTCTTGGGTCATTTGAAAATGTCCCTGTATCATGGTGCCTGTTTAAAAATGGCTACATCATAATGTCATGTAAGAGAGGGGATTTCTGAAAAGGAAGGGCTACAGGGGCATCTGAATAGCACATATTATAAACTAGACACACTCCATCATATTAACATTAGAATTAATTTTGAAAACTATTTCCAAGGTTTATTTTACTTTGAGGCATTATCATGAAAAAAAATTGAGAAAGCTTATTTATTTGTATGACAAATGTTTACTGTACTAAGCCCTTTAACCCATGCCAAGAAATATAAAACATAGTTATTATTTTTTAAAGAGTTTATAATTTCTTTAGGGGGAAAACACGTGTGCATATACTCTTAAACACACACATGCACAAAGATAAAAAACTGTATATGATTAAGGGTTAAGTGAGTAATTCATACCATAAGGGTATAGGCATGTGATTGTGGGAGATTTCACTGTTCAATAGAATTGTGAGGAAAGGATTCATGAATGAGTTGGAAAGTGGGGGTGGCCTTCAAAGATGAGGTGAGTAGAAAAAAAAAAGATGAGGTGAGTAGGATTTGGGTGGAAAGAGAGGCAGAAGAAGGGCATTCTGGGTGAAAAGGTACCATAAACAAGGACTTGTAGACAGGAATGAGCAGGGCTCTTTGTGGGACCTATATGGCCCCTTCTGGATGAAATGGAGTATGTCTTTTTGGGACATTGACATGGACATTTGGGCAGATATGAAAGAACCAGATTTGTGGAAGATTTTGAATATGAGTCTAGGGACTTCAGACTTTACCTTCAGAGGTTGGGTAATCATAGAGTTTTAGGAAAGGGAATGCTGTAACTAAATCATGTTTTTAAAAGATTTCTCTCTCAAAGACATGCATAGTGAATAATTGAATAGAGGGAGGCCATGAACTTATTTTTCTGTTATTCATTTTTATTTATTAAAAAAATAAATCTAGGAGAAACCAAGATGGCGGCATAGGTAAACAACTGAAATTGCTGCCTCGCACAACCACTTCAAAACTACAACTAAAAGACAAAATGAACATCATCCACAACCACAGGAAGGCTGGCTGAGTAGAAATTCTACAACTAGAAGGAAAGAGAAAAGCACACTGAGACTCAGAAGAGGTGCAGAAGTAAAGTGCAGAGGTACAGAGGCGCACACGCGTGGAAAGGGCTGGCAACTGAGTACGTGGCTGTCTTTTTCAATTGGGAGGGAGACACAAGCTCCTGACTGCTCTGAACTCCAGTTCTGGGTGAGACTCTGGGGACCCAGACTCATACAGGTAGAAACTGGACTGTCTGGCATTGGGTGGAACTCGAGGGCGGCTTTCTCTCAGAGGTGCTGGCAGCGATTACTGAAGGACTGAGACCCGGGGGCCTCTTAGGGCAGGGCTGAGGATCAGCCATAGGTGTTTGCTCTGCCCTGTTGATTCCCTGAGACCCCGCCTAACCCAAGCTATGTGCAGAGGCTTTTGCATATGAATGGCCTGGCCCTTTGCAATCTAAAATTACCTAAAAAACTGCAGCTGGGTCAGAGATACAGAATATCCAAAAGAAGGCCAAAGCCCCACAGCAGCTTGCATTGCTTCACAGCTAGGCCTCATCTGGGCACCTCCAAACCCCAAACAAAGAAGAGGAATCTGCAGATCTCTCTGTAGCTCCTGCTGGGTGGCCTCAGGCAGAGGATAAATTTGCACCTCCTTAGAGATCCAAGAGCCAGTGTACCCAGTGGTCAGAGTGGGACCATCCAGATTACAACTCCTCAGATCCATAAGGGACACACTCAGGGGGCAGACTCAGTGAGCACCAAAGCTCCACTGAAGCAAGTCTTGCCCCATAAGGGTGTCTCCAGCACAGAAGTTTTCCCATTGTAGACACAGCTGATCCTCGCAGCCAATTGGCCTGGAGGTCAATTCCTCCCAGTGATACCAACAACAATCAAGGCTTAACTACAACAAGACTGTGCAAACAGCCCACAAAGGGGTGCCCCAAGAGTGTCCACCTCAGGTAACTGAGGAGGCTGAGCCACTGGGCCCTATAAGACACCTAGCACACAAAGCCACTCTATCAACACAGGGAAGCAGCCAAAATGCGGAAACAAAGAAACATGTCACAAATGACAGAAATGGAGGAAAGCAAACTACTGGATATAGACTTCAAAACCACGATTATAAGATTTTTCAAGAATATTCTAGAAACCGCCGATAAATTTAGTGAGACCCTCGAGGATATGAAAAAGGACCAACTAGAAATTAAGCATACACTGACTGAAATAAAGAATAATATACAGAGATTCAACAGCAGACTAGAGGATCGCAAGAATCAAGTCAAAGATTTGAAATATGAAGAAGCAAAAAACACGCAACTGGAAAAGCAAAAAGAAAAAGGAATCCAAAAATATGAAGATAGTGTAAGGAGCTTCTGGGACAACTTCAAGCTTATCAACATCCAAATTATGGGGGTGCCAGAAGAAGAGAGAGATTAAGATATTGAAAACCTATCTGAAGAAATAATGACAAAAAACTTCCCCTACCTGGTGAAAGAAATAGACTTGTAAGTCCAGGAAGCGCAGAGAACCCCGAACAAAAGGAATCCAAAGAGGACCACACCAAGGCACATCGTAATTAAAATGCCAAGAACAAAAGACAAAGAGAGAATCTTAAAAGCAGCAAGAGAAAAACAGTTAGTTACCTACAAGGGAGTACCCATACGATTGTCAGCTGATTTCTCAACAGAAAGGATGCAGGCCAGAAGGGAGTGGCAAGAATTATTCAATGTGATGAATAGCAAGAACCTACAACCAATATTACTCTACCCAGCAAAGATATCATTCAGAATTGAAGGGCAGGGGAGAGATCAACCAAAGGACTTATGTGCAAGCATATGAGCCTAACCAGCGGTTAAGGACAACATGGGGGTGGGGGCATGTGTGGGGAGGGGTGTGGGATGGGAATGGGGGGATGAGGACAAATATGTGATACCTTAATCAATAAAGAAATTTTAAAAAAAAGAATTGAAGGGCAGATAAAGAGCTTCATAGATAAGAAAAAGCTAAAGGAAAAAAAAAAAAGCTAAAGGAGCTCATCACTGCCAAACCAGTATTATATGAAATGCTGAAAGGTATTCTTTAAGAAGAGGAAGAAGAAGAAAAAGGTCAAGATAAAAATTATGAACAACAAATACATATCTATCAAAAAGTGAATCTAAAAATCTAGTGAATAAAAAATTTGATGAACATAATAAACTGGTGAATATAATAGAATCAGGGGCATAGAAAGAGAGTGGACTGACAATTCTCAGGGGGAAAGGAGTGTGGGGGTGCGGGAAGAGACTGGACAAAAATTGTACACCTATGGATGAGGACAGTGGGGCGGGGGATAAGGGCAGAGCGTGGGGTGGGAACTGGGTGGAGGGGAGCTATGTGGGGAAAAAAGAGGAACAACTATAATAATCTGAACATAAATATTTATTTATTTTCTCTGGTTTGTGCATTTGGGGTCTTATTTAGGAAATCCATCCCTGTGCTGACAGCAGGACCTTGAGTGCTCAGCCTGAAAGTTTTTACTTTCTTTCCTAGTTTATTGAAAAGAGAAGTGAGACCTGTTTTAGGATGATGGCTAAAGACAGTCTAAAGGTTGTGTTGCAAAGAAGACTCAAGATAGGGAGAAGCGAATTTCAATTGTTCACACAAAAGATGGGAGAAAGATTTCTAGAAAAAAATTATTACAAGTTCAGAATATGTTGAATACAGCTTTGATTAAAATTGAAGCCAGACACCACCAACTTCAATAGCTGTAACTTTCCCATAAGGAATTTTAAGAATAGCAAAGTACTTGAGTAACATGTCACCTTAGTTGATACAGGTAAGAGGGAAGACTAGCAGAGAGTCGAATACTGTTTTTAAAAACTTAAATTATGTCTATCCTTCTTCTAAATCTTGTCTTCTGAAGGTAGATAGATGTTCATTGTTTACTGAAAAGGACAAAAAGTTTCCTGCAATATTTAGAGGTTTCTTTTCAAGTTCCAAGGATTATTGATTTGAAACATTGAGAATATTAATCATTGCTAAAGAAAAAGTATTTATTGTTTGTTGTTGAACTTTGTATTTGTACAGTAAAACTGTAAATTATAATTGCAATAAAAAGTTCTTATTTACTAATTACATGCTAATTAATCTGCTTACCATATATGACCTCATTCATGTAGTTGTGACGGTTCACGTAAGTCCTGACCTGGTGGCTCAGTTGGCCATCCTGTACACCAAAGTGTTTCAGGTTTGATTCCTGGTCAGGGCACATACCCAGATGCATGTTGAATCTCTGGTGGGGGCACATACAGGAGGCAGCCTATCAATATTTCTCTGTCTCTAAAATAAAAAATAAAAACAATAAAAATATATCCTCAGGTGAGAATTTTAAAAAATTGGGGGTGGGGGGAAAGGATTCACTTAAAGTCAAGAATATAGCTAAAGGCTTTCCTCCTTGTAATAAGCCATTTTACCAGGAAAATCCTACCTAATAAAATAGTAATATGCAAATTGACCACACCTTCACTATACCCAAGCCATGCCCACCAGCCAAAGCCACGCCCACCAGCCAATCAGTGCAAGTATGCAAATTACCCAACAAAGATGGCGGTTAATTTGCATTCGCTGAGGTAGGGAGGATTGAAGACTGAAGACAACTTAGAAGGAAGAGGGAGGAAAAGCGGAAAGCAAGGTGGCTACCAGAGGGAAAGCCCGGGCGGGCAGAGTGGGGCAGAGCAGGGTGGAGTGGGGCGGAGCGGGGCGGAGTGGGGCGGGCAGCAGCGGCGCGCGGGTGCAGGCAAAGCGGCGGCAGCGCACGCGGCCGCAGCGGCCGCTTGCAGGATTCTTCCTGCAAATGGGCTACTAGTAAAGAAATAAATCTAAAAGATGAACGGTAAAATATAATGTAGATCTAATTTTTATTTAGAAGATTGAAAATTGAGGGCAAAGATACAGCAAACAAATATAAAAACAGAGGTGGCAATACTATAATATGAAACCAGAAAAGCATCTAATGGTTTAAAGAGAACTATTTGTTTTGATAAAAGAAGTAGCTCATAAAGAAGTTGTGTAACAACATAAACTGATGAACAAAATAGATCCAGAGACCGAGAAGCATCGAACAGACTGTCAAACTTAAGGGAAGGCGAGGGGCGGGGGAGGGGAGGGGAGGGAGGGAGAGGCGGAGGGAGGCTGTAAGAGATCAACCAAAGGACTTGTATGCATATATACAAGCATAACCAATGGACACAAACACTAGGGGGGTGAGGGCATATGCTGGGGGGCAAGGGGGAGGCTGTGGAGAGGTCAATGGGGGAAAAAGGAGACATATGTAATACTTTAAACAATAAAGAATTTTAAAAAAGAAGTTGTAATAGTCATGAAAATGTATGCAAAACAATTACAGTGGAACCTCCTTTCTTGAACTTAATTTGTTCCGGAAGCCTGTTCCAGAAGTGATTTGTTTGAAAACCAAATCATTTTTTCCCATTAGAAATAATGTACATTGAATTAATTCATTCTAGATCCCCAAATGATTCCCTGTTTTAATCTTTCTTTCTTTTTAATCTTATATACAGTACATGTCTAATGTACTGTTTAATTTATAAATAAGCATTTCTTTCCTTACATTTATCAAGCCACCCCCTCCACCCCCATTAGCCTTAAATAAATTTTTCATATATCACTGTCTGGGAAATGCTATCACCAGCTAACTGCTTTTCCTTTAGCTGATCAACAACAATTTTTCTACCTATTCAATTGCCTGTGATTGTTGTTTGGTGAGCACTTACACACCTTAGCAACATTATGTTTTGGCCTCTTTATGTTTTAAGATTATGCTAATCATTGCTTTTGTTGCTGAACAAAAGCATTCTCTCCTCTGCTTGTTGCCTGAGAGACACTTTTTGTTATGCTGACGTAGGTATCAGCATGAAAGTTTTGTCAGGTCAAAAAGTGAAGTTTTGATCCACAACCAAGACCATTTTTCTGTGTACAACTTCCTTGAGAACTGAATTGTTAAAGATGGGAGACATTCACCAAGGTTTGACTGTACTAGGTTCAATCAGAGAAGCAGAATCACATATATGTGTGTATATGTATATGTATATGTATATGTATATGTATATGTATATGTATACATCTATATCTACATCTATACCTATATCCATATAACCATGTATGCATGTACTAGTATACATATACATGTGTGTGTAAAGTTATCTATTAAGGGATTTGACTTTACGTAATTGCGGGAACTGGTCTAACAGTCTCTTCTAAGACTGTTGTCTTCACCTCTGATGATGAGGCTTGAGGTCCACAGAGCCAGGAAGAGAAAATGAATAAAAAGTAGGAGAGACCAAGAACAAGCGGGAACCCATCAGGAGTTCACAAGGACAGACTGACATCTGCTGAGACCTATGTCAGTTCTTATTGTTTCTGACCTCAAGGGTATGAATGTGCTACAGAAGCTGGGACACTTCATGGAGTTAAACCCACCGAGTTCAGGAGTCAGAGGAACTAACAGTGGAGCCACGGGAAGCTGGGGCAGTGGCAACAAGGCAAGCCAGCAGACAAAGGCAACACGTGTGAGCTACAAAACAGTCACTGCTTCAATTCTATTCTCCACATCTTGCACAAGAATTCTCTGGTGGCTCACCCCAACCAGAAATATACAGAAAAAGGAATTCTGGGAAATGCATTCAGCCTAGTCAAGTTGACACATTGCAAAGCCACCATAAACAATATACCATGGACATATATTAAGCAAATCTTCCAATAACATAAGGACAATTTCATAAAATCAATACATATTATTAATACCAAATTTTTGGACTGGAACCCAGATTCTTTGCCAGAATCGAAGAATGAATCCAGACAGAAAGTGGTATAGCGAAGGTGGAGATTTATGGAAGAACAAGTACAGACTCCCACGTGGGGAGGGGGAAGAGTCCCACAGAATGGACTCCCACGTGGGGAGGGAGAAGAGTCCCACTGGGTTCCCTTTCCCAATGGCTTATAAAGGCTGCAGATCCTGGTGCCTCGATACCCCTCTGATTGGTCACTATTCCCTTAGAATGGTTACCATAGTAACTCCTGGGCTCAAAGATTGAGTCTCACAAGGGACCTGTGAGGTTCTACCTGCCCACACACACTCCTTCCTTATTGTTTTCCTATTCCCTTTGGGCTTTCTTCTTCTCCCTCTGAATGAAGGGCTTCCTTCTCTTTATTTTGTAAATATAAACCTTTCTTGGCTACTTCCAGTTCCCTTGTCTTATGGAAATATGCCTGTTGCTGCTTCCTTGTCTTAAGGAGATCTAATTGCACCTGGCTTCCTTGTGTTGTGGAAATGTACCTTCTCCCAATCCAAGGCCTGGTGTTTTTTCCACGGACCCCAATTCTAAAAAGTCCCTAAGTCTGCCAATATCCCCCTAAAATTCCTGCTTCATTATGGTGGATAATTTGAACAAACTTTACTCAGAATTTGATAGGTTAAGTGTGGTAGGCAGAAGTCTAAGATGATCCCAAAGTCCCCCACCTTCTGGTGTGTGTATACTCTCTATAATCTACTCCCCTTAAGAGAGCCAGACTTGTAAATATAATGTGATATCACTCCTGATATATAATATAAATTATGGTACATGGCTGAAGAGATTTTGCAGATATAATTTAGGTCCCCAGTTAACTTTGAGTTAACCAAAAGAGTTTATACTAGTGGGCCAGATCTAATTTTAATGCCTCCCATAATTAAAACATTTTCAAAGATCTACTACCCCAAGAGGGGCTTGGCTCCTATTTGTATGTAAATTGGGGCCAATTAATTTTTAAGAAACAGATAATTCTTGGGTTATTTAAACTGTTTCATAAGATAGAGAAATATGGAAATCTTTTCATTTTATTTACCCATGACTAGTATTAGTGTGATATCAACGTCTGAAAAATAAAATACAAATTACCTATCTATAATTTTACTTGTAAATATCAAAGCCAAAAAATAAATAAATAAATACTGAAAAAAAATCAAAATATAATATAATTTAATAATAACATGAGTAACAAGAATTTTTGAAATGCAATATCTTCATTAAGTATTCAAAAGACATTTTATAAAATTCAACATCCATTCCTAGTTTTAACAAAACATTTCTCAGTAAAAAAAAAAAAAAAAAGTTTAGCTGGGCCAGTGTGATTCAGTGATTGAGTGTTGACCCATGAACCGGAGGTCGTAGTTCAATTCCTGGTCACAGCATATACCCATGTTGTGGGCTCAATCCATAGTGGGGGGCGGGTGCAGGATTAAAATAAAGAAAAAAAAGTCTTAGCATGTTAAAATAGGAAACATGAAACTTAATAAATGGGCCACTAAAGACGTTTTCTTTATATATTTTTCAATTTTTATTTTATTGATTTTTCCATTTTTATTTTATTTTGGAGAGAGGAAGAGAGAGGGGGTGGAGAGAGAAAGAGAAACATAGAAGAGAGAAACATTGATTGGTTGCCTCCCACTTGTGCCCCTACAGGGGATGGAACCGCAACCTAGGTATGTGCCCTGGCCAAGCATCAAACCCACTACCTTTTGGTGCATGGGACAACATTCCAACTGTTAATGTAAAAAAAAAAAAAAAAAAAACACATTGAAACCTGTAAAGAATTTTTGTGAGTTTATTTGAGCCAAACTGTCGACATATTCCAGGAAGCAGAACCTCAACGAATTGAGATAATGCTCCAGAGAATGGCGGGTTACATTTGTATTTATACATTGCAATCAAAGGAGGGACATAGGTGGGTTACATGAAATTCATTGGTGATGGATTAAGGAGGTGGGATAAAGCAGAGCGGTGGGAAACCCCTGGGATTAGATAAAAAGTAAAATGATGGACACATACTTAGGTGGATGCAGGAACAATTAACATGATAATGAAGGAATTTGTGGTATCTGTCCTGGCACCCACCACATTTGGTTGTGCCTCAGGGGCTCCAGAAAAAGAGAAGTTACAAGTTATCCAGACATTTCAAGGGTATGTTATCATAGATGCAAAAAGACAGATAGGCTCAGTTAAGGTAAAGGTTGACCTTGTCAGTGAAGATACCAGCCTAGGATGTAACTGCCCACCATAACTGCGTTTAAAGTTTAATTTCAGACCATCCTTTGTGGTTACTTTAGGTCTCTGAGTTTGCAAGACTGCCATGCAGGCCTCCCCTGAGCTTGTCAGGTCAGCATGTGGCGTTCACACAACTAACAGCCAAACTGGCCAGGCAAAGCATTGTCTTTAAATTAAGGAACAATAAAAGGATGTCTGTTTTCATTATTATGATCCAATATTTTTGCAAGGATTTACATCCATACAATAAGGCAAGGAAAAGAAATAAAAAGAAGAATTAAAAAGGAAGAAAATGAGTAAGGATTATATATAGTTCATATTATTCTACCTCAAAAGTCTAAATATCAAACAAGTTAGGGCTCTCCAATATTGATATTAACAGAAATCCCATTCAAACTGTCTTTGAAAAGATAAAATATTATAGGTTTACATAGCTGCAAGCCCAGAGATTGAGAGGGCCTCAGGGTTGATTGATCTAATAATTCAGTGATGTCATCTAGGGCTCAGATATATTCTATCTTCAAGCCCTGCTAGTCTCTGTGTCAGCTTAATTAGGTTAGTTCCCCACAAGATTGTGGGATGGGTTTCTGTAAAAGTTGGGACTATAAACTTGCCATATCCAGGGGATGATAGAGAACTGGGTTCTTCTAACTTTCAGAGAAGTGAGGGATTCCTTTCCAAAGCCCCGGAAAGCTTTGGAAAGCTTCCTCTCAAACATCATTGGACCAGATTAAATAATATTATTATTTCTGAGTGAGGCATGGCTTCAAGGGACAAAAAATGATTCTGATAAGCTTAGAGTAATCAGTGTTTACCTTTAAACCTGAATATAATCTGTATTCCACCCAACACCTATAGTTGCATAGACAAAAAGATAGCTATTCAAATGAATATCTGGTGCTATTAGAAAGAGGGATTGATAGATGCCAAATAGGCAACTAACAATGTTCACTATAATATCATCCACAAAACTATTTAAAACTATAAAAATGTTCATTAGGATGGACAGATATAGGACATACACAGAAATAGAGATTTGCTTGTAATAATTGGTTAGAAAATAGAATAAAAAAGGAGATCTCATTCTAATCCCCAAAATAAATATGACTAAATATCAAATGCCTAGAAACACATTTAAGAATTTGCAAGACCAATGGAAAAAGCAATGTAACTTGATTTGAGAACTGAAAAGAGACTTGAACAAATGGAGAGATAAGAATTATAATTCTAAATGGGAAAGCTCAATATTATAATTTTATCCATCTATAAAGTTAATGCTTTTTCATTAATTATAGTTGGGAGGGCATGGAACTTAAAACATTATTCTAAAGTTCATCTAGATAATAAATATTTTAAAATAATAATCAGAAGGATCTAACAGAAAGATATCAAAAAGTGTACCAAAACTATTTAAAATCACAATTTTATTTTGGGGATTTTTTTTTTATATACAGAGAAGATGAAATTTCAAATCAAATAGTGTTGAAAATTTGTCAACCTATTTGGGAAAAATATTAGAATGCTATCTTACACTATACATCATAATATATTTTAGAAAAATTAAAAATTTAAGTGTAAAAAGTAAAATCATGAAAATAATATAGGACAAATTTTAATATTTTTGTAATTGTTGGATAGAGCAGATCTTTCTTAACATAAATGCCAAGTTGGAAACCTTATAGGAAAAGATTATGGACTTAAGCACAAAAATTTTCTAAAATTTTATATGGCAGCCAAATACCATCACTTTAAGTGAAAGATAAATAATTAACTGGAAAATTAATCGCTACATATAACATAAAATATTTATATTTACATTATTTTTTACATTATTATATTGTAAAGAGTGACAAATAAGTAAAATATTATATATAAATGAAAAGGAGGTAGAGGACTGAAATAAAAATTTGTAAAAGAATAAATATAAATAGCTAATACATGGAAGATGCTCAGCCTCACACTTAACCAAAGAAATGCACACTAAACAACATTTTTTAAAACTATTAGATTGGGAAAAGATTGAAAGGATTTACATTGACCAATATTGAAATTAATGGGAGCCCTAGCTGGTTTGGCTCAGTGGATAGAGCATTGGCCCTGGTTTGATTCCAGTCAAGTGCATGTACCTTGATTGCAAGTTCCCTGGCCCTTGTCAGGGTGTGTGCAGGAGGCAACCAATCGATGTATCTCTCTTATATTGATCTTTCCCTCTGTCTCTCCCTCTCCCTTCCATTCTCTAAAAATCAATGGAAAAATATCCTCAGGTGAGGATTAATAATAATAAATAAATAAATGGGAGAAATAGGTACTTTTAAAACTATATATATATATATATATATATATATATATATATATATATATATACTAGAAGCCCGGTGCATGAAATTCGTACACAGAGGGGGGTTGTCCCTCAGCCCAGCCTGTACCCTTTCCAATCTGGGACTCCTAGAGGGATGTCCGACTGCCCGTTTAGGCCCAATCCCACCAGTGGGGGTTGTCCCTCAGCCCAGCCTGTACCCAATCACAATCCAGGACTGCTGGCTCCCAACTGCTTGCCTGCCTGCCTTCCTGATTGCCCCTAACCGCTTCTGCCTGCCAGCCTGATCACCCCCTAACCACTCCGCTGCCAGCCTGGTTGATGCTTAAATGCTCCCCTGCCAGCCTGTTTGCCCCCAACTTCCCTCCTCTGCCAGCCTGGTCACCCCTAACTGCCCTCTCCTGCAGGGTTGATCACCTCCAACTGCCCTCCCTTGCAGGCCTGGTCCCTCTCAACTGCCCTCCCTTGCAGGCCGGGTGCCTCCCAACTGCCCTCTCCTGCTGGCCATCTTGTAGTGGCCATCTTGTGTCCACATGGGGGCAGGATCTTTGACCACATGGGGGCAGCTATATTGGGTGTTGCAGTGATGATCAATCTGTATATTACTCTTTTATTAGATAGGATAGAGGCCTGGTGCACGGGTGGGGGCCAGCTGGTTTGCCTTGAAGGGCGTTCCCGGATCAGGGTGGGGTTCCCTTGGGGCATGGGGCGGCCTGAGCGAGGGGCCTGTGGTGGTTTGCAGGCTGGCCACGCCCCCTGGCAACCCAAGTGGAGGCCCTGGTATCTGGAATTTATTTTCCTTCTACAATTGAAACTTTGTAGCCTGGAGCAGAGCCAAGCCTGCTGCTCCCTCCGGGGCGGCAGCCATTTCTGTGGCAGTTAATTCACTTTCTACAATTGAAACTTTGTTGCCTTAAGCGGGTGGGCCCTGCCAGGGTGTGCGGAAAACTTTGCTTCCCCTGTTGCCGCCAGCAACCCTGGCCTGCTCCCTCAAGCTCCATTCTGCCGCCATTTGTTTGAATTTGTTTACCTTCTATAATTGAAACTTTGTAGCTTGAGTGGAGGCTTAGGCCTGCAATGGCTATGGAAAGCTTGGCTTGCTCTGTTACCTGGGAAACCTTGCTCTCTGTGGCTGTAGCCATCTTGAATGGGGTTAATTTGCATACTCGTCCTGATTGGCTGGTGGGCGTGGCTTGGCTGGTGGGCATGGCTTACGTAGCGGAGTGATGGTTAATTTGCATATTAGCATTTTATTAGAGAGGATATCCTAATATATAAAAAGCCAGGGGCCATCATGACTGAAACAGCCGGACCGACAACAGAATAGCAGGCTGCGTGGGGTGGCCAGGCCAGCAGGAGGGTTAGTGAGGAATGACCAAACGATTGAACAGCAGGCTGCATGGGGCAACCAGGCCAGCAGGGGGGCAGTTGGGGCTGACCAGACCGGCAGAGGGGGGCAGTTGGGGGCTACCAAGCTGGCGGGGGGGGGCAGTTAAGGGCAATCAGGCTGGCAGGCAGGTGAGTGGTTAGGAGCCAGCGGTCCCGGATTGTGAGAGGGATGTCTGATTGCCGGTATAAACCCAATCCCCAGGATGGGTTTCTGTAAAAGTTTGGGCTATAAACTTGCCATATCCAGGGGATAATAGAGAATTGGGTTCTTCTAACTTTCAGTTAGACATCCCCTGAGAGGTCCCGGATTGGAGAGGGTGCAGGCTGGGCTGAGGGGACCCCCTCCCATGCACGAATTTTGTGCACCGGGCCTCTAGTATATGTATATCTACACTATTAAAAGAGAAAGATGCAAATTGACCATACCTCCATGACACTCACCAGCCAATCAGGAGTGAGTATGAAAATTAACCCAACAAAGATGGCGGGTTATTTTGCATATGCAGGCGTGGAAGAAAGACTGAAGGCTCCAGCCTGAGTGAAGGCTGAAGACTGAACACTGAAGACTGAAGAGGCTTGGCTTCTCCTCTGCGGCTGGATTGAAGACCTGGGTCCCAGGTGCTGGAGGAAAACTGGTGCCGGCAGCCAGGGGAAGGAAGGCCTATTGCACGAATCTTCTAGTAGATATATATATATGTGTGTGTCTGTGTGTGTGTGTGTGTGTGTGTGTGTGTGTGTGTGTAATGGCCAATGTGGCTTGGCTGCTTAGAGCATTGTCCTATACACTGAAAGATTGCAGGTTTAATTCCCAGTCAGGGCACATACACAGGTGGCAGGTTCAATCCCTGGTTGGAAACTGATTGTTTCTCTCTCACATCAATGTCTCTCTCTATATATATCTCACTCTCTCTCTCCCCCCTAAGAAAAAAATCAATAAAAACAATATCCTTAGGTGAGGATTAAAAAAAGAAGCAACGCCGAAACCGGTTTGGCTCAGTGGATAGAGCGTCAGCCTGCGGACTCAAGGGTCCCAGGTTCAATTCCAGTCAAGGGCATGTACCTTGGTTGCGGGCACATCCCCAGTAGGGGTTGTGCAAGAGGCAGCTGATCAATGTTTCTCTCTCATTGATGTTTCTAACTCTCTATCCCTCTCTCTTCCTCTCTGTAAAAAATCAATAAAAATATATATATATATATAAATATATATATATATATAGAAGCAACATTTAAATTATGGCATATTTGTGCATTGGAATATTACATAATTGTTAAAACATGTTATATATTGGTACAGAAAGATAAATGAGATATTTTAAGTGGAATATATACTTTAATATATATATTATAATTCTACTTTTAGGGGAAAAAGAAAATATTTACACAGTATAGGCCTACTGAAAAAAATATCTGGAGGGATGTATTTTAATCTGTTAACAGTGGTTAGCTCTGGGCTGGGATTATGACAGATTTTTTGTTTTAATTTAAATACTCCTGAATTGCCCGGCCAGCATGGCTTAATGGTTGAGCGTCAACCTATTAATCAGGAAATCACAGTTCGATTCCAGGTCAGGCATCTGCCCAGGTTGCAGGCTTGACCCCCAGTAGGGGGCGTGCAGGAGGCACCCAATCAATAATTCTCATTATTTATGTTTCTATCTCTCTCTCCCTCTTTCTTCCTCTCTGAAATCAATAAAAAAACTTTTTAAAAAATAAATAAAAATAAACACTCCTGAATTATTTTTATTTTGTCCAATTTAATATGATTTTATGCTCAAGGGGAATTGGTTATTTCTTCATCAAATAGAAAAGAAAGTGGAGGAGACAGTTAAAATGGTTACCATACACTGAATGTTGGTGTCCCCCCAAATTCATATGTTCATGCACTAATCCCCAATATGGTAGTATTTGGAGGTGGGATCATTGGGAGGAAATTGGTTCTTAATGAAGTTATGGGGGTAGAGTTCCCATGATAGGATTGATGTCCTTAAAAGGGGATAAAGAAGCCAGATCTGTCTCTAGCCATGTGAGGATACAGTGAGAAGGTAGTTGTCTGCTAGTCAAGAAGAGGGACCTCACCCAAACCTGACCACACTTTCAGCCTCCAGAACTGTGAGAAAAAAAACAAAACCACAAAAAACATTTGTTGTTTAAACCACCCAGTCTATGGGTCTTGTAGGCCAAACTGACTATGATAATGAGATTCATGATGAAGTAACTTTGAAGAAATATTTTTCAGGATAGATAAGACTTGAGCTTGTTTTAGGCCCTGGGAAAGAAGCCAATGTGGGAAGAGATTTGGGAGGGTGAGGGGAGCATTAACCAGCCAAAGTCCCAGAGGGGCTGGAACAGTACACAAGTATCAGGGCTAACTTTAGAAAGAAGGAAAGGACAAAAGGCCAACATAAAAGAAGTTAGGAAATCTTTTTGAAGAGGGAAACAAAAGGTATTAAAACTATTGAACCCATGTGTTTTTCTAATGAATTGGGACAAAAGATCATCATTGGAGTAGGAGGGCTGGGACTGGGAGCTGGAGGGGTATAGAAGAGGTATATTGCTGCTGCATAGAATGAAATAGGCATGCTATCTGAATTATCAGTTATGCTCATGATATTCTTGATCTTTATCCCAGATCTACCAAATCATAGTCTCTGAAGGTGGGTGATCCTAATGCACACTAAAAATCTGGAACCTTTGAAACAAAAGGTTTACTAAGGATATGGGGCTGCTGCTGATGCTAGATTACAATTGTTTGAAAGAGTCAATTAATACATTTGTATGATTTTCTCCAGCATTATTGAGAAAAATCAATAGCTGGATATACCCAGAGTTGGGCTTTGGCAATGTGGGTATAGAAGTTAAGTCGATGGGTCAATGGAACTTGAGATGCTGGTAAGTGCATCATTAACTTGGGTAATCATAAGGTAAGAATAGGGTGGAGAGAGAGTAGTTGGACTGGAATTTATGAGGAGGATATAAAGTAGATTTCTAAAAGTCAGGGAGTGGGTGAAATGCAAGAACTACAAGTTTTGGTCAGTGAGATGTGTCCTGGTGTAAAAGATTTTGAAAAGGAGATGGTGACACAGTCCCAATAGTGGCTATCGAAGGAACTTCTGAACTACTAGAGTGGAGATAAAGTTGACCCAAGTAAAAGAGGTCAGAGTGTGAGATGGTTATCCTTATGAACTCCAGGTTTGTTGGATCCAATGGGTGGAGGCAAAGGTGGTACTCAAGACCAAACCAGATAGTGAAGAAGAAAATGTTAGGGTCAGGGAGGATGAAAAAAAAAGTGTGACTGTTGTTTGAAGATAGAATAAAAGTAACAATAAAGATTTCATTGTTCTCTACCTAAGCATGAAATGTTCAGCCTCTGCTCTCTTCAAACTCTTTCCCTAGGTAACCTCATCTTTATTCACTGTTTTAATTATCACCTCTATGTGCACACAGATCTTCCTTCTGAATCCAAATCTGTATCATTTCCTCCTTGACATCTACCAGAAGCACCAGAGAGCCCCTGAGGTTCACCTTGCACAAGCAAAGTTCACGATCTTCCACTGCAATCCTGGTCCTCTTCCAGAGTTTGTTCTCCCAATGCTTAGCACCTCCTCCCCACAAGCCAGGATGAGTCAACAATCAACCTTGATGAGTCCTTTTTCCTCATCTTCTATATCCAACCCATCAAACTTCCAATCCTATATAATAAAAGCCTAATATGCCAAGTGTCCAACAGTTCTTTCGATGATTCGACCAGTCACTATGACACGCACTGACCACTAGGGGGAAGGCGCTCCGACTGGTAGGTTAGCTTGCTGCTGGGGTCTGGCCAAAGGGGACTAGGCAAGATGGGCCAGACATGCCCTGGAGCCTTCCCGAAGTCCTCCCTGCCAGCCAATCTTCCTTGGTCCCTCCCCAACCTCTAAAATATTTCTTCTAATTAATTTCCTTTCAATGTGCACAAATCCATGCACTGGGCCTCTAGATATAAAGAACTCTTGAATCATTCTATTTCTCTCCATTGTTAAAGCCACCACCCAGTGCTAGATTTCTGTAATACCCCACAATGGGCCCGCCTACGCCCCCAGGAGGCCCCCTCCAATTCCTCTCCACCTCACCAGCCAGGATGATCTTTCCAAAACTTAAATCTGTTGGTGTCTTGTTTCTGCTTAAACCACTTCAAAGACTTATTATTGGGTTTAGTCCTAAACATGATTTACAAGGCTCAGTAAGGTCTGAGCCCTGCCCACAGCCCCAGGCTCATTTTTGCACCACTCCTTCACTGGGAACCAGCTGCAATGGGTTTGTTTCATTCTTAGATAGGCATCATTCTATTCCCACCCCAACCGCCAAGGCCTTTCTACATGTTCTTCCTTCCCTAGTACCTGTCACTTACCCCTACGCTCCCTTTTGATCTCAGGTCAGGCATGGTTTCTTTGGAGGAGCCATCAGAGGCCTCTCCAACAAGGTCAAATCTCCCTGTTGTAGTCATTCATATCCCCCCAACTGTATGGCATACATCTCAGTTGTGATTTCACCTATTTCTGTATGTTTGATTATTTCACTTATGTCTGTCTCCCTCACTAGACTCTTTGCTCATGACAGCCAAGAACCCTCTGTGTTGTTGCTAAACACAGGCAGGGCGTGACACGTAATGAATATGCCATAAATATTTCTTAGATGAGTGAATGACAAGATCAAAAACCACCTCTGTCTGGTATTAGCTATAGTCCCAGTAATAAAGTTTTGTTTCTCGTGTCCATCCCTTGGGTCTTGGGAATAGTGTGGTCATAATGGACTCTTCTAAGTAATGATACCCATGATAGCTTAACCAGCAGTTAAAGCCAAAATGCTTTATTCTTGTCCTGGCTCCATAGTGGTGTGCCCTCAGACAAGATATGCCCTTTTTTTTTTTTTAGCCCTAAACTCCGTGTTTTACCTACAGATCAGGTGTCTCCTTTTGCCTTTGAACTTTCAACAGCTGTTTCTCCAAATCTCTCCTCCTTCCCTTCCAGCCGGTCTCCCCAGCTGGAGATGACTGCTGGCCTCCTGCAAAGGTAGGGGAGGTCCTAAAACAGGGCCAGCTCCTCTGTGGGAGGGTTGGGAGGAAGCGTGGGACTGCCTTTGTATTCAGAAACAACTGCTGGATTCTATTTCTTCAGACAAACTCGTTTTGAAAAGAACAAGGCTTGAATATTTCACATGACAAGGAGCTAGTTCTAAACACTGTTGCCTGAAAGGGTGTAATTCATCAAACCGAAAACCTAGGAGCCTGATATAGGTGTATTTACCCCCTTTCTTGTTTAATTGGGCTCACATATATTCAGATTGATCTCTTTCTGCTTCAGTGATGTCTAAGCAGTCTGAGTTTTCAGCTGCTGTTGTTTATTTTTTAGCTAGTTTGCCTAAATATGTCATGGTAAGTGAAGGGGAGAAACTTAGTTTTCAAACTGGAATGTTTCTTCAGAAGAAACTCAGCAAGTTGCCTTCTCCACCTTTCTGATTCTTGGATCCCAAACTATCCTCGGTAGATGAAGTGCAGTTTCAGACCCCGTCCTGTGCAATAGACTTGCAGTGTGAAACTTGTCATGGTCTCTCTGTATGTTAACTTCTCCATCCCTAGAATGGACGCAATGGTTCTTACCAGTCTCAGGGACACATCATTAAATCACGGAAATGATATCAGAGGAAAACAAGAATGACTCATCTCGCAGAAAGGCATAGCTATACTTTCTTCGTGTTCTCCAACGTGCATGAAAATCTCGTTCAGAAAAGATGTATACGTACCTGATTTGACAACTCCAAGCTGCACCGCAACCATCCACTTCCGAATAGGAGGAAAAAAATGCGAACCATTTCTGTGTGCCATTGTGTAACACAGAAATCTCTGGCCTGGAGCCCATCGCTGTGGTTTGGCAACACAATCAGCACATCTCTTTTTTCATCTCTTGAAGAAAAAAAAAAGCAACACACACAACCCAACAGAGAGAAAGCACCTTGAGCATAAAGGTAATGATTAATCCATCAGGCACAAAAAAGGATAAAAAGATCCTTTTGGGATTTCAAAGGTTTTAACTCACTAATTTGAAGAAATAGCAATGAACAGGGAGTGACAATTTCCCCAGGAGAGGATTAAGTCACGAGCTGTAATTGGGACAGTGCGGAGTCGAATAATCTTATCAGAGATCTCAAGGTATTTATGAGCAGTTGTCAAAACTTCCTTTTACGTGTTCGAGTGAAGTAGGGAGCAGAAGAAGCAGGTCCTGGTGAAAGAGTGGTCCTTGGAGAAGCCGCACGATGCAGCCTGAGAAGGAATGGAGGAGGAAAAGCCTCAAGCAGAGACTGGTGTTGAAGAGCAGTTTGGCTAAAGAAACACTCTCCGAGTTCTTGGGCACGTGTATAATGATCGTGAGTATTTCCTGATTTTCGGATTTCCAAACCAATAATGCCTCCCTATCAACCTAGTTCCCGGGGGAGACTTCTGTTTTGGTTTCTTTAAGTTTGTCAGTAGATTCATCTCTCCCAGGAAGCAGCAAGTTACTTACAGGCTGTTTAACTAGAGGTCTCAATATTAGGTTTCCATTGACTCGTTTCATTTATTCACAAGACTTGGTGGGAGTGGAAGAGGAGGGAGCTTGAAGTACTTTTTTAATTTTAGAGATTTACTTGGACTCTAAGGTGGCCTTGTGATCAATGTCAGATATGAGAAATTTTTTTCATTGACTCATTGATTTATACCCTGTTTGTTTCACACAAACATTGGGGTGACTCAGTCACTTGAAATAAGTATTGACAGCCAATAAATATGGATGGTAAGAAACAGTTCATTATTGTGTTGGCAGATCACTTGACTCTTAAATTAAAAATTGCACGAGACAGAAACGGTGTACTGTGCAGTAGCCCAGCTTTGACGTTGCACCATTTCCCCCTCCAACTCAAGCTAATCACTAAAGAGCTTTAATTAGACAATTACAAGAACCTTCTATATATATATACACACAGGAAGGGCTGATTCTAAACCTCTCGAGGACTTTATCTAGAGATTTGCACGGCTATTAATAAAACATTAGAAAGTTTAGTTGAGTAGTATGGGCTCTAGGTGTTTTTTTTTTTGTTGTTGTTGTTTTTAAAATATATTTTATTGATTTTTTACAGAGAGGAAGAGAGAGGGATAGAGAGTTAGAAACATCAGCTGCCTCTTGCACACCCCCTACTGGGGATGTGCCCGCAACCAAGGTACATGCCCTTGACTGGAATTGAACCTGGGACCTTTCAGTCCGCAGGCTGACGCTCTATCCACTGAGCCAAACCGGTTTCGGCGGGCTCTAGGTTTTTATCCTGTTGCATGTTTTCCCACATTCGCTGGACCCTGAATTTTCAGTTGGAGCCAGACCATTTGTTTTTGGGGTTTTGTGTGTGTTTAAATCTTCACCTGAGGATATTTTTCCATTGATTTTAGAAAGAGTGGAGGAGAGAGGGAAAGACAGAAATAGCAATGTGAGAGAAACACATCCATAGGTTGCCTCCTGCATGCGTCCAGATCAGGGCAAGGGCCTAGGAGGAGCCTGCAACCGAGGTATGTGCCCTTGACCGGAATCAAACCCAGGACCATTCAGTCTGCAGGCAGACACTCTATCACTGAGACAAACCAGCTAGGGCATGGTGCCAGACCATTTGTGAACACAAAATTAAATCTTTGATTATTCTCGTGTGTAACAACTACTGATGTTAACTTGTTTTTAAAAATAATAATCTGCTCAAGGATTCCCTACTCCAGATATAAATAATTTTATTAAGGTAATAGAGAATTGCCCATAAACTTTGTACATTAAAAGTTATTTGGTAAGAAAAAAATAAAGAAAAAACTTATTTGGTAATGTACAGCATTGTGACTACAGTGGATAATACTGTATTGTCTATTTGAAAGTTGCTAACTAGATCTTAAAACTTATAAAAAAATTATAAAACTATGGAGATGGATGTTAACTTATTGTGGTGATCATTTCACAATATATACAAATATCAAAATATTAGGTTGTGCACCTGAAACTAATATAATGTTATATGTCAATTATACCTCAATTTTTAAAAAGTTATTTGCTTTGGGTAAATACATAGTAATTTAGGAGAATAAGTCAAAATTGAGAAATGAATGTGAACTTGGGAATTGAACTAGCATAAGATGAGAGAGAGCCATGTTTTCTGGTCTCTGGTAGCTTCTTTTTTATCTAATTCACTCAAGTATTTTAAAGGCATTAGGGATGGTTTCTTGTATTGCTTCTGGGCTGTCCTTACCCACATGATTGGGTAGAGGAGATTGTGAAGGAAAAGAGATAATCAAAGCCCAGGATTCTTTTGATTTTAGTTATCGCTTCCTGGAAAATTGTGCTCAAGGGGACAGACACCCTCAGGTCAGGGTCACATTACTTGACAATTTGGTCCCAAAGAGGAGAGTGGGTGCCACCCCTGACTTCTGCTTCACAGTAACCTTGCTTCCAGAGAAAGTGAAGCAAGTTCAGTTACAACTCTTGAGTGTTCTGCAGAGTAGGAAGTAAACACCCATTTTGTAACCAAAAAATTTAAAACTCTTTATTTCTTAACAAGAACCTGTTTCATAATCCCATCCAGTCTGGGTTAAGTAAGTGAAAATTGCTTTCAGCCATTCACTATTCTACCGTTAAAAATCAAACACAAAATCCAACTGTGTCGATATAAAGATCTAATTGGCTTTATGAAGTGATTCATAAATTGGGCAGCATCCCATCTTAGCAACTAGAAGTGGGGGGGGGGGGGGGGGGAGTTGAGGAGTTATACCGAAAGGAAGGTTTTATAGGCAGAAAGAGGTGGCACTGAGTAATCAGAGTGGATTAATTCAGGCAAGGCCCATTCCTTTAGGGTAAGGCAGGATGTTATTAGGAAGGTTTTATATAAAAAGAAAGGATTATTTTTGGGTCAGGACATCTTTGGAGGGAAAAGAAGGGAAGGGTTTTTTAACATGCAAATTGCTTCTTTCTATGGGTTGGAGGCAATGGAGAGGGCCCACAGCATAGATCCTTACTGGTGCTAGGCCAGAAAATTTCAGAGTGGTTGATTAAAATTATGTTTCTGGAGAGGTTGAAACTGCAATTAAATCAGGTATGAAATCTGGTTTAGGTATCATGGCTTTCAGCACAAGTGACCATTTTGGGCCTGTGGTTTTCTGTTTAAAAACTACTCCTACGGCCCTGACTGGGTGGCTCTCTTTCTCTCTCTCTCTCTCTCTCTCTCTCTCTCTCTCTCTCTCTCTATCTATCTCTCCTTCTCCTTCCTCTCTCTAAAATCAATAAAAACATACCTTTGGGTGAGGATTTTAAAAAATTAAAAATAATAAAAAAAACAAAACACCACTCATACAACTAGCACTGTCTCTTCCCCTAGTATTCAAGAGGGGAGCTAAAGACATAATATCTTACTATTGTATGTTGAAAAATTAACCTTTGTATCTTCTGCCTAAAGCCAATCCATTCCTGAAAAGCTTGATTTCCATCTATCCTGTACGCTTATTTAAAGCAAACCCTGATTAAATCTATGATAGTGATTACAAGCTCCAATTTTGTTGAGGCCTGTGGGGATGTACATACAAGTTGCCACACCAACACAATTATTATTTCTTAATCCATAAATCTATATGGTTTTGCTCAAAGATTTCCAGAGTAGTTGTCTCTGCTGTATTAAAAAATGTGCTTTTTGCCTTGTTTTCTCTAATAAAAAGCTCTGCATTCTAATAAGCGGGGAAAGGGAGCCTTAAACAGATGGCAGAGGATGTTCAGGACTCATTAGTGCTTCAGGTTTGTGAAGCTGGTTCCCCCCGCCCCCACCAAACTCTCCCACCCTGGGAGTTTGGGGCCATTTCCCCCACCAAAACCAACACAAAACAAAACAAAATGCTCTTTGGGGAAGCCATGTCACTTAAACTCATTCATGTCATGGTATAAATGACTAATAAGGCCCACTGATAGCATTAAGGGAAGGGATGGCCCATGAGAAATTCTTGGTAAACTACAGCTAAAAACAATTACGAGGAACAAGCTCGAATTTGGCTTTTTAGGCATTAAGATAGGTAGGTCTTCTTGCCTTTGCTAACGTCAGGGAGGAGGTCTTATTATGACCCATAAACAGTTGGAGAAATGAAGGCTCAAAGAGATGAAATAACTGGCCCAAACCAGAAAAGCAGTAAACTGGAATTCTTTTTTATTCTAGAGCCTATACGTTCCACACCCATTACTTGGTAGATAGTAAGACTCCCTCTGCTTTAACAGATTAGAGCCACAGCTTGCTTGAGGGCATGTGAGTTGCTCAAGGGCATGTAAGTTTAAACCTGTAAGCACTTGAGACCAGATTGTTAGTTATGCCCGGAAGCCAATGTCTTTACTTTCTCAGAAGCTGAAAAGACTGTTCAGTGCAGGTAGAGAGGTATGAAGTGAAGGTAGGGCTGAGGCCCATGCATGTGGGCTCATGGCCTGGTGATTTCAAACTGCACCTTAAAAACACTACATGTGAAGTTCCCGATACCAGAAACCCTCATTCAATTCCACTTCCTTTCCCCCTTTCTCGCTCCTTCCCCTTCTGCTCAGAATCCTTGTAGTATTTGAAAACAACTGCTTTGTCTCCTCCTGGCCAAAATCTTGCAGGCTCCTTTCTCCAGCATCTGCCATAGAACTCTGCTCATACATTCTAGTAAGTGGGAGCCCATAAATGTGTGTTGAATTTACATCTTTTTTTTTCCCCTCTGAACATTCCAGGATCTCCAGTTATTTCTCGTATGTTCACTCCTTGCTATTCTGTGTATGCTCTTCTCTCTTTAAACATTTCATCATTCTTTGACACAGCTCATCCTCTTGAAGATGCTGAGAAGAATAGCCCCGCAAGCAGCCATGTGGCCTGCGGTAGGAGGGCACCCTTCTAGGGCTGAACTGCTGAGTAGGGAGCACCTATTTGTGTATGGGGGAAGACCCTAAATTCTTTTCTCACCCTGTGTCAAGCTTGCGCATTAGAGGTCTACTTTTTGACATTTCTAAGAACGAAAAAATGTGAATCCTTTTTTGAAAAGTGATCCTTGATGGGTGTCCTGAAGGGAAATACAAAAGGTAAAGGCCTGAGACACAGACTATGGTGGGCATAGGGGAGTGGGCAGGGCAGGAGAGGGAGGAAATGAGATGAATGGTACAGGAGAAACTTCAGAGTCTCCATGTTTCCCAGGTCTGCTCCTGACTCCCTCCATGACTTCATGCCCCAATTCTCTCCCAGCCGGAGTCACTGGGTTAATCATTTCATTCTAGGAAGGTTCTCGGATAGGCTTCCTATAGAAATTCTAGAGCTTTAAAATCATTATTACAAAGTGTGCTCAGATCTTGGAGTAGGCCTATTTCATTTTAGAGAGGTTTTTTTTTTTAAAAAAATATGTTTTTATTGATTTTAAAGAGAGAGTAAGGGAGAGGGATAGAGAGATAGAAACATCAGTGAGGAATATCATTCGGCTGCCTCCTGCACACCCCCTACTGGGGATCAAGCCCAAAACCTGGGCATGTGCCCTGACTGGAGACCTCTTGGTTCATGGATCGATGCTCAACCACTGAGCCACACCAGCAAGGCAAGAGAGCATTTTAAAAAAATTTTATTGATTTATTTGAAAGAGACAGACAGACAGACATGGACATCAATATGTTCCATGTATTTATGCATTCATTGGTTGATTCTTGTATGTGCCCTGACTGGAGATCGAACCCGAACCTTGGGATATTGGGACGATGTTCTAACCAACTGTGCTACCTGACCAGGGCCCATTTTAGAGAGCTTTGGAAACAAAATATATACATGCATATATATAGTCTATATATATATTCCAAATTTAGAGTGAAATAGGAAAGTTCTTCAAATAAGCCAGTTCTTAAAATAAGTCTGCTTTGCAGGGCATAATTCAGGGCAGTTTGGGTCTACTACATTATTTAGAATTCTCAGGTACTGGAGGACAGCTGGGATAGGGGTGGGATGGATGGAACTGGCCCTTCATATTGATGGGGAAGCCAAGGCATAGGCTGGCACAACCCTGTATCTTGTATCTTTCCTGGGAGGGAGAGAGGGATAAGAGAAGGAGGGAGGGAAAGAGGGAAGGAGAGAGAGAGAGAGAGATCAACTCCATCCTTCTAGATGGAGAAACAGATATAATTAAGAGGTTCACCCAAGATCACCCTGCCCATGAATTCGAGAACTAGGCTTGATATCTTGACTTCAGTCATTCCTAATATACTGTAATCTGATGGGATATATCTCTTTTCATGTGAAGTCCCAAAAAGAGCATTACTAGTTTTATAGCCTAAAGTACCTTAGCTAGTAGAGATGTCAAAAGATGATTATATAGAACAGACATGATCATGGCAGGAAAATTTTATAGAAAATCTATTAGCATAGAGGTTTTGAGTCTCTTCATCACCAGGTGGTTCTGCCGTGGCTCCAATGAACGCACTGACCATGTGTTTTTCCCCTTGGGACTTTTATAGTCTGTGAGCCAGCAAAGGACCTATAGGAAAGTGAGTCTCGAAAGACCCTGTAACTCCTCTCTTGCTTTCTGCCTCAACAGTCTCCTGCCCTCTATCTATCTCCTCTCTGCTTGGCTCTATTTAATGCTTTGAAAGGTATGCCCCCCACTTCAAGCCTGGGGGATTCAAGACGGGGGTCCCCCAGAATTGGAGCTATCAGATTGCCAACAGGTAATAGGACAGAAGTCTCCACTGTCAGCAATGCCCTGGCTGATTCTGGCCATGCATGGCTAGTCTGCCAGAGGCGTGGAAGGATCCACCATCCCTGGGCTCTCGCACACTGGCTTTGGGATGAAGTGGTCTCTGTTGTCCAGTCCCTGTGTCCCTCAGATGAGGGAACAGAGACCCACATGCTCTGTTCTGTCAAGTGCCCTTTCTACCACAGCAGGACATCAGAGAGACCGTCCACAGTCAATCCCACCTGTTTCTAACTATTTTCTTATGACTTATGTCCCATACTTAACCTTTTATGGATATGCACTTGTGTACTTGGGTGTCCTGTCACAGCAAGAAAGTCCACACTTCTAAAAATCTGAATGCATGAACAAGCTACACATGGAGGGTTCTTGCCCTGTACTTTCACTGGGGTATAAAGGGGTCTTGTGAAGCAGGAAGCTAAAGAGGCGTGGTTCTCTCCCTTCAAATAGTGATGGCGACAAAAGACAATGAAGTGGTTAACATTTACTAAACATACTTTATACCAAGACACTCATTCCTTGAAAAATTTCATGACATAAGGGAATTGTTCTTATTTTACAGCTGAGGAAGTTCAGGCTCAGTAGATTAAGCAACTTGACCACAGGCAAGTGAGTGATGGAGCTGGGATTAGAGTCAAATCTCTGGTCTCTTCACTGTGCTGAAGTTACTTACCATTCTCCTGTATGCCTTTGAACTTTCACCACTGTCGCCTGTAGCAAAATATATTATTCTTATGTATGTTTTTAAAATTTACATACATGGCTTCATAGTTTATACACCTTTTACAATTTGAGATTTCCCCCCAAAGACACTTTTTGAGATTCAGCTATTTGGGGACACGTAGATGTAAGGCAATTCATTTAGCCATTGTGCAATATGGCAGGTTTATATACCCAGTCCCCTCTTGAACTGTTAGGTTGATTGTAATTTGTCACAATTACCAACACTGACATCTTTCTATGTGTCTCCTTATAATCGAGTTCCAGAGTTTCTCTTGAGTATATACTTAGAAATGGGTTTGGTGGTCCTAGAGCTGGCATGTTCAACTGGGTGGGTATTGTAAAATTGCTCTCCAAAGTGGCTTTAAAGTTATACTACCAGCAGCAACATGTGAGTTTCCATTTTCCACATAATCCCTGACCATGGTATCCAACTTTTATATTTCTGTCCTTTGGACATATAGGAAAAAGAATTCCTAGTGCAGTTGACTATCTTTTCATGTTCACTAAAACTTTAGATTTTCTCTTTTTAAGTTGTCTGTTTATGTCCTCTGCACATTTTTAAAAATGATTTCTTATTGGTTATAGGATATTGGTATTTGTTTTAAATCCAGATACTAAAGCTATTTTGTATTTTCTTATTTATAGTTCAATATTTTTCTTTTTGTATTTAGATCTTTAAATCATTAGAATTTTGTATGATGTAGTGTAGGCATGCATCTCTTTATCTGGAAGGAAAGCCAATTGCTCCAGTACCAGTCCTATGTCTGCTGATTGTGTTGGCCTCTCTATTACATGCCAGTTCACTTATAAATGTGGTTGTATGTCTACTCTGTATTTAATTCCATTGATATCTGTCCAAACCTGCACTGATGCCATATATTTATGTTATAATCACCTTCTAAATTTTTACCTTGTGTTTTTCTTCCTTATTATTTTTCCAATATTGTCTAGACTACTTGTAGCTTTTTGTTCTTCCACATGAATTTTATAATTAGTTTATCAAGTTCCCTAAATACTCTGTAGATATTTTGGCTGGAATTGCATTACATTTATATATTATTCTGGATAGAACTGATATCTTTCAAATATTGAATCTTCTCATTCATGAACATGAAATAGCTCTTCATTCATAGGTCTGCTTTTTATATTTCTTTCTAAATTTTTATAATTTACTTGGTGTTAGTCATATATTTTGCTTGCTATATTTCTAGGTATCTAATAGTTATTGCTACTGTGAATTGTACATTTTACAATTATATTTTTCAATTGTTTATTATAGGGTTTAGGAAAAATATTGATTTTTATATGTTGATCTTATATTTAGCAAACTTGGTAACTCTGATTAGTTCAAGTAAGTTTATAGATTATCTTGGATAGTCTATGTAGGTCAGAGCTGTCAAATATGATAGCCAGTAGTCATTGCGGTTACTTAAATTAAACAAATAAAAATGAGTTTAAAAATGAGTTCCTCAGTCTTACCAGTCCCATTTCAAGTAATGAAGAGCCATATATGACTATTGACTATCATATTGGACAGCAGGTATAGAACTTTTCCCTTATTGCAAATGATCTGTTGGACTGTGTTGATACAGATAATATTTTTTTTCTAAGAATATGAGAACTTCAATTTTCTTTCTAGTCCTTAAATAGTTAAATTTCTCTGTCTTTTTATTGCAGTTAAAATCTCTTGCAATGTTGTAAGAAGCTGCAATTGTGGCATTCTTATTTTATTTCAACTTTAAAGAATGTGCTTCTCATGTTTTGCCATTAAGTGTGATGGTTCCTTTAGATTTTTGCCAGACAGTCTTGATTTGAGTAAGGAATTGGTTTATTCTTTATTTACTAAAGTGTTCATTAGAAATGATCTCTGATTTTTTAAAATACCTTTTCTGCATCTATTGAAATAAGCTTATGGGTTTCTTTTTATCTGTTGATGAAGAAAATTACATTGATAAATATGTTTAGCATTAAATTGTCTTTACATTCTTGAGCTTTATTCCTACCTAATCATGCAGCATTTAGTTTGCAATGTTTTATTAAGGATTTGGACTATAAATTCTTTTTATTATGTTATTCTTGTCTAGTTTTATTACCAAGGTTATATTAGCCTCATGAAATAAACTGGAGTTCTTTCCCTCTCTTTATATTTTCTGGAACACATTGTATACAGTGAGGATTATCTGTTCCTTGAAGATTATTTTGCATGTGCATTGTAAACAACAACAGCAAAATCGGGTGTTTCTGAGAGATTTCTCTAGCAGTTACACCTAATTTAGATTTTCTATTCTTAATTCCATTTTTGGCAATTTATATTCTTTCCAGGAAACTGTACTTTGTTTTTGTTTTCAAATGTAGTCCTTCAAAATTCTTAGTACTTTCAGGATTAATACAATGAAAGTAATAATTTTGAAATGATTTTTCATAGTATTTACTTATGGCTTTTATAATTTCTACTTATGGTGAAGTCCTCTTTTTAATTTTTAACATGGTTTCTTTGTCTTCCACTCAGTAGTTTGTTTTCTTATAATCCTTTCCTTGAATTGATCAGCTTTCTTTATTTCTCTCTTTTCCCCTACTTGTCTTTCTATAAGTATTTATCCTTACATTCTTAAAAAAGATGTATTCTTGAGCTAACAAAACGTGAAGTGAATTAACACCTTCTGAACAACATTAAAAATTTTTAAATCTTAATTGTAATCAACTATTCCATATTACATGTCATTATTGTCTAATATTTAAATTCTATTCTTGCTATTACTGTTATTGGTGTTTTAATAGTGAATACTTATAAATTTACTACCACATACCAGTTCAATGTCTAATCATTACTGCATGCATCCATTATTTTGTTTTAGGTGCAATCGCCTTTGTGTAGTAGAAACTTTCTTTAGGGAATTTTTCAGAGAGGATGTGTGAGGAATAAACTTTCTTTTTTTCCTGAATATGTCTTTATTTCACTCTCAAGGCTCAATGGTAAATTTTAGGTTGATGATTGATTGATTTTTCCTTAGCATTTCAAAAGTGTCATCCTAATGTGTCTATTACTGCTGGTGACAAGTCTGTTATTGTTGGTTTAATTTTGTCCTTAGTAGCCTGCATTTCTCTGGTTACAGTTGAGTTTCTCTGTTTTTCATTTTGAAATTTCACTATAATATGACTAGGGGTTCATCTTCTATTTAAGGATTTGCAATTTTCACCAGTTCTGGAAAATTCTCAGCTTTATTACATTGCCTCTCCCCCAGTCTCTTTATTTTCTTTGTTTAGAACTCCTATTATGCTTGTATATATGCTTGGTCCTCTCACTTTTTTTTTTAAATAAATCTTTATTGTTCAGATTATTACAATTGTTTCTCCTCCCCCCCCCCCCTTATCTCCCCACCACCCGGTTCCCACCCCCCCGCCGTGCCCCCCACACAGACACCCCTTTCCCCCTGAGAATTATCAATACACTCCCATTCTATGCCTCTGATTCTATTATGTTCACCAGTTTATTCTGTTCCTCAGATTTTTAATTCACTTGATTTTTAGAATCACTTGTTGATAGATATGTATTTGTTATTCATAATTTTTATCTTTACTTTTTTCTTCTTTTTCCTCTTTTTAAAGAATACCTTTCAGCATTTCATATAATACTGGTTTGGTAGTGATGAACTCCTTTAGCTTTTTCTTATCTGTGAAGCTCTTTATCTGCCCTTCAATTCTGAATGATAACTTTGCTGGGTAGAGTAGTCTTGGTTGTAGGTTTTTGCTATTCATCACTTTGAATATTTCTTGCCATTCCCATCTGGCCTGCATAGTTTCTGTTGAGAAATCAGCTGACAGTCATATGGGTGCTCCCTTGTAGGTACTAACTGTTTTTCTCTTGCTGCTTGTAAGATTCTCTTTGTCTTTTGCCCTTGGCATTTTAATTATGATGTGTCTTGGTGTGGTCCTCTTTGGATTCCTCTTGTTTGGGGTTCTGTGCGCTTCCTGAACTTGTAAGTCTATTTCTTTCACCAGGTGGGGGAAGTTTTCTGTCATTATTTCTTCAAATAGGTTTTCAGTATCTTGCTCTCTTCTTCTGGCACCCCAAAAATTCGGATATTGGTACGCTTAAAACCATCCCAGAGGCTCCTTACGCTATCCTCACACTTTTGGATTCTTCTTTCTTTTCACCTCTCTGGTTGGGTGTTTTTTTCTTCCTCATATTCCAGATCTTTGGTTTGACTCTTCAGGTATGGTGGTCTATAGTTGAGTGTCTGTATATTCTTTATTTCAGACAGTATATGCATAATTTCTGACTGGTCCTTTTCCATTTTTTTTGGCATTCTCATTAAGGTCCTTGAAGGTCTCTTCAAGTTTCTCAGCGGTTTTTAGAAGATTCTTGAGTAACCTTATAAATGTGGTTCTGAACACTGTGTCATCCATTAGTTTGCTTTCCTCTATCTCTCCTACTCGTGACATACTTCAGTGTCTCCGCATTTTGGCTGCCTCCCTGTGTTGATGGAGTGGCTTTGTGTGGTCAGTGACCTATAGGGGCCGGTAGCTCAGCTTCCCCAATAACTCTAGGTGGTCGCTCTTGGTACACCCCTTTGTGGGCTGAGTGGAAAATCTTGGTGTAGTTGAAAGCCTTGATTGCTGTTGGTACACTGGGAGGAATTGACCTCCAGGCCAATTGGCTGTGAGGACCTGCTGTGTCTATAACGGAAGAATTGCTGTGCTGGAGACACAGTAGGGCTTTGGTGCTCACTGAGTCTGCCTCTTGAATGTGTCCCTTATGAGAGTGGTTGAAATCTGGTGTCGTCCACACCGACCACTAGATACCCTAGTGTCTGGATCTCCAATGGGGTGCAGGTCTGAGGCCTCCCAGCAGGAGCTACAGCAAGAGCTACAGTTTTCTCCTCTTTGCTTGGACAGTTTTGGACAGTCTGACTAGAGCTGCAGTTACTTTGGTTGAGCTGCCACAGAACAGGCCATTTATATGTAAAAGTCGCTGTGTGTGGAGCCTGGGCAGGTTTGTAGAATGTGCAGGGCGGGGTCACAGGGCGGGGCGGGGTCTCAGGACGTCACTATGCTGGGGCGTGGCCAACAGCCATGGCTGCCTTCAGCCGTCTCTGCCTTTCCGCGTTTCCAAGTCCCCGTGTCCCACGCTCTAGCGCAGCAAACCCTGATTGCTGGGCGCACCTCTGCAGAAAAGTCACTCTCACTCTCCGACCAATGGCCGAGAGTCCAGCTTCTCCCCATAGGCGTCTGGGTCCCCCATGTGTCCCCAGAAACTGGAGTTCAGAGTGATCGGGAGTTTGTCTCCCTTCGGTTTGAAGAAAAGCCGCGCGCCCAGTCGCCCACCGCCAGCCCGCTTTGCGCCCGCCCCCGTACCTCAGCTCTCCAGCGTTTGCGCTCCCTTCTCTTCTTAGTTGTAAATCTACCACTCAGCCAGCTTTCCCGTGGTTCTGGGTGGTAGACGTTTTGTTTTTTAGTTGTATTTTTGAAATTGTTGTGCGAGGCGGCAGTTTAGTTGTTTAACTTTGCCGCCATCTTGGTTCCTCCTCACTTTTCTTATCTCATTCACTCTTTCATATTTCTATCTCTTAATCTCTCCATAACGAATTTGTGTAGTTGTCTTGACTCAACCTTCCAATTCACTAATTCTCTACACAGTTGTATTTAACATCTGTTTAACACACTCATTAACTGTAGTTTCATTAATGTTTTCATTTCTAGCAGTGCCTTTGGTTGTTTTCTTTTTCTTACGTTTATGTCTTTTATCTCTTTAACTCACTAGGCTTAATATATTTATGGTACTTTATGATTATTCTATCAACTCCTTGTTTATTTTATCCACTTACACTCATTCACAAAGGATCATTTCCTTATTGTTTTGTAAATCTGTACTGTAAATACTTCAGGAAGGTTTCCTTTCTCTGTGGGAATTCCATATGGCCAGCACACGTTTGCATTTGCTTCTGCTAAGTTGCCCAGGGATATCACCAACCAGTAAAAAAATATGCATCATGAAATCAAAACAGAAAAAAGGAAACTGATGAATGTGGGTGCCTCCTTGAAGAGCACTTTCCCCAAAGAACGGCTCTCTGGTCCCTTCCTCCCACATGAGACGGATGACCATGAATGACTAGAAATCCCACGCTTTCTCTAAATGGGCTGGTTCTCAAGTCCTTAGACGCTGAGTCAGTATCAGCTGAAGGGAGATTTCCCTGCAGGCTTTCCCTTATTAGCAGTGACATGACGGGCCAGACTAACCTGGAAACTTTCTGAGTTCCAAAGGAACTGGGGAGAAAAGCCGGTCCTGGGTTGCTGACCTCTAAGTACTGCAGACGCCCAAAGCCAAACTTGACTCTGCCAATCAGAACTCTGCTTTATCATCGTGACCCAGAAATGACTCTGGCTTTGAAAGGGGAAATACTTTTGTTTTCTACTTCCCCAAAGTGGGTTTGGTTGGTTTTTCTTTAGTGACAAAGTGCATTGCAACATGTTCTCATTACTTGACAAGAAAGGAGAACATAAGAATGAGAGCAGAAGTTGATTTGTTTTTACTCATCAACCTTGTGATGAAGATATGACAAAGTGAAAGACAGGTGAGGAAGATAAGCCTCAAAAGGGAGATAATCAATATAACTGATCTAAATGCTCAGACAGCCCAGCAGTGATGGTTACTCCCATCATCCTGTGGGCACCATATTCATGTCTGATCTAGGAATGCTACCTAAAAGCAAAGTAAATGTTTAAGTGAAAAGATGCTGGCAAAATTTGTCCAGCCCCCGACCCCTTTTCCATCTTGATAGATTGGCTGGTCATGCTAAGACACAGACCTGGGATGGCCAGTCAATACCAAAAGGAAGTGAGGACTTGGTCCCTCTTAGACTAGAATCAGCCCACATGCTCTAGTCTCTGTCTGAAAGTTTAGACTTCCTGAGGAGAAAATCTTACCCAAATCCTATGCCTCTATCCACAGTGAGTGGTTAAAGAAGTTGGGGTATAACTCCACTTCTGGGTATGTTTCTGAAGAAACCCAAATCACTAATTCAAAAGAATATTTGTCTGCACTCCTATGTTCATCGAAGGTTTATTATAGATGAGATTTGTGTTATATAGTGGTATATACAATGTGTTAACATAAGAAACATTCAAACCTACAGAGAATTTTTATGAGTTTGAGTCAAACATGACAATTGCCGGGAAGCAAAATTCTAAAGGGCTAAGAGAATGCTCTGGAAAATGGCAGTTTTGCACCTCACGTCACAATCAAAAGGAGGCTTGAGTGGGTTACATGAAATCCATTGATGACAGATTAGGGAGGCAGGAGAACAAAGGGGTGGGGAGCTCTGGGATTGGATAAAGTGATAGACACATACTTTTACATGGGTGGGTAGGCTCAATTAAGGTACAGATTTACTTTTATCAGGGAAGATTCTAGCCTAGGACGTGACTACTTGCCATGAACTGCTTTTAGTTAAAACAGTTTAATTTCAGACCATCCTGTGTGGTTACTTTAGGTCTCTGAGTTGGTAAGGCTGCCACGCAGGCTTCCCTGAGCTTCTCAGGTTTAGTATGTGGAATATTCAAAGAATGGAATCTTTCCATGTGTGACAGCATGGATTATGAAATAGGTCAATCAGAGAAAGACAAATACCATGTGATTTCACTCTTATGTGGAATCTAAAGAAAAAAATAAATGAACAAACAAAATAGAAACAGACTCATTGACACAGTGAACATACAGTTGGTTGCCTGAGGGGAGGGGACTTGAGGGAATGGGTGGTAAAGGTGAAGGGATTAAGAAGCACGAATTGGTAGTCACAAAATAGTCTTGGGAATGTAAAGTACAGCATAAGGAATACAGTCAATAATGTAATAACTGTGTATGGTATCAGATCAGTACTGGAAATATTGAGGGGAACAGTTTGTAAAGTATATGATTGTCTAACCACTATGTTGTACACCTGAAACTAATACAAAATAATATTGAATGTAAACTGTAATTGAAAAAATTTAAATAAAAAAAGAGTTCATTGTAAAGGGATGCATCCATGAAATGAACTCTTATATAGCTATTAAAAATAGAGAAGCCAGTCTTCATATGCTGATATGGAATGACTCTAAGCTATCAGATGGAAAGAGCAGGCAGAGAATGGTATTTATCAAATACTCCTGTTTGTACACACACACACACACACACACACACACACATTTTTTGACAGAATATACCATAAAGTACTGATATTAGTTACCTGTGGAGAATAAAATATGAAATCTGGGGGTGGAAAAGAGACAAATTTCTTATATTTTATTGTATACTCTTTGTAACTGAAAACTTTTTACATGCTCATGTACATTTTCTTCACTCCCTTTGTTGCAGATAAGTTGCCAGGTGGTGTGGGAGAATTAACCAGCTGGGCACTCAGAGAATAGTCAGAAAAGCTGCCTTTATTGCAGATTGCACTAGTGCTGTGACTCAGGGGAGTCAGTCTCCAAATCCAGAGTGATGAATATGGACGAAGCTTTCCCTTTATACCCTTTAGTTCCTTTGTCCCCCAAATATGGATCAGGCTTCTAGACCCTTCTCAGGCTTTGCAGCCCGCCCTGAGTTGGGATGGGGGAAGTGAGACCACACTCAGAGGCCTGCCTGCTCTGGCGCCAGCCCCTCTGGGGATTGTATATGGTTCATGGTTTATGACCTCTGTAAAAATGGGAGTATTCCAGGAAACAGGTTCTGCAAGGCAGGACAGGCATCACAGATAAAAATGGAGTTTGATAAGAATGGAGTTTATTGGCAAGCAAGAGTGTGTGTCAGAAGGCAGAAGGCAGGTTATTGGCACAGATTCAGATAGCTAACCACTGAAAAGTCTTATTTTCCCCTTCACCCTGTTGCCCATAAAAGAGTTCATTCAGCAGAGTTTGTCCCTTCCAAGTGTTTTAGGGAATCGCTTGAAATAGGTTCTGAAGAACACTAGTTCCGTGAAATGAAGATAAAAATTAAGTGAAAGAAATGATGCTATCTTTCCCAAATATACTTGGGAAACACTGGCTTAAACCAAGCTAAGCAATTTTTCTCAACTGTGGAAATTGCCATGTTCACTGGAAATCTCTAACAGGGGAATAGAATATGTAGCCATCCCCAGATTGACTTTGCCACATATCCCCCCCCCCCTTTTTTTTTTTTGAGGAGCATCTCATGGAACTATTGATATGTGAAATATGTTTTTGGAATTGAAGGGCCTAGCATAAATCTAAATCAAATCAGCTTCCAGAATTCCTCCAAGAGTCTTCAGGACTCTTCCAGATTGAGAGTGAACCACGGTATACTTGACATCATTGGGCCGCTGAATAAACAGAAAATTGACCTCGGTAACCTTCATCCACACACAGCACACTCAGACCCATGGTCATCCCAGTATGAACGTGCACACCTTGATAAAGAAGTGCATTATTGGATTCTTATTCTGGCTCTGGGATTATGATCAAGCTCTTGTCAAAGCTAGCATTATTTGGGATGAGTTGAGGGATATGAATGCCTGGTGTAGGCCAGAAAAGAAGAGCATTGTTTTTTTCAGCCTAGCAGAAATAATGGAGTTTAGTCACCTTTCATTTCTGAGGCCCAAGTCTGTTCTTGGTACTTTTTTCTAGTGAAAGCACTGAAGTTGGCCATTTGCCTATTCACCTGCTTCTCAAATCTCAGATTTGAGATTCTTCTCTTTTTATGAGCCTGCTTTAATGTCATATCTTTCAAGTACAGCTGGTTCTTAAGGGTTGATTGATATCCTGATATTCTCTCATGCTGCATGCCACCAAATACTTTATTTGTAACCACAATGCCCAGGTTTCAGTCCTGGTCCTTTGTGACTATTTTTGTTATGATTGAGAAAGTTTTGTTTTTTAATTAGAAAACTAACTGACTGGAAAGCCATGCACACCTATGCATTCTGTCCTAACAAAGGGAACAAGGAGACCCACCGAGACAGCAGCAGTTGTCATGGGAGAAAAACAGGGCTGAGAACCACAGGACTGTCTGCAGACTCGGATTCTGTCACTTATTAGCTATATGAATTCTGTCAAGTCGTCCCGTCTTCCACTTTTTAAATGGGATTAAGTATCAGAAAGAATGATGGAAGTAACGTATATGAGAGTGCCTGGCTCAAACCACACATGCTGTAAATGAGTGCCCATTCGCCCATCCAGAGGTCAAAAATGTGCGCAGTCACACCCGGGCCTTATCACTTGCTGCCTGTGTGAACATGAGACCTTCTCTTGACCTCTTAACCTTTCTAAGCTTTGTTTTCTTATTTGTAAAATGAAGACAATAAGAAGACCTGATTCATAGAAGTTGTTGTATGGAAAGTGCTTAGCTCATAAAAAGCACTCAATAAGTATTAGTTGTTGCTATTATCATTACATGTTCCAATGGATATAGTCACGTAAACTAAACAGGTGTATATAATCCGGAGGAGCAGAATGTGGAACTTGCGGCAACCCATGCCTACAGCACGGGTGGGAAAGCCAAGGTTTGCAGAGAATCCTGTATGGGTAGATTGGCATTTGTTCTCCTTTCTCTCCAGTTACAAAAAAACACAAAACGTTTGTAGGAGGAGGGAAATAGCTCCCCAAGTGACTCCCTTCTCAAGAGAGGGGACTGTGTCTTTTGGTCTCCCTAGCACCACCATCTTAAAGTTGGACCTGTAGTCGTCCTTCATTGGAAGGTAGTCCAGAGCCTTCCTCCAGGAACTGGGAGGAGTGCTGCATCTTAGCCCAGGTGTGTTCTGTGATATCAGGGGCCAGGAAGTCTCTGGCACCAAAAGCTAAATGGCTTTCTCTTTCCAGGGCTTAAGAATGCAATCAATAGCCCCAAATCTTATTGTGACCAAGCAGGTAACATATATGTGTGAGGTGGACATGTTGGGGTCAGGGAGGAAGTAGATAGTATGTGCCTTGTCGTAGGAGGCACCTGCCACCCAGACCTTCTCCACTGTGGATGAGCAGGAGTGGTGTAAATCTTTATCAGATTTACCAGTTTTTCAGGAATTTCCAGACATCGAGTTCTATGTATAATTTTTCTGTTTTTAAAAACTGGCAACAATTACTAAAATTAAGAAAAATCACTATGTGGGCCAAACAAAACACTTCTATGATACAGTCCTACTCACAGGCTGTCTTCAGCCATGGACCACCAGCCTGTGATTGCTCTACAGTGTCCTTAACCACATTCCACAAAGACAAAATAATCACCAGGAAAGGGCAATGGGGGAGATTGTGAGGGCCCAAGGCTTCTGTTCAATGCCATTAGTTTGTAAGAGGCCTGGCTATTGGAAATCTAATTCCTGTATACAAGACTGTGATCTCCTCTCCTACCCCACCCCCTCCTATCACCCAAATTTGTTGAGACAATAGTATGAAAACTATTTTTATTTCAGGCACTATCAACAGAAATCTTGATCTTATGTAATCTTAATCAAGTTTCTCAGTAGGGCCTATCTGTTGTACACACATGTGCATATATTGTATAGCTCAGATTTAATAGTATTATGTCAGGTGACTCACTAATTTGAAGTATTGATAAAATGATTCACGAATTTGGGGAGATTTAAATGTTGAAATAACCATCTTCTCAGTAAAGTTGAATTACAAAACTGTAGCTTTATGCACACTTTCCCCAGGCATAAAGACTTAAGCCATTCATTAATAACAAGCTTATAACATCAAATGACAGTACTACACTTCATCTATACTTTTCTTATGATTCTTACCAGTTCTCAGCTATCTTCTCTCTTTTATTGGTCTACAAGTTTTCAGAGGACCTGTGTGTGTGTGTGTGTGTGTGTGTGTGTGCACGCTTTGTTTTGTTTTTATATATTTTTATTGATTTCAGAGAGGCAGGGAGAGGAGAGAGAGAGAGAGAGAGAAACATCAATGACGAGAATCATCTATTGGCTGCCTCCTGCATGCCCCCAACTGGAGGTCGAGCCTGCAAGCTGGGCATGTGCCATTGACTGAAATTGAACCCGGGACCCTTTAGTTCACTGGCCAATGCTCTACCCATTGATAGAGCTCTATCCAAAACCAGTGAGGGCTATATGTGATTTGTTTGTTTGCTTGCTTGTTTTTAAAATATTTTTGCATCCTACTATATATTATTCATGGAACTTAGAATTTTCAAATGTACAAATACAATTCATGGAACTTAGAATTTTCAACTGTACACATGGAGGAGAGAAAGGAAGAAATAGTTGAGTGACAGCCAAGTCCCACTTAGAGTTACTTGTAGATGTGAGTGGGGATCTTAGTTTCTGATAATTTGGTATTTTGAAAGACAGACTTCTAAAGCACAAATCTGGACAAACCACTTATTTGGCTCAGATTCAGGTGAGGGTAGTTCAGTATAAGTGAAGGAACATGAAACTTTGAACACAAATGTTAAAATTGGGTTCAAAAATATCTTTATTTGTCCTCAGGCAATTCATTTCTTTTTTTAAAATATGTTTTTAATTGATTTTTAAAGAAAGAGAGTAATGGAGAGGGATAGAGAGATAGAAACATCAAGGATGAGAGAGAATCACTGATTGGCTGCCTCCTGCATGCCCCTTTGGGGATCAAGTCTGAGACCTGGGTGTTCCCTGACCAGAAATTGAACTGTGGCCTTCTGGTTCATGGGTCGACACTCAACCACTGAACCACACCGGCTGGGCAGGGCTCAGTTTTTACATACTCACTGGAAAAATACTCATTGAGCGGGTTTTATGCTGTGTATTGTTCTAGGAACATCTTGGTCTACACCTTAAAGGAAGTAATAGATGTGCAAGAGATTTGAGAAAGGTCAAATGAAAGAAAATCTGTGGGCTTATCATTCCCTCTCCCCATTCCCAGCGTTTTGGATCATGATCATCACCTCATCACATTAGGCTTTACATTGTGTCCAGTAATTGTCTTGTCATAGAGGTCACGGCTCAGTTGGGAACTTCCCAGCAGTCCCAACTGACATTTCTTAGAAGTCACACCTCCCACTTTACACATTCTACCCCAAACTAACTTTTTCTCTTGAAAAGGCATTTATGCCAGGTTTTTTCCATGCCTGTATTTAGATATTTTAATATCACTTACCAAACATTGTTTAAGCATGGAATATAAAGAAGCCCAAGCTGCCCTAGAAGGCATTTTAGTCTTGGTGGGATACCACAAGGCAAAGTGGAATATATTGAAATGACCTTGTAAAAACATGATAGAAGAAGCAGAAGAGCCCTTGAGGCCTTAAATTGTCAGAGAAAGTCCCACAAAAATGGAGGATGTTAGATCATTGTATAGACTAGAATGAGTTTGGTTGAGGAGGATGCCGGGCAAAAAGTTTCTGCTGGAAGGCATAGTATGAGCAGGTGTACAGAGGTGGGAATGGGTGCCATGAGTTCAAAGCACTCGAGTGACCAGGATGCCAGTCTGGCTGATACAGAAGATTTATGCTGAAGAGTACGGGGCAGAAAGTGTGGGGAACATGGAGCAAGGCACTGCAGAGCCCCTGGGCACCGGGCTGAGGGGTTTGTGCTGGCACTTCCTCAAGCAATGGGTTGGGAGGGGGGGGGAGCGGATATGAGCCATGCCTCATCTGGCACTGGCTGGGGAGACACTAGAAGTGGAGACACTAGTCGGAGGCTGCAGAAGAAGGCTCAGAAGGTTTGGGAATGGTTGGCTATGGGTGGCGAAGAGAAGAGGACAGAATACTATAGGATTCCAGAATGCTTGGCCTGGGTGTTTGGGAATGACTGGGGGTACCTTGCCCACCAATCAGTCTTTTGTAGGAGCTCTGCCTTTCAAATGGCTTTCTTTTCCATTGAGATTTTTTCTTGCCCTCCTGGAACCTAGAGGTTTTTTAATTTTTTTTTTAAGAAAGAAGAGAACATGTTCCTGCTGCAAGTTTATTTGGCATCCAATGTAGGGTTTGGAGCCAAGCCTGGGATGAAAGTCAAAGGCAGCCTGAGTTCTTCCCTGGAGATATCAACTCCTCCCACTTCTCTCTACTGCCTCGCCATTCGAACTAACACAGTCAGTGTATCTTGGGACTGGGGACTGCAGGGGGTTTTAAAAGGTCTTCTAGATAATTTCTCTGCCTTCAAGGAGGAGCAAATCATCCCAAATGTATTAAATATACCATGTTTGCAAATTGCATTTCTCTGAAGGACCTCACCAATGAGCCTTGGGAAAGCTATTCAGAATTAATTGATCACTATCAGGAAATTGTTTATGTGCAACCTCTCATAGTTCAGTTTCCAACTTCCCTTCTCATTCTTTTGTGAAGAAACACAATAGCTGGTATTGTCTCACTTACAATAATGTTCTCAAGTTTCATCAGTATTGTTCCAAATGGCAAGATTTCATTCTTTTCATGGCTGATTTCATTATATATATATATATATATATATATATATATATATATATCTCCATTTTTTGTGAAATGTTTCCTTAATGGGCCATGATTAAATGGTTTTAATTATCTATTCAATAAATATATGGACACTTTATTTATTTATTTTTGACACATTTTTTTTTTAAATAGCAGAAAATACATGGTGCTATGGTCTCAATGTTTGTGCTTCCCCTCCCCATCCCAACTTCATTTGTTGAAAATCTAATGCCCAAGGTAATGGTATTAGGAGGTAAGGCCTTTGGGAGATAACGAGGCTCTGAAGGCAGAGCCCTCAGGCGTGGGATTAGGGCCCTTATAAAAAGACATCCCAGAGAGCTGGTTTGCCCTTCCACCATGTGAGAAAACAGAGAGAATTCTGCAACCTGCATGAGGACCTCACCTGATCATACTGCCCCCTAATCTGCGACTTCCAGCCTCCAAAACTGTGAGAGAAAAGTTTCTATTATTTATAAGCTATCTAGTCTGTGGTATCTTGTTAGAGCACTACAAAAGGACTAAGACACATGGTAAAAAAGGAAAAGGATATACAATGAACAGTTTTTTCCCAACACCTGTCTCAGCCATCTCATTTCCTGATGCGTGTGTATTCATGAAGATAGCCGATGCATATAGAAATAAATATATATAATGTATTCTTAATACAGTTCGGCAGTGTGCTTTAATACTGCTTTGCATCTTGTTTTTAGATTTAATAATACACCTTGGTACACGCAGATCTTCCTCATTCTATTTCACTACACTATACAAAATACTGTGTAATATTTGAAGACTATCATACTTCATCTCCATGGTACAGCTGCTTCCTGAGTGCCTTTTTCTTCCCAGGGCCATATGGATATTTATAACTTCATTTGTGGGCCATACAAATTATCAACTTAAAAATTAGCCTGCTGTATTTAACTCACCCCTAATGCCTTGGCAGGGCCAGACCAAATGATTTTGTGGGCCTTATACAGCCCGTGGGCCAGATGTTCTCCACCCCTGGCTTATAGCAATGTGCTTGGTGCCATGGGGAAGCAGTAAATTGGGCAGCCTCTGCTCCCCAACGAACTATAGCCCAATCAGAAAGAAAAGACATGGGGATGAGGAAGCCTTGATTGCCATTTCAATTGCCCTGCAGTTTTCCAGCACATCAGACTCTTTTCTAATAGCCTTGTACATGGCTTGAATGAACTTTCTGCCTGTTAGATGTGCAGATGATTGTGAGACTGACCTGGCCTATACTGGGGATCGCAAGCTCAGGTGCCTATAGGGGCCAGGAAGGAGAACTAAGTGGGCAAAGTGGAGTGAGCCATTGAGAGAGCACAAGCTCTATTTAAAGGGGGCAGCCAACTGCTACTTTGCTCCAGGATATTCTTTCCCTATGGGTTGCTAGATCTGATTGATTAAAAGGACTCTATGGATAAAAGGCATATGGGTCTTTTTGTTTTATTTCTTACAACCTCATGTGAATCTACAATTATCTAAAAACTAGAGGCCCAGTGCACAAAATTCATGCCGGGGGGGGGGGGGGGAGGGGCAGCGCGGTGTGTGTGTCCTTCAGCCTGGCCTGTGACCTCTCACAATCCAGGACCCCTTAGGTAGGGTCCCTAGGCCTGGCTGGCCATCAGGGCCTATTGGGGCTTTCCTTCCCCCAATTGCCAGCAGCTGGCCCCACTGCCACTGCTTGCCATGTGTGTGGTGCAGCCCCCTCCCTCCCCCCCACCCCCCGCCACTGGTTGCTTCCCTCTGTGAGCAACAGGTGTGGTGTGCAACTGCTGGCCAGCCCCGCACACCCACCACAGCATCAGTGGCCTGGGTCTCCCTCTGTGGGGCAATCATGGGGTGATGGCGGGGCCCCCCACCAATTGCATCGCACCCGCCTTGGCTGGCCAGTGCACGTCATAGCTTGGTCGTCTGGAAGGTCATCCAGATGGTTGTTCTGCTGTTTGGTTGTTCGGTTGATTTGCATATTACCCTTTTATTATTATAGATTAAAAGTTTGATTTAAAATAAAAGCAAATAATAATAATAAAAGTAATTTTAAAAGCCAGAAACCTGGATCATTGTGTGAAGTTACCTGATTCATAAATGTAGGCAAAAATTTAACACTGCACAGGCCCAAGAAAACTCACCCATCAGCCAGGTGCAGGCTGGGTACCATCATCCTGCAGGCTCTGCGTGTTATGTGCTACATGCTGTTGAGTCAGCTCCGACTCCTCGGGATCTGTGCACAGCCGGAGCATTATAATTCGATTTTCACAAAACCTGTGGCATCCCAATCCATGAATTTGCTTAAAAAGTACGTCTTGTTACTTTGTCAAAGTCTTTGACACTGGCCATCTCCACTCACTTGTTGAGTTTCCTCTCATTCCAGGTCCTCGGATGTGGCTGTGTTGCCCAAGCCATCCTCAGTCGAGGACATTTTGGAGGAATCGTCACTATCAATGTTGGATTTGCAATGGCGGTCACCATGGCCATTTATGTGACTGGGGGTGTCTCTGGTAAGTAAGAGAAATAATAGCAGCTGCCATTATCTCAACCATTTCCATGTGCTAGCACAGTGCTGGGTGCTTTCTATACCTTCATTTATTTAGATCTCAACAGTCCTGCAAGAATATGTATTTGGTTCTATTTTCAGAGGTGATAAACGAAAATGTCCAGCAAATGGTAAGTGATGTGTGCACAGGCAACTTTTAGCAAGAGACAGACGTGGGAGTTAGAACTGAGTCCTCTATGTGGCCACTGAATCATACTTTTCACCTGTCCTTTGCTTGTTCTTCCCTGGAAACTATTGCCCAGGTGCCGGGTGAATAGCCCAGTGAAGACGCCACTCCACAGAGGCCCAGTCCCTGGACCTTCATCCGCAGCACTCAGAGTCTGGGTCACTGACTGGGGCTTTCATGGAAGTGCAGGTCTGGCCCAGAGGTCTTGGTCTAATTCTGCCTCGAGTGGTGGGCTAGCAGCCTGGGAAGGTAGGAAGGGACTGTGAGAATGATCTGGTTTCAAAGGCTCTTGGGATCTTTCAGCAGCTGGTCTGGGTGCTCAGAACACTAGGACGAGACTGTTGGTGGTAAGGGGAAAAGGTAATCATGCATGCTGGGCACTGTGCTGGCTGCTGGCATGCTTACCTCCTCTCCCCTCTCCAGCAGGACTCAGAGGCAGGCATTAGTGTCTCCCTTCTACAGAGAAAACTGGGGCTCTGAGGGATTAAGTGAATTGCCAGAAGTCTCACAGCTGGTAAAGGGACAGAACAAAGATTTGACCCAGGCCTCCATGACAGCAAAGCTCATGTCCCCATTATTGCACAACATTCCCAACAGCCTATGACGGGAAGGGCGTTACAGGCAGGGCACTTCATTGCAGCACTGAAGAATGATGGCCTAGCCTCCCTGGGAGCCTCCTTGGGCTGGGCACCTGGAACTGTCATTTGCTCGCTGGCACCCTTTCCATCTCGCAGTCGACACTGATCCTGGGGCAGTTCAGGTTACAGATGCCTGTCCTGTCATTTGTTTGGCATGAGCAGTGTTTCTGTTCAAACTCCAGCAGAGCCTCTGCGGTGATCCCAGCGCGGTACTGCCGACCCGAGTCTCAAGAGTAACCAGGGGACCATCTTGAATGTGCCAAGGCTTAATTCCAGCACAGGCCTCAGCCCCACACACAGGACATGCTCCTGAATTAGAAAGAGCACGCAAGATGCTCCGCTGCCACCCTACATGCTCCCACGCCATTCACACCCGTGGTTTCCACGAAGCATGTGATATGAATGCGGGCATATTCTCAGCTAGTTTTCTATTGTTTGTTTGTTTTCTGGTGGACATGTGGTTTTGGAGTATTTTGCTTGCATGGCACCCTGAATTGAACATTGTCAAATATTTAGTTAAGATGGCTTTGTCCCACACCCTACCAGTGTAACTAACACCTTTTGCCACCGCCCCTGTCCATGACTGCATCCACTGATGCACTTGGGGAATCTGGGCCATCCCCATAGGAGGACAGGGAGGAACCAGCAGGAAGGGGAAGAGGGAGTAAAGGTTGGTATGGATCTGGCACCTGGACTGGGGTTAAGACCCTGTGCTCAGAGCGGTGAGGGCCAGAACTCATGGAACTGTTTTTAATAGAGTTGTTTCTGGGTGAGGGGCGGGAGGTGGCCAAATTGTTTATGAGAGACTGTGAGATCCCAAAATATAAGTAGAGCTTTTTTGAGCCTGGCTGGTAAGGAGCTAATCTCCCCCACTCTGTTTGGGAACTTAGCACTGTTCGGGCTCTCTGAAAACTGGTGGCTTCGGGAGCATGGGCAGACAACACGCTGACCCACCAATGACATCCATGCAGACTCAGTATCGGCTCCAGCAGCTTCAGGAATAGGGGAGGAAGATTGTGTGTGGGAAGTGACTTTCTCATGGGGCTGCAGCTAACTTAATGGTTTGTGGGCACCTGTGAGGCCCTCTTTGAGGATTCCAAAAACAACCAAACATAAATGGGGCATAACCATCAATGAGATCTCACTTTGTGGTTGCAGACTGGTAAGGTGAGCTGACATCTGGTTTTGAAATATAAAACATTACCTGACTGCAAAGAAGTTACCACACCCTGCTTCGCTTGTGAACATGCCAGTGGTCTGGGAACCCAACCAGCCAATCAGAGCGCATGACACCCTCGTTATGCAGCGTCTTCCACCCAGTGTTACACCACTAATCTGCACCAGGCTACAGTGCTTGTTTTGATGTAGTATTTTATAAGTAATATAAATTCACCGAAAAATCAAAATAGCTTTGCTTTATGACAAATAATATATGAAGGTTATCTCCATCCTAGAATTGTCTGTGGGTGGTGGGGAAGAGGGGACTTGTCTAGAACAGAGCCTTGAGAGAGTTCAGCCTGCTCACATAAGACTTTTATCTCAGGCCTCAAGGCCTCCGACTGCCCGTGGGGCTCTTTGTGTGAACAATCTGATCATCACGACAACCTTGGCAGGGCCAGAGCGAGGCACTCCCTGACTCTGGCACTGCTGTTCTTTCCAGTACACTGCTCTGCCCTGTCCTTTGGGTAAGCAAGAGTGACCACTCATCTCTGCAAGGACACATTTTCCTCGTTGCTCTGCAAAGCACCCTCCTAGACACACCTTCTCTGGCCCCCAGCTTTCCTCTCTGTAAATCCTTGGCATCTGAGCTATCTGGATAAAGGCCTCTGACTGTTTATTTCTTCAACTTTTAAATATTTTCTTTTATCCTCACCTGAGGATATGATTTTATTTATTTACTTATTTACTTATTTACTTACTTATTTATTTGAGAGAGAGGAGGGGGAGAGAGAAATATCGGTGTGAAAGAGAAACCGATTGGTTCCCTTCCCTATGCACCCCAACCGAGGATTGAACCTGGGTATGTGTCCTGACCAGGAATCGAACCCACCACCTTCTTTTCTTAATCCTTATAGTTGAAAGTATTACATATGTCCCCCTTGCCCCCCATTGATCCCCTCTAGCCCACCTCCCCAAGGCCTTTGCCACCCTATTATCTGTGTCCATGGAACCCATCACCAGGGACAATGCTCCAAACCACTGAGCAACCTTGCCAGAGCTCAACTTTCATATCTTGAACACCTACTAAGTGCCTTGCAGCATGTGAAGTTCCAGGTGAATAACAGTTCCAGCTTCAGGGTGCTTAGAAGAGACTAAAACACAAAAACCTACTTGTGGGAAGTTTTATTTTGGGAGAGGAGCTTGCTAAACAAACACCTCTTCCACTGGTGAACCCATCGAAGGGGAGGTATTTTATTTGGGGGATTTAGGAACTGCCCACTGTCCTATGTGCTCCCTGTTCCGAACCCCAGTTTCCTGGTGCATGGACTCCTGCTGGTCTCCAGCATCATAACTCCCTTGCATTTAAAAGTAAAACAAGACATGTGACGTGTTTGCAAGGCTTCAGGAAATCATCTGGGCTTTGGCATATTGGCATTTTTGCTCATGTTAGCCCCTGAGTGGCAGGGGCAGGTATAGAAAGGACCCTGGGGTTTAGCCAGCATTCAGAACCCCTCTCTGCTGCAAACCCACGATGGTGTAGAGACTCAAGAAAAGCATGGTTTCCTGCACAGGGAGGGCTTCCAAAAACAAGCTCACCCACAGGTGCTGTGGAGGGTCACTTATGAAGCATCGTCATAACCAGCATTGTCATCACTCTTGTTTACAACTATTTCTGTAGCCCAAAAGTCCACATTTTCATATGGTCACATTGACAGGCATTCTAATCCCCCCTCCACACAAAATGTCACCTGTAAGGGAGCCCATACACGCATGTGATTGTTATTTTCCCCTGCCCACTGAGGCAGAAGCCTTTATAAACTTGGTGCAGAAGGTCTGGAAGTGCCTGGCCAGCGTGGCTCAGTGGTTGAGCGTCTACCTATGAACCAGGAGGTCACGGTTCAATTCCCGGTCAGGGCACATGCCCAGGTTTTGGGCTCGATCCCCAGTTGGGGAGCGTGCAGGAGGCAGCCCATCAATGATTCTATCTCATCATTGATGTTTCTCTCTCTCTCTCTCCCTCTCGCTCTCTGAAGTCAATAAAAGTCTATTAAAGAAAAAAAAAAAAAAGGTCTGGAAGTGACAGAACATAGAACATAGGCCCTAGAGTTCAGAGAAACCTGGATTTTTGAATTCTAATTCTCCCACTTTTAACCATGTAGCTTAAGAAAGTTACTTTAGTTCTGTGCCTCAGTTCCCTCACCAGTGAACTGGAGCAGCACCCATCTCACCAGGTTCTTCTGAAGATCAAGTGCATGTACTATCCCTGTGATAACATCTGGCAAGTGTTCAATGAAAGTTGTTCTTGCTAGCACAGCCAGCTGGGAATATTAGTGACTTACCAGAGCAAACTCTGTCTGACCTTGTGGTGAGAGGAGAGTCAAGGAGGCTGATTTAGGGTGGGGTGATAGGAGTGCTGCTTCGTGTGTGTGAGAGGAATATATTGTTTATGCAGAACTGCAGAGAATCCACTCAGACACTGTGATCACCTCAAAGTTAATGGAGGCCGTTACCTCAGTGAGGGGCACAGCCTACCAACTAAGGGACATTTCACCTTAAAGAGACGTCTCTTTTTCAGATTTTTCAAAAAAATTTTATGAGTTTATTTGAGCCAAACTGGCAACATGCTGGGAAGCAAGATCTCAGCTCCCTTTTTACTTCCAAGGTTTTTTTTATATCTTCTGGACATGGACTGAGGAATTGCTAGATATAAATTTAAACTGTATAGGTCTGTTGACTTTTTAAAAAGATATATTGAAGTTAACAATTCACATCGATCTCTTTGAGGTTATTGCTTTATAAATAGAGAAAACCCAGTAGATAGATGATGGATGGATAGATAGATAGATAGATAGATAGATAGATAGATACATAGATACATAGATAGATAGATACATAGATAGATAGATAGAAATGAGCCACTTGAATAAAAGTTTCTTTCTATATAAAAAAGCTAAATATCCTAAACAGTGTCTAATGATTCCATGAGGATTATTAATCCTCCCTTCCTCCCTACTCAAGCTCACTCTCTCGTTCCCTCTCTCTCTCTCTCTCTCTCTCACATACACACACATACCACTCTGTGTCCTCACATACGGGTCCCTACACAGAGGACTGAGGTCTCTAGATAAGAATTATTTTCTTCATAAGAATTCTCCCTGATCTGCCCTCTAACATCTTATCTTCCCTTGTAGGCGGCCACATCAACCCTGCTGTGACTTTTGCAATGTGTCTCTTTGGACGGATGAAATGGTTCAAATTTCCTTTTTATGTGGGAGCCCAGTTCCTGGGAGCCTTCGTAGGGTCTGCAATCCTCTTTGGTATTTACTATGGTGAGTAAGACCCCTCAGTCCAGAGGTTCGGGAGAGCTGGGCATAACTTGGATGTCAGAATTACTTGGAAGAGGTGCAGTAAGACCAGAATAGGAAGCACTCTACAATTGACAGGCAATTTGAAAAGCTCTTAAGTTCTAAATAATGGGACCAACATTACCGTTAGGGAAAATTCATGAAGCCTCTCAATGAGAATGGTCACAACTTAAAAGAGAGAGCAGAACTTAAAGGAAGCTTATATGTAGGCCCAACCAGGACTACAATGTTAACATGTGCAAAATAAGTAGCTACATGACTTAAATAAATCATCTGATTGTACTGGTCTTGGTTTTCTCTGAAAAAATGAGGGAAATGAACTGTGGTAGGAGAGAGCTGGGGTCGGACTGGCTCTTTGGGGACACCTATCTCCCTTGCTCCAAGGGCAACTTCACTATTCCATGACACCCTCACATTGTGGACTGCTATTAGAATTATGAATTCTGCCTAGAGTAGGTTCAAGTTCCACATTGGCTTTTGGTCAATATAAGAAAATTCCAATAATTCCCCCTAAAGATGATTGTTTCCAGGGCCCACTGGCTAAGGATTTGGCTCAAATTTCGAGGGAACCATTGAGGGCAGCCAGTGCTCTCTGGCCTTAACCCGCCATCCTGTGGCTCCTCTGGGCATATAAAGTGAAGAAAAGCAAACAATATGGATCTGCCGAACTAAACCTGAGTGACTGCGGTTGGTTAACACCTGGCATAAACCTCCCTCACTCCTTCCCAGAGAATGCTAACGGGCTGGAACTCTGTCTTCCGTAGATGGAATTATGTCCTTTGGTGGTGGAAAACTGTTCATCGTGGGAGAAAATGCAACAGCACACATTTTTGCAACGTACCCAGCTCCGTATCTGTCTCTGACAAATGCATTTGCCGACCAAGTAAGTATCCATTCAATCTGTGTGTGAGAGCTAGCTTTGGTGAAGAGTCAGGATTTTCTAAGGGGACTGCATGGGACTGCTATACGCCTGTCAATAAGGAGAGGCTGTGCTTCCAGAGCCAGAGGTCACTGGGTATGACCCAAGCTTTCGTGACAGATTTTTGCCTTTGTCCAAGTTGATACTATTAAAAGAGTTTTCTACTTCTGCTTTCATATATGCACTTGTTCATACCAGTTGAATTCCACAAGACAGTGGATGACAACATTTCAGCCTCTGTAGGGGCAAATGGGGCTTGCTGCATGGTTGCGTCTCTTTTGTGCAGACAATCTAAATGGAGAGGCCACAAGAAAAGACATTCTGCATTCTTCCCAGCCCCTACCCACCCCCCAGGTCTTCACTACCCTATTGCTCGTGTCCATGGGCTACGTATATAAGTTCTTCGGTTTATCTCTTCTCATCCCCCCAACCCCACATTGAGGTATGCCAGTCTTGCCTTCTATCCCTGACATTATCACTTGCAAGAGTGATCTGTTACTTGTCAGAGAACCAGGCCCTGTACTCCTCGAACAAGGAACAGCATGGAACTGTACCTGGCTCAGTAGGTGCCAGTAAATAGTTATTAAGTAAAAGAATGACTGTCCATTAATTAAATTATACAATATGCTTGAACAATATCTAGAGCTAAACAATTTAGTAACCTTGAGAGAAGCTGATCCTGAAATGGCCTGGGGCCAGCTCACTCTCCTGAGGAGGAGAGCGTTGCTAGAGGGCTTGGTGGAGAGAGGCTGTCTCTGTGGGAAAGTCATAAGGGCTGAAGGCTTCACTTTGTCACATTCTCGGAACAGAATTAGAGTATAGGAAGGGGGAGGTGGGTCCGAATCTCAAGGAACTAAGACATCAGCCTTTTCAGGGCAAGCCCAGGATTGAGAGAGAAAGTTGGCTTTCTGGAAAGGGCCTGAATTCACATGAAGAACCTCTAAAGCTCCTCCCACAGCTCTGGACTCCAATGCCATCTTCTTCATTATAAGATACATTGGGCTTGTACTGCATGAAAAGTAGGATCCCTGAGAAACCTTAGGATTTTTCCATATTTTAGATTATTTTCATGGTATGGTTCTCAACTATCCAATGGGGTCAAATTGAATAAATAATTTTGTGGGGTTTAAATGCATGTTGCTAAATTACTGCTGAGTTTCTTTTCAAAAGTGTAGTACATGTTCAGTTCTACTGGAAAAGCCTGGGAGAACTGGTCTCATTTCCCTAACATTTGGTATTGTTTGCATTTCTTTTCATTACAAACCTGTTTCTCCCATTTGGTTCTTAATTCTCTTTTTCTTTAATGAATTTTCTGTTCATTTCCTCTGCTCATTTTCCTACTGATATCTCACATTATTCATCTTGCCAGTTTGAATGAGCCTCTTTGTCCATTTTTCCAGCCTGCAGTTTGTCTTTCGTTTAGCTGGGCAGTGGTTTAGCAGGAGAGTATAGTAAAGTTAGTCTCTAGCGCCTCTAACTCACTGGGTCCACTGACTGCCATTAATTTTGCAACCTTGGGCAGGTAACTAATCTGTAAAGGAGAATATTGCCATCATGTTTGAAATTGCTATGGCAGGGAGAGTGTCTGACCAGGTCTGTGTTGCTCAGTGGTTGAGCATCGACCTAAAAACCAGGAGATCGTGGTTCGATTCCAAGTCAGGGCACATGCTCGTGTTGCCAGCTTGGTCCCCAGTGGGGGGTGTGCAGGAGGCAGCCAGTCGATGATTCTCTCTCTCTATCCCTCTCCCTTCCTCTCTAAAATTAAAACAAAAACAAAACAAACAAAACACCCTACAACATATCATTTCATACACACAATCAATTAAGGAAAAAGAAGAGTGGTACAGGGTGCTCATCTAGTGTATGTTAGTTATTACTAGGTTTGTTCTTAACAAGAGGGGCTGGATTTTAAGGTGGGCAAACAGACAATTATAAGCTAACCCCCTTGGACATTTTCTCTTTCCCCAGGTAATGTCCACCATGTTCCTCCTCCTGGTTGTCTTTGCCATCTTTGACTCCAGAAACTGGGGAGTCCCCAAAGGCCTAGAGCCCATTGCCATCGGCCTCCTGATTATTGTCCTTTCTTCCTCTTTGGGATTGAACTGTGGCTGTGCCATGAATCCAGCTCGAGACCTGAGTCCCAGACTTTTCACTGCTTTGGCAGGATGGGGGTTTGATGTCTTCAGGTAAGTAACTATGGTGGGGGTGGAGGGGAGAGAGATTCATGCTGTGCTTTATCAGGGAGGGCTGTGCTTTGGATTGGAATCCAGGAGAGCACAGACGGGAAGGTGAAGGTCAAGTGCATACCCTGGCCATGAGTGTAGAATGTCTCCCTGGTGATTTGTGATATGGTAGGGCTGTGTATGTGTGTTGTGTGTGTGAGAGAGAGAGGCAGGCAGGCAGGCAGGCAGGCACGCACACACACACACACACACACAGAGAGACAGAGAGAGAGAGAGAGAGAGAGAGAGAGAGAGATTCCAAAGAGGTAGTCCTGTCCTATATAAAATTGGTGTATGGTTTTATGTGCACATTTTGATTGTATAACTTGTCTACAGATTTACTTTGTGACAAAGTTGATCTAGATTTTATATCTTTCAATACTACTACAGGGCTCTTTCTAGGGAACCATGCCAGCTATGCTTCATTCATTACTTCATTCAACAATTCTTCACTGAACCTTATCTCATGTTGTGTCATTGAGCTAGGCAAGGAAATTTCAAAATTTGCTAAGTCACTAGCCTTGAGCAATGTAATAAGGACTCTGCCAACCCCTAAAACAAAGTTCCGAGGCATGACTAGCTCTGCCTGGGGAAGTTGGGAAAGGCGTCACTGAAGAAAGAGCTGAGTTGGGTCTTAAAAAACCCTAGCAGAACAGAGGTAAAAGAGAGCCTGTGCACAGGAAATTTTGCAAGACCCTGTGCTGTGAACCTCATAGTGTGCTAAGGAAGTATGTCAACGGTCAGTACCTAACTCCCAGGACAAAACCTGCCCATGACTTCCTTCCCACTCCCACCTATAAAGCCACAGTAGCTCATCCCATACACTCATCACTCCTCTGTCTAGGAAAAGAACTTACTTTGGTTCATCAGGAAACACAGAACGTTACACTAACAAGCAATCCAGTCTGGCTGGAAGGGTGCATGAAGAAGGTTGGAAAGGGCAAATGATTGACAGACCATAGAGGCCCTACACTCCTAAAAAAGGAAATCTAGGGGTTTGGCTGCCCCCTATTCTGTAGGTCACAGGGAGCAGCAGAGGAGTTAGCGCAGACATTTGCCATGTCTAGAACTTCAATTTAGCAAAATTAATCTGACCTCATTATATAAAATGGATTAAAAAGGGTCTCTCCTTTAGAGGGGGCAGCAATCAGTCAGGAAAAATCCAGGCTTGCTGGTTATCCTCAACCAAAAAGTTCCCAAGAAAACCTTTAAGAGACAGCAGGTCTCCAAAGTGTTCCTAGAGTCCCACTCTTTCAAGTTTCTATAGCCAAGGTCAGCATCTCAGTAGATATCCTAGCTTGGATCCACACCCTCAGATAAAGCCAAGAATGCCTTCTTCTCAGACCCTCACTTGCCCGGGTATGGCAAGCAGTGAGGCTGACTGGAAGTGGGGCAGCAGGAGGTCTGACAAGAGCAAGAGTCACCAGACCTTGGCTGACTCTTCCTTTTCCCCGGTAAATGTTAGGATGTTTCCCATTGGAATTCTCTCCATGAATTCACATTAAGATGCTAATGATTTGATGAAGGATCTCAGGGTAGTGTTACTTTTTTAAAAAGTTTACCCAAAGGGATGAATCCCTGATGATGATACCTTAAGCAATTAACACAGACATTTCTGGCTTCCCCCAAAATCATAGCATGCAAATGACCTGTGTACCTGTAAGACTTGACCCGGCAAGGAACCACGTGCAAGCTCCTCCGTTTAGGATATGTGACCTGGGCACAAGGCGCTCAGCTCTGATAGAAGGAGGAGGGTCCATCCAGGGGAAGGAGAACATGCGTCCTGGCAGATATCTTGGACCCCAATCTGTAGAATGACAGATTCGCCAAAAAATAGTGATGGAAGAAAGGAAATAAAGAACCTCCTCGTCCTTTAAAGCCCTTGTGCTTCCCATAGAAACTTCCATCTGGATTTGGGGGCGCGGGAAAGGGCGCTGCGGGACGGCAGTTTCGCGCCCTCTCTCTCTCATGCAGTAACAGCGACACCTTGTGGCTGCTGTGCTCAGTCTCAGTGCTGTTCCCGGGAGCCTGCATTGATGATCTAAGAGTAATGATGGAAGAGTACTTGTCTGATCCAAGTGGAAGGGATCACGGGGGACTTGCCCGAAGCCCTTCTATCCTGAGATTAGAACTAGGTCTCGTGAATCCTAGAACAGGCCTCTCGTTTGTGCTTATTTTCTTCATTATCCTTATCAAAATCTGACACAAAGCAAAAGACCCTATCTATGTGTAGTTATTAAGCACACTGATAAGAAGCACAGCCCCTAGTCCTTCCCTTAACGGAACGCTAGGAAACCCTCCTGTGCATCCATGTGCTCCTCCTGTTTTCCTTCCTCCTCCACAGTGTCCTGATTTTTTTTTATTTTTTATTTTTTTGCTATTTCCCTGCTTTTAAAAAAGTTTTATCTCAAATGTATAGCTCCTTAAAGACCTGAAGACCATATATTGTGTAGTTTTGCTTGCTTCTGAGCACTCATGAGTTACTTAAAATGGATTTCCTGTCTCCAAAAAAGATGGTGACAATTCAAAAGATAGCTGCTTTCTCACAGAATTATACCCTTAATATAACGTATTGACATTGAGGATTTCTGGAGGGGAGAAGGAATCACAGCACAATAGCCTGATCAGAAAATAACTTTAAGCTTAGTTAACCTCAAAAAATAAGCACTGAAGTAAATTATAGCTAGTGCATAATTCGTATTCCACCTCTGATTTTTAAAATTCGTTTTCATTGATAAACATTCCTGATTATTTTGTGGTTGCCTTCACATCACCAATGATTCCAGGAATCTCTCCACATCTTTCCATTCATAATCCTCAGGACTCATTGTTTCAGGACGAGGAAAAGTAAACTCCTGAATAATCAACCTGAACTTTTATTACATGCCCTCAATTTTGACCATATTGTAGGACTATGTTTTCTGAAAGGAAAATAAAAAATGGGACATATTCTCTCATAAGTACCAATAGGACAATGGTGGATCATCTGAAGTCAGGTGTATTGAACCCAGGTTGCCAAGCTGTGGTGAGTGCCCTTACACTTAGCTCTTGCTGATTGATAAGGGAGCCATGAGCATGAGAAAGACTAGCTGGTTAGTCGGTAATACAAGGAGGAAGGCCAAGTGATGTATCGCTAATTCCTTGCTTGATTTCAGAGTTGGAAATAACTTCTGGTGGATTCCTGTTGTGGCCCCTATGGTTGGTGCTGCCATTGGAGGCCTCGTCTATATTCTTCTCATTGAAATCCACCACCCAGGCCCGAACCCAGACTTCGAGGCAGAACCATCGGAGGACAAACTAGAGAAACATGAACTTAGTGTGGCAATGTAGCGGCGTGCTCAGTCCTAGGTTTACAATTGGCTGAGCTGATGTTCTCTTCAGGAAAGACGGCATCCAGCGGCCTATGTTTTCGTAAGACTGGCGTGGATCTGCCCAGTGTTCTCTGCTGGCCATTTGGGACACCTGATTGGAAAAGCATCTGAATGAAGTTTTGAAAACACTGACCTCTTCCCTACCAGTTCCCCCTGCCCTCGGAGAAGTGTGGATCGTCTCCTGAAACAGCCTTCTCTCCACCCTGTTTATTTCATTCTTTCCTGTGAATTTTTATTGCTGAGTGAGTACTAATAACTTGAAACTTTGACCTTGGACTTATTTGGATGGTCTCAATTGCATTATCCGTATGAAGCAGCATCACCAAAAACCTTATTTTCAAGCCCATAAAGGTTACATTCTGAATATCAATATCAACCAAAACTCAATTGAAAAATGAAACAGTGGTTTCAGTTAACATATCCATGAATTAGGGAACTAAAGGGTTAATGCTCTGGTTTTGCCGTGCCACTATTATTTATAAGTATTGATATTCTCCAAACCCAAGGATGTAGGAAGCAGTAGAATGCAGCCGGAAAGCATAGGAGAAGGACATTGTGGCATTCAGAAACCTCAGGAGACAAGATAAATTTGGGAAACCAAATGGAATTATTTTAATGGAAACCATTTATCAGATTAATCTCTAGCTCTTTGCATTTTTAGAGGGCACCAATTAATTTCCTGGTCTTTAGTATGTAATAACCTAAAACACAATCATAACCTCAGTCATGAAAAATACATCACTCTGTATTTTTAGCTCAAATGTATTTTCCTAATTGCCCATGTGAGGACAGACATTTGACAAGTTAAGTCAATGACTGCACTCATCCATTCTTCTATGCATGCCCTAGAAAACAAAATGGGAAGCCATTGGCTCCGGGTCTAGTATAATCTTCAGGATGTAGGGACCCTGGAAATAGCATTGGGCTTTAGATTATACACAGCACTTTCACACACATGACCTAATTTAATCCTCATAGGGACGGTCTGAGCCCTGCTGCCCCTTTTCAGATATGGAAACAAAAATCTCAGGGAAGCCAAGTGAGCGGCCTGGGTCAGGTGGAAAGTCAAACATCCCATGTATCCTACACCTTCCAGAAGGCCAGCCTTTACCGGCCAGCCAGAAGGAGCAGGATTGGCAGCTGCCAGAATATGTACACCTCCTGGACCTAATTCTCCTGGATCCTAGGATAAAAGGCCTGTGTTGTCTGGTTTTACTCGCTCTGCTCTGAAGGTTTCAAAGGAAAGAGGGAGCGATTTGATCACATTTGTCATTGCTGAAAAGCGTCATCAGAAGGCCTCCTTTCCTAGGCCACCGTTGGTATTGCTCAGTCTTGATCTCCCCTCCCTGCCAATCCCAAACCTTACATTCAGGAAATTTCCTCTTGGTTAGGCTCTTCCCTTTAAACTCCTCTAATTGATGTCCTTTGGTCAAAAGAGTCTCTGTCAGTTACAAACACCAGAGAAATTGCTCTACATCAAGTGATGCACCTTCGGTCAAACTTAAAAAGCCCAGAATTCCCAGAGGGATCCAGTTTTCCAATTGCCCTGCGATAATAACAGAACAACAGAAAGCTAACGTGAACTGTCTCCAGTGGCCCACGTTCTACAATCTACTGACATATGGAGTTTCTTTTTCTTGCTCTGAAACTACTTGGGTATTTCCTACTTGAAATAAAATTGTGGTTTTTTGTTTAAGTTTTTGTAAGTATTAAGACTGCTAAGCACACTTAGTTCAGAGATTGCATATTCCTGACTATAAACTGAGATCTTCTGAGGAGCTTTTTAAAAATATGCCCAGGTGGTCATTTGTAATGTCTGGGGTGATTCCCATGTGCAGCCAGGGTGGAACGCATTGACTTGGTGAATCACATGGGTCTAAGGCTTCTTTCAGAACCAAATCTGGTGAGGGCCGGGCAGTTCTGGCAGGATTCTCAGTGTCGGGGTCCTCATGGAGTCGAGAGCAGTGGTTCCCCAAGAGGGGTAGTCTTGCTCCCTTCCCACTTCCACCCACCCTTCGTGCAAGGAGACATTTGTCAGTTCCTGGAGATATTTTTGGTTGTCTGCCTGGGAAAGGGGTGTTACTGGCATCTGGTGGGTAGAGGTCCGGGATACTACTCAACAGCCCACAATGCACAGGACACCCCAGGCCCCCACCCCCTGCAATAAAGAATTATTCAGCCCAAAATGTCTACAGTGTGGAGGTTGAGAGACCCTGGAGTCAAGAAAAGGTGAGGAGAGGAGTAAGACTATGTTGAAATCCTATTCCCTGATTCCAGTTCTGCCAAAAACAGAGATTCCAAACAAGTCAGGAACAGACCCTGGGGGTAGATTATAGAGCAGGAGACAACCCAACATTTGAATTTTCAGGTTGGATTGTGGAATCTATGATCCATGCAGGTGTTCATTATGCACTACTTGGTGATTAATGACTAGGATTATGAAGAGGAAATGTACACTTATGAAAATCAACTCCAGGAAGTTTTTTTAAATGGGAAAAAAAGTCCTTTTGTTCCAGGTGCTCACACGCAAGTCCTCCCCTCCCCCACCTTACAAGTGGGTTTGTCTGTGTCGGGTTCTTTTTTGGGGGGTGGGGAGGGGAGTTTAAAATATATATTTTTTTATTGATTTCAGAGAGAAAGGGAGAGGGAGATAGAAACACCAATGATAAGAATAATTGGTCGGCTGCTTCCTACTGGGGATCAAGCCAGCAACCCTGGCATGTGCCCTTGACCAGAATCAAACCAGGGACCCTTCAGTCCACAGGCTGACGCTCTATTCATTGAGCCAAACCAGCTAGGGCTGTATCGGGTTCTTATCCAAGAGAAGGTCTATCAGGTTGAAGGACTGTTATCAGAAGTCAATTAGATACAACTAACCTACTTGTTAAATAGATCCTTTAGGAGCTAAAATTGCAGCATTCCCCCCTTGCTATCTTCCTTGTCAACCCTAAACCTTAATAGAAGCATTTATCTTAATGCCAAAAATAGAATTTATGATTTTCCAACCAGTTGTGATCTCAGGGCATGTCAAAGCTTATAGGACTTTTCTAAGCAGTAAGAGCCAGAGTTAATATCAGATGTTGAACAGGATAAGTGGAGTATAAATGTCACATTTAAGATCCGATCCTTGACAAAGAAAGTATTTCCTTTCCATTGCTTTACACACACACTTGTCTAATTTAAAGGTATGTCAGTGCTCAAAAATGTCATCATGGAAAAAGAATGATCACTTCCAGTTACAGAACCTATTGTTCAAATAAAAACATGTGGTAACCCACAAGTAAACCACCAGAGCTGCTGTAAATAGAAAAGGGGTGGGTAAGAGGGTGGGAGTTTCATTCTGCCTGTGAGATCATCTTATACTGCACGCCCCCCAACCCAAGACAGTCCCTGAGAGGTCTCTGAAGAGAAACTGTGGGGTTGGGGGGGTCTTCAGAATTTAAAAACAGTTTTACAATTTGAAAACCATTGATAAAAGACTTGAGACAAGTTGCTGAACATTTTTATAAAGGTTTCAAGGATAGAACATACCAAAAGCCATGTTCAATCCCAAGTAATATTCTAGGTTTCTTAATAAATAAATTAGAAGGTTTAAACAGAATTAATCAACCCACAAAACATTACCCAAAAAGAAATGTATATCAATTCTCAAACTGGGACTTTAGGTAAGTCTATATAAATAAATAGGCAGGCAGGTAGGTAGGTAGAGCAATTCACCAAGTCCCAGCCTCTTTCTTGTGGCTGGAATGGTGTAGCTCTTATTCAAGAGAAACTGTCTCTAAATTAATGAAAGGAGAACCCCCATATAACTAAATATGAATAAATGAACTGAATTACCTGAGAGAATCCATAGAACGATGTGTGGATTCTATCAAGCACAATTCAATTCTATTTCCCTCCAGTATTACATACCTTTTGGGGTTTGGGGCACTTTTGCCTTCTAGGAAATAACCCCATGTTCTCTCCCCCCCCCTCCGCCCCCCAACACACACACACACACAAGTCATAATTTATACTAGAGGTCCGGTGCACGAAATTTGTGCACGGGGTAGGGGGGGTGTTCCCTCAGCCCAGCCTGCACCCTCTCCAATCTGGGACCCCTCGGGGGATGTCCAACTGCCAGTGGGATGGGGCCTAAACTGGCAGTTGGACATCTCTCTCCCAATCTGGGACCGCTGGCTCCTAACCACTCTGCCTGCCTGCCTGATTACTCCTAACCATCTTTGCCTGCAGGCCTGATGCCCCTAACTGCTCCCCTGCCTTCCTGACCGCCCCTAATTGCCTCTTCCTGCTGGCCTGATCATCTCTAACTGCCCTCCCCTGTGGGCCTGATCGCCCCTAACTGCCTTCCCCTGCCAGCCTGATGACCCCTAACCACTTCTGCCTCAGCCCCCACCATCGTGGCTTTGTCTGGAAGGACATCCGGAAGATGTCGGGTCTAATTAGCATATTACCCTTTTATTAGTATAGATCTGTGGTCAGCAAACTGCGGCTCGCAAGCCACATGTGGCTCTTTGGCCCCTTGAGTGTGGCTCTTCCACAAAATACCAGGGCCTGGGCGAGTCTATTTTGAAGAAGTGGCGTTAGAAGAAGCTTAAGTTTAAAAAATTTGGCTCTCAAAAGAAATTTCAGTTGTACTGTTGATATTTGGCTCTGTTGACTAATGAGTTTGCCGACCACTGGTATAGATGATGGCCCTGCCTCCTGCTTCCTTCCCATAGAGCGCCCCCTGGTGTCCAGAGCCCAGTCACACAGTGGCCTCTTCTTCCTGTCCCTCAACTCCCTGCCTGTATGGTCTCAGGAAATAGGACCCAGGGAAGATGAAACCCGAGTAGGGATGGAGATAGAGGAGAGCTTTGGGAGTCCTGGAGGTTGTGAGGAATACTCCAGGGGCCAGGCCCAAGGCCATGGGGATCCTCCACATCCTCCACCTTCCTTGTGAAGCACTCAGCAGAAAAGGGGATTTCCTGAGCTTCTGAGAAGAAAGCAAGGGGTTCTGGAGTCTGGGCATCATAAGCAACAGAGACCCCGCACTGTGTTAACACATAGTTCCTGTGTAGTATCTCACAGTTTACAAAGCTCGTTCACATCTAATATCTGCTAAGAGTCTTAGAACAGACCAGCGAGTAGACTATTATCCCCATTTAGAGATGAGAAAACTGAGTCTCAGAGGCCTAAGAGCTTTGCACCCAGTTCCAGAGTGAACAGTGGCAGAGGTGGAATACAAATCACATGGCTAAGAGTGACCAACAGTCCCAGTTTTCTTGGGATCCAGGGATTTTCTGGGGTGTGTGAAGCCAGTGCTAAAGCCGGGAAGAGTCAGTCACACTACATCTTGAGTCAAGACCCACACACTTCCCACCATGGTGCCAATTAATATACACTAGCAGAGAAAATAGAATAATGTGAGTACAATAGTATAATGGACTCTCTACCCAGCTGCAACAGTTACCAATGCATGGCCCGTATTGTTTCCTCTATGCCCCTCTCTCTGTCTTACTACTAACCTGGGATTATTTGTTGAAGGAAATCCCAGACATGACGCTGTTGTATTCATGAATATTTAATATATATCTAAAAGATAAGAATTCTTTAAAAATATTAGTATCACACATAAAAATAATTATCAATGATGTCTTAATATCATCAAAATCCAGTCACAGTTCATATATCCAGTGAGACTGTCCTTTAACGCTTGTGAATAACAACGTGGGCTGTGGATATGGGAGACGGGTGATTTACTCCGATGTCCAGTTCCTCAGGACAACATTGGGCTTTTGTAGTACTAGTTTATCTGTGTTTTGTACTTTGTATTAGAGTCTTCTGTAAGATTTTTGCAAAATATTTGCATTTTTACACCAAAAGGAAAATGCATGTGCCCACTGTTACTAAAAGTACCCATCTGGCAGGAGTGAAATTATGTCTAGGAAGGGAGGAAGCCTCAAATTTACTTGAAGTTGTGAGAAAGGTCTATTACTACATCAAAAAATGCATACTCTACAAAACGCTCACATTTTAAAAGCTAAAATGCACTGTGAAAAGAAATCCAAATTTTTTTAACAGCCATACAGCCCTCTCTGTATGTGAAACTCTGTGGCTGATTAAGGTAAGTGGATACCTAAAAATTTCTAAGCTATGATAATCTTTAGGAGTGGTGTTTATTTGATGCTTCTTATTTATTTATTTATTTATTTATACTATTTTACCCTAAGACTTCAAACTTTTGAAAATAAAAGCAAATAAGAAGTGCCATAATACAGCCCAACTTTTGCATAAAGGAAGTCACCTCTGCTAAAATGTTTTTGTGTATTTTTAATATGTTTTTATTGATTTTTTTAGAAAGAGAGGAAGGGAGAGGGATAGAGAAATAGAAACATTGATGAGAGAGGAACATTATTGATTACTGCCTCCTGTACGCAGCACACTGGGGATCAAGACTACAACCTGGGCATGTGCCCTGACAGGGAATTGAACTGGTGACCTCTTGGTTCCTGGGTCAATTGCTGAGTTACACTGGCTGGACTGAAAGGGGGTTTTGATGGCCTTCAGCTGGCCTATCTCATCTGGTGTTATTCTGAGAATAAGATGCTGATACAATAGATGAGATAGCCACAAAGATCTTTGAGGGCGAAGGGGAAGGGTGGGCCATGCTTTGCCCATATGGGAGTCTAATTTTAGCCTGGGGCCAAGGGCAGGGAATAGGTGTTTTGTTGCTGAATCACTGAACAAGACCGTGAAGGGAGTCTGTGCATCACAGATTGAAGGCTGTGTGGCTAGTGCTCAAGAGGTCAGGGTCTGGAGATAGCCAGATTGAATTCTGATTCACTGCTGCATAGCTATGAGACCCTCTAAACCTCAGTCTCTTCGCCCATGAAATGGGAACAATATTGGCAAGTGCTTTCTATTGATTGTTGAAAATATTAAGAAAATGGCTGTGAAACATTGAACATAGTGCCTGGAATTTACTTCCTTGAGAATTACTTTCAGCTAATTCTATCATTATTTCATACTTATGTACTCAGCTTTACAGCTGCTTTGCCAACATAAAAAAAAAAAAAAAAAAAACCTGAAGAAAAACTATGTACATTTGCTGACATTTAAATAATCCAATTTGTGAGACAGACTTAGCTTTGACAATTCTCTTAATATACTCTGTTGCAAAGAATGCCATGCTTCGTTCCTGAATTATAGTGCTTTGGTTTTTGTGAATCCATGTAAGATTTCTGGCCCACAGAACTGTAAGTAAATAAAACTTTGTTGTTTTAGGCCACTAGATACGTGCTAGGTTGTTGCAGAAGCTGAACAAACTAATATAGATGATAACACTCCCAAAACAATCTTGAAAAGAACAAAGTTAGAGGACTTTCACTTCAAGGTTTTAAAATTTAGTAAAAAGATGCAGTAGTCAAGACAGTGTGGATAAGGATAGACATGTAACAACGGAATAGAATTGAGAATCTAGAGATAAACCTTTGCATTTATAGTCTACTGATTTTTAACAAGGGTGTCAAGACAATTCCTTGGCCTTTTCAACAGGTTGTGCTGGAACAACTAGATAACCATTTACATAAGATTGAATTTGGATCCGTAGCTTAAAACATGTACAAATGTTAATTCATAATTGATCAAAGACTTAAATGGAAGAGCTAAAACTATAAAACTCTTAAAAGAAAACATAGGCATAAATCTTTTTTTTTAAATATTTTTTATTGATTTTTTACAGAGAGGAAGGGAGAGGGACAGAGAGCCAGAAACATCGATGAGAGAGAATCATCAACCAGCTGCCTCTGCGCGCAGCCAATGTACATGCCCTTGCCCGGAATCGAACCTGGGACCCTTCAGTCCACAGACCGACGCTCTATCCATTGAGCCAAACCGGTTTCGGCAATAGGCATAAATCTTTATGAGCTTGGGTTAGACAATAGTTTGCACCAAAAGGATAATCAACAAAAGAAAAAATAGATAAATTGGACTTCCTGAAAATTAAATTTTGTGTTTTAAAGACACAATCAAGAAAGTGTAAAGAATCTATAGAACATGTGAAAATATTTGCAATCATATATCTGATAAGGAGATTGTATCATAAGAACTATTACAACTCAAAAATAAAAGGACAAATAACTTAATTTGAAAATGAGCAAAGGAGTTAAATAGACATTTCTCCAAAGAAGATATATAAATGGCCAATAAGCACAAAGAAATATGCTCAAAATAATTAGTCATTAGGAGATGCAAATCAAATCCACAGTGAAATGCTACTTCCCACCTACTTGGATGGCTGTAATAGAAAATAGGTACAATAACCACCATTGATAAGGCTGTGTAGAAATGGATCCTTTATATATTGCTGGTGGGAATATAAAATGGTGCAACTACTTTGAAAAACAGTCCTAATAAACAAACAGAGTTACCATATGATCTAGCAATTCCATGCTTAGGTCTGTATTCAAAGGAATTGAAAACGCATGCCCATAAAAAAAGCATGTACATGAATGCTCATAGCAGCATTTTTATAACAGCCAACAAAAAAACACCAAATGCCCTTCATCTGATGAATGGATAAATAAATGTGGTACCTCCATGCAATGGAAAATCATTCAGCAGCTAAAAGGAATGAAATACATTCCTTGAAAACAATTTGCTAAGTATGAGAAATCAGACACAAAAGGCCACATAGAGTATAATTCCATTTATATGAAATGTCCAAAAATAGACAAATCTATAGAGACAGAATGTAGATTTTCAGCCGCTGGTTGACAGGGGTAAGGGGAGAGGAAGTGGGGGGTGACTGCTAATAGTTCCCAGGTTTCTTTTAGTGGTGCTGAAAATGTTCTGGAATCAGATGCACAACTCTGTGAATAATCTACAAACCACTGAATTATATACCTTTAAAAGAGAAAATTTTATGGCATGTGAATAATTTCTCAATAAAAAAGAATGCTATAACCATTTGAAGAACAATATGGGAGCACTTAGTGATACTAAATATGTGTATCCCTACAACTGAGAAATCTCACTCCTGTCTATATACTTCTGATAATCAGATCCATAGTGGCATATGCATGGGGACGTTTATTGTTGCCTTTGACAGCGGGATGTCAGAAACAACCTAAATGTCCATCACTAGGATTGCTCATTGAAATGTGATGGATACTTACTATCAGACACTATGCAGCAGTTAGCAGCAATGAGCCAGATAAGCATCCCACACTATAAATAGATCATAAAAACAGTGTTGAGTTAAAATAAAAGGAAACAGAACAAGACCCAGAGCAAGTACCATTTATGTAAATTGAAAATACATCAATACAATATATTCTTCAATGATGCATGCAAATGCAAGCATATAGCATCTTAGAATGGCTAACAGTGGTAAGATAGGGGACTGGGAGTAAAAACCTAAGATGAGGGAGGAAAATCTATTCCATATATATAAAAGCCTAAGTGACCATCTGACCGGTAGCTATGACATGCAATGACCACCAGGGGGTAGAAGCTCAACACAGGAGCTGCCGAGCTGTGGTGACTTGGGTGATGCATCTGGGACCGGAGAGGAGGGAGCCCAATTCCTGGGTGCATCACCTGAGAACTGCTCTCTCGCAATCCAGGACCCCTCAGGGGATTGTTAGAGAGCCAGTTTTGGCCCAATTCCCGCAGGCTAGGCCAAGGGACCCCACTCCAGCATCTGCTCACTCTGCAGATGCCCTTCAAGCTGCAGCACCGCCCCTGGTGAGGCCAGCTGGGGAGGGACCAAGGGAGGTTGGCTCCTGGGAGTGTCCAGCCCATCTCATCTCGCCCAGTCCTGCCCTGTCCTGCCGGCCACCTTCTAATTAATTTCCTTTCAATGTGCACGAATCCGTACAACAGGTCACTAGTAATAAAATAAAATAGAAGCAAAGCCAAGAACATGAAAATGTTGATAATGTGCTATGACTAAGAAGTATAAATAACTCAACTCTCTGACCCAAGGTCCAAAGAGAGAAAGAGAAGGGGGAGGGCAAAAAGGAAGTGGGGTGGGGAGGAGAGGAGGGCAGAAAGAAGGCAGTTCAGATGCACCCCAACACTTTAACAGACTGTCTCCAGGTGGTGGAATTGTGGTGAGATTTATTTCTCCATCTTCTTCAAAACACTCTTTAAAAATATTTTTTTAGTTTTAAAAGATTTTAAAAAATGGCAAAAGTCTTAGATGACTTTTGAATGACATTTAAGGGCACCTTGATGCTACAGGCAGCCAGAGAATTACAACCAGTATCATTTCCTGGGGTCATCAACGTGTATTTAAAATGACTGCCTTGTGAAGTGTAACCCACCACTGCCTCTCCCCATTCTTACCAGGTCTGTTCTAGCCTTCCATTGACATTTTGAGCACTCAGAGAGTCACCAGTGACCCAGATCCCACTCAGTTGTCATCACATATGGTCATCCCGCTGGGAAAAAAAAAAAAAAGGCATCTAATAGGTTTCTGAATGCCCAGAAATCAGTAAGAGAAGGGCTCTCCAGAGTTTAATTCAGGACTGGTTGGAAGAACTAGATAGGATGAGCAAGAGTCAGAAATCTTGGAAATTCTCCTAGAAGATTTCTTATTACTGTGCTTGGCTCTCTGCTGGCGCAGCACAGTCACCCCCACTGCTGGGGCCACTTAATACTACTTATAGATTCAACTCATATCCAAGATCTGGTACTTCCAATTTTGGAGGGGGATATAAGAAACCCTGGCTTGGTACTGTCTGGTTACTATGTTAGGCTTGTGCATGGTTCTATGACTTGGTACCCAGGTCCTCGCTACTGTTATTTAGTTGTACTTCCTTCCCTTCCCGGTGCCCTAGTTCCCCATCATAAGGGTGCTCTCCTATTTCTCCAAGTCCTGCTCTCTAAGCCTAGATCCCATGACTTCCTGATGTTAAATAGTTTCCTGGCACAGCTAAATGATGTCTGGGTCTCACCCAGCTCACTCCTAGTGATGACAGACTTATGCAAAATATGGCAGGTACATATAGAGTGACCCCAATGGGTCTGTCTGATGGTGGTTGGAGCCCCAATGAGTGGAGCCATGTGAAGCATGCTAGGGCCACAAAAGGTTTAAGTTGGGCATGGGGTGGGAGACACATTTTAATCAATGTTTGGAGCATGAAGAACAAAAAAAAGGGATATGCCCACAGCTTTGGGCAGATGGTCAATGTTAACAGATGGCAGAGAGAAAGCAGCACTATCTTTATTTTTGCTACATTCTTCAACACAGTGCCATAAGACAAGGGATAGGCATGTGTTGTTCAAATTTTCAGATAAGTGAAAAGAAAGAGGTCAAATTTAGAAACTACAGATTGAGTAACAGCTTGTCATTACAATAATAAAACAATAACAATAATGGAAACCAACATGTATTGAGTTATTGCATGCTGGGCATGGTGCTGTGTGCTCTCCATACATCATTGCATTTTCATTATCATATCAAACCCTCAAAGGAAGTATTATTATTCTCATTTTACAGATGAAGAGACTGAGGCTCTGAGAAGTTGGCTCACTTGCCTTAGTTCACAATAAAAATATCCAGGATTTCAACCCAGGTGTGTTTGATGGCCAAGCCTGGGCTCATCAAATTTTAAATCAAATTGTTGCTGGTTGTGCGGGGAGTAATGTGTGTTCACTAGGAGACTACGAGTTGATTGGCAGCCAGTGTGTCAGACTATATTTGAACCACATTTTTTTTTTGGAAAGTTTTACCCAGAAAATTCAGGGGAAAGCTAAAGACCAAGTATTCCTTGACTTAAGCAAGGCAAATTCTCTGCAATGTCATTGTGAATCAGAAGAAGAAAAGCAGCCTAATGGACAATAGATTAGACAGATTTCTAGCTGGAATGATCACTTCCCAAAAGTATTGCTCAATCAAAAGAGCAAACCTGCCTAGCAGATCTTTATCGCCCTTCCTTAGGACTCTGAACTTGCCTAGCCCCATTCAACAATTTTGTCAATGACTTGAATAAAATATGACATATTTGCCAAGTTGCAGGGGACGCAAGGGATAATGATTTTATTGGATGCCAGATTTGAATAGATTGTATAACTGGAATGACCATTTCCTAAAAATGTTGCTCATTTAATGTATCTGAATCCACTCAGGAGATCGTTAGTGCCTACAAACAGACTGAATTTGCCTGGTCCTATTCAGCAATTCTATCAACGATTTGGATAAAATGTGTAGGACATGTTTGTCAAGTTGCAGAGAACATGAGAGGTAATTGTTATATTTAGGTGGCAGAACTCAAATCTTTTCTAAAAATCTCATCAAGCTGGAACGATGTCACAGCAGATAAGATGAAATTAGGAAGAAAGAAGATATAAAAATCCTTTATTTAGGTCTGTAATACCACTTATGAAGACATTGGAGAGAAGTAGCCAAATAGCCACTCTATGATGAATGCCAGGGACTTACAGTTTGCTGCACATCCCATCTGATGGCAGGATGGCTAAAGGTAAGCAAGCCCAGGACGGTGTGAGTAGTGTGGGGATAAAGGAGGCACCGTTCCTCAGCATGAGATGGATCAATTTTGTTCTGGGAATATGTTTCAAGTTATCTATAGCTATATAACAAACCTCTCAGATGTAGTGGCTTAAAAAATCGTATTCTTATCTCTCATGATTCTGTGTGCTGGCTGGGCTCAGCTGGGTGTCCTGTTGGCTTGGTTTGGAAGCAGTCCTGGGCAGGGGACCCCCGATGGCTCTCACTCACAGAGCTGACCTCTCGGTTCTCCAAGTGGCATCTCAACCTCTAGGGTTTCCTCTCCAGCAGGGTCCCTAAACTCACATGGTAGTTAGCTTCCAAGAGCACAGACATAACATTTATTTAAGGCTTAGTATCCAAAGTGGCACAGTCAAAGGACAGCCAAAATTCAGTGTGGGACAAACTACACAAGGACATGCATAGCAGGAGCTGTCATTTAGGAGGCCATCTTTGGAGCTTATCAGAGGAGGATCCCCCGGGGATCGGGCATACATGGGCAGTCGGACATCCTTCAAGGGGTCCCAGATTGGAGAGAGTGCAGGCTGGGCTGAGGGACCCCCTCCCCCCCGCCGTGCACGAATTTCGTGCACCGGGCCTCTAGTTATATTATAAAATTATTGTATAATGTGAAAGACTTACATAAACTTGGGAATTTTAACACAGACCTGATTAGGTTTTATAGATTCACATGAGTTGTTTTCAAATTCTTAAAGGACTGGGGTAGAGAGGAGGGCTTAGATACATGCTGTTAGTGTACACTGAGTGGCCAGATTATTATGATCTCTGAATGCATAATAATCTGGCCACTCAGTGTAGACTGATCACAGAGTTGGGATTTTAAAATAAGGTTTTTCCATGTATAAGAACTGCATTGTGGGTAGTTGAAAAGAAGCAGAGGACTTACCAGCCAGAGGCTGGGGGCCACTATCTCCTGGTCCCTTGACATATCAAGATTTGCAAGCTTTCCCTTATACATAAGTACACTGAGTGGCCAGATTATTATGTGTTCAGAGATCATAATAATCTGGCCACTCAGTATATAGCTCCAGGGAACAAAATTTGTACTAGAAGTAGGTTTCAGCACAGCGGCCAAGTGCCCAGTTGTCTGGGGGGATGCAGAGAGGTTTCTGTCTGAGCAGAAAGTCCTACTAGATGGTCTCTAAGGCCCCTTTCCCTCTTGAAATCTCAGCTTCTAATTACAGGCCTCCTTCTGTTAATTATTTCTTGGTGTGAAACCTATCTCCTCAGCCAGGTTTTAAATTGGAGGAGCTGGATAAAGGAATAAAGAGGTTTCTGGACTAGCGTCTGGTCTTAGCTCTGTCAACAGCCAGCTGCTATATGGCTTCTGGTAAGTCATTTAATGTCCCTGGGCCTCAATTGCTTCATCTGGAAAAGGAGGGGACTGAATTCTAACCCCCATCCTAGTGCAAAGTGAGGATAACAAAATTTGGACCCAAAGTGGCACAGGATAAAATGGAAATGAAAATAGATAAAGTCCTTTAGATATTGCCTGGCCTGTTGTATTTAATGTTAGCGCTCATTCTTTTCTTTCTTTTCTCTCTCTCAAATCAATAAATTTTTAAAACAATCTTTATTGTTGAAAGTATCCCCCATCAACCCCCTCCAATCCACCTCCATCCCCGCCCCAGCTCTCATTATTTTCATGATGATGATTATTATAGTGTTTTCTGGGTCTATAATTTCCATTCATACAATAAAATCTTGAGTTACTTTAGACCTTCACTTTGTTTGCTCTGCTCAGTGGTGATCAGAAAGTGACTCATAATCATTTCTAGTCTAAGTCTCCTCAACAAGTAACCAGGAGCCCACCTTGACCTTGTATAGGGCACACCTTTGATAAATAATTGAATTAAACCTGAAATCTTTTGAGCAACAAAATGTTCTCTTGCTCCATGTCCAGCAGAGGGAGCCAAAGAAAAGGAATAAGTTCTTTGATTAGGTAGGGAACACAGTAAGATGGAAGGTCAGGGACTTTTAGAGGTCCCCTCATTCACTGACCCCCTCATACTCCCCTCATTTTATAGGTTGTGAAACTGAGGACAAGAGAGGAAAGGGGATTTCCCAAGGTTACCAACTAATAAGTGGTAAGATCCTCAGAAAAGAAAACAAAAAGAAGTCTGTATTCTCAATCCATATCCTTGGGTCTTTGACCCATGGTCCTTTCGATAATCCATGTTGCTTTTTGTTCTTCAAGGAAATCAGTTGTAGATAACTGACCTCGACATTCACTTCTCCCGCCTTATCTGACAGCGTAGGCTTTGGGTTTGAATCCTGACTCTGCTCCTCACTAACTGTGTGACCATGGGCAAGTTACACAGCCTCCCAAAGAGTCAGAATCACGTCTTTAAAGTGGTTATAAATAATTACAGTTATTTCAAAGGGTTGCTGGGAGGATTAAATAAAATGATGTAATGTGAAATGTCTTACTAGATGTAAATACCGATCTTTGTCAAGAAGAAATGGTTTTATCTAAATGAACTGAGCCTGGATAACACAGGTCTCAAACTCAGACCTATGTCAGATGCTTCCAGGAGCCAGACATTTAAATAAAGCTGAGAGCAAGGAGCTCCAGGGACTGTGACAAACCACAGAGTTCATGGCCATGGGAGGCAATCAACCTTCACCAAAGGGAAAAACAAGTCCAATGTTGCCAGGTTTTCCAGAATGTCAAGAGAAGTGGACATCTGGGTTTTTGTGTGTAAATTTCTGTTTTTTAAAAATACTGCGCAGGCCAAATAAAATCCAGGCCATCAGCTTGTTATGCCTGCTTTCACAGCTAATTTTGGGGCTCCATATGCAGGCACACAGCATTCTAGAGCTGAGAAACTCAGCCCAAAAAATTCAGGAGAAGTATCTCTCTCATTTGGAAGGAATGTGCCAATAATATAAGCCCACAGGATTGTTTTGCCAAGGGCCTTACTCAGCAAACACATTGAACTTCTGGGGATTATTTTGCAATATCTAGAATATCCTCCAATTTTCCTCGAAGACTTTAGATTTTTCTGCCCACTCCATGTCTGACGCCACTGTCTTCCAGCTTGACTATACATTATATATCCCACACGGATGTATTTTTTTTTCTTTACAAGGCAGAAAATAACATTTTGTGGCTTTATATATAGCATTCATTTTTACTTAACAGCTACCTTCTTTAGATATTCATTGAAAAGAGGTTCATTGTAAGTAACAGCTTGGTTGGGGAAGAGGGACTAAGTGTCTAGAAATTTTTAGACTAAACTTCTAATACACATCTAATCTAATAATAGACAAATATGCAAATTGACCATACCTCCAACACACCCACAAGCCACGCCCACAAGCCACGCCCACCATCCAATCAGAGCGAGCATGCAAATTAACCCAAACCAAGATGGCTACAGCCACAGAGAGCAAGGTTTCCTAGGTAACAGAGGAAGCCAAGCTTTCTGCCAGCCATTGCAGGACTAAGCCTCCACTCAAGCTACAAAGTTTCAATTATAGAAGGTAAACAAATTCAAACAAATGGCGGCAGAATGGAGCTTGAGAGAGCAGGCCAGGGTTGCCGCCGGCAACAGGGGAAGCAAAGCTTTCCACACACCCTGGCCAGGCCCACCCGCTTAAGGCAACAAAGTTTCAATTATAACCCCAACACAAATGACTTCGGGCCTCGGAGGGAGCCCCAGGCTTGGCTCTGCTCCAGGCTACAAAGTTTCAATTGTAGAAGGAAAATAAATTCCAGATACCAGGGCCTCTGCTTTCGTTGCCAGGGGGCGTGGCCAGCCTGCAAACCACCACAGGCCCCTCACTCAGGCCGCCCCACGCCCCAAGGGTACCCCACCCTGATCAGGAACACCCTTAAGGGCAAACCAGCTGGCCCCCACCCCTATACCAGGCCTCTATCCTATCTAATAAAAGAGTACTATGCATATTGATCATCACTGCAACACACAATATAGCTGCCCCCATGTGGTCAAAGATCCTGCCCCCATGTGGACACAGGATCGCCACCACAAAATGGCCAGCAGGAGAGGGCAGTTGGGAGGCACCCGGCCTGCAAGGGAGGGCAGTTGAGAGGGACCAAGCCTGCAAGGGAGGGCAGTTGAGAGGGACCAAGCCTGCAAGGGAGGGCAGTTGGAGGTGATCAACCCTGCAGGAGAGGGCAGTTAGGGGTGACCAGGCCGGCAGAGGAGGGAAGTTGGGGGCAAACAGGCTGGCAGCAGAGTGGTTAGGGGGTGATCAGGCTGGCAGGCAGAAGCGGTTAGGGGCAATCAGGAAGGCAGACAGGCAAGCAGTTGGGAGCCAGCAGTCCTGGATTGTGAGAGGGATGCCCGACTGCCCGTTTAGGCCCGATCCCAGGGATCGGGCCTAAACGGGCAGTCGGACATCCCTTGAGGGGTCCCAGATTGGAGAGGGTACAGGCTGGGCTGAGGGAGAACCCCCCTCTGTGCACGAATTTCGTGCACCGGGCCTCTAGTCCTATATAATAAAAGGCTAATATGCAAATAGACCGAATGGCGAAACAACCGGAACAACTGAACAACCAGTCGCTATGACATGCACTGACCACCAGGGGGGCATATGTGGAACATGGCAGGCATTGGCTGCGGCAGGATGGTGGAGCAGGTGAGCAGGGGCGCCAGACCAAGGTGGGGCGCCAGTCACTGTCATTGGGGTGAGCCTCTAGTAGTTACTGAAAATTCTTTGCTCCCACGCACCGTGGTCCCGCCCAGAACTTGCACCTGCTGCCAGTGCTGGCCCCACTCACACCCGGTGCTGGCGCTGGAGCCGCCACTCACACCCACTGCCAGCACCGGCCCCGTTCTCACGCACAGCCAGCACCGGAGCCGCCGCTTGTACCCACTGCCAGTGCCTGGCGCCAGTCCCGATCACTTGGCACCATCAGCGAGTGCGAGCAGTGGCTGCCAGCCCTGATTGCCCCTCAGGGCTTCTCCACCTCCCCCTGCTCCTGAGGAGTGATCGGGGCAGCAGCTGCCACTCACGCCTGCTGATGGCACCAGCCCTGCTCCCACCACTGCTGGCGCCGGTCCCAATCTCTCTGGGAGTGGTGGCAGAGGGAGCGGGGCTGCTGGCAGACAGGAGACTTGGGGCTGAGGTGGGAGGGGCCAGTCGAGGGCTCGAAGGATGGGGTGAGACCTGCCCCTGTGCCCACCACAGCCTCACGGCCTACAGTTCCTTTCAAGGTGCACGAATTCGTGAACTGGGCCCCTAGTTAAGAATAAAAACCAACTGTGTTCCAGTCCAAGAAGAAAAATAAATTACAAGCATGTCAGAGTAGGAAAAATAAAAGAAAATGTTAAAATGAAGAAAAGGCAAGGTCAGGGAGATGGGAGGAAAATAGCAGAATAGTTCAATCCCAACTTCTTAAAGATCTTTGAGATGTGTATGTGTGTCTATGTGTGTGTTTTCTTTGAGTTGTTTTTACTTCTCTACCTAGCAAACGGAAGCCCTGTGGTTTATGCTTGACTTCCATAGGGCCTCTCCACTACTGCCTTTGTGGAAAGAAGGGCTGATTGGACAACAAGTTCATTTTTTATTACTTCACTACTTGCAAAATGTTCTTGGGCAAACTCAGCCTGGTGGGTTAGTGTACAGGTTGGCATGTTTCAAGCCATCCCTTTGGAGATTGGGGAGTGTTACTGCCCTGCGTGTAGCAATCTTGTTTCAAACTTGAGGTTTCCAGTGGGCATCGTCAAGATATGATTATGTTGACTTGGTTATGTTAGGATTTGCTTCAATAATGCAAAGAAGGTGTTTTGTGTTTTTTAAATCAGCTGTGGCCAGGTTAGTGAAAGTAGGACCAAGTTAGTAATAAAATGAGGAGACAGTAAAACCCAGGTGGTTGAGAAGGGAACTCAGTGTGCGGGGCTGTTGTCAGCGCCAAGGCATCCTGTAGTCCAGGGTCAAAGGTCTAATGAGCAGGAGAAACCACAGGCCTGGAGAGAGACAGGGACCAATGTCAAGGCCTCATGTGTGCCCTGCCTGCCCCCAGTCATTTTGATATGGAAAAGCCAATGGATTACTAGAGAGGTTAAGATTTTTACATGTCACAAAAGTGAGGTTAATTTTCACGAGAGATAGCAAAGACTAGTAGGAATAAGAGGACAAGCTCTCTTGCTTGCTAACTCTGTGGCCTTGGGCAAGCCACTTAATCTCTTTGGGTTTTAATTTTACAAAAGAAAGATTTAGAAGATAGCCCTAGCGGGTTTGGCTTAGTGGACTGAAGGGTCCGGGTTCAATTCCAGTCAAGAGCACTTGCCTGGGCTCTATCCTCAGTAGGGGATGTGCAGCTGATCAATGATTCTCACTCATCATTGATGTTTCTATCTCTCTCTCTCCCCCTCTCCCTTCCTCTCTGAAATCCATAAAAATATATTTTTTAAAAAAAGATGTAGAAGATAAAAATCCAAAAATCCTTCCAGATCTTAAGCTTCATAGCCAGGCATTTCCCCCTAACTTTTTATTTTGGAAAAATTTGAGTCTATAGAAAAGATAAAAGAATTGAATTAACACCCAAATTCACCACTTGTTAACATTTTGCCACCACATTTGCTTTATCTTTCTGTCTCTGTTGCTATCTACCTACCTACCCATCCATCTACAGAGAAAATGCAGAAGGAAAAGTTCTATTATTATTATTGCTGTTGTTGTTAAATTATTTAAATTAAGTGGCAGACATTTCTTACATTCTATCACTAAATATTTCAGTATGCATCTAAGAACAAGGACTTTTTTTTCCATAGCCACAATATCATAATCACATAAAAGAAAATGATGAAATTCCATATCATCTAATATCCAGTTCATATTCTCATTTCTACAATTACACCAAATTCTTGCACTCTTAATGTTTTTAGCCTTTAAAGTTTTAAAGTATTGAGTAGTGCTCATCTTTCTGTGTTTTCTTTTTCTTTTTCATTTGCATGGGCTTTTTTGCAGAGTCCAGGTATTTTGTAGAACATTCTAGATAAGGCTGTTTCCTCGTGGTGAAATTTATCATGTTCCTATGTTTCCTGGACACTGAAAGCTAGGTTTGGCAACTTGACCCGATTCAGGTTAAACCTCTTTGGCAAGAATGCTTCATAGGCAATGCTGTGTCCTTCCTGTTGCGTTACACCTGGAGCTGCATCGTATCTGACTGTCCCAGTATTTGTGATGATGAGTTTGAGATGTGGAAGGTGATGATGGCCAGATCTCTCCAGAGTGAAGGTACATGTTCTCCTTTTTTGTCCTTAGTAATCTGTGGAGTAATTTGACACTGTAGAATAAACTCTTCCTCAAAACCTCTCCCCCAATGATAGTAACCATTGAAGATCCCTACCATGTTGGGGTTACAGCTATTATCTAATTCTATGCTTCTATATTTACTAGCTAGCCTTCTTCTGTGAAAATGAGCTTTCTTTTTATTCTCTTTATTATCTATTTGAGACAGGCCAGTAAGCAAGGACAAACGAAATAGAGAAACTGAGATAGATGGTTAAACAGCAGTCTGCAGCCATCTAGAAAATCTCGATGCCAAGTAGCTTGCATTCATCCAGTAAATCCTGTCTTCCCTAAACCAGGGACACTTGAGAGTAAATGGTTTGCACTTCTCCTCCCCAACCAGAGGGTAAATAGCTTAAATCACCCTACTCAGGAAGACAGCAGAAATCCAGTTAGTGCCATTTGTGCCAACCACACCCAAGGACAGATGAAGTTAAGGGAGTAAATCTCATTTGGGTACATCAGCATAAAGCTAATGAACGTTCTATTGAGATCCTCCCCTAAGACCTCCCCTAACTCCAAGCCTTTAGAACCCTTAAAATGAAAGTTCCAAGGCGAGTACTCCCTCACAGGAGCATACAGGTGCCTCCTCTCCCCCGTCCCCAATTTCTTCCCCCACAGGCATGCATCTCTCTCTCTCTCTCTTTTTTTTTTTTTATAATACATTTTATTGATTTTTTTTACAGAGAGGAAGGGCGAGGGATAGAAAGCTAGAAACATCGACCAGTTGCCTCCTGCACGCCCCCTACTGGGGATGTGCCTGCAACCAATGTACATGCCCTTGACCGGATTCGAACCTGGGACCTTTCAGTCCGCAGACCGATGCTCTATCCACAGAGCCAAACCGGTTTTGGTGGCATGCATCTCTTAAGCTCTGAGGAACCTCAGGAGACATGTAACCAGGGCAGCAATGGGCAGTGACAGTTCATCCCAAGCTAATCCCCTGAACCTGTTCCCAAGGCCCCCTTTTCACCGACTTTTTTAAAAAAATATGTTTTTATTGATTTTAGAGAGAGAGAGGAAGCGAGAGGGAGAGAGATAGAAACATTGATGCATCAGCATTGATCAGCTACCTCCTGCATGCCCCCTGCTGGGGATCCAGCCAGAAACCCAGGCATGCGCCCTGACCTGGAATCGAACCTGGACCTCTTGATATCTTTTTAAAAAATAAATCTTTATTGTTCAGATTATTACAATTGTTCCTCTTTTTTTTCCCCCCATAGCTCCCCTCCACCCGGTTCCCACCCCACCGTCTGCCCTTACTGTCCTCATCCATAGGTGTACGATTTTTATCCAGTCTCTTCCCGCACCCCCCACAACCCTTTCCCCCAGAGAATTGTCAGTCCACTCCTGTCTATGCCCCTGATTCTATTATATTCACCAGTTTATTCTGTTCATCAGATTTTTTATTCACTTGACTTTTAGATTCACTTGTTGATAGATATGTATTTGTTATTCATAATTTTTATCATATCTTGATACATGGGTCGATGCTTAACCACTGAGCCACATCAGCCAAGCTTCACTGAGTTCTTTTTTTTTTTTTTTAATATATTTTATTGATTTTTTACAGAGAGGAAGGGAGAGGGATAGAGAGCCAGAAACATCGATGAGAGAGAAACATCGATCAGCTGCCTCCTGCACACCTCCCACTGGGGATGTGCCCACAACCAATGTACATGCCCTTGACCGGAATCGAACCTGGGACCTTTCAGTCCACAGGCCGACGCTCCATCCACTGAGCCAAACCGGTTTCGGCTTCACTGAGTTCTTAGTGAGCCAAAGCAGACCAGCCTAGGCCCATTTCCCCGGCCCTCCCTTGTCTCACTGTCCGCAGCTTTAATAAACGTCCTCTAAACTTCACCTGGACTTGTGTTGTGAAATTTTCCTACATGAAGTCAAGAATCCACACACTACAGGCCGGACTCAGACAGACCCGCTCAGGGCCAGGTCCCCCTTCCGGTAACATTATCACTTTCTTTATTCTTTTTGATCCCCAAATGGTCCCAAATTTGGCTAGAAAGAGTCCCTTTAAGATGGACCCTGGGTCCTTTTTTGTAAGAAAGCATTGGTTTTAGAGTTTTTCCTTGCTGTCTAGCAAGGGAATAAAATACTTCTGATTTGCTTTATATTTTTATTCTCTAGGCCTGGATTCAGCCATTCCCCAAGGAGTCTTGTTTCCTTTTTTTTTTTTCTATTATAATATATATTTATATTATTATTGATTTAAGAGAGGAAAGGAGAGGGAGAGAGAAACATCAATGATGAATCACTGACTGGCTGCCTCCTGCACACCCCCTACTGGGGATCAAGCCCGCATGTGCCCTGATGGGAATCGAACTGTGACCTCCTGGTTCATAGTTCAACACTAATCCACTGAGCCATGTCAGCCAGGCCCTTGTTTTTTTTTTTTGTTATGTTTTGTTTTTTGTGTTTTTTTGATGGAAAATAATATTCACATCAAGATCTGAGCAATAAATGTACTCATTCCTCTAAGTGTCATTATGTTTAAGTCCTTTCAAGTGGGCAAAGCTAGGAAATATATATACTTACGACTTCATATATTCGAATTTAATAGAAAATGTTTATTTAAACTTCTTTTATTTTCTATTTTTATTTCTTTTCCCTCACAGTGAAGTCTTAATTTCTAATAATATTATTATATCCACTTATTTGCTTTGTCTGACAATATTTATATACCATTTCAAAATTATAATGCTATCATTGCTAATAACCAATAAACATAAAAAAGCTTTATATGCCATTGAAATTCTTTTTGCTCTTAGAATATATCCCACTAAGGGATGGTCAGCCAGAGTCCTGGTATCAAAATTTACTTGAATCAATTATTTTCTCTATGTGATTACTTTATTCATACAATATAACTAGATTCATTTGTTTTATTACTATATTTCAATTTTGGAGCTTGCTTCTTTCCATCCCTTTGAAGTTAATTTAATTTTCCAGGTGTATAAGACATTCACATGTTCTCATATCCATTCCCAGCATCCGAACCCCTTCCCCTTCCTTATAGGTTTTATTAATTTCTGGCTTATCCTCACTGTGTTTCTTTTTGCTACACACACACACACACACACACACACACACACACACACACATTTTCTGGGCAAAATATAGCCTGCTATACACATTTTTGTACCTTGCTTCTTTCACTTAACAATATACTCTAAAAGTTACTCTAAATCCGTTCATAAAGATCTTCCTCGGGGGAGGAACCAAGATGGCGGCAAAGTTAAACAACTAAACTGCCACCTCGCACAACAATTTCAAAAATACAACTAAAAAACAAAACGTCTACCACCCAGAACCACGGGAAAGCTGGCTGAGTGGTAGATTTACAACTAAGAAGAGAAGGGAACGCAAACGCTGGAGAGCTGAGGTACGGAGGCGCGCGCAAAGCGGGCTGGCGGTGGGCGACTGGGCGCGCGGCTTTTCTTCAAACCGAAGGGAGACAAGCTCCCGATCACTCTGAACTCCAGTTTCTGGGGACACGCAGGGGACCCAGACACCTACGGGAGAAGCTGGACTCTCGGCCATCGGTCAGAGAGTGAGAGTGACTTTTCTGCAGAAGTGCGCCCAGCAATCAGGGTTTGCTGCGCTGGAGTGCGGGACACGGGGACTTGGAAACGCGGAAAGGCAGAGACGGCTGAAGGCAGCCATGGCTGTTGGCCACGCCCCAGCATAGTGACGCCCTGAGACCCCGCCCCGCACATTCTACAAACCCGCCCAGGCTCCGCACAGTGGCTTTTACATACAAATGGCCTGTTCTGTGGCAGCTCAACCAAATTAACTGCAGCTCTAGTCAGACTGCTCCAAAACCGCCCAAGCAAAGAGGAGAAAACTGTAGCTCTTGCTGTAGCTCCTGCTGGGAGGCCTCAGACCTGCACCCCATTGGAGATCCAGACACTAGGGTATCTAGTGGTCGGTGTGGACGACACCAGATTTCAACCACTCTCATAAGGGACACATTCAAGAGGCAGACTCAGTGAGCACCAAAGCCCTACTGTGTCTCCACCACAGCAATTCTTCCGTTATAGACACAGCAGGTCCTCACAGCCAATTGTCCTGGAGGTCAATTCCTCCCAGTGTACCAACAGCAATCAAGGCTTTTAACTACACCAAAACTTTCCACTCAGCCCACAAAGGGGTGTACCAAGAGCGACCACCTAGAGTGATTGGGGAAGCTGAGCTAACCAGCCCCTATAGGTCACTGACCACACAAAGCCACTCCATCAACACAGGGAGGCAGCCAAATTGCGGAGACACTGAAGTATGTCACGAGTAGGAGAGATAGAGGAAAGCAAACTAATGGACGACACAGTGTTCAGAACCACATTTATAAGGTTACTCAAGAATCTTCTAAAAACCGCTGAGAAACTTGAAGAGACCTTCAAGGACCTTAATGAGAATACCAAAAAAAAAAGGAAAAGGACCAGTCAGAAATTATGCATACACTGTCTGAAATAAAGAATATACAGACACTCAACTGTAGACCACCGTACCCGAAGAGTCAAACCAAAGATCTGGAATATGAGGAAGAAAAAAACACCCAACCAGAGAGGAGGAAAGAAAGAAGAATCCAAAAGTGTGAGGATAGTGTAAAGAGCCTCTGGGATGGCTTTAAGCATACCAATATCCGAATTTTTGGGGTGCCAGAAGAAGAGAGAGAGCAAGATACTGAAAACCTATTTGAAGAAATAATGACAGAAAACTTCCTCCACCTGGTGAAAGAAATAGACTTACAAGTTCAGGAAGCGCACAGAACCCCAAACAAGAGGAATCCAAAGAGGACCACACCAAGACACATCATAATTAAAATGCCAAGGGCAAAAGACAAAGAGAGAATCTTACAAGCAGCAAGAGGAAAACAGTTAGTTACCTACAAGGGAGCACCCATACGACTGTCAGCTGATTTCTCAACAGAAACTATGCAGGCCAGACGGGAATGGCAAGAAATATTCAAAGTGATGAATAGCAAGAACCTACAACCAAGACTACTCTACCCAGCAAAGTTATCATTCAGAATTGAAGGGCAGATAAAGAGCTTCACAGATAAGAAAAAGCTAAAGGAGTTCATCACCACCAAACCAGTATTATATGAAATGCTGAAAGGTATTCTTTAAAAAGAGGAAAAAGAAGAAAAAAGTAAAGATAAAAATTATGAACAACAAATACATATCTATCAACAAGTGATCCTAAAAATCAAGTGAATTAAAAATCTGAGGAACAGAATAAACTGGTGAACATAATAGAATCAGAGACATAGAATGGGAGTGGATTGATAATTCTCAGGGGGAAAGGGGTGTCTGTGTGGGGGATACGGGAAGAGACTGGACAAAAATCATACACCTATGGATAAGGACAACGGGGGGGGGGGGGACGTTGACAACCGGGTGGCAGGGAGATATGGGGGGAAAAAAGGAGAAACAATTGTAATAATCTGAACAATAAAGATTTATTAAAAAAAATATATCTTCCTCGTTCTTTTTCATGTATCACCAGGTTATTTTCAAAGGCATATTTATGACATGAGACTTTGGAAAACGAAAATCAAAAGTACCTAACACTAAAACAGAAGATTATTTTTTTCAGGGGGACCAGAGGCAGCTGCCTTAATGGGGTGCCATGGGTTGGTTGCCTTCACTCAATGGCCACACACTGTCTTGAAGCCTCCCTCCGCTGCTAGGTACTTGACAGCTTCCGGGTTGGGGAACTTGAAAGTGTATCCATCTGGCAGCGTGATGGCCAGGTCTGCCTGTCAGAGGCGATGCCCAGCTCCCTCCGGGACACTCCCAGGCTGGAAGGGAAAGGCAGACTCCCATGGTCGCTCGGTCCCCAGGTCCTGCTGTCCTGGCTGTTATACACAATGGTGTTGGCGTCCCCATGTACACTGAAGGGAGGGCTGAAGTACAGGCACATGTTGTTGCCCAGGTTCAGCACGAAGCTCTTGACATCGGGGCCATCTTGCCCACACTCTGAGATTCAGGTTGGTGGTGACCAGATCACAGCCCTGAGTGAGGACAGGAGGGTGGTCCTGGGCACTGCGTCTCCAGTGGCCTGAGACTCCACCTGACAGTGTAACGGAAGATTTTAAAGTTAGGAACAGACTTAGAGACCAAGTGAGCCGGAAGGGTGAAATGTAGAGGATGCTGAGCTGGGCTTGGCAGCCCAGATTCCCACTTAGGACTAAAGAACAAACCCCAGCTGTTAGGACTGCCCCCGCTGAGCCTGCTGCTGGCTCTTCCCATGGGATTGCCCTGGGCTAGAAAGAGCTGACTCAGTAAAGATCTCACTCCCCTCTGAGGTGAGCCTCCTTCCAAACACAGGCTGATGTGGAGGTATAAAGTCCAGGCCCGCCCCTTGTCCCAACTTAGGACAACTCTGAAGGGCCACTGGGCTCCAGCCTCCACGGGGGAGGTTGAGCCCTTGTTGTGACCGCATCCAGGCCCAACCTCTCCCTCTGCCCAGCCCCGCTTCCTCCCTCCCCTGGTGCTGATCCCAAGGGCATGTCCTAATAAACCTGGATCATCAGTTATCAAATCTTCTGACAATAAATCTACACTTTACACTATGTCAATTCAGCTTTTAGTTCCTTATCAATTTACTTAACTATCAAGGACACTACATTTTAACACACTAGTCAAAATTTTCTGGGGAAAAGCAAAAAACAAGTACCATGTGATTTCATTCATATGTGGGATCTAATAAACAAAAATAAACTAAAAAACAAATAGAAACAGACTCATAGATACAGAGACCAGACTGACAGCTGTCAGAAGGGTGGGGGTTGTGGGGCTGGGTGAAAAAGGTGAAAGGATTAAGAAAAAAAAACACAAACAATAACAACAACAATAAAAATCATGCAAAGACACAGACAACAATGTGGTGATTACTAGAGGGAAAGAGGAGTGGGGTGAGGTAGAAGAGGGTAAAGGGGGGAAATAGTTCAGAAGGAGACTTGGGGTGGTGAACACACAATAAACAGATGATATATTATAGAATTGTACAATTGAAACCTACATAATCTTATTAACCAATATCACCCCAATAAATTCAGTTAAAAAGTCTGTCTTTAGAGTTACTTGCTATCAAAGATAAATACTTCATTTTTCTTTTAGTTCTAATGCAACAGATATCAGCTAAGATCTCTCAACCTTTTTCGATCTGGGTAAGATTGGCTTGAAGCCCCATTTCACACTCGGTGGAAATCCAAAGCTTGCTACAAGATTTCTGAAAATTCCCAAAGAGCTTATATTCTTAGAATAATTCTGGCTCTGGCACCTGCTTCTACAAGTGCTGTCTGGCATATAGTAAGTGCTCCATAAACTTGACTGTTTGTTAGCCAAGCCGTTCTTCTTTCTTCTGAGAATAGTGATCTCTTCTTCTGGGGAACTTCTTCTTTCCACCATCCCTTTCCACACTATAATATGATCCAAATCAGGCTGGCTATCTTTTTGACCCAGGGATGAAAACATGACCTGATCCAAGCCAATGAGAGTCTCGTCCAGAGAATGAAAAATTAGAACTAAGGAAAAAAGGTCTTTGCCTCTCTGGTAGCAAAGCTTGGAGGATGAGAGCCTGCAAATGCTGGTAGGCTCATTCCCTGCTGACTGGGTTCATCTGTACTAGGAAGAAATAAAGTCAACACATAATGATTAAGTGAGAGATCTTATGGTGTTGTGTCCTTGCATATCACAGTCTCTGAGGCCAGCTCTACCTTTTCTTTTTCTTTTCTTTTTTTTAATGTTATTATTTATTTATTTATTTATTTGACCTTCTCCTTTTCCAGAGTGTGAGCTGAAAAATGACATAATGGAGATGATGATAAGTGGCAATAATTAGAGTGCAAAAGGAATGTAGAATTAGAAAATAACCCATTAGAGAATAAGTTGGAAATGACACAATAGGCAAAGAGGGTTTGTCAGATTAAGAATTTCTACCATGTTTCACAGTTCATTAGCAATGCAGCCTGGCCCTGGCTGGTGTGACTCAGTTGGTTGGGTGTCATCCCATGCACCGAAAGGTTGCTGTGGTTCAATTCCTGAGCAGGCACATGCCTGGGTTGTGGGCTTGATCTCTGGTAGTGAATGTGCAGGAGACAGCCAATCGATGTTTTGCTCTCACATAGATGTTTCTCTCTCTCCCTCTCCCTCTCTAAGAATCAAAGAAAGATCTTTGGGGAAAAAAAAGAAAGAAAAAAGAATCCACCAATGAATATTTGGATGAGTGGAGCAATGGATCAATGTCTCTCTCTCTCTCTGTCTCTCTCTCTCTCTCTCTCAAAAAAAAATAAAAAAAAAAAAAAAAATTAGCCTGTAGTTGAAGAGCACTTCTTACACCATCCCTTTACCTACCAGCAATACCCATGATTCAAAAAAACCTAGGTTTCTCCTCCAGAAGAGTTATCCACAGAGGGGAATTTGCTGGTTTCCCCTAGCTAACCTCTCAACTCTATGTAAACTTCTGTAAATAGAGTAGGAGCCTGGGGACTTCCTTTGCTAACTACTTACCAAGAAGGCTTCAAATAGGTGAGTTTCTATGATCTACACCCTATGAAAGGGTGACCTTTGAGTTAGCAGAATGGCCTTTAATGGGTTGTCCCTTTGTCCACATAGTTTCATCAAATAATCGGAAACCTCCAATTGCCCGCCCCAAGGCTTTGGGAAGTGGAGGTTTTATATTTTACAAACTGTTAATACTGCTTTCTCTTTCTCTTACTAGAAGGAGAAGAAAAGGTTTAGCTTCGCCTTAAATATCAGAGGAAGAAGACCTTTGTTTCAGTGGAATTTGCAAATCCTTCCTCTTTTGGGATTCTAGATAGACTAGTTTGCTGAAATGATGGACATGACGTTTGATTTATGAGAGCCAACCTTCTAAATTCAATCCCTTCCCAATCCATTTAGTCTCCCAGTGGTGCTGTTTAAAGAAGTTCCTATATAAATCCTCCGCATACTGAGGCCTATGAGTTCTTACAGATGAAGGGCCTTTGGGCCATCACTCCCAGATCTTCCTGGACAAGGGGCATAACTCCGACTGGGTGGGCCACTGCTGTGGGGTCCTGATCGTGAGCATTTTCCCAGTGATGAGATTTCAAAATCATCCAGGATTTGAGATGAAATGTTGACGCTACAGGGAGACCATGAAGAAACAGAAACCATCACTTTATTTATTTATTTATTTATTTATTTATTTATTTATTTATTTATTTTTTACAGAGAGGAAGGGAGAGGGATAGTTAGATGAGAGAGACATTGATCAGCTGCCTCCTGCACACCTCCTACTGGGGATGTGCCCGCAACCAAGGTACATACCCTTGACCGGAATCGAACCTGGGACCCTTCAGTCCGCAGGCCGACGCTCTATCCACTGAGCCAAACCAGTTAGGGCAGAAACCATCACTTTAAACACCAAACACTGATTATAATATTAATTTTCAAAACTTAAATTCCATGAGCTCGAAATTCTGCATCCATAAAATGAAAGATTACAATACCTACTTCACACTGGTATTTTGCTCAGGGAATGCTAATTGAGTAAGTGAATCACTGAACTAATTAATTTGCTGAATAGATGAGTCAGAGTTCTTGGTTGCAAGCAATAGAAACTCCACGTGATTAACTTAAGAAGAAAGGGAATTTACAGGCAAGATACCAGGGAGCTCCCAGAATTGGCCAGAAAGCAAAAGAGCCAGCCCAGGACTATGGGCTAAATCCAAGGCAGCAGGAAGACAGCCAAGGTCTGTCACAGTCCCTTTGGCTGCGGCTGCCCGCACTCCGGTCCTCCGGACTCGGCACTGCTGCTGGGCCCCCCACCCTGTGCAACCCCGTCCACCTAGTGCAGCTTTCCTCTCAGGAAAGGCAGAAACTGGTCCCATTCTGCATGTCTGGGCCTCTGTGCTTCACCATGCAATCTTTGAAAAATGTCTAAGTGCAACTATGTGAAGAAATTATTGCAATTTTGAAACATCCATTTCTTCCACCATCTGAGGAGTTAGTTTCAAGTTTAGTCTATACCTGCATACCTGCTTCTGCTAAGGACTTGAGCCCTTTTACAGATTAAAGCTCAGTTTAAAAAATAGATAAATGAATGGATGGACAAATAGACAGAGAGACAGACAGTAATCGATTTTTAAAAATAACTGAAGGCACCTGGCTTGAGCAGATGAGGATGTTGAGACAATGAATTTAACTTGAAGATATCTGGCACCCAAGACTGGGGAGGAAAGTATGATAGATTACGTAGCTTTAATTTCCCTTTTCACACCAGAATTTTATCTGTAGAGACAAATGTTGTCTGGCAATAATCTCATGCAAAAGATTTTCATTTGGTTTTTATTCGAAAGGTGTTACATGAGAAGTAGACAGTGTCGCTCATTATGGTTTCCAAATACAGAAAGGCTTTGTCAATGTATAAAGTCCCTGCGAAATGTCTTGTGAAGGCGAATGGTATCTCAGAAACGTTTCTTCCGGTCACGTGGGAGACAGGGCCCAGCGCTTTGGCTCCTAGGACGCGGTGCCCAGACGCTGCCCGAAGAGTGTGGATATACACCCTGTGGGGCCACCAGCGAGCCTCCCTTCTCCATCGTCAGATGTGTTAAAGCCAAGTTTGGGCACCGGTTGCCCCCACGAATGGATGAACCAACCTCCAGACATGCTTCTGTGGTAGTTGCAGGCCATCGTTGTGTTTAGAGGGGGACGAATGGCATCTTGTTCTGGAAGGTTTCAAATCCAGCGTGTTCTGTTGCCCAGAGGGCAGCAGTGCCTCTGCTGCAGGCGTTGTGTCTACAGATGGAAATGCTGCTGCTGCTTTTTCCTCTTTTTCTGGAAGAAGCTCAGCAGCATCTCCAGCTCCAGAACAGTAACAGAGCTTCCAGGGCCTGAGAGGCAGCCTTCCAGCAGCGTGGATGCTCATCAGAAATGGCATCGTCCAGGGTGAGAAGGACATTGGGAGCCAAGAGGCAAATCCTGGGCTGTTCGTTGACACAGAAGAGAGCTGGGGAGGCAATCAGAGCCTGAGAACAACACTGAGTTGAAAGCTTATAATAAAAACAGCCAGAATGCAGGAAACCTCAGCGTCATTCCAAAAAGGTTTGAGGCAGACTTTTTCCATTTTAGGGAGGAATCAAGATGAAGACAAAAATAAAATTAGGTTAGTAAGATGAAGTGTGGCGTCAGAGAGCTTTTCTAGAAATGCATGCCACACGGTCCTGTGGAAGCTGGGTAAGCCCTGCAAGGAGAATGAGCCAACCCCCTCTTCTCCCCACCCCTGCGCTACTGCCATTCACCTCCCCCCTCCCTCTGTGGCAGCACGCCCAGGTAGCAGGCTCTGGATCCATCCACACTCACCACAACCTCTCCATCCCACAGAACCCCACATCCTGGCCAGGCTGGGCCCCTTCTCTTTTGATAACTTTCATCCTGTGTGGGGATGAGGGCAAGGGGCTTGGGAGAGATCCTGGCGGGAAGGAGGACCAGCAGGCTGAGAGGGAATTAGAATTCTGGGTATATTCCAGGGAAACTGTACTGAGATATAAATAGAGGGCAGAAGGCAGCCAGGGGCTGGGAAGTAGGATCTGGAATCTTTGTCTTCAATTTGCAAGTGATGATAATGTCTCTGGGGCTAACATCTGGATAACAGAGCACACATACACACAGCATTTGACGTTTTCACCAACACGATGACAAAAATAATTATCTCAATTTTATAGGCCTGGAAACCCAGCCCTAGGAAAGTGAAATGAGTTCCCTGAAGAAGCAGCAAAGTGCAAAAGTAAGATTTGAACCTTCTGCTCCCACGTACATTGATGATAAAAACAGCCCATGAACTTTAGCAATTATTTCACAGGCTGGAGAATTAACAAAATAATAAGAAAAGAATATACAGAAAAAAAATTTACCTGTGTAAAAGTAATCCCACTTAAATCCCCTGATGTGAATTAATAACTGTGGGACTCAGTTTGATAATGGATACAATGAACCATGTCTGACCAATATATTTCTTACAAGTTTTATTTGATTATTATAATCTAATACGATCTACACACTTACGACTTTTTTCACAAATTATGCACTTCACAGTGTCTGCTTACAATATTCTCATATTCTCTAAGAGATTAAGGTAATCAGTTATTTTGTAAGGCTCCAAGGGCTCATAGTAATTCACAGGATGAGGTGTAAAACAAATTTAAAGACATAGTCTTTGCTCCAAATTGACTCTGCATTTCCAATAAGGACAACAGTATCATATGAGACAACTTGGAATCTTTATATTTGGTTCTTAAGATTCAATTCCCAAAAGGAAGGCTCTCAGCACACACATATACACACACACACACACAAATGGGGGTGTGGGTGGATGGTCAGGACTCAGTTTATGTACACTGCCACCAGGTGGAGGCAGAGTGCCATGGGTTGTGAAGCCTGAAGGAATAGGTGGAGGATTTGCTAAAATTAGCTTGGGTTCTGGGTTCAAACTCTAGAGATTTACAATCACAAATTTTCCTATTTCTTACTCAGTAGAAACATATACCGGAATAGCAAAATGCAAGCGAGCTATAAACATTTTAAATAGCTCTTTAGAGGGGCTTTACAAATGAAAAGTCGTATTACATCTTTCCCTTCAATCTCTTAAGGTTCGTTTCTCACAGATACCTTCAAAGAAAATTATTGGCTACTCCTTATGCTGCTTGAATGTGAAATTTCCCCAAATCTCTGGGTTGTGTTTGGCAAAAAGCTTCCAAAGCACAGTTTTGATGAGCTCTCTCCCCATCTCTCCTCTCAAATCATGTAAGAAAGCAGAAGGGAACTTGCAGGGTGGTGGTGGGGAAGGCGACGGAAGGTAACCAGCTATCCTGGTTTGCCCAAGACCATCCTGTTTTTAGCACTGAAAGTTCCACACCCGGGAAAAATCCCTTAGCCCTGAGAAAAATATAGCTTCTCATTTCAGACTCCCTGCTCCAAAGCATTTATTTCTTGTCATTGGGCGGGGTGGGGGTGGGAAGGGGAAGTGCCCTGCCATTTGCTAAACCACACAAATCCCACGTAGAGAAACCCTTGCTTAGCATGAGGCTCTGCTGCTCGGTGAGGGGGGTGCTTTGTGTTTTGCACGGAGGCAGGCTGTGCAGCCGTGTATAAATGTGTGTGTGCTGGTGAAGGGGCCATGCAGAACCGTGGGCTAGCCTATCAGGTAAACAGACTGGGCCTGGAAGAAGTCTCTCAGCTCCTCCTGCCAACCTCTGAGGCTGACCCTTGCAGCCTGCAGGCCTCAGCCTCCAGGAGGCTGCCCTGCACGTGGAAAGGAAGCAGGAAGGAAATCAGTGTGGCTGAGAGAGGATGCAGGCGGGGAGGGAAGGCTCCCGGGAAAGGTATATTTAGCCCAGCTGTTAATAGCTGACCCCCTTGGGTCTCCTCAGGAATGTAGCCAGGAGAGTTCCTCCCAGAGTCAGGAGTGAAATCAAAGGACAGGCTTATAACTCGAAAAGAATACCCTAAAGGAAATGAGCCCAGAAAGGACAACTCCACAGTGATTATACGAAAGTGTTAATGTTACCCTGTGAATTGCTTTCTTGAGCAGTTTATATGCTTTATATTTGTTTTCTGTGTCCTTTCATGGGATCAGTTCACTCCTAACTGAGCTTTGCTTTAGGACAAGTGATCTTTGTCAAGTCCACACAGTGCCAACAAACCCTGCTCCACACACCTGTCACCTGCCAGCGCGTATTAATAAAGAAACTAATGGGATGTGGTAATGGTCTTAAAAACCGAGATCTGGCCCAGCGGGCATGGCTCAGTGGTGGAGTGTCGCCCTATGAACTAAGAGGTCACTGTTCAATTCCCGGTCAGGGCACATGCCTGGGGTGGGGGCCGGATCTCCAGTGGGGGGCATACAGGAGGCAGCCGATTGATGATTCTCATCATTGATGTTTCCATCTCTCTCTCCCTCTCACTTCCTCTCTGAAAAAAAATATATATATATACATTAAAACAAAATAACCAAGATCTGGCAAGAATCACTCCAAGAATAAACCAGAGATGCTGGCCACGGAGACATTGTCACAGCAGGATGGTAGGGCTGTCTCACCCCGAGGCCCCGAATGGGTACAGACAATGAACAAAGGCAGCCACACAATGGCACACAAACACTATTAGAACAACACTTTATTTATTGGCTCTGAGGCTGGGGCACTAAAGACAACTGAGAAATATGGTTGAGTTCCTAACTTGACAATGAATAAGCAGGCTTTAATTTACATTGCAGGGTGTTAGCCGGCCATATACTATGTAAATAGCTGTAGGTCCCTTTAAGAGAAGAAATGGTGTGAAGACAAAGCCTTTTTGTACTACTGACTGAGGCCTACCTCGATCTGCAGAGAATAAAAGAGAGGCCACCTGGATAGAGTTTCCAGATAAAATACAGCACACCCGGTGACATTTAAATATCCAATAAACAATGAAAACATGCTGGTGTAAGTATGTCCCAAATATTGTCTAGGACGTGCTTACCCTAAAAGACCTATCCATTGTTCATCTGAGTTCAAATTTAAACTGGTCGTCTTGTGTTTATATTTGCTGAGTCTGGTAACCCTACACCTGGGAACAAAACGGAAAGGACTGGGAGAGGGGAGAGGAGTACTGTTGTCACTAAGGTAAAGGAGCAGGAAGTTGACGATGCCCCAGAGAAGCGAGAAGCTCGAACAGGGAGGGAGCCCAGGAGTGTGTGGAAGAAAGGCCAGATTCCACAGCAGAGGCTCCCAGGAACCCCTCCTAAGAACTTCAAAGCTTTCCAGCTTGCCTCGTTCCTGCTGGAGTGAACAATCAGGCACTGAAGACTGTTTTATTGGCCGTGATGGGACATATAATGTTTCCTTTTATTTGGTGGAAGGCCGGCCTTTAGAAAGAGGCAGGCAAAATTCTTCTGATTAAAGACCTACTCAAATGAAAGCAAGGGGAGTAGGGGTAGGGGTAGGGGCGCTATAAACCCAGAAGGATGAAAGAACAGGAGGGAATACAGGAAACAGACTGCAGCTGATTTCTGGAAGGTGAGAGCAGGTGGGTGGAGGAGAGGTGACAGCTCTCAGTGGAAAGCTCACGGAGATTTCGGGTGCCTAAGTTCAGAGAAGCCAGGCGTGCCAAAGGAAGGAAGTGGGCCCAGCTGGTGTGACTCAGTGGCTGAGTGTCAACCTATAAACCAGGAGCTCACGGTTCGATTCCCAGGCGGGGCACATGCCCAGGTGGTAGGCTCGATCCTTAGTGTGGGGCATGCAGGAGGCAGCTGATCATTGATTCTCTCTCATCATTGATATTTCTATCTATCTCTCCCTTCCTCTCTGAAATCAATAAAAATATATAAAAAAAAAAATAAAAGAAATTAGGTTTGTCATTGAAAAGTGGAAACTGACAGCCCTCACCAGAGGCTGGTGGGATGTCTCTGGGCCAAGAGATCAGAGGATTGTTTGCAGAAACTGAAAGGGAGAGGCGTCAGTCTTCAAAACTCCAGGTACAACAAAGGACAGAAGAAAGTCATCTGGGCTGAAAGTGGAGCAGGAGTAATGGAGTCTGCAAATGGACTGACTGGAGCCCAGGCACCTGCCTCTGCCCTGGACACAGACAAGGCCCTACCCCAGCCCCGGAGGAAGAACCCCCACATGTCACCCTCCCCCTGCCCCAGGACACAAATATAACTTCCAGAACTTCCCACCCATTTATTGATGCCATAATCTTAACTACAAACAGACTACCAAGCATCGTCAACCACTGGAGGAAAGTTCCCTCCTTCCCCCAAAGTCTCTCTCTCTCTCCCCTGAAAGAAACCAAAATAAGCAGAAAAAAGAAAAAGAAGGAAAGAAAGAAAGAAAGAAAGAAAGAAAGAAAGAAAGAAAGAAAGAAAGAAAGAAAAGAAGAGAAACTAGATGAATAGGCAATAAGATCGAATATAGGTTATAAAAATTTTAGCTTCTAATTAGTACCTTCAAATATTTGAGAAGATATTATATACTCTCTCCCCAAAATAAATGGAATGTGATCAAATGAAACAACCACAAAATAAAATAACCATGGAAATTTAAAGCATGATACAAAATAAAAACTCTATTGAGGCTTAGAATATAAATAAGAAGGTACCTCTCAAAAAGCAGAACAAAAAGACAAAGATGTGGAAAATATGAAAGGCATGGGGAATCAGTTCAGGAGGACCAATATATCACCTAATGGCCTTTTCAGAAAGCAGAGAATTGAGAAAACAGAAAAGGAAACTATAAAAAAGTGATCTTTACAGAACTGACAACAACTAACATTTATCAGGTGGCAATAACCCTGAGGTAGCAACTATGATTACCCCATTTTACTGGTGAATAAACTGGAGCACAGAGCAGTAGAGATTAGGTAACTTGCCCAGTGCCCTGGGGTTAGCAGGGCCAGGACCAGGATCAATCCGAGAGTTCAGCTCCAGAGCCCAAACTCTTGAACTTAATGTGTTTTAATCTAGGTTCCCTATGAAACTGAGCCAAAGGCACAGGTTTATTTGCTAACCCTTTATTAGGAGGAAAATCCCAGGATAGCAGAGATGAGGGCAAAGACGGAGGAAGGGAGAAATGAGGGAGAATAAATAGAAGAGAGGGTGCTCTCAGGCTGGCCATGGATTCTAACAAATGCAGCTGATTGCTTTTCAGCCTCTCAACCCAACTAGGAGGAAATAGGAACATTGATCTCCTGGCTCCCATTTCCATTAGTCAAACTTGCCCATTCGATTTTAACCCTTGCTTCCCCCTCCCCCAACTCCTTTGTGGCTCCACCTGGCCCTTCCAGAGCCCACCAAGGAAGCCAGATCTCACTACAGAAGCACAGTGTCCAGATGAGTGACAAAAGCCAGCAGACTCCTATGTTTGGATGTCTGCTGGCAGGATCTCAGGCCCTGCTTGGGAGCCAGCAGGCACATATGGGTGCTGAGTGGACCCCAGAGCCTCATGCATCAGTGTGAACAGGGAATCCCTAGGGCAGGAGGCGAAAGATAAGTAACATGAGATATGAGCCAGGGTCCTATTGAATCATGCCTGTGAGTGACAGGAAGAATTGGAGCAGCTGCCACTGAGAGCCTGCCCAGCCAAGTAGGTGGTGACAGAGACAGAACTCAATAGTGATGGAAACCTCCCCTCCGGGGCAATGGGAATGTAGCTGGTGCCAGGTGATCTTCCTGGAGGGCCGTCTGTGAGAGAAGCCAGACCACTGGGGGAGATACATACTTAAGTAAGCACGGCATCCTTAACTATGCTGAGTGCACAGACTTGAACGCTGACGATGACTATGTCATTATAGCAAAAGCTTGTACCGAGGTGCCACCCTGTGCCAGACACTGTTCTAAATGCTACATTTAGTTATTTACTTTAATCCCACAGCAATGGCATGAGATTCCTCATGATTTTAGAGGCAAAGATACCTTCAGGGACAGGTTAGTAACTTAGCCAATGCCATAGCTGGTAAGAAGGGAGCGAGGCTTTGAATCTGGACCATCTGACCCTCGTGTCAGCACACTTCACTGTCTAAAGCCCACTGGATGATCAGCAAACAAATGAAAAAGACCTCCCAAAATGTGAAAATGAGGAACATCAGGAATAAAAGCTGATTCTAAAAGCTTCTAGGGGAACAAATCATAACAGAATGAGAATCAGAATGGCATTATGGTCTTTTCAACAGCCAGGTAACAATGGAGCAACAACTTTAAAATACAAACCAAAATAAATTTCAACCTAGAATTTTACATCCAGTCAAATTGTCAATCAAGTATGAAAACAGAATAAAGAGGTTTTCAAATGTGTTTGTTTTATTTTATTTTGAATAGCTGCTTTTTAAAAAATTACAGTTTGCAGTCAACACTATTTTGTATTAGTTTCAGATGTATAGCACAGCAGATAGATATTACACAGTGTTCCTTCTGATAATTCATTGCCCATGGTACCATAGACATTTATTACAATACTACAGGCCCAGTGCATGAAATTCGTGCACGGGGAGGGGGGTGGGGGGGAGGGACGGTTGGTGTCCCTCAGCCCAGCCTGCACCCTCTCCAATGTGGGACCCCTCAGGGGATGTCAGACTGCTGGATGTCAGAAACCGGCAGTTGGACATTCCTCTCACAATCCGGGACTGCTGGCTCCCAACTGCTCACCTGCCTGCCTGCCTGATTGCCCCTAACCACTTCTGCCTGCCAGCCTGATCACCTCTTAACCACTTCCCTGCTGGCCCAATCGCCCCCAACTGGCTTCCCCTGCCAGCCTGGTCGCCCCCAACTGCCCTCCCCTACAGGCCTGGTCCCCCCCAACTGCCCTTCCCTGCAGGCCTGGTCAGCCCCAACTGCCCTCCCCTGCAGGCCTGGTCACCCCCAACTGCCCTCCCCTGCAGGCCTGGTCACCCCCAACTGCCCTCCCCTGCAGGCCTGGTTCCCCACAACTGCCCTTCCCTGCAGGTCTGGTCAGAGGCCTGGTCACCCCTAACTGCCCTCCCATGCTGGCCTGGTCACCCCTAACTGCCCTCCCATGCTGGTCTGGTCGCCGCCAACTGCCCTCCCCTGCAGGCCTGGTCGGCCCCAACTGTCTCCCCTGCAGGCCTGGTCGGCCCCAACTGTCTCCCCTGCAGGCCTGGTCGCCCCAACTGCCCTCTCCTGCAGGCCAGGTCACCCCCAACTGCCCTCCCCTGCTGGCCCGGTCACCCCTAACTGCCCTCCCCTGCTGGTCTGGTCACCCCTAACTACCCTCCCCTGCTGGCCTGACTGCCCACAACTGCCCTTCCCTGCTGGCTATCTTGGGGCGGCCATCTTGTGACCACATGGGGGTGGCTATCCTGTGTGAGGGTGTGACAGTCAATTTGCATATTACCTCTTTATTATATAGGATTGGTACTATATTCCCTGTCCTCTACTGTATTTCCCCAAGCTTATTATTTTGTAACTATCAATTAGTACTTCTTAATCCCATCACCTATTTCACCCCAACACTCCTCCCCTCCCTTCCCCTCCCCTTCCCTCTGGCCTCCATCAGTTCTCTATCTAAGTAAGTCTGTTCAACAGCTAATGTACTTTTACTGCTCCCTTTGTATGCCTTCCTCAATCTTCCCAGGCCATCAATTTACTTAGACACCTGCAAGCCCAAGCTGATTAAGTGAGCTTCCCTCTCTCTAGACACATTTGCCAAACCAAAGAGGCAAAACTGGACTTTGGCTTGTGGGCTTTCTGGTCAGAGCTGGTATTCTGGTCCCAGCCCCCTTTTATTTGAGGGGGAAGGGAGTATGAATAAGAATCACCTAGGAAACTTGGTGAAAGGCAGAGGCCCAGACCCTGCTGTACTTCAACAAGTCTAGCTCTCTGTACTCTTTTTTTCTTTCTCATAAAGAATGCTTTCAATGTTTCATTATTATAAATGATGCTTTCTCTATTTCCTTCCTTTGTTTATGGTTTGTTTGTTTTGTGTTTTTGTTTTTTGGGGTTTATTTTTTTGCAAATACCCTTTATTAAATTAAATCAATTCTTCCTACTTCTAGGTTACTAAGTGCTTATAATAATTGGATAACATTTTTTGCATCTGTTAATGTTATTGCATGATTTCCCACTATTTGACTAGTAATGTTAAAACAAATTTAACTTTCTAATGTTAATACCTTGCATTATTGAATACTAGTATATCATTTGCAATGATATACTATTATTTTTATACTCTGTTAAATTTGATTAGTTTCTCTTTTTACTTATGTTGGTATTTTAAATATATATTTTTATTGATTTCAGAGAGGAAGGGAGAGAGATAGAAACATCAATGATGATACAGAATCATTGATTGGCTGTCTCTTTCACGTCCCTGGGGAGGGGGAAATGGAGATCAAGCCATGACCTCCTGGTTCTTAGGTTGATGCTCAACCACTGAGCCACACCAGTCTAAGTACTGCTTTGCTTCACCTCACACTGTATTTATTTCCATCCCCCACCCCCTCCCCTTTGGCAACCATCAGCTCATGGATTCCAAGTTCTTTTCACAATTCTGCTTCTTGGCACTTGACCAACTCTTCATGAATTCCCATCCTAAGAGGTTAGGGGATTTAGAATCAAACTCCCCCCTTTGACTTCTCACCTGTGCCTCCTGTTTGCACCCCATCTTTGGGTTTGACTATCCAATAACCTCTGGCTCCCCATTTGAACATCACCTGCACAATGAATGGCCCAGTTCACTTTCTGTCTTTGACTTTGGTATCTCAAACTTCCTTCTATTCCCTTCTCTTTCCCCCAGTTTATAACACAATGGCTCAGAAGTATGGATTTAATCAAATAATTATAGAAAATATAACCAGTTGTAACTTTGTGACTCTGACCAAATCACCTCACCTCTCATAGTTTCCTTATCTGTAAAGTGAGAGGTTGAGTCTAGATGATCTTTAATCTCCTCCCATCTCCAGCATCCTGTCATTTGTATCCGGATTGTAAGGCTGAGCTGGCAGAAGTGTATAAAAATAATCACAAAGGAAGTGATGTCATCTATTCTGTGATTAAGGAAAATAATTCCCTGAAGTCATATCAGGTCCCATTCCCTTTAAAAAGAAACTTGAAACTCTAAGCCTGAAACCTAAAGAATCAAACGTGTGTATCAGAATCAAGCTAAAAGAAAGCTCGAATGCAGAGCAATGGGTTCCAGAGTCATTGAGCTGGCCAGTCTTGATCAGGCTTCTCTTATGAACCCTTTTATGAGAGAGATATTCAAATCCAGATACAATAATGGCTCAAGTGACCTCAAATACAAAGGAGGGAGTTTGATTTTAAATCCCTTAACCTCTTAGGAGCGATAGAGAGTAGCTGGAAACAAAGACAGAGGCTCCCATTAAGAAAGATGGGCCCAAATGACAAAAAATAAAGTAAGAGCCCAACAATGCAGGAGGAAGGGGGATTTCACTGTTCCTTTTTTCTTTCTCCCAAGGTGTACTGCACCAAACTGTGTGAATTAATCCACTTGCCAAGTGGGTCTTCGAACCAAAAGAGAAATAATGCTGTACCTTTTAATCACTGACAGGGAAGATATAAATGGCAGGTTTAACATACTTTCTAGAGTTAAAGAGAAAATCTTGTTAGATAAATGAGATCTCAGAGCCCTCATGTCACTAAGCAGATTAGCATTGATGAAACCTTGCAATTGTATCCTAGTGAGATGCACTAGAATCCAAGGAGGTCAGTCCCTTTTGAGTATTAATAATCTGTAAGTTTTTCACAAATACAAGAAATTAAGCAAATGTGATATATCTTGTAGTACATGCACACACATGTGCACGTGTGCACGCGCACGCGCGCACACACACACACACACACACATATTGAGAAGCAGAAAGTAAACAGAATACCAAAAGGACAGAAATGAACCTTGAAAATCTTAAAAGAAAATGAGAAATCACTAAGGATTCTCAAGCCTCTGCTAAAACCAAATTGATTTTTCTTTAAAGATAGATAACTCCATCCTACTAATGGATTAATTCTCGTGTTATGGCATCGGTTCTTAAACTGGGGCACATCGAGACACAATAATAAAGGCATTCCTTGGTGATGAGTAGTTTTCAACCATAAATATATTCAATACATATTTATTGAATGGATAGGGAATATTTACTGAAACTTCCCAATGTGCCAAGTATGTCACTCAGCACTTTATGTATTTTGAGCCATTTCATGACAACCTTGTGAAGTATGAGCTACTAGTGGCCACATTTCAGGTGAAGAAGTTGGCATAGAGAGCTTAGGAAACACACCCAAATTTCATAATTTAGTCAGTGTTCTGAGCTATGGTTGGTCCATCAGCAGTAGTAGGAAAGGTGCCCATCCCTATTCATGTCTGGAATTAGACATGATAATCTGAGGGGGGTCTGGAAACATTCGTGAGAGATAGGCAGGCATTTAAGGCCATGTAGTAGAGTGAATTGTTAAAAATAAGAACTACTGCCTGGTGGAGGTGGCTCAGTGGTTGAGCATCAGACCTATGAACCAGGAGATCATGGTTTGATTCCCAGTCAGGGCACAGGCCTGGGTTGCGGGCTCGATCCCCAGTGAGAAGCATGGAGGAGGAAGCCAGTCAATGATTCTCTCTCATCATTGATGTTTCTATCCCTCTCTCCCTCTCTGAAATCAATAAAAAATATTTAAAAAAATAAAACTACTTAGTATTATACCTTATTTTTCAAAATATTTAAACACTAATCGAGTGTGGGCACTGATTGATCAATAAATGGTGCCAGCCACATTACTGGTCAGTCATCTCCGGGCCACCAATGGCATATCCTAGAATTAACATCTTTCTCCCCTTTCACTTAGGGAAGGAGCCTGGTGCTGTGTAACAAAACAGCTTTTACATTCCAGGCACATGGAAGAGGATTCACCTCTCTGGCTTCCAGTGGAGGTTTGGGGGTTCATTGGGTGATCTGGGTCCATCGGTGGGCAATTGCTACTGGATGCCTGTCAGACCCAGTGGAAAACACCAGTTTAAAGACTATATTGTAGACTTGCCTACAGCTTTTCCAAATTGAATAATAAGAAGCAAAATCAAGGGGTTCCTACATCCCCCTGGAGCCAGAGGCCCTTGTGCCTGGCAAAGAGTTTGTCAGTGTCTCCCTGAAGCGGGTCTGGGTGTGTGTCTGATGTGCGTGTGTTGTAGTGGGAGAAGAGGAATGGAATCAAAGAAGTTCCCCACAAGCCCCCAAAATGTCTTTGAAATTTCATAAAAACCTTTGAAATCTCATGAAATCTTTAAAGGCTATTCTCATTTATAATTCTTCCTCATAATAGGTCAGTCCTTTATTTAATACAAAAATTCCCTCCTGACATAGTCAGTAAATCTGACACTCCAGAAAGAGGCCCATGATTATCTAAAGCTTCATGAACCCCAGTTCGACCCATATCTGGAACCTTGTGCATGTGTATCTCAAAAGAGGAACAGGGCTGGTGGATAGATCACTGTTTAGCAGGTGAGGCTGCATCCCACACACCCACAGTGCTTGGTACGCTGAGGATGCTCTGAACAAGCTAATGAAAAAAATAAACAAATCCATCAATGAACAAATGAGCAAGGAGGTGGTGACTCCTTCTAGAATACCAGTTTCAAGGAGGCCTACCCATGTTCGTTATGACCTGTCTAGACTGCAGAATGTGAGAAGTTTTCACTGAAGCCCAAGGCACCAGCCAAACACTTTCAGAACAGACCCTGGAGATACTAAGTGATGAATCTAGCAGGAACAATTAATCACCTGGGAAAACAGAACCTGAACCCGAGAGATGAAGCAGCTGACAAGAGGGGAATTCTATATGGAAAACACGGGTGTTAAACACCCACCGCCTGTGGCAGGAGAATAAATCATGTTGCCAACAGCAATTGGAAGATAGGGGAAGGTTAAGGAGAAGAGAACTGGAGATCCAGCAACCACAGAAGGGTTTCTCAGGTAGGAAGGGGACATCACAACACCTGGGCTGGGACTCTCCCAACCTTCAGAGGGAGATACACCAGGTGCCCTGAAGACAGCTAGTGGTGACCCAGCTCAAAGCCAAATGATGAGAAGGCTAACAAAGGGCAAGAACAGAGGTCTCCTCTCCTCAAAGAGCTGGGCAATTGCCTGGCAGAGTAGTATAAGAGAAGGGGAAGAACTGCCGTTCACATTCAACTATTTGGCAGCCAAGTAATTGCATGCCATTTTTTACCCCAATGTGGAATACTTGCATTTTTGTGAACTTCAAACATGAAGAATGTAGCCTTTGTGCATTCTGTGAACTTTCAAAGTAAAATAAGAAACAGTCAATAAGATTATGACTGTTTTGTAATTTGTAATCTGCCTTGATTCCTGGGCTAGAGTTTGATGTATGTGGATTCTAAAGTCTAAAAACCTGGGTCAATTAATACAAAATGTCCAGAATAGTCAAGTCTATTCTAGGAGACAGAAAGTAGATCCGTGGCCCAAGACGGGGAAGGAAATTTGGGGGAAATGGGAGTTTCTTTATGAGATGATGAAAATGTTCTAAAATAAAGTGTGGTGATGGTTGCGCAACTGTGAACATACTGAAGATCTTTGGGTTGTTCACACTGAGAAGGTGAGTTCTATGTGACTTATATCTCAATAAAGCCATTAAAACAAAACAAGAAAACCCTGGGTCAGCATTCTAACTGTGCACCTTACTAGTTACATGCCCTTGAGAAAGCTACTTACCCGTATCTCTGTTTCCTCATCTGTACAATGGGGATGATATGAGAGCACCAGCTATTTCATAAAGGGGGATATGAATCCTCAGTGAGGTCACATCTGTGATGGGACCACACACAATGTCCTATATATGGTAGAGATGAAATAAATGTCAGCTACCTGTCCACTTGTCCCAACGTAACAAATAAATGAATTCATTTGAGAAGTGAGTTTGGGGGTTAGATTGATGGTTCCCAATAGAGGGCGCTCAGGCCTCCAGAGAGCCTAGAAATTAGCCATTGGGCTTCCTCTGGCTATTTCCTGCAGGGGAACTACCTAAAGTTGCAGTTACCTGAGATCAGTCCGCCCCCGACTGCCAAACACATCAATTTTCTTTGCTTTGGGCTAAAAGAGATGAACTCAGCATGGTTATTTGCCAATCGAAAGTTCAGCGTGGCCATTATGTAAGTCTTTGGTTAATTATGTAATTATTACTTGGTAAATGCTGTTCATCTGAAAGTCAAAAATCTTTCAAAACACGGGGCTCAGGAAATGAACTAATAACAGGGTTTGAGTGGTGAAAGGGTTGAGAACCACTGAATTGGTGCCTCTAAGAGCTCTGTTCTTTGGGTTGAGATTTGGAGGATGGGTGTTGGCAGCGACAGGGAAGAAAGGCATTTGTGTCATTGCATGGTACTGGAAGGGCAGCTCGGGTGACAGCTTGGAGCACGAGAGGCCTGGAGTGTGTGGGGAAGAGAAAAAGGCCTCTGACTCCAATCTGGCTCCTTCTCAGCTGCTGAGACCTAGTTCAGGCTGCAGGATCCAGGGCGTTTTGAAAGCCAATCAAGGTAATCCAGCTCGTATTCCTGTCACTAAGGTATTCTTTTATTTGGTGACACAGCCGAGGTCAAAGCCATTGCCTTAGTTACTATTGTTTCATAACAAACAGAGCCTTAATGTGGCCTGTTCTGCCTCCTAAATCAACTCATCCGAAGCACTTTGAGTCTCCCACGGCATCTGCCAGGCTCAGCAGCCAAGTTGGCTGCTAGAAGGAAGCCCACCTGGGGACTTTGGTTCCAGGTGGGTCTGATCCTGCTCAGGGCGCTCAATGCCCCTGCTGGCAACGTACATAGCATCTTGGACACTGGCCTCTTCCTGGGCTTTGGAGCTGCTCCTTTGTCTATGTGTCAGCTGGCAGAGAAAGACTTCTGTCCACAGAAGTTTAAAGTAAGGAAAAGGGCTGACAAAAAAAAAAAAGAAGGGGGCTGACAGCTGTCTTCCAAGTGGTTTCCTATACGGCAGTTATTCATTTAATGACTCGCCGTGGTCCATGGACTGATCTTTAGTCTTAACGTAAACACAAAGACAGCAACTTAACCCAGTCACATGACTGATACATAAAGCCATTCTCCTTTTGTAGATGGATCTGGCAAGGAAGCTCGCCAGCTGTGGTCCTGAATCAGGACAGAGAAGAGTTAGGCAGGTGAAAGGTGGAAATTGTTAGGACTGCACGGGGCAGCCATCTCCACCAGAGGGCCTGACTTAATACTAGGTTGAGAACCCTTTAAAGATGATGACTAACACTCCGGCACCACTGCCAACCAAGACAGAGTCAGATAGACGTGCCCACCTTTATCTCAGGGCCTCTTCTTCTTCTTAGTTTTCATGGTGACTATGCCCTTGCAATCGATTAACATCATTTATCTTTAAATGCATTAAAATATTTAATCAAATTGGTCAAATCTCAGAGGCTTGAAAGTCAAGCTGTTTCTCTCAGATCCTGCCCATAACTGTTGGGATCCAGGTGGACCCTCCAAGGAAAGTTTATCTTCCCATTCTTTGAGGGGGTCTCACTGCAGCCTCTGAGCATTAAAAAGAGCAGACTAACATTTCCTGAGTGCCTACAATGTGCCAGGCATGATGCTAAGTACTTGGCATGTGCTTACTAATCTAATCCTCATTAAACATCATGAGAAGGGGCCTAGTATTATCCCCTTTACAAATGAGGAACCTGAGGCACAGAGAGGCTAAGTAACTTGACAAAGGGCATGCAGCTCCTAAGTGGAAGAGGCAGTCCAGCTTCAAAGTCAATACCCTAACCTGATGTGCCACAAGCACTAATAACAGGCAATACTTGAGAGGTCTTTCCCAAGGAAAAAAAACAACAACTGAATTTCCAGAGATAACAGGTGGATTTTGCTGGAGACTGAAGATTGTTGAGTGCTGAATCTAGTCTTGATTGAATAAGTAGAATATGCAGAGGCCAACCTGGAAAGGGGAAGGCGGTGTAGCTAAGGCCTTGGTCCTGGGAGTGGCCTCCCCTCCTGTCTGTTTTGGATTCCCTGCTTTGCAGTCTCTCCTTTGACCTGCAGTATTATTCATTCAGTAGACTTGTGTTGAGTACTTTCTATACAACAGACACTAGGCCGCCAACACACAGCTATTGCCCTGTCCGGGGAGGACCTTCCAAATATGGTAAGAGATTCCCACTTGCTTCCACCTACATTATCTAGTTAATACTCAGAATCACCCCATGAAATAAGCAAGGTGGGAATTGATATACCCATTTTATAACTGGGAATACTGAGGCACTGAGGAGTTAATTGCTCTGTCCCATGTCTTCAGCAATCACACCCACTAGAACCAAATGAAGTGCTCTGTTTTCTTGCCCCCATCTACATAAAGTAACTCATGTGGCCAATCTGTAAGGAGGCTGTCGATAATCATCAATGAAATGGGAAAAATAAGGAGATGGAGAGGTTTTTTAAAAAATTAAACTAAATTTCTTATATTTAAAGAACTATCTTCTTAAATTATGTTCTTCCTACTTTTAGGTATTAAAATGTCTTTTTATAAATACATATTGGTAGGGTTTGTTTTTTGTTGTTGTTTTTTTAATGCACTTACATGACAAAACAAAATGTTGGTATTTCTGTTGTTTTCCAAACCTGTTTGCTGGTCTTTGAAACATTGCCCTAAAAATGCACATGACCCCGAGAGAGATAGAAAGTCCACTCCATCATTCACAGGCACAGATGAACCCTCACCTAGCGGGCCTGAGACCATGGCCTTGATTGAGAGGACAGGGACACTTTGAAGAGCCTTGGATTGAGAAAAACAAAGAGCAGTGATATGCTGCAATCCCTTTACTCTGATTTACACACAGGACACATGACTTTCCATAGCCATGGCAACTAGCCAAAAATGATAAGGCTGATTAATTCCACAAGGGCATTAATTATTCACATGTCACCAAATATTGACTCTTACCAACCCTCCTTCCCCCCAGCCATCTGCCCTGGTGTGTCAAATCAAAATAAATCCACAAACAAAAAATGGCAGGCAGATGACACCCCAGGGAGGCTGCAGCCATTTGCACAGTTCCCAGTGCTAAGCTGAGTTCTGAGTGGCTACCCCGTTTCTCCACCCCCTCTTCCCCATTGACGAGGAGTGCATGTGCTCGCATGGATACACACATACATGCGCATTCACACTCGCACACACACAATGATATGGGTATGTAAAGGGGAAATGGTTGGGAGCAACTGGGGTGAAAAAGACAAAAGATCCTAGGAAGTAATGATAATAGGAGACCATTTCTTGAGCTCTTATTATGTGCCAGGCATATAAATACCACAATAATGTTTAATCTTCACCACAACTCTGAGATATAGGAACTATTATTATTTCCATTTTATAGATGAAAACTAAAAGTCAGTATATTAGTCAACTTGTCCAAAGCCAAAGATCTAGCATTTTATGGTCTGAAATCAAAGTTAATGCTTTTAATCCCTACACAAGCTGACTCACCATTGCTGCCACCTGGACATGTTTTGCTACCTCTCTGAGCCTTCATTTCTGCATTACGATAATGGGACAATAATGGTACCCAGTTTACAGGGTTGTTGTGAGAAACTGACGAGCTCATACATGCAATGTACTTGCAATAGTTCAGGCACATAATAAGTGCTCAATATGTATTGGCTGTTACTATTGATATTATTGTTATTGTTATTACATAATATTGTCTTCCTTAGTTGAATGAAGGAAATGTGGAGGTCAGATTTTACAGGCAAAGAGGATATGTTTGGGGGTGTGAACATTCTTAAGGATCTAGTACCGAGAGAACTACATTTCTACTCCCAAGCAGAGGATGTCATTTTCTCTATACCTGCCCACACCACGTGGTGCCTTTCTACGCCCTGTGGATGTCTGAGCATCCTGTTTTCCTCTAACTTCCTTCTGTCTCCACTCTTCTGACAGCTCTCCAGGGAGGCCATTCACCCCATCTTCTGTCGTCCTCTCTCCCTGAGTCAAAAGCTGATAGACTGTCTGGTGAGCAGCGGTTAGGATGAATTGCCACATCAATGGCGTGGCTGCGGTGTGTGCCACACCTGCAGAAACTCCCAACAGTGGAGAGGGAGGTCAGCTCGTGGCTCCTGCCTGCTCATCTTTCAAAGCAATTTCCAGCATTTTTTCCCTCCACTGCTTTGCACCAACCTACGGGAAAACACAACAATTAATTGACTGTAACATCCCTAACAGCTGCTACCCAGCTCCGTGCGGGGTTAGTGGTGCACGCTAACAACTTTGAATTTAGTTTTAAATGTTGTAACTTGGAAAATAGAACCAACAACCCCTGTGAATATGAGTTATTTCAGCGAGTCTCCTTTCCAGCATGCATCGGAAACTGATGACTAAAATCCCAGTCTCCGCTGAGCGTGTCACAAATATGCCCCGTCCCACACGACCTTCTTCCCATTGACTGCATTTTCAAAAGTAGCCCAAGGCCAGCGAACAGCTGTTTGCTGGTTCCCTCCAGAGTAAGCTGCAAATGGGGCATCGCTGGCTTGTACTTTATGCTTCTTTGAGGGACGTGCTCAAATTTGCCAAATGGAAGGGAGGAAACATAGAATGGGGACTAGGGTGTTAAAACTGGAAGTTTCTACTGGTCATCAAGATACAACAGATGTGAGTAAAAAGCAAAGTGTAGATTTAAAAGAGAGAGGCCCATAACAATTGTGCTGGATTGTTCTATTGTCAACTTGTTTACACTGGTATTGCATGGCCCTGAGTCACTTTTATAGAAGACTAGAGGCCCGATGCACGAAATTCGTGCAAGAGTAGACCTTCCTTCCCCCGGCTGCCCACACCAGCTTCCCTCTGGCACCCGGATCCCAGGCTTCCCTACAGCTTCATCCTGAAGGTCATCTGGTCTAATTAGCATATTATGCTTTTATTACTATAGATGAGCAAATGTACATTTGTGTGGGGTTAGAAGTGAAGCAATTGTTCTTATCCTCGGTGGTTGCTATGGATTAAAGGAGGTGAGAGACAAATGCAGAGGTGCCAGTGGATTCCAGTTTGTTATTGCTTTTCCCTGCAGCAAGTCCGGCTGTTCTTCCCAACCACTGACCAGCAGCCACCCCGGCCCCACGGCAGACACTTTCTGTGAACTCTAAGGTAGCAGCCACGAGGAACAGACAACCTTGCCCTGATCCCGGTATATCTCTTACCTCTCAAGAGGTGTGGGCAGCTGTGTTGCGGAGACACTGCTCTGACTTGTCCAGACTGCATCACCTACTTCCTCCAAGCTCATCTTAAAGACTCCGTGCACTGAAGCACTCACAGTCACGCCTCCTAAAATGTCAGGGGACCCAAGTCCTCCGCATCTCTCCAAGTGTGCAGCCAAGTCCGTTAAAGGGCACGGGGAGCAGAGGGATGAGGGCTCCAAATCCTCACCCCATGTAAGTGGGGCACTGCCAGATTTCTCTCCACATGCAAACAAGCCTATTTGTTATTTCAAGCCATGACTGAGGTGGCACTTATGACATATGGCAAAGTGGTAATTATCTCTAGAAGCAGAAAGACGAAGACATACTGTGCGTCTGATAAGATAAAAGCGGCAGCAGATAAAAACATTTATAAAGGGAGGTGATGGCTATCTGCCGAGCAGGAGCCAGGAAACTCACCCACCAAATACAAAGAAATGAAGCAAAGTCCGCCAAGTTCTGTGACGGCGGCATATGAGCATGCTTTCCTGCCGGAAGAGTCAGCGACCGGAGACAGAATGGGAAGGATGTGGGTGCTGGGCTTTGGAGGCACTGTCTGACCTGGGACGCCAGCATCCTGTGTCTGAAAAGCAAGGGAGGCCCCTATTCACCTCTCAGAGTCACAGTGACGTTTTAGTGAGTGGGTGCAAGTTCAAGTGCCGTGTGAGCTGGGAAGCATCACATATTTAAGGCACGGGTTCTCCCACAGGAGCATACAGTGTGACGGGGGAGAGCTGTGAAAATACAGATCCAAGGCTCCAACTCCCGAGGTGCCGGGGCCATAGGATTGAGCTGGGGCCCAGGAATCTGGATTCTGAGCAAGTACTTCAGATGAACAGCTCCAAGGGTGCTGTTTGGATCCCCATTTGAGGAAACAGGCACCGTGAAGTCCACACGCTTGCCCAAGGCCACCCAGCTGGTTAGTGGTAGAGCCAGTTCCCAGGACACCTCGGGCTCAACAAGTGAGAAGGGAGTTTGTCGGGGCAGGGAGAGGAGTGGTCTCCTCCGAAGCAGCGAACAGAGTGGCAGCCCGTGTCCAGAAGCAGCCAGCACCCCCAGGATGCTGCATCTCTGAACCCGTTGAGCTTCAGCAAACAAATATGCCCGGGGCAGGTGTAAACATACTCACTCCAGAGCCATAGAGACAGAGGAAGAGGTAGGAACTATAATGATTATCAAATGTGTGCTCTCTCTGTCACTCTGAAGATTCACTGAAGAATGCTCTGAAGTATGTCAGTGCCCAGGTGATGAAAATGCCATTCGGCAGCGTCAGCATACAGAGAGGAGAGGGAACTGCACCCAGGAAGTCGTTTTCAGAAAATGAGAGAAAATGAGTAAGTGGGGTTATGAAACCCAGAGTCATCCAGTGTTAGAGCTGGATGTGCCTCTGGGAGTTGCCGGGATTAACCCCTTTATTACAGATGAGAAAACTGATCCTTGGTGAGGGAACATGCCAAGGTCAGACAGCAGAGCCCAATCCCAGACCCCGGGGTTCTGCTCCCCAGGCTGGTATGCATTTTGCTTCACACCTTGGTTTTGGGAAACTTGAAAGGAAAGGATGTCATTCGTGTAGCATTCCTTCCAAACTCCTGCAATGACCACATGGCCTTGCTTGGAACAGCCGTCAAAGGAAGAATACAAGAGGGTTGGGGAGATGTAGTCAGCAGTTGATTCAGTGAATGGGGAGAGAGTCTCAAACTAAGTGTTGAGAGGTCCCAAGTCTGCAGCTCACCCACCAAATCAGAAATCGAGAGGACAAGTGACAAGGGGAAGAGACCCAAAGAAGACTTCCCAGGACGAGTCAGAATGGGGGGACACATTAACTCACCTTTTCCTGCCTTTTCACCTCCAGCGACACTACTAGAAAACCAACACCTTTGAGATACAGGCTGCAGTGGCTGGGAGGGATTTGGGGCAGGGATTCCCTTCCAGCTCAAACCCTACAGGAGCCTTGGCCTGGCACCCCAGGTCCACCACAGCTCCTGCATCTTGTCACCCCTTTCCATCAGCATCCTCCCCTCCACACATGACACCACCATGGTGGTGGCATCAACAATAGAGGGGGCACGGCTCAGCTCCCAGCTCCTGAGCTTTCAGCCCTCCTGCTACCAGACCAGGCGAGGCCAGCTCTAGAGCAGCCATTGGCCTGGGCTGAGACAAGAACAATATGTGGTAGCAGAGAACAAAATGAAAGGTTCCAATTTGGGGGTTTTCTCTCCACAAAGAGATTGATTGTAACCAGGATTCCTATCATAGAATGAGTAAGCCCTGGAACTATTGCCAGAATGGGGGATCCTGGGAGCAAAAAGACATAATCTTAATACTGAGAGGTAAAAGAGATGTGAGCTCATTTTCTACTGAAATTAATCATTTAGCCGTGACCCTGGGATTGAGGAGATGACCACCCACTGGCTGTGGCTTTGACTTTGTTTAAACCAACTTACAACAAAGTGAAAGGGAAAATGCTCCAAGTGTTTGCCATGAAAATAACCCACTGAGTCACCTACTACCCATCAGGCTTAGCCAATTGTCTTCTTTTTCTGATCAGAACAAGGATGTGCGAAGACACCAGGAAAAATGATTGCCCTGCTCACCCTAGTAAGTCCTGAAGAGCCTCACAAAATTCCCTTTTTTTCTGTTTATCTTGGTAATGAATTCTCTGAGCCTTTGACCTGCCAGTTCAGTTATCTTTCTCTATCTCTGACAAAAGCCTAGCTGTGGGGAAAGATAATATTTTCTTAATCAAATGAGTATCAGTGGGATCTATGGAGCAGCTGCTAACTTATTTTTTAATGACTTGACTCTTCAGCAGCTTCTCTTAGGAGAAAGCCTTTGGATATGATATGAATATGAAGGAACAGTCTAGATTTTATTCAACTCATCTTTTTTTTTTTTAACTTTAAGAGTTGGCTATACCACATGATCTTGTTTATAAGTGGAATCAAAACAAACTTAACTCATAGATACAGAGAACAGATTGGTGGTTGCCAGAGGTGGTGGTGGGAATAATCGGGGGTGGAAAAAATGAGTGAAGGTGGTCAAAAGGTACAAACATCCAGTTATAAAATAAGTCCTGGGGATGTAACGGACAGCATGGTGACTATCTATAATAATAAAAGCATAATATGCTAATTAGACCGGACAGCCGAACAACCTTTCAGACATCCTTCCGGGCAACCTTCCAGACGAAGCCGGGGCTGCATGGGCTAAGGCAAGCCGCCGCGGCTGTGAGGGCCAAGCCCCTTGCACGAATTTCATGCATCGGGCCTCTAGTAGATAATAATACTGTATTGTGGATTTGAAAGTTGCTAAGAGAGTGGATCTTAAAAGTCCATCACACACACACAAAAAAATGTATTACTATGTGAGGTGATGGATATTAACTAGACTTTTTTTTAAAAATATATTTTATTGATTTTTTTACAGAGAGGAAGAGAGAGGGATAGAGAATTAGAAACATCGATGAGAGAGAATCATCGATCAGCTGCCTCTTGCACACCCCCTACTGGGGATGTGCCCGCAACCAAGGTACATGCCCTTAATCGGAATCGAACCTGGGACCCTTCAGTCCGCAGGCCGACGCTCTATCCACTGAGCCAAACCGGTTTCGGCTAGACTTTTTGTGGTGACCATTTCACAGTATGGAATCATTATGCTGTACAACTAAAAATAATACAATGTTATATACAATTTACATCTCAACTTTATATAAAGGGTGGGGCAAAAGTAGTTTTTCTGTTAGGATGGAAAATAATACAATTAATAAATAATAATACAAGAAGAAACTGTGTTTTGCATACTCACAACTGTAAACCTACTTTTGCCTCACTGTGTGTGTGTGTGTGTGTGTGTATGTGTGTGTGTGTGTGTGTGTTGGTTAAAAGAAACCTTGAGCTTTATAGCTTTTTCTACATTCACAATGGCAAGGAGAAATTTGAACAATTACGTAGATTTGTTGAATTGCAGCTTTCAATCGGGACCTTCAGGCATCAATACTCAGGGTTTGAAAGACCTAGGTTAGGATCTTTTCTCCGTTGCTTAACCTCGCTGTGCTGCAGTTTCCAAGCTATAAAGATTCTATGATAGCACCTGCCTCATAGAGATAGTGTGAGGGTTATGCAAAATAACGACTGTAAAACATTGGACATGGAGTCTGGCTCAATAAATGTTAAGTTTTCTTTCCTATGTAAACCAAAGGAGAATCTCAAATCTCTTATCTCATTTTGCCTTTATGGACATGGCCTCCAAATATTCTGAATGGCACAGGGGCAGCTCTGACAGTGAACAAATAACCTCTCTGAGCAAAATGAAGTTAATTGGCCTGTGTGTTTATTGCTTGGGAGGTAAGATTACTGTATTTGTTTCCTAGGGCTGCCACAGACACTTACCACAGAGCGGGTGGCTGAAACAAATGCTCTCTCACAGCTGTGGAGGCCAGACGTCCAAAACCAAAGTGCCGGCAGGGTTGGCTCCTCTGCAGGCCCTGAGGGAGAATGTGTTCCACGCCTCCCGGCTCCTGGCGGCGGCCGGCAATCCTGGCATTCCCTGGCCGTGGCTGCCCTCCAATCTCTGCTTCCATCTCTATGTGGCCTTTTACTCTGTGTCTATGTGGCTCAAATTGCCCTGTTCTATCTCTCACGAGGATACCAGTCATTGGATTTAGGGTCTACCCTACGTCCAGGATGATCTCATCTTGAGACCCTTAACATAATTACATCTTCATAGACCCATTTTCCTATTAGTTCACATTCACAGGTACTGAGGGTTATGACTCAGGTACACTTTTTGAAGAGACACTATTCAACCCACTACAATTACTTAAGTTCTTCAAACAAAAACAAGGTGTTGGTATCAGCAAGTAATACCAAATTTGGACATGTGGCCTCCAGAACTGTGAGAGAATACATTTATGTTGCTCTAAGCTACCCAGTTCGTGTTCATTTGTTACAGCAGGCACAGGAAACTAATACAGACTATGCACACACACACACACACACACACACACACACACTCCAATTTCCCTTCCGACACTAGACATCTACTTTTATGTAGTTGATATATGGCCTAATACAGATATGTATACTTATAAAATAAGTATTGTTGTTTTGAGGGTATTATGTGTTTTTGATTAATATTATTCAGGCTATACTCTAGTTCTTACTCTGTTTCTTTCTTTTTTGTACTCAACTCTATGCATTTAAGGTCTTTCCACATTGCCATGCATACACATCTGGCCTGATGTGTTCATCTGTTGCAGAACATTCTGTAGCAAGCCTTCACCAGATATCCCTTTTCCACTCTTGTAAAGGTGGGCATCTCAGTTGCTCCCAGCTCACTGCTGTCAGACTACCATTTGAATCGAATTTAAAAATTTGCTATAAGAGGCAGATAACCACTGATGCAATTTTATAAGATCAGGTGAAAAGAACAGATTATAGTTGGACCAAAACTACAAGATAAAACAGTCAGCTCTGTAAGTGTTTGAATGACAAGTAATAATTCTTGGGTTCCTTTGGCCTATCCTTTCCACTGCCCTGGCCTTCCCTCTTCCCATGAGATCCCAGGAAATTGAAAGGTCTAACAAGTCCAGATGTCTTCTTGACAGGTTGGAATGGAAGTCAGCAGCTATTTTCTCTCCAGCATCCTCTGGGAAATCCACCCAACTACATGTTCCCGCCTGTCCTTGCTTTCCAAGCGGTAATGTTCAATACCAAGTGGCAAAATGCCATGTACAGGACATTAGTGTCAGGGAGTGGTGCAAGGGCTGGGAGGGACAGGCGTAGCCCCTGGCAGGAAAAGAAGCTGAAGCTATTTAGCTGGAAGAAACGTGCATGGGCTGGGCTCAGCTGGCTCCAAGTGTATAAACAATGATGCTAAACAATTGTGCTTCTGCTGAGTCAAGGAACAGACACGGCAGACTTGAGCTGATAAACACACACACACACACACACACACACACACACACACACACACCCCAGCTAGCTCAACCATTCAGAAGGGCTTTATAACAAGTGAGGCTAGAGGCAACAATTATGCAACTTCAAAGCTGGAAGATGTGGACTAGAATGAGAGCAAACACTGTCTGGAAGGGACAAAGACAGTCTCTCGTGGCTCTATCACTAGTTTGCTTCAGAGCCTGAACTAAACCCCTTTGCTTAGGCTTCCTCATCTGTCGAGAGGAGGGTTCAAAAGATGTGTCAATACAAAATTAATTCAAAATGTAATGTACAACTAAATGCAAGAGACAAAGTTATAAAACTTCATGAAGAAAACAGAGGCAAAAATCCTCATGACCTTGCATTACATAAATATTTCTTAAATATGACACCAAAAGCATGATCCACAAAAGAAAAAAGAAACAAATTAGACTTCTTCATAGTAAAAAAAAAAATTTGTTTTCTAAAAGACATTATTTAAAAAATTTAAATAGGAACCAAAGACTGACAGAAAATATTTGTAACATATAACTGAAAAAGGATTGTATCCAAAATATGTAAAGAATTCTTAAAATTCAATAATGAGATGATATTTGAATAAATATTGGGCCAAAGAAGACACATCCATTACCTTAATCTATTATATCTCAGCTTAAATTTCATATCTTCTCAGAAGCATTCCCTGACCATGGAGACCACTGTATTTGTTTCCTAGGAAACACTGCTCTAAGCCTCCTTAGATGGCTCCTTAAATAAGGCTGAAGTTCAAAGCATTAAGAACATCTGTCATTCAATCTGTCACGCTCTATTAGCAACTTCTTTGTTTTATTCACAGAAGGTATTATAAATTTTTCTTGGCCCCTGCACCATCAGAAGTTACCATAATTTGTAATTTTGTACTTTGTTTTCTATCAGCCAGGACAGTCTAGATTATGGTATAGTAGCCCCACTCCCACCCCCCAAAAAATCTTAGGAGCTTAAAACAACAAGGGTTTATTGCTTTCTCACTCCGCATGTCTGTTGTGTCAGCTGGGAGGCTCAGCGCAGGGACCAGGTTGATAGAGGAGCCACCACATGTAGCACTTCACTGGTCATTGTGCCGAAGGGCAGAGAGCTCCAGGGGCCCTCCATTAAGTGCTCAGCCCAGAAGGGATGCACATCACTTCCAGTCATGACTCATTGGCCATAACTAGTCAATGTCCCTCCCCCCCACCCCCCGCTCCCCCCATAAGGGACACCTACCACTGCTTTCCTAATGTGTGCTCGAAAAACAGAAAGCCAGAAGGTTTGGGAGCAGCTCTAACAACTCCTGAATTATTTATTTGGTTTTGTCTAAATCCCCTGATCAGAATGGCCCATTAGGGCAGGAGGGTCTGTCTTGTTCACCATTTTATCCCCAATGCTGGTACCTACTTGGTGCTTAATAACCATCTGTTGATTGGCTGATAGTTCTGGTAGCTTAGGATTTTGTGACTTAGACTGTTGGTTGAGTGATTGTCGGCACCCAGCAAGCTGCTAAGATCCTGGAGGGCTTAGGGCCCAGCTTTCCCTGTTACCTGGACCCTCTGAAAGGTGAAGAATAATTACTCCAACTGCTGCTTTGCATAACTTTCTCCCTGAGGGTCTAACTACAGAGGCAAATGAACAAGAACCTCTGGGAGTCTGGGAGCAGAGTCCAAAGTGGTGATTTAAAGTGAAACCTCTGTAATTTTATTCTTCATCTTAAAAACTAATGTGAATTTTACATTTCGTTCCATATTATTTCCATGGTCATAAAAAAGTTTTAAAATATTTAACAGAGCTTAAATTAATTAATGCTTGACAAAAATGTGTCATGCTTATCACATGGTTTCATGGTTCCCTAACAGCCTGCCCACCCTCCCAGGGTGGTATGCCCCAAGTCAGGAAACACAGCCCACCCCCACACACCCAGAGTGGTATGCCCCACACCAGGAAACACTGCTCTAAGCCTCCTTAGATGGCTCCTTACTAGTAAATAAGGCTTAAGTTCGAAGCATTAAGTACATTCTCCGCATTTCTTTTGTGGTGACTTTTTTTCTCTGATGGGGATAAAATTCCTATTGTGTGTGGGAATTTGCCTTTATCTAATGAAATAAGGAAAAGTTGATAATAAAGGCTTCATTTGCTTTCCTAGAGGCTGATGGACTAAATTCTTCTAAACCAGTGTTTCTCATGTATTTCTTACCGTGACCCACACTTAGTGCCTTTTATATCACTTGCTGTAATGGATATTGTTGGTAACCCGTGCAGGCTGGTGCAGGCTGGGGCACTGTCCCCCACTGCTGAGTGTTGGCTGCTGCAGATCACAGCTGCCCCTCCTCTGGAGATTGCCCTTGACTGAGCTGGAGCTCTCTTTCCAGGAGGTTATGCACCCGTCTTCCTCCAGCAGCCTGTAGCCAGTGACAGATTGTTGACATGGTGGGCGGAGGAGGGAGGTAAGAAGTTTCCCCTTGCCCTAGTTGGTTTGGCTCAGTGGATAGAGCATCAGCCCACAGACTGAAGGTCCCAGCTTCTATTCCGGTCAAGGGCACGTACCTCTTGCAGACTCAATCCCCAGCCCTGGTTGGGGCACATGCGGGAGGCAACAATCGATGTGTCTCTATCGCATCGATGTTTCTCTCTCTGTGTCTCTCCCCTCCCTTCTACTCTCTCTAAAAAATCAATGGAAAAATATCCTCAGGTACAGTTCAAGCTTCAGAGCTCCCCATGGGATCAGGTTGAGAGCACCCCCTGCTCAGCTCCTCCCTGCTCCCCTCTCTCCCCTTTATTCTGAGAGCACTCCCTAAAGAGACCACACTCCCCAAATCCTTGCCTTGAGCTCTGCTTCTAGGGGGCCTGACTTAAGTTACTACCCAACACACACACACACACACACACACACACACACACACACACACACACACCACATATCTCTGCAATAAAATCTCAAAGCAATATTTACGCTTACTTTATGTGGTGCACATTGATAGTTATATATTCTGTTTGTTTCATGCTCATTTGTGGCCCTCTAATTTGATTCCATAATCCACTAATAGGTCACAACCCCACAGTTTGAAAAGAACAGCACTGAACCGTTCCAAGTTAACCTTTGGGAGGCTGGTGTTCAGCACACGGGCAGGTCAGAGAGAAGGGGGCGCAAAGGGACTGTGTCTCAGTGCACACAGCATCAGGAGTTTAGAGACACAGGAAATGGATTCTAATAGGGCTGAGCCTCTCCAGGGAGGGCCAAGTGCCCTCTGCCTTCCTTCATGGGGGTGGCCACCAACCTCCTCTCCAACCTCCTCTCCATTCCCCAGCTGTTCTTTCTTCCCGGCGGGAATGTACTTACTCTGGGCTTTAGTAGGTAATGGGGTTCCCAGGAGACAAAGCAGTTTTTGACTTTTCAAATGCACAAAGATGGACATGTGAGAAGGTTTGCTTCAGCATTCTTTCTGATGCCCAAAACAGAAACACCCCAAATGGCCATCACAGTGCAACCAAACCAAGAATAGCCACGTGTCCATTAAAAATAATGAAGTACAGACAATTTTCCATGATACACTAAGTGTAAAAATTAATTGGCCCTAACATTCACCAATATAATTCCATTATTACTTTGCAAAAATTAAGAAGTACAGCCCTAGTTGGTTTGGCTCAGTGGATAGAGCATCATCCTGCAGGCTGAAGGTTCCCAGGTTCAATTCTGGTCAGGGCACATGCCTGGGTTTTGGGCTTGATCCCCAGTAGGAGGCACGCAGGAGGCAGCCAATCAATGATTCTCTTTCATCACTGATGTTTCTATCTCTCTCCCTCTCCCTTTCTCTCTAAAATCAATAAAAATGTATTTTAAAAAAAAGAAAAGAAGAAGTACAGTCCTGGTCGGGTAGATCAGTTGGTTGGAGCATCGTCCCATACACCAAAAAGGATTGCGGGTTTGGTTCCCAGTCAGGGCACATACCTAGGTTGCAGGTTCAATCCCCGTTTGGTGTGAGCTTGGGAGGCAACTGATTTCTCTCTCCCACTCTGGCATCGATGTTTCTCTTTCTCCCCTTCCTCTCTCTCTCTCTAAAATCAATAAGGAAAACATATCCTTGGGTGAGGATTGAAAAGAAAATTAAATACAAACTGCCAGTTATAAAAATAGTCACAGGGATGTAAAGTACAGCACAGGGAATCCTACCTAATAACAGACAAATATGCAAATTGACCGCACCCTCGCTACACCCAAGTCACGCCCACCAGCCAAGCCACGCCCACCAGCCAATCAGGACGAGTATGCAAATTACCCCAACAAATATGGCGGCTAATTTGCATATAAAGACAGCGTAGAAAGAAGCCAAGAGCTGCAGAAGGGAGCAAAGCTGCGGAGAAGCAAGCAAGCCGGGGGGGAGGAGAAGGGAGGAGCGGAGGCAGGGCCGGGGGAAAAGGGAGAAAAGCAGGCAGGCTGGCAGAGAAGGCGGGGCGGGGGACAAGAGAAGAGAGCAGGCAGGATGGGGTAGAGTGCAGCAGGAAACCCTATTGCAGGATTTTTCCTGCAACGGGAACGCTAGTATAGTCAATAATATTGTAATAACTATGCATGGTGCCAGGTGGGCACTAGACTTAGTAGCATGGTCACTTCGTAAGGCATATAAATGTCTAATCACTATGCTGTACACCTGAAACTAATACAATATTGTATGTCAACTGTAAATTTAAATAAATTCAAAAATTAAAAATTAAATAAGAATTAGTATGTGTGTAGTAAAAATATGGGAAAATGCACTCCACATTCTTTGCAATAATCTACAGGAGAATGATTAGGGCACCCTTTTACTTCCTAAGGCCTACATGTCCACAATATTCGAACTTTTTACCACAAGCATGATTTACTTTTGAAATGAGAAAAAGCACCAATTTTGCTTTAAATAAATAAAACACAAAAGAAGCTCTAAGCAGCAGCACGTGTTCCTTTGAAGTCCCAACAGCAGCCCCTCAGCAGGTATCCTGTGCTTTTAAATGTCTGAGAAACTGATTCTAGGAAATCACGCTGGGAAGCAACACCCTTGCTCTGACACACAGACCTGTTCGATAAAATACCAATCGAGGGAATTTGTAAGCCACAGCGAGGCTCAGAAACTAGATAACCGTCGCTGTGCACCAGAAACAGAAGAGTAACCCCATCTGGGAGCAGGACTGAGGCCAGTGCCTCCGGGGTCAGGCTCTGGAAACTGGCAAAGGGCCACAGGGAGTAAAGGAGGTGGGTGTGGGGATGGGGGCAGCACAGCGTCATGCTGTCATGCTCACTGCTGGGCATGGGCCTGCGGACTGAGGCCGCTCTCCAGCTGGTGAAAGGCACTGGAAAAAGCTGGAGCTTGATTTTTTCTTTTTAGTTCAAGGTTATTTTACCCTGGATGCATCTTAAAATCACCTAGGGACTTTTTTTTTGAAAAATGTTTTTATTGATTTTAGAGAGAGAAGGAGGGTGATGGAGCTAAAGAAATAACCATGTGAGAGAGAAACATCAATCAGACCCCCAGGCACCCTGACTGGGATGGAACCCGAAACCTGGGCATGTACCCTGACCTGGAATCAGAATAGAACCAACGACCTTTTGGTGCACAGAGGACACTCAACCAACTGAGCCACACCAGCCAGGACCACCTGACGACTCCTTTTAAAAAATACCATTGCCCTGCCCAGCTGGTTTGGCTCAGTGGTTGAGTGTCGGCCTATGAACTAGGAGGTCATGGTTTGATTCCCGGTCAGGGCATAAGCCCAGGTTGAAGGCTCGATCCCCAGTGTGGGGAGTGCAGCTGATCAATGATTCTCTCTCATCATTGATGTTTCTATCTGTCTCTCTTTCTTCCTCTCTGAAGTCAATAAAAATGTATTTAAAAAGCATAAAAAATATAATTGCCCAGAAATTCTGATTTAATTTTTAAATTCTCTCTCTGTCTCTCTCCCTCTCTCTTCTAAAAGTCTCTCTTGGAGATTCTAAAACGCATCCAAGATTGAGATCTCACTGAAACTTTGGGCTTAGATAGAAGTAGGAAGATACAAACAAACTCTGTCCAGGCATGCCAAGCAAGCCGCCTGGAGAAAAGACCTGGAATTTCCCCCATTATGACCTCTGTAAGGGCTAAGCCTCTAATCCTCTAACCCTCTGTAAGGGCTGCTTTGGGACTGGAGGCTCTGGGGAGGGGGTCTAACACTGCTGGCCAGGGTGGAGTATACCAAGGGGGAAAAATGTCCGTCCAAAGGTAAATGGACAAATCCATATATACGTGACATATTCATATAACAGAATCCTATCTAATAATAGACAAATATGCAAATTGACCATACCTCTGACACACCCACAAGCCACGCCCACCATCCAATCAGAGCGAGTATGCAAATTAACCCAAACCAAGATGGCTACAGCCACAGAGAGCAAGGTTTCCTAGGTAACAGAGGAAGCCAAGCTTTCTGCCAGCCATTGCAGGCCTAAGCTTCCACTCAAGCTACAAAGTTTCAATTATAGAAGGTAAACAAATTCAAACAAATGGCGGCAGAATGGAGCTTGAGAGAGCAGGCCAGGGTTGCCGCCGGCAACAGGGGAAGCAAAGCTTTCCGCACACCCTGGCCGGGCCCACCCGCTTAAGGCAACAAAGTTTCAATTATAACCCCAACACAAATGGCTGCTGGCCTCGGAGGGAGCCCCAGGCTTGGCTCTGCTCCAGGCTACAAAGTTTCAATTGTAGAAGGAAAATAAATTCCAGATACCAGGCCTCCACTTGGGTTGCCAGGGAGCATGGCCAGCCTGCAAACCACCACAGGCCCCTCACTCAGGCTGCCCCACACCCCAAGGGAACCCCCACCTGATCCGGGACGCCCTTCAGGGCAAACCAGCTGGCCCCCACCCCTTTACCAGGCCTCTATCCTATCTAATAAAAGAGTAATATGCAGATTGATCATCACTGCAACACACAATATAGCTGCCCCCATGTGGTCAAAGATCCTGCCCCCATGTGGACACAAGATGGCCACCACAAGATGGCCAGCAGGAGAGGGCAGTTGGGAGGCACCCTGCCTGCAAGGGAGGGCAGTTGAGAAGGACCAGGCTTGCAAGGGAGGGCAGTTGGAGATGATCAACCCTGCAGGAGAGGGCAGTTAGGGGTGACCAGGCCGGCAGAGGAGGGAAGTTGGGGGCAAACAGGCTGGCAGTAGAGTGTGTAGGGGGTGATCAGGCTGGCAGGTAGAAGCGGTTAGGGGCAAGCAGGAAGCCAGGCTGGCAAGCAGTTGGGAGCCAATGTGAGAGGGATGTCCGACTGCCCGTTTAGGCCCGATCCGGATCGGGCCTAAACGGGCAGTCGGACATCTCTCAAGGGGTCCCATATTGGCGAGGGTACAGGCTGGGCTGAGGGACAACCCCCCTCCGTGCACGAATTTTGTGCACCGAGCCTCTAGTACCATATAAGAGTGAAGTTTAATAACCCAGCAGTAGCATGGCACCAACATGGATAACCCTCAAAACCATGGTGGTGAGTTATAAAAGCAGCTTGCAGCCCGACATGGTATGTTATGACATCATTTATTTAAAATTTAAACTTGCCCTAGCTGGTTTGGCTCAGGGGATAGAGCATCGGCCTGCGGACTGAAGGGTCCTGGGTTCGATTCCAGTAAAGGGCACATGCTTGGGTTGCAGGCTCAATCCCCAGTAGGGGGTTGCAGAAGGCAGCCAATCAATGATTCTCTCTCATCATTGATGTTTCTATCTCTCTCTCCCTTCCTCTCTCTGAAATAAATAATATATATATATATATATATATAAATATATATATATATAAAAGGCTAATATGCTACGTGTCCCTCCCACTGTCCATTGATGCACACTGACCACCAGGGGACAGATGCTCAATGCAGGAGCTGCCAAGCTGTGGTGACTTGGCAGCAGCGGTTCTCAGGCGACACCCCCCAAAACCAGAAAGGAGGGAGCCCGATTCCTCACAGGGCCACGCGATTCCACCTTTGGCCATGGATTATGTTGTTGCTGGGGCCCCGAATCTGGTTTACTGCACACTTGTGTTTGCGTTCCACACCCTGTACGACAGCAACTTTGCTGACTGCTTTCTCGCACTCCAGGACCCCTCAAAGGATATTGGAGAGCCGGTTTCAGCCCGATCCCCACAGGCCAGGCCAAGGGACCCCACCTGCCTGAGTGAGGCAGACGCCCTTAGAGCCACAGTGCCACCCAAGGTGCGGCCGGGGAGGGACCACGAGAGGTTGGCTCCAGGGTGTGTCTGGCCTGTCTTGCCCAGTCCCACCCTGCCAGCCACCTTCTAATTAATTTCCTTTCAATATGCACGAATCCGTGCACTGGGTCACTAGTATATATATAAAATTTAAACTATAGGAAACAAAAAGTACATATTGTTTGTAGCTAAATACATATTCACTAAAAATGTAAAAGTAGCCATGAAAATCAAACACACCAATGTAAGGCCTGTGGTTACGTTTGGAGATAGGGAGTCATGCAGAGGACCAAACTTGGATGACCCTCGAAGGCATCACACTGTGTGTGAGAAGCCCGTGTTAAAAGATCACCCGGGTCATGCTTTCATTAGAACGTTTGTGAAAAGACAAGACCAGAATGATGAAAACAACCTAGCGGTTGCCAGGGTCAAATGATCGGACCCTTCTGTGTCCTGAGTGTGGGGACGATGTCAATCTGCAGTGTGTTAAAACTCACGGGACTGAAAGTCACAAAGATGCACAGCGGTAGTTCCCAGGAGCTAGGGGGAGAGAAAATGGGAACTTCGTTTGGGAAGATGAGAAACGTTCTGGAGCTGGGTGGTGGTGATGGCTGCAGAGTAATGTCAACATCTCTCATGCCACTGAACTGTACATTTAGAAATGGCTAGGATGGTAAATGTTGTTATGTATCTTCTACCATAATAAAAAAAAAAGGGTAATTTTGAAAAATCATAGGACTCTACACCAAAAGACGAGAAAAAAGCCAGTTTTATTGTATTTTATTGTATGGTAATTAAAACAAAAAGAGAAATCTGAAGCAAATTTGCAAAATGTCAAGGTGTATTAAATCTACATGACAGATACATTTACGTCTGTTACTCAATTTTGAGCACTTTTCTGCATGTTTAAAATGTCCTGCCTGGCCAGTGTGGCTCAGTGGTTGAGCATCAACCTATGAACCAGGAGGTCACTATTCAATTCCTGGTCAGGGCACATTACCAGGTTGGGTTCGATCCCCAATAGGGGTGTACAGGAGGCAGCTGATCAATGATTTTCTTTCATCACTGATGTTTCTATTTTTTTTCTCTCCCTCTCCAGTCCTCTCTGAAATCAATAAAAATATACTTAAAAAATAAATAAGTAAATGTCCTAATATGCTTTTAATAGTTTAAGGTAGAATCAAAATTTTAGGGCTGCCAGAAGCTTTTGAGATTATTTCCTTCATATTCCTTACTTGAACAGAGAGAAGCTGAGTTTTCTCAGCTAAAGCCACTGTTCTGTGCACACTGATAATTTGGTGCTGAGGTTTCTAATTGGTAATAAAATTAGGCTTCTTCAATTTGGGAGAGCTCTTGAAATAAATTTTTAAAAAACTACAAGAGCATGCTCAACTTCCCCTAGCCTATAGGAAACAATTTCTACATAATCAGAACCCAAATAAGTATTCTAAAGAACAGAGTTAAAATTTAATTAGCAGCCTTCTTCAAAAGAACTATTCAAACAACTTTAAAAGAAAAAAGTCACAAAAAGTGTCAGTTTTACACTGAGATATTCAAATTGATCTCATAAAGCATTTTAGTTTGTTTCATCTCATCTTTGCATCTGCCTATCTTTGCTTTCACCCTACTCTCCTCCTTTCTAAATACAACTTCACAATGAATAGCTTCTGTGACCTCTCTCACCCTGTGTCTAGAGTGAGGATTTTTTTGAATTAGAACAACTTTTTTTTTTCTTTTTTTTTTTTAAGTAATACTTTGTAAAACTCTCCGGTGGGAAAAAAAATTCTGCCATTGCATCTGCAGGATTCTTGGTTGCAAGCAACAGAATTGACTTCAATGTCCAGGAAAACCAGGTCTGCACAGGGCAAAACTTGAGGAAGAAAGCCCAGCCAAGGACCTGTCCCTCCCCCAACATAATCTTGTGTTATTACTCTGTTTAAGACTCTGCCCTGGGGACCAATGCCACCAGCGGGATTCTCACCTTGCTGCAGCCATCATGAAGAATTTCTCAACTGACGCAATGCCTTCTATGTGTCATTCCACTGACACAGAAGGTTCTGCGTGTGGGCATCTGGTTAGTTGAACCTAGGCCCCTAGTCCATTCTTTTGCTGCCAGGAGCTTCTTTAAAGGGAGTCTGAGCCCCACATTTCAATGACACCCACACAATGAAGGACTCTCCTCCCCCACTAGGGAGAAAATTCAACATTGGGTAGCAAAACAAACAAGAATTGCCTACCCTACTGGATGTCTGTAGGCTTCCAGATACCTACCTGTGCCCTTCTTTCCTTAACCACCCTCATCGCTCCACCCCACCCCCTGGGCTTCCACCTTAAGCCTTTGGGCAGACATTGCAATACTTCATCTTGTACACTTGAGAAGTGTTTTTATATAAATTCTTCCTAATGCACTTTACTAATTCTCTTCAATTCTCCATTCAGTGGAAAGAGCAAAGCTCTTCATCACCACTCACACAACCTTAATATGCAGAAGAGCAGGTGGGGACAGCCCACGGAGCCAGCCTGAGAAGTCCTCTTTGCAGTCTGCTTGGGCTGCCATAACAAAAGACCATAGACTGGGTGGCTGACACAACAAACATTTCTTGTCTCATACTTCTGGGTGCTGGAACTTTAAGATCAAGGTGTCACTAGAGTTGGTTTCCCCTGAGGCCTCTCTCCTTGGCTTGCAGATGGTCATAATCTTACTGCCTCTTCACATGGCTGTTCGGATGTGCATGTCTGACTGTGTTCCTAATCTCCTCTTTGGATAAGGACATGAGTCAGATTGCAATGCCTTCAGTTTAACTTAAGTACTTCACTCCCACACCCCAGCACATGCCCTCACCCCCCTACTGTCGGTGTCCATTGGTTATGCTTATATGCATCCATACAGGTCCTTTGGTTGATCTCTTACCACCCCCCTCCCCTCCACTCTCCCCTGACTTCCCTCTGAGGTTTGACAGTCTGTTCCATGCTTCTCTGTCTCTGGATCTATTTTTGTTCATCAGTTTATGTTGTTCATTATATTCCACAAATAAGTGAGATCATGTGATATTTATCTTCCTCTGACTGGTTTATTTCACTTAGCATAATGCTCTCCAGGTCCATCCATGCTGTTGCAAATGGTAAGAGTTCATTCTTTTTAACAGCAGCGTAGTATTCCATTGTGTAGATGTTCCACCGTTTTTTAATCTACTCATCTGCTGATGGGCACTTAGGCTGGTTTCCAAATCTTAGCCATCGTAAATTGTGCTGCTATGAACATAGGGGTGCATCTTTAAATGCCCTATCTCCAAATACAGTCACATTGTGAGATTCTGAGCATTAGGTCTTCAATATATGAATTTGGGGGGAGATGGGAGGAGACACAATTCTACCCATCACCCCTTTCAGGCAAGCATTCTGTCTCAGACAGAAAAAAAAGAAAAGAAAAGAAAGCTCGCTTTCAGAAAGCCATGGAGCACCTCCCTAATTCAGTTCTTCATCCATTCTCATTCCACCAATATTTAATGAGAGCCATTCCTATAATGACATGGTCTGCATAAAACCAACAGGGAGATACTTTCAAAGTGCATGTCTGGTTATGTCTCCCTTCAAGCAGAAACTACTAAACGTTTCCCTGTGCCTTTAGGAAGATTCCCAAATCCTTGCATGGTTTACAACATATTCCAAGATCTGATGCCGCTTGCCTACACAGCTACAATCCCCTCACATGCCTTTTGCTCCTGCTAAAAGACTTGCGAATAATGGTTCTCCAAACAAGTTATGCTGAGTTACTCCTCACTGTTTGATCCCAGGGAAAAAAATGTGTTTGTTCGACAAATATTTAATTATCACCTCCTTTCTGAATCTGTGCTAGGCCCCGGGGCAGATAACAAAACCCCATCTTCAAAGATCTAATATGGAGGAAATGTCAGACAAATAAACAAAAATTACAATTTTTACATAAAAGTGCAATTGGTGGGCGCTGGAGTGTAGATGTGTGCAAATGTGTCAGGATCTTAGAGGAGGATCTCCTGAATTGTACAGAGCCACTCGTTTCTCCAGCAAAGCAATACACCAGCCTCCAAAATGAGCCTAAGGAGAAGGCCAGTTTATAACACAACCTGTACGCTGTGCTAATACGCTGCAGAAATTACATCAGAAAAGTGGTTCCAGTTATTAGGAATGAGATAAGCGACATCTTACCTAACTAATGAAGTGGAAATTGATTACACACCCACCCAAATAGGCAGAGACCTCAGTGGAAATTAAAATCCCTCCTTGCCAGCATGACACGCTCGTGAAAATCACATGGGCCAACCCCCGCCCACACCCGTCCGCCCAGCCCAAGGTGGCCTAGTTCATTAATCACCTGGAAGGAGCAGCCCGAGTCGGCTGATGCACTAAAACAGAACCATGCCGTTGGTAGTGAGGGTTATTTCCTTTATGTTTAAAACCGTCTAGCATGGTTCCCAGGAAGTTGCCAGATCCAGAAAGTTGTAAAAGGAAACTGGAGAGAGAATAAGGACAGGCCTGGTCAAGCTGCCAGAGTTACACAGGCTGAACCCTTCCCTCTCAGACCGCTTAGAATGCTGGCTGTCACGTAGGCCTCTGTTTTCGGGCACAGCTGAGTTCACAGCCACAAGGGGAAATTCCAAGTGATTATAACAAAGAGAGAACATAAACGAAAAGTAGTAGGTGATGCGCTGACTGAGCAGTTACTCAACTGGATGAGGTGATATTGGTATCAGTTTCCAAGGAGTTTGGGTGTCATACCATGTGGAAACAGGAAAGGGGTCCTGAGCGCACCTGGGGCAGGAACCCCTGTATAAAGCCGGGACTCTCAAAGGGCGCAGCATCAGAGAAAGGTAGACTAACAATGATATACCACAGGCACACAGACCCAGGGCGTGTGTCTTCACCCACATTCTGGGTAAGGAAAAGGGTCAGTCTCGATGGGGCACTTATCAATGTATTGCTTTTCAGTTACAAATTCACCTTTTAGTACCTGGTTTGTGATAAATTGGACACTTAGGCATTTCTCCTTTTCAGTAAGCGCGATACAATGCTTGGTCAGCAGAGGGCGCAGGAGGGACACTGCCTTGGGAAGGGGGTTCTCCTGCTGGTTCCTCTGGGCTGGGTTTGGCTTTTACTTGCTGCTGCATGTTTGGTCAGCAGTGTGTGTGTAGAGGGACATCCAGTTCGTCACTGTCCCTCTGTGACCTCAAGTCCCCGGCCCTGGCCCAGGCCTGCGATCACCTTTCCATGGCCCTCCTGACACAGATACCATATGATCCAGACTCCATGCCCACAATGGTGTCCCAGGTCCCTGTGTGCACCCACAGAACAGCTTTGGCATGACTGCACCCCAGAGAGTTGTTTCCTGCCTGCCCCACAAGTATGGATCCGCTCAAGCCTGGGCAGCCCAGGAAGCGAGGGGAGCTTTCTCCTGAGCTTAACCACATCTTCACCAATGACGTCTGAACCCCAGGCTTAGGGAAGGCCCTCATTCCAAGTTTGTCCTTCCTTTTAGCATTCTCTTTATATCTTTTTAGTTACTCTCTTATCATTGCTCAATGATTCCTTAAACTAAACCAACTTAAATTATTGTGAGCTTTCTGTCTCCTGATTAGAACCAGTCTAATATAACTGATAAGTCAAAATCCCTGGCCTATGACTTATTAAGGGTTCAAATTTACATTATCTAGCAGGAGTAAACACAAAAACACTGTGAAGGAATATTTCCTCAACCTAGTTTGCATGACATTCTCACAGAAAAAAAGCATGCTGAATATGAATTCACAACCCAAAATGTTTAAACTCACAAAAAGTAATCCTTCATGAAAAAGTGTTTGTTGTCAAACGTGATTAAGTGTGGGGCTTAGAACTGCAATAATTTCTGATAATGGAACAATTTTTTAAAAAATATTATAGGATATGCTTAAAAATTAATATCAGAAGGAATTTCCTTAAATGTAAAAGGAATAAACAATTCAATAAAAAGACAAAGATTATATGATTTCTGTTTATTTCCTGATTTGGGTGGTGTTTCCATGGATATGTTCATTCTGTGAACATTTATATAGCTATCCTTTTATGATTATGCACTTTTATGAATGTATCATATATTTCATATATATATGTTTATAAAATACATATGTAAATTTATTTTTTTATTTTTATTTTTTAATGAATCTTTATTGTTCAGATTACAATTGTTTCTCCTTTTTCCCCACATATCTCCCCACCACCCAGTTCCCACCCCCCTCCCCCCCACTGTCCTTATCCATAGGTGTATGATTTTTGTCCAGTCTCTTCCCATACTCCCCACACAGACACCCCTTTCCCCCTGAGAATTATCAATCCACTCCCATTCTAGGCCTCTGATTCTATTAAGTTCACCAGTTTATTCTGTTCTTCAGATTTTTAATTCACTTGACTTTTAGATTCACTTGTTGATAGATATGTATTTGTTGTTCATAATTTTTATCTTTCTTCTTCTTTTTCCTCTTTTTAAAGAATACCTTTCAGCATTTCATATAATGCTGGTTTGGTGGTGATGAACTCCTTTAGCTTTTTCTTATCTGTGAAGCTCTTTATCTGCCCTTCAATTCTGAATGATAACTTTGCTGGGTAGAGTAGTCTTGGTTGTAGGTTCCTGCTATTCATCACTTTGAATATTTCTTGCCACTCCCGTCTGGCCTGCATGGTTTCTGTTGAGAAATTAGCTGATAATCGTATGGGAGCTCCCTTGTAGGTAACTAACTGTTTTTCTCTTGCTGCTTGTAAGATTCTCTCTTTGTCTTTTGCTCTTGGCATTTTAATTATGATGTGTCTTGGTGTGGTCCTCTTTGGATTCCTTTTGTTTGGGGTTCTGTGCGCTTCCTGGACTTGTAAGTCTATTTCTTTCATCAGGTGGGGGAAGTTTTCGTTCATTATTTCTTCAAATAGGTTTTCAGCATCTTGCTCTCTCTCTTCTTCTGGTATCCCCATAATTCTGATGTTGGTTCGCTTGAAGTTGTCCCAGAGGCTTCTTACACTATCTTCAACTTTCTGAATTCTCTTCTCTTCATGCTTCTCTGGAGGAGTGTCCTTGGCCTCTTTGTATTCCAAATCTTTGAGTTGATTCTTGCAATCCTCTAGTCTGCTTTTGGGTCTCTGTATAATATTTTTTATCTCAGTCAGTGTATGTTTAATTGCTAGTTGGTCCTCATGGAATTTATCGGCCTTTTCCATGAAATTCTTGAAAAACCTTATAACTGTGGTTTTGAACTCTATGTCCAGTCGCTTGTTCTCCTCCAATTCTTTGGTTTGGGATCTGTTTCCTTGCCTTCTCATTTTCGCTGCTTCCCTGAGTTGGTAGGGTAGCTTTGTGTACTAGGTGTCCTATTGGTTCAACGGGTCAGCCTCCCAGTTACTTGAGGTGGACACTCTTGGTGTACCCTTGTGTACTGTGTGTCCCCCAGCAGGAGCTACAGCAAGGGCTAGTTTTCTCCTCCTTTGCTTGGGCGGATTTGGAGCAGTCTGACTAGAGCTACAGTTAATTTGGTTGAGCTGTCACAGAACAGGCCATTTATATGCAAAAGCCGCTGTGTGGAGCCTGGGCGGGTTTGTAGAATGTGCGGGGCGGGGCCTCAGGGCTGGGCGGGGTCTCAGGGCGTCACTAGGCTGGGGCGTGGCCAACGGCGATGGCTGCCGTCAGCCCTCTCTGCCTTTCCACGTTCCCAAGTCCCTGCGCCCCGCGCTCCAGCGCAGTAAACAATGATTGCTGGGCGCACCACTGCAAAAAAGTCACTCTCACTTTCCGACCCGATGGCAGAGAGTCCAGCTTCTCCCCGTAGGTGTCTGGGTCCCCCGAGTGTCCCCAGAAACTGGATTTCAGAGTGATCGGGAGCTTGTCTCCCTGCGGGTTGAAGAAAAGCCGCGCACCCAACCGCCCGCCACCGGCCCGATTCGCGTGCCTCCGTACCTCAGCTTTTCAGCGTTTGTGCTCCTTTCTCTTCTTAGCTGTATATCTTCCACTCAGCCAGCTTTCCCGTGGTTCTGGGTGGTAGACGTTTTGTCTTTTAGTTGTATTTTTGAAATTGTTGTGTGAGGCAGCAGATTAGTTGTTTAACTATGCCGCCATCTTGGTTCCTCCCAGATATTCTGTTGAATCAAAAAGCTACATATGTAAATTTATACATAATTTGTAGGTAAAAGAAACAGGAAATATTTTAGAAATAAATCACGATAAAATACTATATATGAAAACTTTGGGGATATAGATAAAGCAGTACTTATAGAGAGGAAATTCATTACTTTAAATAACTCTATTGATAAGGAAAAGTCAAAGAGCTAAGAAATGAGACAAAGAAAACAGTAAATTCAAAAAACATAGAAGGAAGGAAATCATGAGGTTAGGAAAATCATGCCTGATAAATTGTGAATATTAATAGTTTCCAGTGTTACTGTGTCCTTGCCTTCACTGATAGTCCATCTGGGCAAATAGGACCCCTCGTCCTTGAAAGGCCCTTTTCCCTGAGAGCTTTTGCTAATCCAGGCAAACATGGACTTCAGTGTTGGTAGCTTCATTGAGTGAGAAAAGAAGAAATGGCCCCGGGCTCACCCTGAGACCGGGAATCTAATAGGAAACCTTCTTCCATATCCAGCTGGTCCCAGAAGACCACGCCCCTGGGGTAAGGTTAACCCCACCCCAGGGCACCTGGGTGCTGAGGGCAGCTGGTGTTCAACTTACCTCCCTTACCCTCCTTTTCCTGATAGTTCTTTATGATCTTGTCATTTCTGTAACACCTTTACTAGATTTTAAAACATAGTTTAGAAATATATATAGCATTTAGATATATTTTTCATAAGGAAGGGTTTGAATTGCTTAGTCCAATGTTATCAGAAACCAAAACTCTATATGTGGTAAAATTGTAAAAATCTATCTGTGATAAAGGATAGAGATAAATAAACTTAAGGATAAAGGTTACCTCTGGGGTGGAAGGCAGGAAGAAGAGATGAAGATGGGCCTGTAGCATTATTTGTAATATTTTTTATCTTTTAAAAAACAACAACAACAAAAGATCTGAAGCAAATTTGCAAAATAGTAACATCTATTGAATCCTGGAATATGTGGCAGCAGACATTGTTGGAGTGCTTACCCAATATCCAGTCTCTCTCTCTCTCTCTCTCTCTCTCTCTCTCTCTCTCTCTCTCTCTCCTTTATTTATTAAGGGGACCCCAATTTTGATGAGACTGGTAATATCACTTTTCCAAAGTCCCTTGTAAGCTGGAATGGCCATATGACATAGTTTTGGCCAAGGAGAGGTAGGCAAAAGTCCCAGAGAGAGGCTTCCTGATGCAATAAAACAAAAACAACAAAGTTCCGTGTTTGGAGAGGAGCTTTTTATGTCTTTTTTCTGCTGGAATAGAACAGGCGACAGTGGCAGCTGCCATTCGGACCATGAGGATGGGAGCCACCTGAGAGGGCGAGCAGGGTGGAGAAGAAGCAAGAGAGCAGCCTGGTCCTGTGGGCATCTCGGAGATGCCATATCAGCTCTGAACTGCTACCTCCAAACGTCTCCTTCTGGCGGAAAAATAAACTTTCTAAAGCCACTGTTTTTTCATTTTTCTGTTATAAGCTCCTGAACCCAGTCCTAGGTGGTATGTTGGTACATGGGTTTTATTCTATACTTTTCTTTCTATTAAAATGTCTCATAATTAAAAGTATTTTAAAATTTAAAGAAGTGATAGGAAAGAGGGGAAAGTAGGAACAATTTTGCCAAATAAGTGCAGCCTCTTCACTCTGTTGAGTCTGGCCGAAGGGAATTAATCGCTGCATCGAGACGTTCCCTCTGTTTCTGAAAAGCTGTTCAAGCAGAATCTGATTCCTTTTCCAAGTTTGAAAAAAAATCAAAGTGGAGTAGTGAGCACTTCTGCTGTGTCCGATCATTGCGTTCAGGGTCCTGAGCGCTAGTGGGGAGCAAGAGCGTCTTCTTGCCGGCTGGGTACCACGTGTGCAGCTGGTGGAGCTTAGCAGGTCTGACCTATGTTGCATCACTGACGCTGCTTGTTCATACTGCGTCATATGGTGAGTCACGTTAGGGTGGTTTTTAGCAAACAACCAAAAATAACCAGGTAGTTGGGGCAGAAAGAGAATGTATGGGAAGGAAGCTCACATGAAGGAAGAAACCAAGTGGGAAAGAGGCAGAAATAAACATCTTCAAAGATGTAGTGGTAGGAACAGCTCAAAGGCTTTGGAAGACCACTGATTGACGAAATGACTCCAATCATTATTTTATCCTTGTTATACTTCAGTCCAAATTCAAAGGTGTGTGTGTGTGTTTGCACGCGCGCACGAGAGAGAGAGAGAGAGAGAAAGAGAGAGAGAGAGAGAGAGAGAGAGAGAGAGAGAGATCCTTGTTAGCTAGTATCAACCTTGGGCTTTCTTGTCTGCTATCAGGGTTTGGATTTGAAGAACGTGGTGAACAGAGCCTTTATATTCTGAAAGGAAGAGCATGCCACTCGCTTGTCACATCTCTGCACAGATGTAAGAGTGTTACTGCTCTGAGAGTAAGTTGAACAACTGTAATGAACGGGTTTAGATACTGTGTGCAGAAAGAAAGTAGTTTTTTTAATCCTAGAAATTCCCCAAACCACTATTTTTCTACAGTTTTGAATTATACAAATACTGCTGGTAGAGAATCCTATTTCTGCAGATAGTTTTGAAAGTGTATTTCTAAATGTTCCTGTCAAATGAATGTACAGGTATTGTTATCAGCTGAAAAGTATACTGTTCAAAACAGGAACTTGTTAGACATTAAATCAGAAAACAGGAACCTTTAAACTTATCTTTACAAAAAATCCAAAGATCATTCCAAGGTAAAGTGTTACCTTATAACATTATTTATTTAAACAAGTAAACTATCTTAAATCAATAAATATGTAGACAATGACCCCCTGCATACAATAAGTTAGACTTAGTTTTGAAAAAAAGCTTTGCAAATCTTTGGAAATTACTTTCTGAAAGTGTTCAATTCTTTTTTTCATCATTTTGAAGTTCATTAACTAAATGGCAATTTTGTTTTCTTAGACCTTTGGTTGACATTTCTATTTATTTTTAATCTGTCCTTTTGGTGTGCAATCAAAACAGCAAAGCAGAGCACATTTAAAACTCAGCTATGGAAAACCGGTCTGGTTTGTGGTTCCACATAATACATGAACACACACACATTTACCTCCTTTTCCTCCAGAGACCACATTAGGATGAACCTTCAGGAATAAAAAAGGACAACGTCAACAATAATTAAAAGAATCAGAAGGAGCCAGGGATGCATGAGAGATTTCCGTGCATTTATGCAAGATGAAAAGTGGGCCAGAAGTTTCACTTCTGGGAATGTAGTGGGTTCACTATTCTGAAGGTTCTGCTGCTAAAAATGAAGTCTGGCATAAATTACAACAAACATGACTTTACACATTACTGAGATCACAACAAAGGGAACCCTCCAAAAGCCAAAAGTCAGAAAAGAAAAATAGAGGAGGAGGTGAGGGAGAACGAAAGGATGGAGAAGAATCTAAGAAAAAGGGTGAGTCACACCCAAAGGAGGAAACAGTCCCCACTATAATGTAACTTCATCCTTCATGCAGTTTATGAACCGCTCACACCATCAAGCCATGGAATTTTGCATAATAAGAAGAACAGGAGCCCTAGCCGGTTTGGCTCAGTGGATAGGCCTGCGGACTGAAGGGTCCCAGGTTTGATTCCTGTCAAGGGTACATGCCCAGTTGCTGGCTCGATCCCCAGCGTGGGGTGTGAAGGAAGCAGCCGATCAATGATTCTCTCTCATCATTGACGTTTCTATCTCTCTCTCCTTCTCCCTCCCTCTCTGAAATCAATAAAAATATATTTTTAAAAAAGAGGAAGAAGAAGAATAGGACATACCGGAAAGCTAGGATTTGGGAAAAAAACTCTATAAAAAATTGACTGAAATCCTCTATAATAAAAGCCTAATATGCAAATCAACCGAACGGCAGAACAACCAGTCGCTAGGATGTGCACTGACCACCAGGGGGTAGACACTCAATGCAGGAGCTGCCCCTAGCCTGCAGGCCCCAGGCCATTCAAGGCAGGTGCCAGAGGGGACCCTCTCATTGCCCCACCACCAGTCACTCCACAGAGGGAGGTGACCGGTGGTGGGACGAACAGGGGAAGAGGCCAGTGAGCAGGCAGTGACAGGCTGGCCAAGGCGGGTGCCAGCAGGGACCCCCAACTGCCCCACCAGTTGCCCCACAGATCAGTCCTGATGGCCAGCCAGGCCTAGGGACCCTAACCGTGCACATATTTTGTGCACCGGGCCTCTAGTATAATAATAAAAGTAAATAAACACGTACATAAATACTACTGCCATTTTAGTTTTCTAATAAACAAATACGATAGTGGTCATAGACAAACACCAGTCTGCTTGCTGTAGTGCAGTGCTGTAGCTCCAGGTCCTGGAGAAGAGCTGGAAGAAGGACGACATGCTCAGGCTGAAAGGCTAGGACAACAGACGTTTTCTTTTCTTTGTGGAAAAGACTCATTGTACATTTATCTCTCTTTTATTGTGACCTAAAACAGAAACCCTACCTTGGTTGTTTCCCAGGTTCCTCTTTTCATAAGGAAGCTGTAAAGGCAGCTTCAGATGGGGCCAGGCTCAGGGTGCCATCCTGATGCTGTGAGCACTGCAGTCCTTAGCTCCAACCCCTTACCAGTCCCCGCCAGCACCGATGAGTACCCATCTCTCCTTCCTTTGGGTTTTTTCACAGTGTTGTCTCTGATGGAATGTGATATCACATGTTCACTCATACTAGTATTTAAATGTATAATTCCAAGCTTCTCAGTACTTTAATACCTTGTTTTGTTTACTACTTGGATTCATATAACCAGTGTTCACTTGTGATTGGAATGCTGTCTTTAATATTTAGATTAAGAAAAACATACAAGCTTTGGAGAACAGTGTAATACATGCTCGTAGGTTATATGGATATACTGAGGAAAGAGAAAAGTTGAAGGGTGTGCATGTGCGTGTGTGTGTGTGTGTGTGTGTGTGTGTGTGTGTGTGTGTGGTGTAACCTTTCATGAGACACTGTGTTCAACAGAGTGGCTTTTTTTTTTTTAATCCAATGTCTGGCACAATCACAAAGCATAGGCAAATTGTGGATAGGCTAATACAATTTCTAGTTTTGGCGATTTTATTCCTTTGCTTATTTATTGTAAGTATGTGAATTTTCCCATTACAAACAAATAGAAGAGATTGTAACAATGCAAAAAGCGAGATTTCCCCAGAGGCAAATGTTGATAACAGTTATGCAATATGGAGATGAAACCTTGGCAAAGTATGGGCTAACTCTGAGGTTCATCCAAGAGGCCAGGACCCTTAAAGGGGGAAGAATTCTTGGTTGTAACTCTAGGTCCTGGAGGAGACAAATACCCAGTCCCTCTAGATGAAATTAACCAAATTTAGGCTCTCAGGATTCTCATAAGCCAATCTCCTTCATGAACATGGAGACATAAACTTTAAACAAAATACTGACAAATCAAATCCTGTGATGTATAAAAGGACCATATATCACACACAAGTAGGGATTACTAGTACTCTAGCAATTCAAGCGTGGTGTAATACTTGTGAATCAGTTCATGTAATTCACTACATTAACAACACAAAAGAGGGGTAGGACATAAGGTCGTCTTAATAGGTAAAAGAAAGTATATGGTAATTACTCATAGCAAATTAGGAATAGAAGTAAACTTCCTTAATCTGATAAAGAGTACCCAAACAAAAAATCTACAGCAAACACGTTATTTCATGGTGAAATCATGAAAGCATTCCCCTGGAGATGGCAAATGAAATAAGGATGCCTTCTATCTTCTTTCATTGTGCTGGTTCTAGCCAAAGCAATAAGGCAAGAAAAAAAATATCATAAAGATTGAGAAGAAAGAAATCACACTGTCCTATTCACAGATGATATGGTTGAGTACATAAAAATCTTAATACATCAAATGGTAATTTTAGAAATATTAAGTAAATGTAGCATAGTCCTTGGATCCAAAGTCAACATATGTAAAACACTTTTTATATGTCACAATACATAAATAGAATATGAGATATTTTAAATGATGCCATTATAATAGTATCAAAAAACTCAAGCCATCAGGGAAATGCAAATAAAAAACACAACATTATACCACTAAACACCCACCAAAATGGTTGTAACAAAAAATCCAGATGATACAAAGTGATGGCAAAGATGAGGGGAAAGAATAACTCTCCTACACTGCTGGCGGGAGTGCAAATTGGGACAGCTGATTGGGAAAACTGTTTGGCACCATCTACTAGAGCAGAACACATGTGTATTCTATGAACTAGCGATTCCACATCTAGGTATATACACAATAGACATGTATACTTGAGTCCATCCAAAAATATGCATGAGAATGCTTATTGTAGAACTATTGTAATGCCCAAATATTGGCCAGACCATAAGTGTCCATCAACATTAGACGGATAATTAAAGTGTGATATTTTCATACAATAAAATACTATTACAGAAATAAGGAATGAAATATTAGTACATCATCAACAGGGATAAATCTCACAAACGTAATGGTGAACAAAGCAATCCAGATTCAATAGAGGGCCTACTGAATAGTTACATTTATATAAAATTCAAAAGCAGGCTGAACTTGCCTCTAGTGTTAGAAGTCAGGAAAATGGGTACATTTGGTAGAAAGTACTAAGTGAAGGAGCATGAAGGGGCTTCTGGGTGGTGATAAAGTGAGTTCTATTTCTAGACATAGGTGCTGGTTACAGAGGTGTGTACACTTGGTGAAGACTTACCAAACTTTACACTTATGATTTCTGTACTTTGGGGGGTGTAATTATACTTCCATTAAAAGGTTTGTTGTTGTTGTTTGGTTGGTTGGTTGTTGTTGTTGTTTTTTTAAGGAAAGAAAAGGAAGAGCCTAAAGAACCTGGGAGGTGGAAGGGGATGGTTCAGACAGGAAGGGAGGAAGCAGTAATGTTTTCATCTTAAAAAGTGAAGGAGTCAATAGATACTTTCACCCATGGAACAAGTAATTTAGGCTTAACTATTTTGAGGCTGTGCAGGTGATGAAAAGAGAAACCAAGACTGGTGATACGATTACAAAATGAGGGAGTGTGGCAGAAGGGGGTGAAGTAATGAACTAACTCCTCATTTGTCATAGCAGGAAATTCATGGACAATGCCTAAACTGGGTAAAGAAACTAAGTTTCTTAAAACAGCAGCTATTAGTTCTTTCTCATAATTCCGTGGGGCTGCTGGGCAGTTCCTCTGTTGATTTTGCTTGGGCTCACCTGTGGCTGCATTGCCCTGGAGAGACGGCTGGCTGGACGGTCCAGGGAGCCTTGGCTATTAGCTGGGCTGCCTCAGTTCTTCTCCATGTGGCCTCTCACTCTTCCGCAGGCTGGACCAGCTTCCTCAAGTGACAGCCTCAGGGCAGCACTCCAAACAGTCAAAGGCAGAAGCTGCAAGGCCTACCAAGGCCTAGTCTCAGAATTTGCAGTGTTACTTCTGCCCATGCTACTGGTCAAAGGAAGTTCCAGGGCCGACCCAGATTCGAGGGGTGGGGAAATCCACCCTGCCTCTCAGTGGAAGGAGCCGAAAAGTCACGTAGCAAAGGGGTAAACACAACAGGATAGGAGGAATTGTGGCCACATTCACAATCTGCGCCATCTGCCCTCTGCCCAGCATTGTTTACATTTTCTCACATGCAAAAGAAACAAAACAGAAAGTTAAAATTGTCTCTGGACAGTAGAACGTAAGGAAGGGCAGGGACAGGGTTTTATTTTCATCCTTAGCCTTTCCCTATTATTCTTTTTAAACACTTGCATGTTCTATAAAAATTAACATGTCTAGTGTTAAATAAGGTTTAGGATATCTAAATCCCTTCCTCTGAATAGAAAAACTGAAAAAAAAGCAGTTCCCCCTATCCTCATTTAATAAATGCTGAACAATATTTACTGAATATGGATGATAGGAACTGTAAGGTCATCAAACAACTCAGGACCAATATTCTTCAGTTTGGCCCTGCCTACACTATGGGACTCATGATTCCGTTTAAAAAATGTGATCGTATATGTGAGAAATGCTTCTTAAACCGGAAATGTTTTATAACTCACTATACATTATCCGTTGCTCCTTGTTTCTGTGCTGTGCTCTGCGCAGTATTAAGCTGTGTAGAGGCCACAGAAGGGCCAGAGAATAAGGCTCCTGCCAGCAAGGAATTAACCATCTGGGTGAGGATGCAAGATGACACCCACAAACCAATTATGGTGCATCATGCTCGACCGCAAGGGCCCGTGCAGACAGGAACAATTACTCTGTGCATTGCAGCCTCCCCAGGACCCCGCAGATAATAAGATCTTGATAAATATGCGTTAATGAAGGGATGGATCAATTACCTGGCAGCCCATCACTCAGAGCCTGGACACAGTGCCCACTGTGAGTGCTGGAGGCATCTAAGAATCCGCGGTCGGTTGGAGGAGCTGGTTGTACTGAGCTAAGGCACCAAGGCGGGGCTTTCTTTCCAATTAGCACGGGGGGGGGGGGGGGGGGGGGCAAAGCAGTGCCGCCCCAGGGTAAGGTGGATATCCCAGCCCAGGAGAGCCAGGAGAGGAAAGCGCACAAAGGGAGAAAGGAGTTCAAACCAGGTGGAGGTGGAGAAATGGAAGGAGGACTCTAGGGTCTCCCAGAGCGCCCACCTTCTGCCCGGGAGCAGCTGGGGAGACAGGAAGCTGGGGGTGGGTGGTAGGGACAGGATGCACTCCAGCGCCTGAGGAGGAGGGGAGGAACCAATCCCATCCCCAGCAGGCCTCAGGGGAGCCCAGTCACAAGCACTGCTGTCCCTCCATAAAGAAGAACCCCCCCCACCTTGTCCTTACACTTTTATTTAGCACCCAGTTCATGCTGCAGTAACCCAGCAACACAAATTGGACATTCTCCCGCTCCCCAGGGCATGAGAGCCTTTTACCTCGGGAGAGACCCACTTACGTAAGTAACTAAGGGCCTTGGAGCATCCCAGGAGGGTGGAAAGCCAGCTCTGACTCAGGCACACTGGGGTTCCTGTCCTGCCCCCAGCACTCATAGCTTGAGATCCTTCCACAAGCTGACCTTCCTCAGCCTCAGTTTTGTCACTAGAGACCAGCTCCTCCTCTCAGGTTGGGAGGATGCAATGAGGCCCCATGTAAAGCTCTCTGAGAGTGCTTGGCTCTCCACAGCCTTCATGGGGCTAGAGAGACAGCCGTCAGACCAGGGAGGCTGGAGGAGGTGCTGACTTTTGATCTGGACTTGAAAAGAGAATTTAGATATGCAGAAATGGGTAAGCCAGGGTGTCCCAGGTGGCAGCAAAAGCAAAGCCCCAAAGCAGAAAAACTGTGGAGGGAGCCTGAGGACTTCCATTCGAAGGCTGTGGGAGGGCAGACAGGGTATCCTGGGGCATTCAGAGCCAGAGCCAGACCTAGCTCTGGAGTCAGCAGAGAGTCCTGAAGGATTTCAGCAGGGAAGTCACCATGTCAGAGGCAGAGCGGGTGGTGGCAGGGAGAGGCTGGTGAGGGTGGGCTGGATAGAGAGGGGGCCAGTGGGTGGTGCCTTTCAAAGAGATCTGCTCTGACACGTTCTGGGAGAGACCTAAGGTGCAGATGTAACCCTTAGGACTATCTCTTTCACAACTGGCTTCAAAGAGGACAAGACTGAGTGACAGGAGAGAAGATAAAGGGCCACATTAATGATTAGAGAGGCAACATGGTTCAGGAAAAACATCGATACAGCTCATCCAATCATTCACCAAGAAAACGTCTGAGCCCTGGCTGGTTTGGCTCAGTGGTTAGAGTGTCGGCCCGTGAATTAAAGGGTAACAGGTTCAATTCCAGTCAAGGGCACAAACCTGCAGGCTCGATCCCTGGCCACAGGTTGGGGCGGGTGCAGGAGGCAACCAATCAATGTGTTCCTCTCATATTGATGTTTCTCTCCCCCTCCTTTCCACTCTCAAAAAAAAAAAAAAAAATCAATGGAAAAAATAGCCTCGGGTGAGGATTAACCAAAAAAAATAAAAAGCATCTGAAAGTACAACCCTGCAACGTTGACGAATGAGCTAGAGTCCAGACATGCACAAAATGGAAATCCATTGCCCTCTAGATCTCCCTCAAACCTCTTAGGGTCCCATTACCCTACTAGTACCACCCCCACCCTCCGATGCCCAGACCCATGGCCACACCCACTGTGGTGGGTGTGGTGTAGACTTTTGAATCCCTATAGCTGCTCCCCTGCTGTGGGACTTTGGGCAGGTGACTTTTGGGATCTCTGTAGTCAATTGAGATAAAGGTGAGTCCTTCGGCCCTGACTTGCTGCCTGCGAGCTTTAGTCTCTCTCTCCAACACAGAGGGAAATCTATTGAAATCCTACAGGCCCTGGGCCGAGTGTCCCTTTATGACCCTGACCTCAAAAACTGCTGAGTGCATGTTCAGAGAGTTCGTCTGCTTCCCTTTCAGGTTGGTCCAAAGCACAGACACTGTTTGCTCGTAATAACAAAGACAGGTCACAACCTGTGAGAATATCTGAACTTATAATAAACTTGGAGGCAGGCACTGGGGTAAATGTTCCAGAGACTTGCAGGTGTCTTCAGACCAAATTGAAGAGCTAACACTGGTAATTCAATTCCCAAATGAAATCTGATTCAGAACATCTTTCTGCTGGTTTTGAAGTAAAACAGATTTATATAATGTTATTTTCCTTTTGAATCTGGCAATGATCTAATCAGAGTGTCATTATTGTGGGTTGATACATCTCCACTGATTATTAAGCTGTCTATATCATATGTGTGTGCGTATAAACCTGGACCATCTCATGCTTTCTCATGGGGAATACAAGGCTCGTGACAACTTTTATTTTCACTACATCTAATTTGATTAAGGTTCTGGGCTAGAGTTTAATTGTTTACCTCCACGGTAAAGAAGTATGAATGCAGATGTTGTAACCCTATGGACCTCCAGTGTGTCCCACATGAAACACTAGAGAGTGCTCAAGTGTGTTAGAGGCACCGTTTAAAGAGAACATACTCTTATCTATTCAATCTCCAGTGAGCTTTACCGGCAACATTTTCTATGCTCAGGTAATGTTCCTCATAAAATTGAAAATAATAAAACTATATTTTAAAACATCTCTGAGTATTCTATGCCAGGCTTTCTTCTATCTAGTCGGAACATGTAAGATTTTACATGCTACCATTAAAAATAACTTTGAGAGCAGCCTTGCTGTTCCTTTTAAACCATTCAGGTCATCTTCATCATGGTCACCTCATGAGATGAGATAAAGTGAGAGAATAATAATCAGAGTTCCTTCTTGCCCAGAGCTAAAGCTGACTCATGAACTCAAGCAGAGAGGGATTGTATTGGAGGCACATCAGAGAGCTTAAAGAATTGACAGGAATACCTGTAAGAAAACTAACAAAAATAGCATGAAAAACTAACAAAACTAAAAAAAAGCTTGAGTTAAGAAAATAGAGATAATTGAAGGGATAGAAAGTATCAAATCACAAACAAGCCAGAAAGCTAACAATAACATAAGTATCTAAAGGGAAATATGAAAATATATGTTTTTAATGAGTTATATGTAGAATATATATTAGTTACATATAATATAACTAATATTTCTATAAACTCAGGGTTTTGCCTTAGGTTATTGTAGTATATATTATATTATTCCTTAGGAATAGTAAAAAAGCAAGGTTTGTAAGATAAAGTATAAGTAAGTGTTTTATAATATAAAACTAAAGCACAACTAAATAAGAAATGTGACAGAAAAGTTGAGGTGTAGAAATAATGTATTTATCAATCTAGGAGGTCATGATCCAGGTAATAGGTATTACAGAAAAGTCAAGAAAATGGAGAGAAGAAACTTATTTAAAATAATGGAATAGCCCTAGCCAGTTGGCTCAGTGGATAGAGTTTTGGCCTGTGGACTGAAAGGTCCCAGGTTTCATAACGGTCAAGGGCATGTACCTCAGTTGCAGGCTCAATCCCCAGCCCTGGTCGGGGTGCATGAGGGAGGCAACCAATTGATATGTCTCTCTCACATTGATGTCTCTCTCTCCCTGTCTCTTTCTCTCTCCCTTCCACTAAATAAGTAAGTAAACAAATGAATGAATGAATGAATGAATGAATGAATGAAAATAATGGAATAGTCCTGGCTGGTTTGGCTCAGTGGATAGAGTGTCAGCCTGTGGACCAAAGGGTCCTGGGTTCAATTTCGGCCAAGGGCATGTACCTTAGTTGCAGGCTCCTCCCTAGCCTGGGCCCTAGTCAGGGTGCGTGCAGGAGGCAACCAATCAATGTGTTTCTCTTTGTCTTTCCCTCTCTCTTACTCTCTCACTAAAAATCAATGGAAAAATATCCTCGGGTGAGGATTCACAAAAATAATAATAATGGAATAAATGTTACAAAATGAAAGTTATGTCGTCAGAGAATGACTTTGCTCAGCACAATAACATTTCTGAAAGATCCACAACGAGACAAGTGATATCAAGAATAAGGAAATGTAAAAAGCCTCCATGTTGCTGGTGGGTGGGGGCAGAGTAACTACCTACAAAAGCTAAGAAACAGGCTGACTTCTCATAAGCAACGCTGGATGTCAAAGAAACTGGAAGGAAAATGATGTTGGAAGGTAGAATTGTATACCAGCCAAGCTATCAATCAAATGTGATTGATCCAAATAAAGACATTTTCAGACAAACAATGCCTCTTAGAGATGTACTCAATCAAAAATGAATGAGAACAACCCAGAAAGAGAAAGACATGGGATCCAGGAAACTCAGAAGAACAGCTATACCAAAGACAGCAACAGGTCCAAACTTGGGGAGGAACACATAGATTCTGCAAGAGTAGCTATGTCTGAAAGGCTTACTAAACTTGAGATTGTGATAAAGACATTCTTTTTGTCAGAAAGAAAAGAAAGAAGGGAGAAAGATAAAAGATGAGAAATGTCAGGAAGGCCATAGGCTATACAAGAAGATACTAATCCAAATACAAAGCAAAAGTAAAATGTGACATGATTTTAAGCAGATGATAGAGTGAAAGAAAATAAAAGGCATGTGACACTAATATTGTACCGTGTCCCTTTCAAGTAGCCCATCACTGCTGATATTGGACCCTTAGAAAGGGACATGCAATCATAGCATATTCCCTGTCCTTGTAGTGGGCAATCATTAACTGATCATAACAACACAAATGCCTTTTTAAAATCAGCCACAGAGAAAGCAGGGAGCCTTTACCACAATTGCAAAACTGAATGCAAATCTTACGAATGTTGACAACATAAAAGCAAAGGTTTAGCTGACAAAACAGGCTCTAGAGCAATTCAAAGGTTGGCTTGCATCCTCCCTAAGAATGAAATTGCTGAGGTGGAACCCAAAGCAATCAAGTCAACGTGAAATGCCCAAATCCTAAATTTGACAAATTTGTTTTTCATCGAAGTGCACGTTGGAGAATTGGGCTACTTCTTACAGGATGTAGAAGATGAAAGAGAGTGATAATCATGAGGGGAATAAAATACTGACTGCATGTGATAGAGCAAGAAATGGAGATTTAAACTTAGTATTTAAAGTTAAAAATGTCAGCAATGGAGGAATTTTTAGAAAATACTATTACTGTCAAATTAGAAAAAGACATAGGGGAAGTATAGGGCCATCTGACCTAAATCCTCATCTTCTTATGATCATACAAGGAGTCAATTAGAAATTAGAAAACAGTGATACAAACTTCATATTCTGAATTATAGAACGAACTGCAGAAAAATAAAAAAGAGAAACAGCTAATAGAGGTTGCTTTAGGAGAATGGGACTAAGGCTTAAGAGAAGTAGGCCAGGAGAGTATTGCTTTTCCTTGTACGCTCTCTTTGCTATTGTATTGTACCAAGTGCAATTATGTCAATAAATAAGGGGTGTGTGTTTGTGGTGTGTGTTTTCCTTACAGGCAAGGACCATATCGTAGTCACCTTTGTTTCCCTAGGTCTATCCTATAGTAGGTTAGTAGTTGTCCTAGTAGTTGGCACAATAGCAAAAACATAACAATACTAGGAAACTATTAGTTAAGCGCCTACCACTGTGTCTAGTGCTTCACATAAATATTGTTATTCTTTACACAACTCTGCAAGGTAAACGTTCTACTTTTCCAATAGGAAATGGATGTAAAGGAGTTCAAAAAAAGACATGTTCTGAGAACACACCACTGGTTCCTGGCAGGATTTGAACCTAGGTTCTGAAAACCAGCAGTGTTTTCATCTAAGGCCTGAGTCTAAGTCTCTAAGACCTGGGGCTTTTTTTTTTTTTTAACTACATTAGCATTTGAATGATAATTGTGAATGAAATATTGTGAATAAATGAATGCATGCAAAATTTAAAATGAATGTCAGTTATGTTGCCATGCCTCAAAAAAAAAAAAAAATACCAGTTTATCTTGCTACAAGTATCACCATCTAGATCCAAAAAGCTCTAGGCTCATAAACTCATTATGCCTGAAATAACTCGAAGAGGCTATTGTGAAGAATAAATAAGGTCTGGTGGAAGCCAGAGGGAAAATTTAGATTCTCAAATGTAAGTGGAGAGATTTTGTCCAGTAATAGAACAAATTGAAATAATCCAGGATGAAGGAACAGTGGGAAGTAAATATACATTGAATCAACCTCAGCACTTTCAGCTTTCTTGACTAAAATTGTATTTTCATGTGGATTTAAATGGCTTAGGCATTACGGCTTCATGCAAAATTAGTCTGTCTAAGTGGCTGTGTCTTTGAGCCCAAAGAAGCTCACATGGCTGCAAGAGTGTGCCCTGCCTCAGGGGCACAGCACTGGCCCAGGCCTTGTTGATCATTTAACTCTATCAGTGAAAAGGGTAATTTGCACCCTTATGTATGTATCTATAGATTATATTCTAATATAATGGATTAAGATGTGCATTTATAGTCCGGCTGGTGTGCTCAGTGGTTGAACATTGACCCATGCACCAAGAGGTCACCAGTTGGATTCCAAGTCAGGGCACATGCCCAGGTTTTGGGCTCAGTCCCCAGTAGGGAGCCTGCAGGAGGCAGCCGATCGATGTTTCTCTCTCATTGATGTTTCTATCTGTTACTCTCCCTTTCTGTCTCTCTAAAAATCAATAAAAATGTATTTTAAAAAAAGAAGACAAAAATAGCCCTGGCTGGTGTTGCTCAGTGGTTGGTGGGTTCAATTCCTAGTCAAAGGCACATATCTGGGTTGCAAGTTCGATCCGGGGGGTATTGTGTGTAGGAGGCAACCAACTAATCTCTCTCTCTCTCTCTCTCTCTCTCTTCTCTCTCTCTCTCTCTTCTCTCTCTCTTTCTCTCTCCCATTTTCCCCCTTCCCCCTTTCCCTCTCTTTAAAAAAAATCAATAAGCATATCCTCAGGTGAGGATTAAAAAACAACAAAAAACCTTCACCATGACACTGCAGGGCCTCCCTGACCCCTGAATGAGTCTTTTCAAGCATACACAAGAAAAACTCCAGGGGATGATTTCCAAGTCATATGATTTTCATTTGCCACAAATAGCTTCCTTTATTAATTCAATGTGTCAGGAGTTCCCTTTGCCATTGTTTTTTCAATTTTTTAAAGTTGTGGTAAAATACACATTCCCATAAAATGTACTCCCTTAACCATTTTTAAGTGTGTGGTTTCCTTTGTCTTTGAGGTTAAACAGGCATAGGTCCTCTACAAAGGCCCGGTGCTCCTTTAAAATCTGTTGCGTTATTATTAGGGCTGTGACAGCACTTTCCCGGGCTAATGGCAGGAAGGAAAGATCTGGAGTAGGAAACAGGCAAAGGGCAATAGGCTTTGCAAGGCAGCGCTGCCGGTGGCCCAATCTCCCCGGGCTGTGCCTGCACTGAGGGCATGTCCGGTGTCCCGGGTGGCAGCTCTCAACCAGGTGGCAGAGATCAAGAATCCAACGGGGCCCAAGCAAACCTCCACAAGGTTTTGTCGAGATACAACATAGGTGCCATACAACTTCCTCCTCCTACCTTCCTGATCTTTGAATTACTATCAAGTTCTCAACGGAGGATCTTGATCATCGGCCAAAGGCTAGCAGACACAGTCTTTGGTTGGATGTGGGTCACCAGACGGGCAGTTAAGGAAAACCTATCACCATGTCCTTATCCCCTGCAGGCAACAAAGGATCGACATTACTGAAGCCTCATCCTTAAGCAGCCTGGTGACTCCCAGCAAGGTCCCAGACCCGGGTGGGGTTACTAATTTATACGTGTTTGAACAGAAAGGGACTATTTTTTAGAAAGGGTTACAAGATTGTTTTCCTAAAATAGTTGCAGAGACAGGAGGATAGTGTCTCAGGGCAGTGGAAGGAGCCCCCAGGAACACAGCAGCTCACCCACAGCCCTCACCTGCTCCTCTCAGCTCATCCGCAGCTCTCACCTGCTCCTCTCAGCTCACCCGCAGCCCTCACCTGCTCCCCTCAGCTCACCTTGCAGCTCTGCTCTGCAAGTCAGAGGCAAACATCAAAAAATAGGCAAAACTTTCAGGATAGAGTGAGCAATTTCACAACTCCCGAAATCTGTCCAGTCTGCTGCATTTGCCCACACCACCTACCCCCTGCATAGATGAGAACTAATGCTTTGCCCTCTTTGGGGTCCACAGTTACTGCTCAAAGACCACTGGGAACAAGAGTGGCCTAAATGGACCCCAGACCCCCTTGAGCATCTTTTAAAATCCTCTCCAGCCAGAATCTCAGACCCATCTGAAAAGGGCAGATTTAAACTTCCCGTCTCTGCTTCAGGAGCTAGCCTGGAGTCAAGGGTGTTACAATGTGAGGCTAATTACTGTAGCCTTTTAATATCCTCTTCTCCGATGACCTCCCGGGAAGGATAAAATAAAACGCTGCATAGCAATAGGTGAAATGAATGGTGGACTGGGAACCTTCAGTAGCTGCGTGACCTTGGACAAAGTAGTTGACCCAGACTTGCAACCTCATTAACTCAAAGCGAAACAGAGAGAGAAAAGGCCCGCTTCCTTTCCTTGCCAGGGCGAGGAGGGTCAGGCTGGAGCCAGGGTGTGTCAGAGACTCGCCTATCCAGCGAGTTGGCACTGCCTCCTTGGAGATACAATGCTGGCTGTTCAGCCTGGGGTTCCCCATTAGATTTCCCCACAATTTTTGTCCAGCTGACAGTCTCCGTTTTATTGGTTCGGTTTGTTTTGTTGTGAACTGCGTTTTACACACAGACGGGTATAAAAAGCTTATGTATGGTTTAGAAACTAGTAACATCACGAACACCTGTGCATTCACCATTCAAGACTAGACATGCAACCTTACCATACCCTAAAATCCCCTCGTACCTCTTCCAGACCACTCCCTCCTCCTTCCCACGGAGCTAGCCTTACTAGCTGACTTTTGTGAGAATGGTTCGCTCTTGCCTTTTCTTAGCACCTGTGAGTGAGCTTCTAACAATATATGGATTAATTTTGGTTTTGACCTTTATATCAATGCCATCATACTGTTATGAGTTCGTCTGTTGACTTGCTTCCTGTGCTCAATGCTGTGTTTTTTAAGATTTCTTCAATGTTGTGGAGGGCAGCTGTGCATAGTTCATTCATTTTCACTGCTGTGTCCTATTTCTTCACATACTGAATTGAATATACCATACCTTATGTATTCATTCTACTGCAGATGGACATTGGGTTGTTTCCAGTCTGGAGCCACTAAGAACATCCCAGCTATGAATGTCCTTGTATATGTCTCCTGGCACATGCGTCTAAGAGCTTTTCAGGTAGGAGTGAGATTGCAGGTCATAGTGTGTGTGAATGTTCCGATTTACTAGGTAACACAAGGTCATGCTCCCCTGTTTTTCAAAGGGGTTGTACCAATTTATATTCCCACTGGCAGTCAATAAGAGTTCCTTGTGCACCCTTACCAACACTGTAAATGATCAACTTTAATGTTGTTGTTTTTGCCAGTTTGTTAGTTTTTGCTGACTTGTAGTTCCCTAGCTAATAATGAGAGTGGGCATCTTTTCACATGATTATGGGTCATGTGTATATTCCTCTTCTAAAAAATGCCTATTTTTGTTTTGGGCCCAGTAGTCTATTGAGTCATTTGCTTTGCCCTTTTTGCTTCATAAAAATCATTAGATATTCTGGAAGTCCTTTGTGGTTATAGGTTGCAAATCTCTCTCTCCATTTGTATCATCTGATCACGCTCTTAAAGGTATCTTCTGATTTTAGAAAGAGTTCTTAAGTTGAACATGGTTGAATTTACAGTGATTTACATATGAGATGTTTTGATCTGTAGTAGGGACAGTCCTGCCACTTTCTGCTGTGGCTGCTTCCCAATTGTTTTTATTTAACTTGGCCTTTTGATTTTATGTATAAATTTAAGAATCTGCCACACACACACACACACACACACACAAAAAAAAAAAACACAACAAAACAAAACCCTCTCCTTCTACTGGGATTTCACTAAATTTAGTGAAAGAGAGGAATTTATATATTTATAACATTATGTTCCCATTAAAATATGTGGTAAACATGGTGTGTGTCTGCCCAGTTTTAGGGTTAATTTAAAATCCTTAAGTGAATTTTTAGAGCTTTATCTCTAAAGACTGGCATCTTTTTATTTTATTTTTTAAAATTTATCTTTATCGTTGAAAGTATTGCAGATGTCCCCTTTGTTTGTTTGTTTGTTTGTTTTTCCATTGACCCCCTCCACCCCGCAATGCCCCTTTCAGGCCTTCACCACGCTATTGTCTGTGTCCATGGGCTATGGATACATGCATATAAGTTCCCCGGTTAATCACTCCCCACAAAACTGACATCTTTTACTAGTATAAATTTATTACCAAACACTTTATATATTTTATTGCTAATGTAAATGGTACATTTTTTAAACTAATTGCCTCTGATATAGAGAAATACAACTGATATTTAAAAATATTTTTTTAATGATTTCAGAGAGGAAGGGAGAGGGAGAGAGAGTTAGAAGCATCAATGATGAGAGAGAATCATTGGTCGCCTGCCTCTTGCAAGCCCCACACTGGGGATTGAGCCTGCAACCCAGGCATGTGCCCTTGGCCAGAATCGAACCCAGGACCCTTCAGTCCACAAGCCGACGCTCTATTCACTGAGCCAAACCAGCTAGGGTACAACTAATTTTTTATATTAATTTTATATGCAAGCATCTTACTAAACTCTTATTAACTCTAATAATTCATACAGAGATTATTTTTGAATTTCTACATCTGCAATTAATGACAGTTTTATTTATTCCTTTTCAATTCATATACCTTTCATTTCTTTTTCTGGTTTTTCTATCCTAGCTATGACCTCCAATACATAATTGAGTAGGAATATTAGAAGTGGGCATCTCTATCTTATTCCTTGAACTTAAAATTTTGACTATTAATAATGATGCTTATTTTAGGTTTTTAAGAGGTCCTTTTTAGATTAATGAATATCTCTTCTATTCTTAGTTTGCTTTAGCTGCATTCCAGAAGTTTTCAAATATAGTGTTTTCATCAAATTTATTTCTATGTATTTTTAAATTTTCATTATATTTTCTTTGATCTAGGAGTTGTTAAAAGTGTGTTTTTCATATTCAAATGTAAGGGGTGTTTTTTCATTGTATTTTTTGTTATTGATTTCTAACTGAATTACGTTAGAAATTTATTCATAGAAAATTCCACCTGTGCTTAAAAAGAAGTAAAAATCTCCAACTGCACAGTGCAATTTTTTCTATATGCCCATTTTATTAAGTTTATGAATATGTTCTTAAAATCTTCTATAGTCTTACAGATTTTTATCTGCTTAATTTATGAATTACTGGGAGAATTGTATTAAAATCTCTCAATAGCACAGTGGATTTGTCTATCTTCCCTCGTAGTGCTGTTATTTGTTTTTTATGTATTTTGAGACCATCCTAAAAGAGTAATATGCAAATTAACCATCACTCCGCTATACCCACAAGCCACACCCACCAGCCATGCCCACCAACCAATCAGAGCAAGTATGCAAATTAACCCCAACCAAGATGGCTACAGCCACAGAGAGCAGGAGGGAGGCTTGAGTTTCCCTAGCAATGGAGGAAGCCAAGCTTTCCGCACACCCTGGCAGGCCCAGGCCTCCATTCAAGGGTACAAAATTTCAATTATAGAAGGTAAATAAATTCCAACAGAAATGGCAGCAGCCAAGGAGCTGGAAGAGCAGGAGGCTAGGGTTGCCCAGGGCAATGGAGGAAGCCAAGCTTCTGCAGCCCTGGCCAGCTCAGGCCTTCACTCCAGGCTACAAAATTTCAATTATAGAAGATACATAAATTCTAACAGAAATGGCTGCCACCACTGAGCAAGCAGGAGGCTTGGCTCCGCTCCAGGCTACAAAGTTTCAATTGTAGAAGATAAATAAATTCCAAATACCAGGGCCTCCACTTGGGTCGCTGGGGGGCATGGCCGGCCTGCAAACCACCACAGGCCCCTCTCCCAGGCCGCCACACACCCCAAGGGAACCCCCACCCTGATCCGGGACACCCTTCAAGGCAAACCAGCTGGCCCCCACCCATGCACCAGGCCTCTATCCTATCTAATAAAGAGTAATATGCAGATTGACCATCACTCCAACACACAGAGATGTGGTCAAAGATCCTGCCCCCATGTGGACACAAGATGGCCACCACAAAATGGCCAGCAGGGGAGGGCAATTGGGAGGGGCCAGGCCTGCAAGGGAGGGTAGTTGTGGGTGATCAGGCAAGCAGGGGAGGGCAGTTGGGAGGCACCAAGCCTGCAAGGGAGGGCAGTTGAAAGGGACCAGGCCTGCAAGGGATGGCAGTTGGGGGTGATCAACCCTGCAGGGGAGGGCAGTTAGGGGTGACCAGGCCAGCAGAGGAGGGAAGTTGGGGGCAAACAGGCTGGCAGGGGAGCAGTTAGACATCAATCAGGCTGGCAGGGGAGTGGTTAGGGGGTGATCAGGCTGGCAGGCAGAAGCAATTAGGGGCAATCAGGAAGACAGGCAGGCGAGTGGTTGGGAGCCAGCAGTCCTGGATTGTGAGAGGAATGTCCGACTGCCTGTTTAGGCCCGATCCCACTGGGTTCGGGTCTAAACAGGCAGTTGGATATCCCTTGAGGGGTCCCAGATTGGAGAGGGTGCAGGCTGGGCTGAGGGACAACCCCCCTCCCCCCCGTGCACGAATTTTGTGCACCGGGCCTCTAGTGTGTATGTGTGTGTGTGTGTGTGTGTGTGTGTGTTTATATATATATATATAATATATATATATATATTATATATATATATATATAATATATATATATATTATATATGTATTATATATATATAATACATATATTAATATATATATTATATATATATATATAATATATGGTCTTTTAAGTTGAGAATTGTCATATATTTGGGGGAAATTAAGCATTGTAGCATTATGTGGCGATTTCCTTTTCATTCATAAAGCTGTTTGTCTGATATTAATTTATTTTCCAGCTTTCTTTTGATTAATATTTGCCTGTTTTATCTTTTGTTATCCTTTAACTTTCAATATTTCTACAAGCTTATGTTTGAAGTATGTCTCTTGTAAATAGCATATGCTAGATTATATTTCTTCATTCAGGATATTGATTTTTGTCTTTTACCTGGGGAGTTTAGTTCTGTTATATGTATACTAGTTACTAATATATTTCAATTTCTTTCTTCCATCCTACTATCCTATATAATAAAGAGCTAATATGCAAATGGTCATCAGGCCCTCATGCCTTAACGGCTTAGACACTCAACACTGGGGGGTGAGGAATGGGGACCAGCCAGGCTGCAGCCTGGGAGAGCGACAAGCCGCACGCCCCCATGGTCCTGGGCACCAGCGTCTGTGCCTGCGGCCCAGGAGAGGGACAATCCACACGCCCCACAGTCCCCGAGGTCCTGGTGCCAGCGGCTGCGCCTGTGGCCCGGGAGAGGGACAAGCTGCCCGCCCCATGGTCCCGGGTGCCAGCGACTGGGGCTGTGTCCTGGGAGAGAGATAGCAGCCCAGGAGAGGGACAAGCCACATGCCCTGCAGTCCTGGGCACCAGCACCTGCAGCTGCAGCCCAGGTAAAGCCGCCCATCCACGGTCCTCTGCAGCTGGCCCGGGCAAAGCTGGCCAGGGTCCCAGGTGCCTGTGACTGGCCGGAGGAGGGAATCCTGGGTCCCGGTTGCAGGTGAGGCAGAGGCAGTTAGGGGAGATCAGGCCAACAGGGGAGCAGTTAGGGGCAATCAGACAGGCAGGCAGAGGTGGTTAGGGGTGATCAGGCAGGCAGGCAGGTGAGCAGTTAGGAGCCAGTGGTCCCAGATTGCAAGAGGCAGTCGGATATCCCCCGAGGAGTCCCGGATTTGAGAGGGTGCAGGCTGGGCTGAGGGACTCCCCCCCACCTTGCATGAATTTCATGCACTAGGCCTCTAGTGCATGTAATTTATATTTGTCTCACTTTTTCTGTTCCCCTACACATCACTTCTTATAAATTAAGTGAGGTTTTTCTTTTTTGTTTATATTTTATTAGTTTTCCCCTCTCTATTGGATTATATTTGTTTGGAAATTACATTCCCCATGTCTTTTCTGTTTGTGGTTGCCATAAGAATTTTAAAATGCATTTTTTATAATCTTAAAATTAATATCTTTAACCTCCTCCTGAAAAATTCAAGGTCTTTCTTTTTTTTTTTTTTTCAGTTCCAATAATCCACCCCACCTAATCCAATGCTTATTTTTTTATGGTATTTTACTTCCAATATGATTGTTTTTTTCTCTGAGAATTTGACATTATTATCACATTATACAGTTAAAATTTATTTAAATTTCAGTTTAGGTTTATTCATATTTATCCACACATTTATTTAACACATATGTTCTCCATTCCTTTTTGTATCTCAGATATTCCCTGTTGGACCATTTTTCTTCTACCTGAAGCACATTGTGTAGAATTTTATTTAGTGGGGACCATCTGGTGATAAATTATCTGTTTTGGTTTTTTCTTTTATTTGAAATACCTTTACTTTGCTCTCTTTTTGAAAAATCATGTTGCTGGATATAAAATGTTATTAATTATTTCCTCTCTGCACATTGAAGATATTCATTGCCCTCTGGCTTCCATTATTGTGGATGAGAAATCAGCAGTAACACTAAAGGGCATTTTTTGTGTAAGATCTGTAGGGAGCAGCTATAGGGTTAAGCCTCAGACTGACCTGTGGCAGGGCCACAAACAAGTCCCAGCTTGGAGGGCAGAGCCCTCTTAGCATAATTAAGCTTGACCTTATAGTCTTCCCTAGTTCCTTCCTAGGTAGCTAATGGGCTGTGAGAGGTGCAGCAAGTGCTGTCAAAACAAGGTGAAACTCACAAGAACATTGTAAACATGTTGATCACTTCCCTTGTTTTGCTTTGTGTGCTCTGACTATAAAATAAAGCTTTGGCTTGCAGGCTGGGTCTCTCTGTGTCCTCATCCAGGTACAGGAGAGCCACTTAGCCCCAGCTGTATTCTCTTGTCTGTCTTCTTTAATCCTTCGCTGCGTCTCCTCAAGTTCAACCCTTGTCCATGCTGGACATGGTTCAAGATCCATTTTTCTTCTCTGGCTTCTTTTCAGATCATCTTTTTTTCTTTATCTATAATTAGTTAAATCTAATCTAATCTAGTGTGTTTCCTTTTTATTCAACCTCCTTTGTATTTGAAAGGTTTGGATTGGGCCGGGGTCATGCACCTATGACATGAGGCCATAATGTATCAAAAGAGATTTTATTCCCGACACCTGGGTGCAGGTGGGCTGAGACTGAGAAAGGCATCAGCGAAGAGAGCAGGGAAATATAGGTTTTTCATTAATCTTTGCTGGCTGCAAGCCACTCTGCTGATGTAAGGGTCTGGTCCGTCCTTGGTTCCTCCCATGCCAGGTGTCTTCTAGTTATCTGAGCTATGCTGTGCTCAAGGCTACAAGCTTTCTGCAAGATATCTGCTAAACACAATAAGTTTTTCCTCTGCCCCATTTTATTCTCTTTAACCCTTTCAGTATTTATTGAAGATTAGTCAATTAGATAGTACTGAAAAAAATTCTCAGTACTATCTATTAGAATAGCATTGTCTCCCCATATGACTGCAACTTTTCACTTTGTCCTCTCTCCTTTTCTCAATATTTTAACTTACTTCTCAAATTTATATCTATGATTATACCATTGCATTCACCTTCATTATTTTTTTGAACAGTATCCAATTTTCTAGTTACTCTACTCATTGAGGTTTTAATTTTAATTATTATGTTTTTCATTTTTAGAAGTTATGTTCCATTGGTATTTTTCAAGTCTACTTGCTCTCTGTTCAAATTTTTAAGCTTCCCTCTTATATCTTTAAAATATGTTGCATGGTTATTTTATTTTTAGTGTTTAATAAATTCAGTATCTGGGGCTCTGTGGATCTGTTTCTTCTATGTGTTTATTTAGTTGTTTGTTTTTCTGCTGGTTCTTTCAATTACTATGCTTTGTTTTCTTGTGTGTTTTGTTATTTTTGACTATAAGCTGCTCATTTTCCTTGGCCATTTATCTGTGGAAACTTTGAGAGAAGTGGGTTACAGCAGGATTCCTCACAGAACATATTTGTGTTTATTCAGAGGTAATGTAAGCTAGTACCAAACTAAGAACACTTTACATTTTCAGACTTAGAAATTTAGGACCACACAGGTGGTATGGCCTTTTACTGCAAATGTAAGTGAGAGTCAGTGTGTGCCAAGCCAAAGTGATTGTTAGAGTTGAAACAAACAAGTTTTCTTGCTTCTCTTTACCATAAACATGTGAAATCTTTGGGATTTCAGTATTATTTAAAGAGCTTTTATGAGGTACCCCACCTTGGTCAAGCCCTGGACTTAAATTCCTGTCTACCATACCTATACAGTCTCCAAGGCTCCTGCATTTGGCACAAATGGCCAGGATAAAAACAAGCTTTGGTATTTGTTTACCTCCCAGAGTTCTTAGTTTCGGCTTCTTTGGGGGCTAACAAGATTTCATACTTTCTTGTTAGCTCAGAGGTGTATTTTTAAAGGTTTTAAAATAACCTTCATCCATTTTTTCAGTTGTTTTGGATGGGAAATTTGTTCTGGTAATCTAATCCACCCTATTGCTGGAAACAGAAATGATCAAACTGGTTTATTTTTAGCAAAGGCTAATTTCCAGATCACTCTGCACCTGTGAACCTGAACCAATTTGCATGAATGTTCCTTCCTCTTCTAGCTAAAAGGAATTTCCAAAGAGAATAACCAATGGACTTCTGTTGGAGAAAAACAAGTAGCATGCCTGTCTACCTATCCCAGAGGCTCCCAGAAATGATGATTCTAACCTACATTTGTAACTAACATGCCAAATTACTACTAATGATAATAGCTATGTCCATCAGGGTAAAGCTTACTATCATTTGCCAAACACAGAGCATATTATATGTATTACCTCAATTTTCACAACTCTCTGAGGTAGGCATTATTATTTAGTCCATTTTACAGATGAGGAAACTGAAAAACAAAATGGTTAATTATTTGTCCAAAGAGTGTGGTGAAAATGGGAGGCAGCTGGGCTCCTGAACATACATTCTTAGCCTTCCTATTAGGCTATCTCTGTTGGAAGATAAGCAATCAGTGAAAAACACACTAAGAAATATGGCCCATCTGGACTGTTCAGGGGAGATTATCCCTCTAGCACCAAGTTTCTGAACCTGAGAAACCTGTCAGAAGCACTCAGGGAGGGCCTTCAAACTACACCTGGAACCTCCCAAGAAGAGATTCTAATTTAATTGGTCTGGGGTGGGGCCCCAACATTTTTATCTGTTTGTCAAGGCTCCCCAGGCAGTTCTAATGAGCCCTCTTGATTAGGACAACCCGTGGATAGCTCTCTCTCTTCCTTTGTTCACATGTTGGAACGTGTTACCAGGTCTCAACTTCTCAGAAAAATGGGCATTGGACAAGAAAAACGTTGTCCTCTTACTAGTTCACCATTTGGATGTCCTCAGGCAATTCATCTCCCTCAAACCAAACCTTGGTTTTTTTCTGTGTAAAATGAGAATCTGTGTTAGTGCTGACATTTAAGATTCTCAGGTTTCTGAGTGGCCATTGAATAAGCCAAATCTCTTTTGGATCAGTACTGTGTATCATCAGCAGGTCAAGACTGGGAGAAGGGCAGCTCTCGCTTAATTTAGGCATGAGGATTATTTATGGATTTCATACGTCCATCACTCCATATGCATGGATATTTCATACATCAATCACTGCATACCTATGCATGGATATTTGAAAGGGTGCTGCCACCTAAGTGACCCTGAATGGTCTCCAACACAGAGGAACTTTGCTGAAAGTCCATGATCTCTCTTTCCTATTTAAGCACTTAAGAAAAGCAAAAAGTACAGTCTAACTAGGGAAGAGTCACAAAGGGACAAAATCCTAAAAAAAGAAGGGGAGGCCCAGATTGAGAATGTCACCCACCTACGTACACACACACACACACACACACACACACACACACACACACACTCACACACCAGATACCCTTCTGCCAAGGCTGCCGAAGCCATCTGGACAGAAAGAAGCTGCTTTTAAGGAATTTGACTTTGTTGGGTCTGCACATAAAATTCTCACACAGATGTTGCTTGGCAACCAAGCACCTGACTTCTCTGGTCCAACATGGCAACAGGCTCTCCCTCCTTGGCTGATTTTGGGCCCTGGTTTGCATCATCAACTTAGTCCTCCCATTCAGCGCTTCTGGCCTGAGCCTCCTCATTGCACTGGATCCCTCCCAACGGGTAACCAAATACTTCCCCGCAGGGTTGAGCCTGGGTGTCATCCTCAGTGCTCTCTGTCACGCGCTTTGTAGGGCTTCACAGCGCTGCTCTGCTCAGTCACAGTACCCCCAACCCTCAGAAGTCAGGGGCAGAAGTCACTCTATGTGTCATTAGAAAGGCTCCAGGAGCAAGCACTGAATTTTCTGAGGACCCCCGACCAACCATGAGCCCTGATTCATGACTCAACCTCACCCACTTCCGGTGGGACTCCCCCTGAGAGGTGACCTGGCTTCCCCACCAGGCCTTGGCCTGTCTCTGGATCACCAACCAAGCCTGGCTCTGTCTCCTAGACACCCTGGGCCTCCTGTGGCTCCTCTGTAAAGCTCTGGTGAGGCCGCTCAGGTCACCAGTTCCTATGGAGAGGGGATGGGCTTACTCTGCTTGCCTGGCAGCAGTGGCTTTTAAAACCCATCGATTTCTTACAAAGGCCTCTGGGCAGGAGGCTGCGTGGAGAGTGGTGAGGGAATGGAGGCCAAGAGGACCTGGTTTTGTATCAAATAAGCTCATGTGCTTAGTGCATTACCTGGAGCATCCTAAGGGCTCTCTACTCCCCAGCTATCATTACAGAGTACAAAGTGCTGTAGCAGATTTTTCAGGCACATGTGAAGCATTCTACATATATTCTCCATGAATCCTAAGGAAGTTCCTGCGGGGCAGGTACTATTATTATCACAATATTATAGAGAAAGAAACAGAAGTTCAGAGAGGTTAGGTAACTTATCCAATGTCACACAACCAGTAGCAGAGTCTGAATTCAAATACAAATGAGTCCCACTTTAAAACCTGGACTCTCCACTGTTTCAGGCTGTCTTATTACCCCTACAAAACAGCAAGTTTCTCAAAGCACTTGTTTCTTAAAATGATGAATAAAGCAATATTTTTAAAAAGGATTAATAAAATCTCTGAGGGAAAAAGGTCAAATGCCAATCAATGTGGTTATTGTAATTGAACAAAAGAACACACTCTGGTTTCTTGAAAGCACAAAGAGGGAAATAACATGGTCAAATGTGTCTTTGTGGGCCCTCCTTTTCTGATGGCTCTTGTTCCCACCACCCCTGCATCTACCCCTTCCCTCTGCCAGTAGTTCGGTACCTGGTGCTGCATCCTCATCTACTCCATGCCCCGCCCTGTCCCTCTTCCTGCCCTCAGTGATCATTTTCCCTGCATTCTGTGCATGCATACAAATCAGAGGATAAATCATGTGCAATAAAGGACTGATCTGGGCAGCACAGGCGATTGCAGATCAGGGCAGAGCACAGTGAAGGGCAGAGTTTGAGGTTTAGACAGACAGGGCAGTAGGTGTGTCCCCAATGGCAGAAGCAGGGCAGCGAGTGTCTGTGGGGAGAATTTCGAACAGGAGTGTCTTTGGAGATCCTACACATTAAACCACAGAGTCCTCTGCCTGCTCTGCCATGGGTTGGGCTGTACAATCGCTCAATAAGTCAGTACGAGGTGAAGCAAGTTTTACTAAATAAACCTGGAAGATCAGGGCTGCTTCCCTGACCATCATGTCTATTTCCTACTCTTCTGGCGTGCCGGGCAAGGGCATCTAAGGAAATCCCATACCTAATCCAGGATAGGTCCACCTGTGCTGCCCAGTCCCTGGAGGCTGCAGCTATTCCGAGAGACTGAGAATCCATATGTGCATCGAGCGTTTACTATAGACCAAATGACTCTGTCTCCCACTACTATGAACCAACATTTCTCAAAGTACCAGATACTATTGAATTTCCTCTACTGGGGTCTTTTGATTTTAAGAAACAAAGCCAGGGGGAAGGGTTCTTTGGCAGCAATGTCGTGGAGTGATGAAGGAGGCAGACTCTCACGGCATATCAGTCAGGGTTCTCCAGGGAAATAGAACCAATAGAGGCAGAAGTTAATGCTGCAGTCTTGAGGCAGAATTACTTCTCTGGGAAACCTCCGCTTTTGCTCTTAAGGTCTTCAACTGGTTGGATGAGGCCCACCACTTACATCATTAATGAGAAACCCCTTTACTTAAAGTCAACTGATTGTGGATGTCAACCACAACTACAGAATGCCTTCACAGCAACACCTAGATTCGTGTTTGATTAAATAACTGGATAGCCTAGCCAAGTTGACATGAAACAAACCATCACAAATAGGCATCCGGGAACAGGAGCCTTCAGGCCCTCGTGGAGCCAGGAACAAAGGATTGTTCTGGACTTGCTACTCCCCAGACATTAATGTGACTCAGCCACCTCCTCGCAGTCTCCTCTACCCACAACGCACATTCTTTTTGTACACTGAGCTCAGATTTTCAAGAGAGAAAATTGTATTGATTTACACCATATTTTTCATACCAGCCCATGTTAAGGCCGTGTGAGGATTGTTTGTTCTGGAGTCAGGTGGTCTCCCAATGGCCCAGGCAGTGGTTCTTCCTGAGACCAGCCAAGGGCTCCGCCTCGAAGAGATGGCTGTGAGCCAAGGACTTTCAGCTCAAAGAGAATGTGAAACACAGCGGGCCCATGACTGCACACCTGCAACACATCCGCCTACCCTCACAGCTCGGACTCAGTGTATCCCTATCATCCAGGCACAGGCTCATACATAGCTGCACACAATGCACCTGCTCCCACCAAGGGGACAACCAAAGGCCTGTCCTGTGTGCAGCGGCCACTTACAAAGTTGTTTTTCAGCATCAAGCCCATGATGTCTTGATGATACTTATTTCTATGTTTCTTCTCAACCCTTCCTAGGAGTTAGTCCTTAAAATTTTGCAAACTAGGCACACATGGTGAATGGAACCACCACCAAAATACCTGATAAATATGATGGAAGGAAAACAGAACATTCTTCAGCTTAGCAATAACTGTAATAATAACAGCTATCTTGTTAGAAAGAGTGAGGGTGGTAGAATGGAATTCAACTACTCAATTTTCAGTTACTTTAGTAAAAAGAGGAAAATAAACCTGAAAAGGAGGTTGGAACCATGCCCTTAATCTTAAGCGGTCCTAAGGCTGTACCTAACATTTATACCTCCCTTCTTCCTCTCGTCCAGCATCCCTTTGTTTCCTGCCCTATCTGGTGGCTCTGACTTTGGCTATCAGGAAACCATTTGGCTGCAAATAACAGAAAATCTAGCTAACAGAGGCTTCAGTAAGTAGGGATTCATTTTTCTCAGATAGCAAGAAGTTGAAAGCAATTTCTGGTGTTGATTTAGCTATAATGTCAGGTCGCATCTCCATTTCACCCTCACCCTTTGCTTCGTGATCACAAGATGCCACCATGGGCTCCTGGCCACGTTCAAGGCAGGAAGACCAAAGAGTGATTGACACCGGCTACCTCTGGGCTTTTTATCAGCAAAGCCAAAGATTTCTTGGGAGCTTCCAGCAGGCTTCCCCTTCCATCTTCTTGGCCAGAACGCCGTCAAATGACCACTTCAGGCTACGTTGGAGGCGGTGAAATCAAATATCTAGCAGAGAGAAAGGAATGTCATAACTGGCTTAAACCAAATGTAATTCTTTTTTTTTTTTTTTTTTCTTTTTTTTTTTTTTTTTTAAATTTCTTTATTGATTAAGGTGTCACATATTTGTCCTCATCCCCCCATTCCCATCCCACCCCTCTCCCCACGCATGCCCCAATCCCCTGTTGAACTTAACCGTTGGATAGGCTTATATGCATGCATACAGGTCCTTTGGTTGAACTCTCCCCCTCCCCCACCCTCCCCCTACCCTCTTCTATCCTCCCTCTGAGGCCCGATAGTCCGATCGATGCCTCCTTGCTTCTGGTTCTGTTCTTGTTCCTCAGTCTATGTTGTTCATCATTTCCTCTAGATGAACGAGATCATATGTCACTAGATATATACTAATAAGAACTGAATGTGAGACGAGCAATAATATTTATGCTGACAGGCAAATGAATCAATCTGTAGCGAGCTTCCCCCTGGACCAACAGTTCTTTTGAGACCCAATTTCGATGTCCAGTAGTTCCTTATGTGTACATGTCAGCACTGACCCCTCAGCTCTGGATGGTGGACAAATGGTGGTAACGGAGGTCCGACTCCCTCTGGTTTGGTCTCGGCCGAACCCAGGGGCACGGCGTCACCCGGACTAAGGGGCACGTGGCCTCACCCATACCCAAGGGGCGCGTGTTCTCACCCGGGCCTGGGACCCAGCCTCACCCGGATGGATCCAGGGGCACATGGCCTCACCCGGACCCAGGATCTGGCTTCACCCGTACCCAGGGACGCGTGGCCTCTCCCAGACCCAGGGGCACGTGGCCTCACCCGGGCTTAGTTGCACAAGGCCTCACCTGGATCCAGGGACACATGGTCTCTCCCGGACCCAGGGACGCTTGGCCTCTCCCAGACCCAGGGCCACTTGGGCTCCCCCGGGCCTAGGTGCACGAGGCCTCATCCGGATCCAGGGTCGCATGGTCTCACCTGGACCCAGGGACGCTTGGCCTCTCCCAGACCCAGGGGCACGTGGCCTCACCCGGGCCTAGGTTCACGAGGCCTCACCCGGATCCAGGGACACATGGTCTCACCCAGACCCAGGAACGTTTGGCCTCTCCCAGACCCAGGGCCACTTGGGCTCACCCGGGCCTAGGTGCACGAGGCCTCACCCAGATCCAGGGACACATGGTCTCTCCCGGACCCAGGGATGCTTGGCCTCTACCAGACCCAGGGCCACTTGGGCTCACCCGGGCCTAGGTGCACGAGGCCTCATCCGGATCCAGGGACGCATGGTCTCACCCAGACCCAGGGACGCTTGGCCTCTCCCAGACCCAGGGGCACGTGGCCTCACCCGGGCCTAGGTTCACGAGGCCTCACCCGGATCCAGGGACACATGGTCTCACCCAGACCCAGGAACGTTTGGCCTCTCCCAGACCCAGGGCCACTTGGGCTCACCCGGGCCTAGGTGCACGAGGCCTCACCCAGATCCAGGGACACATGGTCTCACCCGGACCCAGGGACGCTTAGCCTCTCCCAGACCCAGGGGCACGTGGCCTCACCCGGGCCTAGGTGCACGAGGCCTCATCCTGGTCCAGGGACACATGGTCTCACCCGGACCCAGGGACGCTTGGCCTCTCCCAGACCCAGGGCCACTTGGGCTCACCCGGGCCTAGGTGCACGAGGCCTCATCCGGATCCAGGGACGCATGGTCTCACCCGGACCCAGGGACGCTTGGCCTCTTCCCAGACCCAGGGCCACTTGGGCTCACCCGGGCCTAGGTGCACGAGGCCTCACCCGGATCCTGGGACACCTGGTCTCACCCGGACCCAGGGATGCTTGGCCTCTCCCAGACCCAGGGCCACTTGGGCTCACCCGGGCCTAGGTGCACGAGGCCTCACCCGGATCCAGGGACGCATGGTCTCACCCGGACCCAGGGACGCTTGGCCACTCCCCGACCCAGGGCCACTTGGGCTCACCCGGGCCTAGGTGCACGAGGCCTCACCCGGATCCAGGGACACACGGTCTCACCCAGACCCAGGAACGTTTGGCCACTCCCAGACCCAGGGCCACTTGGGCTCACCCGGGCCTAGGTGCACGAGGCCTCACCCAGATCCAGGGACACATGGTCTCACCCGGACCCAGGGACGCTTAGCCTCTCCCAGACCCAGGGGCACGTGGCCTCACCCGGGCCTAGGTGCACGAGGCCTCATCCGGATCCAGGGACACATGGTCTCACCCGGATCCAGGGACGCTTGGCCTCTCCCAGACCCAGGGCCACTTGGGCTCACCCGGGCCTAGGTGCACGAGGCCTCATCCGGATCCAGGGACGCATGGTCTCACCCGGACCCAGGGACGCTTGGCCTCTCCCAGACCCAGGGCCACTTGGGCTCACCCGGGCCTAGGTGCACGAGGCCTCACCCGGATCCTGGGACACCTGGTCTCACCCGGACCCAGGGACGCTTGGCCTCTCCCAGACCCAGGGCCACTTGGGCTCACCCGGGCCTAGGTGCACGAGGCCTCACCCGGATCCAGGGACGCATGGTCTCACCCGGACCCAGGGACGCTTGGCCTCTCCCCGACCCAGGGCCACTTGGGCTCACCCGGGCCTAGGTGCACGAGGCCTCACCCGGATCCAGGGACACACGGTCTCACCCAGACCCAGGAACGTTTGGCCACTCCCAGACCCAGGGCCACTTGGGCTCACCCGGGTCTAGGTGCACGAGGCCTCACCCAGATCCAGGGACACATGGTCTCACCCGGACCCAGGGACGCGTGGCCTCTCCCAGACCCAGGGCCACTTGGGCTCACCCGGGCCTAGGTGCACGAGGCTTCATCCGGATCCAGGGACGCATGGTCTCACCCGGACCCAGGGGCGCTTGGCCTCCCCCAGACCCAGGGTCACTTGGGCTCACCCGGGCCTAGGTGCACGAGGCCTCACCCAGATCCAGGGACACATGGTTTCACCCGGACCCAGGGACGCTTAGCCTCTCCCAGACCCAGGGCCACTTGGGCTCACCCGGGCCTAGGTGCACGCGGCCTCACCCGGATCCAGGGACACATGGTCTCGCCTGGACCCAGGGGTGTGTGGGCTCTCCCAGACCCAGGGGCGCTTGGCCTCGCCCGGGCACGGGATCCAGCGTCATTCGGGTCCAGGGGCACTTGGCCTCACCCGGACCCGGAGTCCGGCCTCACCTGGACCCAGGGGCATGTGGCCTCACCTAGACCCAGGGACGTGAGGCCTCACTTATACCCAGAGGCGTGTGACCACACCCGAGCCCAGAGGCGCGCAACCCCGCCCGCACCCGGGTCTCAGCGGGGCCCCGTCTTCCCGATCCCAATTCCTGCTGGTCAATCCCCCCTCAGCAATTCCCCTGGCCATCCTTCCAGAGCTCCAGTATGGCTGCTGCACCAAATGTAATTCTTTACCTGGGACGTGGCAGGTTACCTTCCTCCAAACAAGACCAGCAGGAAAGAGATGGGGAAATGGTGGGGTCGTAGTCCAACTGCCTATATGACATAGTTGCAGTTTTCTGCTAAGTTTTATAGGCCCCTGCAACCTGCTTGATAGTACGCCTTCCCTAGATAATCAACATCAAGCACCTTCTCCAATGCCCTGGAGTTCCCACATTTATCAAATAGCCCTTGCAGTCCTAGTTCCATGGGATTTTTGTCATGTCCCTCAGTAGAAGTACATCTCCACTGGAAGCGAAACTTCCAGACCAACAGAGTCCAGCCGCAGTGGTAAGAATGAATCATTAGGCCCACGCATGTGAATTCACAGTTGCTTTTCTCATTGTACCTTTTCTCTACCAGTCGTTGCCAAAGAAGAGTTATATGAATATCTGTGAAATGGTTCTGACTTTCAGAAAGGTTCCTCACACCTGAAGGAGTTGGAGGCCCCCTGGTCCAGTGGGAAGATGTTAAGGAGTTAGGAGCCTCTTGTGCTAAGCCTGGCTCTGTGGCTTAGCTGTGCAACCTTGGAGAAACCAGCTCCCTGCTGAGGACCTCAGCTGCATGCTCTGTTAGATCAGCAGGTTGGACTAGATAATCATGAAGGCCCCTTCCACCTTGAAATATTTTCTGCTCATTTATTAGAATCTTGCAATACTGAAACCCTAGGATCCTATTACTGTCAGGGTGAACTTTCTTGCTCTTTTTAGTTTGCCTTCATTTCAGACCCTGGAGATAGACATCTCCTCATTTCCCGTAAAGGGAATGGGCTTCTCTCTAGATTAATTATCTTGAATGTTGTAGCGGCACTTAAAAGACTCCCAGTGGTCAGTGGTCATACTATATTAGTCACAACTTCGATTTCAAAAATAAGAAAAAAGTGAGAGAAAAGGCAGTTTGATTCATAAAAATCTTAAATCCCCCCCAAAAGAAAAATAAAGCAAATTGAAACTGTCTGGATATTATTGGATCCTTTCACCTTGTAGGCTAATTGACAGTGCATCAAAAGTATCACAAGGTTCTAACAGAATTCATTAGTGCCAAAGTTCATTTATTCACAAATGGTGCAAAGAGGATGGTGTACTATGGCAAATAAATCTTCATTTAAAAAATAAATGTCAAGGCTATTTGAAGATTTTTTTTAAAGTCAGGGTTTTTTATGTCTTTTTTCCCCCACTCAACATTATTTTGTATTAGTTCAGCATAGCAATTAGACAATCATATACTTTACAAAGTGTTCCCCCCGCCCCCAAATATTCCCATGTACCCACCTGGCACCATACATAGTTATTACAATATTGTTGCCAATATTTCCTATGCTTTACTTTATATCCCCATGACTATTTTGTAACTACCAATTAGTACTTTTTAGTCCCTTCACCCTTTTTCATCCCGCAACCCAGGCATGTGCCCTTGACCAGAATCGAACCTGGGACCTTTCAGTCTACAGGCAGACACTCCATCCACTGAGCCAAACGGGCTAGGACTATCTTTCTCTGTCTGTATTTCCTTAGTATAATACCCTCTAGGTCCATTTATGCTTTTGCAAATGGTAAGATTTCATTCATTTTTTAGGCTGAGTACTATTCTATTGTATACTACCACCACTTTTTATCCACTTGTCCAGGCGTCCTCAAACTATGGCCCACAGGCCACATGTGGGTGTTTTTGCCATTTTGTTTTTTTACTTCAAAACAAGATATGTGCAGTGTGCATAGGAATTTGTTCATAGTTTTTTTTAAAACTATAGTCCGGCCCTCCAACCGTCTGAGGACAGTGAACTGGCCCCCTGTTTAAAAAGTTTGAGGACCCCTGCGACTTGTCTATTGATGAGGACCTGGGTTGCTTCCATAGCTTGGCCATTGTAAATAATGCTGCAATGAACGTGGGAGTGTATATATGTTTTTGAATTAGTGTTTTGGGTTTCTTTGGATATATACCCAGAAATGGAATCCTGGGGTCAAAAAGCAGTTCCATTTTTTTGAGGAACCTCCATACTATTTTCCACAATGGCTGCACCAATCTATATTCCCACCAACAATACATAAGGGTTCCCTTTTCTCTACATATTCATGAACACTTGATGTTTGTTGATTTATTGATGATAGTCATTCTGACAGGCATAAAGTGATATCTCATCATGGTTTTAATTTGAATTCTCTGATGATTGGTGATGTTGGGTATATGTCTATTGGCCATTTGTATATCCTCTTTGGAAAAGTGTTTATTCAGGTCCTCTGCCCACTTTTTAATTGGGTTGTTTGGTGTGTGTTTTTGTTGTTATTTGTTTGTTTGATTGGTTGGTTTTGGTGTTGGGTTGTCTGAGTTCTTTATAAATTTTGGATATTAACACCTTAATGGATATGTCGTTGGAAAAACTTTTAGTTATATGTAGCCCCATTTGTTTGTTTGTTTGTTTCCCTTGACCAAGGAGATATGTCTGAAAAAATATTGCTAAGAGAGATGTCAGAGATTTTACCACCTATGTTTTCTTCTAGGAGTTTTATGGTTTCAAGTCTTCCTTCTAAGTCTTTAATACATTTTTTGTTTATTCTTATATAGGGTATCAGAAGGTGGTGTAGTTTCATTTTTTGCATGTATCTGTCCAATTTTCCCAACACCATTTATTGAATAGACTGTCTTTACCCCATGTTCTTGCCTCCTTTGTCATAGATTAATTAGCCATATAGGCATGGACTTATTTTCAGGCTCTCTATTCTGTTCCATTGATCTATGTGTCTGTTTTTATGCCAGTAAAACCATGCTATTTTGATTACTATAGTCTTGCAGTATTGTTTGATATCAGGTACCATGATACCTCCAACTTTGTTCTTTTTCAGGATTGCTGTTGCTATTCAGGGTCTTTTGTGTTTTTATACAAATTTGTTCTAGGTCTATGAAAAACACCAATGGTATTTGTTCTAGGTCTATGAAAAACACCAATGGTATTTGTTCTAGGTCTATGAAAAACACCAATGGTATTTTGATAGAAATTGTGTTGAATCTATAGATTGTTTGGGGTAACATGGACATTTTAACAATGTTAATTATTCTAATTCATGAACATGGTATATGCTTCTATTTATTTGAATCTTCTTCATACGTCTTTTTTACCCATAAGTGATTACATGGTGTGCTACCAAAGAACACTAAGCTGGGAATCAGTTATCAAAAACTTCTGGCTCCACTCATTGTGTGATCCTAACCAAGTCTTTGTACATTCTTTAGCTTTAAAATAGAAGTGATACTAATTGATACCCAGGGCTTTAGTGAGAGTAAAATCACACCAGAAGAAAAACTTAAGTTTTTATAAACCATAAAATAATATAATTTAAAAACTTTTTATGAGTTCATGTGGAAATAATGAAAAAAGAATGGTTTGTAAAATATGTGATTCGTGATTTATAATTTGGTTTGAAGTTCAAAAGGTCTTCTACATCTGAGACTTTTTAAAGATATATTTGCCAAAATCCAAAGCAGCTGAACCAAGCTTTCTGGAAGCCAAACTCAAGAAGAGAGTGTCCATAAGAGTAAATCAACTGCCCAGTGGATTGGACAAAGTTTCTCTCATAGTTCCTTCAGGAATGCACACAGTGAACTGTAATCCACAGCCAACAGTAGCCTTATTACAAGTGAAAGAGTTTCAAGGTTTATTTCTTCAATTGCTCTTCAGTCTGTTTACCTATCATGGAAAAGAACAATTCAGCAGAGCAATTTCACAGAGGCCCATTCAGTGAGGGCATGCCCAGAGGGCAGCTTCACCTGGGAAGATGTGCAAGTAACAATTCTTAAATTTGGGAGGGGGGAGAGGGGGGCGTTGAGATTCCCTTCCACAGCCTGAAGAAAGCTATAGAATGTGCCCTGGGAAGAAACGGATATTTTGCACAAACATACAAAATACTCTCTGGGATCCCAGTTTCCGAACCCTAGGAGTCCCAGTCATGGACTTGTTAGGGTTTGTGGGGCCCGGATGGAGAACGCCTAACCCAAAGGAATGGATGGAGGGCACCTCCTTCAGGCCACCCTGCATAAATGTTTTTGGTTTTTTTCCACTGGGCTTTGGGAAGAATGAGGCAGCCATGACTTTCATGTTCTGTTCTCAACATAAGCGAAAGCAGCTGCCACTCTACAGTGACATCATGAACATAGAGACTCATCATGATGTCTCAGGCTCATCAAATCCCTGCAATTAAAATCCTCATCTCCTTAGTTTACTCACTTCACCTGGGTTTGAAGAGGCCTCATCTTCAAGAACCCACACTAAGATATAGATGACTAATGGTCCCACATTCTCCCAGGGATATTTTCATTTCAAAAAGTGGCTGAGTGTTTATCCAAATGGTGACATTTCAGAACAAGTGACATAGGAAAATAAAGAATCCCAGAAGGAAAATAATCAGCAAGCACCTTCTACATGCCAGGTGCTGCATGGATTCATTTCATTTTCCCACAAGCTGATGAACTGGGTATTGTTGTCCACTTTTTTTAAAAATATATATTTTATTGATTTTTTACAGAGAGGAAGAGAGAGGGATAAAGAGTTAGAAACATCGATCAGCTGCTTCTTGCACACCCCCTACTGGGGATGTGCCTGCAACCAAGGTACATGCCCTTGACCGGAATCAAACCTGGGACCCTTGAGTCTGCAGGCCAACGCTCTATTCACTGAGCCAAATCGGTTTCAGCCACTTTTAATATAAATATTAAAATATATATATATATATATATATATATATATATATATATATATAATTGATTTCAAAGAGGAATGGAGAGGGAGAGAGAGATAGAAACATCCATGATGAGAGAGAATCATTAATTGGCTGCCTCCTGCACTCCCGCTACTGGGGATTGAGCCTGCAACCTGGGCATGTGCCCTTGACTGGAATTGAATCCAGGACCCTTCAGTCTACAGGCTGATGCTCTATCCACTGAGCCAAACCAGATAGGGCAAGTTGTCTACTTTTTACCAAAAAGGAAGCTGATGCCCAAGAGACAAAATAACTTAATATCATAGAGCAAAGTTGTCAACTTGTGTGCACTTTGTAATTGCCTGGGGAGCTTCAAAGACACTGGGTCCCATCACAGAGATTGTAGCCTGGACTTTGGTATTTTTAAAAGATCCTCGGGGATTCCATTATGTGGATGGTTTGGGAACCACTGTCAGAGAGTGGATGGTGGAGATGTTAATTGCCCCAGTTCTTTCTTACTCTTGCAGCAGATATTCCAGTTGGATAAATTTTGAACTAGATTGATATCCGTTGGTATCCAGCTGCCGATTCAAGCCCCTGTCCTTCAGCATAATTCCCTCCTCTGCTTCCTGGTCTCTCTTACCCCAGAGTTAGAGTCTCTGACTGGCCCTGCCTGTGCTAGAAATGTTGTTTAATATCTTGGAGATCATCCCTGCCAGTTTCAATGCCCATTTCCTTTTGCACTTGTCACAAATCAGGAAGAAAATTTGGGGCAAATAGCTTTCTGGGCATGCATTACACAAGCTGAAAATGCCTAGCCCATGGCCATCCACCATGCTGACACTAACTGGAAATTCCAACCGCAAATTGGGATCTTGGCTCCATTTTTGCAAGAGACAATTCAGGACTTGAGGTCAAAACATATTTTGTTCCCAAATCTATGAAGTCCATAGTCAGATGGACTCTTTGAGTTGTCTGGAGAACAAGAGATACTAAGAAAGAAATAGAGAAGAAAAAAAAAAAAAAGACTCAAGAAATGATCTCACAGTTCCCAGCAAACTACATTTTCCTGTAACACAAAAAGCAGGCCAAACAAGTCTGAGTTTGCCCCTTTGGGGGCAAAGAGCAAGGGAGTGCAGTTTTCCATCATTAACCAGAGTCAACCACATTAAAAGGAACAATCAGGCAACATGCGAGGACCTCTGTATATCTGGTCAGAGATAGTAAAGAACAGAAAATGAAAACAATATGCTTCACTATCAGTTCAGTCTCATTCATAATTAACTGCAGAAGAATTTAAGTAGTGAGAAAGATCTTTATCTTATCCAAGGCACCTCATCTCTCTGTGGATCCCCAGAAAGTGGGCCCTTCTTTATTCATTTAACAAGCATCGCTTGAGCAGCTACTGTTTGCAAGGAACTCTGCTGGGAGCCAGGATAGAATGCAAGCCTGAGCAGGACACACTGTTGGCCCCCACAACCCAGGAGACATGCTAACAAATAATTACCATGCGCTCTGGGGAAAGCTGTAACTGATGCCCCAGACTAGGTGCATGGGAGCTTGGAGCTCAGAATTATTTGGCTGCTGAGTTTGGAAAGACCTCATGGGGACGCAGTATTTGAAATGCTATTACAGATGGATGAGTCCAGAGGATCCCTACTCTTTATTCCAACTCCGTCTTCAGATTCTATAAAAGAAGAGAGAATACAGTGGAGACACACACTGGGAGCAGTTCTAGACCAAACATGAGGAGTCCTTAAAGCTTCAGATCAAGGGTTAGAGACTCCTTATGCATCGCTGAGGCCCAAGAGTGCCTGTTAATATCTGCTGGGTCTTGAAAAGGTCAGACTAGGGTTTGGCTTGAAGAGTATGTCATGGCATTAAAGAATTGGCCTTCAGTGTGAAAACAGTGGGTCTCTTTTCTATGAATCATGCATTTCCCGGCAGCCTCTGATTCCCTGAAATTTCCCTTGGGGAATTCCAAATGCACTGATGAGCTTTTCAAATACCACGGGTTCTTATCATGTTTGCCTTGGCATCAGCAAGGAACACTGGGCTTAGTCTTTCACATTGAATGGGTTTCATTCACGTCCTCACCTCCTCTCCCTCTACCTCTTTATGGGCTGGCTTGGAGTACTGATTTAAGATAAAATTTAAAAAGAAACTCCTGAAATTCCTAAACAGAGGCTTTGGGGGACAACCCTGTGACATAAAAAAAAGCCATCTTTCAAGGCCCACTGCCTGGAAGCTGAATCAAAGGCAGGGCAGGGGAGAAAGTCATTCTAAACATAAACTTAATAGCAGGCTTTGGCAGATGAGAAAGAAATGGATTTGCCAATTTGGACTCCTCTCATTCCCATCCAAACATCACTGCAGGTAGAACGTCTCCCATAAACTCACTTGGTGTGTTTACCTATTTATGGGGCAGCTATAACCCAGGAACGGGAGGCAAGGAATCAGAGTACAAACCTGAAGGATGAGGCTCTCAAAGGAGCTTGCACTCTATTTATAGGCATGTGCATTGATTTTATTTTTTTCAAAGTCTTGAACAAAGCATAGGGGGCAGTGCTGAGTGGGAGGTAGAATCTGGCACTAGGTGTGCAAGGGCCACAAGCAAATTCTGTGCCTGAGCATGGACAGTGTTAGGGAACCTTCCCAGGTCTGGGGCAAGGAGAGTCTGCTGAAGAACCAGGTGTTTGGGACGTCCATCTTTGACCAGCTTCTTGAGACTGCCCTTCCCCTCGGGAGCTGTGGGCATCCATGGCTTCAAGGCAGCACCCTATGTGGCTGGGCACAAAGGTGTCTGCTGCATTACACTGAGGACAGTGAGTCCCAGACAAGATGAGCTCCTGAGTGAAAAGCTTCCTGGGGAAAAAGGCACTCAACCGGAAGTCAGGACATCTGGGTTCCTGTCCCAGTTTTGTCAATCACCAGGCATGAGTAGCTCAACCTCTTGGCCTCAGTTTCCTCACCTGCTACATTAGGAGAATGGGTGATACCATCTTCGGGTCTCCTCAGGCTTCCCCAGGACCTGGGTGGGCTGTCCCTCAGGGAGCCTCTCTTGCCCTCACCAGAGGCTCGCACAGAAAGCCAGGTGGCCAAGGTGGCTTCCCAGGAACCCAGCCGCAGAGAAGGCGGTAGACACCAGGCCTGGGAGGAGCGCGTCTCCTGCTCCTTAAAGCACTGCCGGGTAGTAAACTGGTAAATTGGCAGCCTGGTGTGCAACCTTCAGCTTCCTGAGCCTGCCCGTTTGAGGTCACTGATGAGGCAGAGGGAACATCTGCAGGGTAATGCCACCTGGGTCCTCCTGCAGGCCCACCTTCTCCTCTCTGTCACCTAGGATGTCTTCGCCAAGTACTAACGGAGGTCCTCCTGGCCCAGAGCTTACAATCTAAGTGGGGACAAAGGCATGGTTACAGGTTGAATTGTGTCCCTCACCTCCAAATTCACAAGCTGAAGTCTAACCCCAAGTCCTCAGAATCTGGCCTTTTCTGGAAACAGGGTTGAAGCAGATGAGGTCATTACCATAGGCCCCCATCCAACATGACTGGTGTCCTTATAGAGAGGGTTAATGAAGGGTCTGGCCACAGGCACACAGGAAGAGTGCCACGTGAGGAGACACGGGGAGGGGCAGCCAGCCACGAGCCAAGGAGCCAGGCCGGGACTAAATTCTCCCTCACAGCCCTCAGAAAGAACCAACCAGGAAGACACCTTGATCTTGGGCTTCTAGCCTCCAGGACTGTGAGACAATAAGTTTCTATTGTCTGAGCCACTGTTCGTGGTGCAGCCCCAGGAGACGGATAAAGAAGCGCACTCGAAACTGGAGCCCAAGGAAAGGCCAAGGCTAACTGAGGACTCAGCTGGTAAAGAAACCACTAACCCTTTTTAAATTCAGTTTCTTTCTTACACAGACAGTGAAGGGAAGAGTAGCCCAAGGTGCCAGCTCCCTGTGGCCATAGGCAGGGTGACACCAAGTCAGAAGGGGCCAGGTGATGGGACAGGACGCCTGTGGCTGAGGAGTCAACATCCTGCAGCCGCATTCTCTGGTAAGAGCCCACTCAGGTGGGGAGCCCCACAGCTCCACAGAACCTGGGAGGAGGTGAGAAGCTGTCTCTTGGTAAACAGGGACGTGACCCAGATTGCCCTGCGGCAGCTCCTCAAGGTGTCCCTGTTCTCCAATTCTGGGCAGATCACAAGACGTCTGCCAAGACTCAGATCAGCTGTGGCTGAAGCCTCACTGCATCCCCTCTGTGGCTGTGTGCAGGTCTCCAGGGCACCCCCAGGGAGCCGTTCCCCTGCAGCGACACTCGCTAGGAGCAGACTGCGAGGCATCAGAAAGGAGGCTGCACAGAAGCTCCTTGAAGGGAGGACTTGCACTAAGTGATTTTTAAATGCTTGAAATAGGGGCGGTACAGCATGCAAACTGTGGGAAATCAACATGAATGTAAAACTCACAGACACAATGCTCAGCAAAAGAAGCTGGACACAGAGGAGTTTACTCTGTGAGTCCATTTATATGAGGTTCTAGAACAGACAAAACACATCTCAGGAGAAATCAATAAATAAAAATAGAGGTTGCCTCTTGCAGGAAAGGGCCCATGGGGAACTTTCTAGAGAGATGGAGATGTCCTATATTGTGAATGGGACATGAGATGTGTGGGTGTTATTCATCGTCAAAATTGTACAGTTACGATTGGTGCACTTTCGTGAATGTAAATTTTACCTTAAAATTGTATAAAGAAGACAATAGCCATCACCCAAAATTACATCAACCAAAGATAATATAGTAACACTTTTTAATCATCTTATGGCTTTTTTTTTCTTGCAAGGCATATATATTTGAGATCATACTAAACATACAATTTTTGAATTTTTAAATGTTATATGAAAAAAACACATTTTCCCATATCATCAAAATGTCTTAGTGTCATTTTTAAGTAACTGCCTGGGATCGCATCGGTTAGGTGTACCATAACTTAGGTTGCTTTGGCAATAATAAGTAATCATTAACATATGTGCCCATACACCTTTGCGTTGCTGATTATTTCTCTAGGAGATTCCCAGAAGAGAAATTACTGGGTAAAGAGTCTGAACATTTTCAGGCTTTTAAATGCCTGTTGCCACATTGCTTTCCCGATCAGCGTGGAGCAGCGCTTCCCCCACACCCTCACCAGCCCTGAATAATGTCATAGCCTTCACTTTGCAGCAGGGAGAACACAGTCTTTTATGGCCATGATTTGCATTTTTTTTATTGCCGTGATTACTGGTACCTCAACATTTTCCCATATATTCGTAAGCCGTTTTTATTTCCTTATCCATGAAACGTCTGTTCATGTCCCCTACCCACTGTCCTACATTGGTGTTTAGTGTTTTTCTCATCAAAGTAGGAACTCTTTAAAGATTAGGGCTATTAACTCCTCTAGCACATTTGTGATCAGTGCTTACTACTAGTTGGCTTTTAATTAAGGGGAGGGGTGTTAACTTGCATTTACCAATACTAGTCAGAATCATTTCCATTGCCTTCTTTGTCAATTAATGGTCCTATGCCTGGAAACTCAGTGTGGCGTGTTCTAATTGGGGCCTGGGAGCCAGAGATAGAGAAAAAAGAGACAGGCTATGCTGGCAGACTTTTACCAAAGCGAATCGCCTTCAGATGAGATGGTGTTATGGACTCGGTGTGTATACGGAAAATAAAACCGTCACCACCCCTAGATGGTGATGTATTGGTTGGCTACAGAGAAGTGCTAAGATTGATAACATCTGACATTTATACAAACTACAGGACGGATTGCATAGTGAAACACCCACCTCTGCCAATGGCACTGAGCTCTCCAGGCACAAAGGTGCCAAGAGTACCAGGTGGGAAGCAGGAAGAGCACTGTGGCCTACACGTGTGGGCACAACGTGGACTGGGCGCTACTGGATCAAACCCAGAAGGCGGCACAGGGAAAGGGGATGGCGGGTGCCAGGGGCGGGGGGAGGGGAATGGGGAAGAGGATGAAATTCCATTTTGGACATTCTGATTTTGAGATGCCTGCAAGATCCAGGTATAAAAGTTAGATGGACAGTTGAAAATATAGATCTAGAGCTGATAAGAGTCTTTCAAGCTGCAAATATTACATCAAAGTTTGGGGCAAACTGAGGGTGACCCATAGACTCTTTCTTGGCTTAGCCAACAGCAAGTTGCCTTTACAAGAATTCATTGCATTCCATCTGACTGCTAAATGATCCCGTTTCTTTTTTTCTATTGACCTTATGGGTAAGCAGTTTGTTAGCTCAAGGGAGACTCGAACTCATGGAATCAGTAAATGAAAAGGGGCCACAGAGCCCCTCTACTCTGCACCTAGGACCCCCAGTCCAGGAACCCCCTCCGCAACATTCCAGATGGATACCACCCTCAGCCTAGACATTTCTCAGGATGAGTAATTATCCCTCCCTCCCTCACTGCCCCTCTGCTACTGAATAGACCCCAGCAATACAGACGGCCTTCTAGTCCTGACTGGCGTCAGCCACTCTGAGATGCCACTTCTGCCCCTTAGGCTAACACAGAGCAAGTTTTTCCTTCTCTAGACTATAGCTGTGTATTCCCTCATGACTTTAGGGACAAGCCACACAGACATAACCATTTATTTTTAAATAACTTTTTTTATTTTTCAATTATAGTTGATATACAATATTATATTAGTTTCACAGGCGTACAACATGGTGATTAGACATTTATATAGCTTACGAAGTGATCACCCTGATAAATCTAGTGGCCAGCAGACACCTTACATAGTTATTATAATATTATTGTCTATATTCCCTATGCTGTACTTTATATCCCTGTGACTGTTTTTATAATTGGCCATGTGTGCATATTAATCCCCTCCTCTTTCTCACCCATCCTTCAACCCCCTTCCATCTGGCAAACATCAAAATGTTCTCTGTATCTATGAGTCTGTTTCTGTTCTGCTGATTCATTTATTTTGTGTTTTAGATTCCATACATAAGTGAAATCATATGGTATTTATCTTTCTCTGTATGACTTATTTCACTTAGCATAATTCCCTCTGGGTCCATCCATGTTGTCACAAATGGCAAGATTTCATTCCATTGTATATGTATCACATCTTCTTTATCCATTCATCTATCATTGGATGCTTAGATTACTTCCATATCTTGCCTGTTGTAAGTGATACTGTGATGAACATAGGGGTGCAGACAGAAATGGCCATCCTTGATCATCCAAAGACCGCGGTGTCTGTTTGGTGGGCTAGGCAAGGCTCTCGCTCAGTTTTCTTTTCCCATCCAATTTCCATGAGTTATTGTTGTTGTTTTGTTTGTTTTTTAAAGCTTGCCCACCTCCCCTAGAGAAATTGAGTAGAAAAAAAAAGATAAGCACCAATCCTGTCCATTTGCTTCTTGCTAGAGATTGTAAAGAAAGATGTGATGGAGAAGGAGGTTGAACTTGTCCAAGGAGAGATGGAGGGCACCTGTGCTCTGCAATTAACTTCTTCCTCTTCCCCTTACCATTAAAGCAGACCAGGGTATTCATTTTAAAAATGATTGTCCTTCTAAATTCCTCATTTGCCATTTCACTCCTTTTGGAAACTACATGTGAATTTCATCCAGTCAAAAAAATCACTTACTATATGCCAGGCAGCATACCAAAGGATATAATAATGAATGAAACAAAGTTCCTGACCCTATGAAGCTGATGTTCTAGAAGAGATGACAACTAATAGTTAAACCTGTAACCTACCATAACGTCAAGAACTGACATGCACTACAAAGGTAAACAGAGCAATGTAAGGGACAACAGATGATGGAACTGCTATTTTGGGGAAGGGGATGCGAGAAGGCCTGGGAGATGACACTGGAGCAGAGATGGGAGTGGAGGACCGGATCCCTCCTTAGGAATATCTGGGGGAAGTGTCCTAAGATGAAAGAATTGCAAGAAATCCCTGAGTAGTGTGCAACTGGGGTCAACTAGAATGAGTTTCAGCTGACTTTTCAATGATGAAATTTCTTTTTTCCCCCACTTAGAATTGACATACAACCTTATAATAGTTTAAGTATATGACATATGGATTAGACATTTATATAATGTGCAAAGTGATCACCCAATAAGTCTAGTACCTAAGTGAAAATATTTTCAAGCCAAATTTTGCCAATAGCTGAAAAAACGCAACATGCCATTACCTGCATTTAGAAGTCTTTAGCATTCAGAACCTGGTTTCCAGTAGGTGGGACCATTGGTATATGAATGAAGTGATCAAACAATCTCACCTTTGTGGAGAGTTCCCTCACATGTTATCATTTTTAATAATCACAACCAACCTACAAGGTAAATATTATCATTCACAACAGTGTTACAGATGGGGAAGCGAGGCTAGGAGAAGTGACTTATCTAGAGCATGGCAGAGCCAAAACTAATAGAATCTGGTGCCCTGACCTTGGTCCTGACCAAGGACATCAGCATGCACAAGTGCCCTATATCTAGAGGAAGTTGTCAGGACTTCCCGCCCCCCCCCCCCCACACCCACACACACACTGAAACAAGTGGTATAGAGAAAAGTACAAGAACACCTGGACTTGTAAATTTAATTTCAAATCAGCACAATATCCGATATCGAATATCAGTATTTATGTGGCGACATGGCAATGCACAACTCAGCTCCCCTGCAAGGGAACCTGCCGGGGTGCAGTGCTGTCTGACAGCCCTAGTTAGTGCCCTTGACCCCACCTCCCTGGTGGTGCCCCGGCCAAAGGCTGAGCACAGTGGTGGGGATACAGTGCGGGCTCTTCCTGCTTGACACAAGCTGCCTCCAGCTGGCAACCTCTGAGCTTTGGGAGTCCTGTTGGCTTTTCCTACCGAATTCTTCCTTCTGTTTTACTTTTTATAGGTGTCAGACTTGCATGATGATCTGAAGGCCCTCCCTGCCATCTCCTGCCTCCTCCCCCTTTCTCCTCCATAGACATTTCTCCCAATAAATCTCTTGCATGTTCAAGCTCATCTTGGCATCTGCCCCAGAGCATCCACACTGACATAATTTCTAATCTAAGTAGTTTTGTCTTACTTTTTTATAGAAGGACTACATTATTACTTTATAATTTCTTTGTCTTTTTGGACTTAGAAAAATCAAAAGAAAAAAATATATATATTTTTTTCTCAGCTATTGTGTCAGTCAGACTTTTGGCTTCCTTAATGGTCCATTTAAACAGAAACATATAGGGAAACTCTAGGATTTTACTGATATTAACTGAAATGAGGGTTTGACCTGAGTTCTAGCAACAGCCCTTTATCTTAGTAGCTTCCAATCTGCTTTCACAGGTCCTTGTCTAAGAGGACTTCTCGGCTGCTTTGTTCCCAGGCTGTGAAGTCCAAGCTAGGAACTAATCAGAGCTGCCAGTCATAGTCAAAAGTGTCTAAGTGGTTCTAGAAAGTCCCTGGAAATGCTGAACTAGCACTGGCCAATATAAATATGATTGAGTCACGTATGTAAGTTCAAATTTTCTAGTAGCCACATTGGAAAATGGACAAAGAAAAAGGTAAAATTAATTTTAATAATATGTTTTACTTCACTTAATACATTCAAAATATTATCTATCAACATATATATGGACATTATCAATGAGCTATTCTATACTTTTTTGCACATGTTTAGACAACTCATATTTTAAGCACTCAATAGCCACATATGATTAATAGCTACCATATTGGACAGGGCAGGTCTTGGCACTCCCCTGTCTGAGAAATCATATTTGGATATGGAGCAGCTGACAAGCTGTTTTTCTTAGTGTTCCTCTAAACTGTTTATAGATCCCCGCCCACCCCCATCCCATGGTGGAATTTGTCAAATCATCACCCAAGGGGATTTATATTCAGGACTTAGAGAATCAAATGTATAAAAAATAAGGTTATTTCCTTCTCCAAAACATGTCTGATTCTAGCAGCTCCAGCAGTTCCCATTATGACTGACTAGAGGCCCGGTGCATGAAATTCATGCACTGGGGGGGGGGGGGGCCGGTCCCTCAGCCCAGCCTGCACCCTCTCCAATCTGGGACCCCTCGGGGGATGTCTGACTGCCAGTTTAGGCCCAATCCCACAGGGATTCTCCCCTGCCAGTGTGGTTCCCCCCAACTGCCCTCCCTCCCCTGCCATCCCGGTCACTCCTAACTGCCCTCCCCTAATGGCCCGGTCACCCCTAACTGCCCTCCCCTGATGGCCTGGTCACCCCCAACTGCCCTCCCCTGACAGCCTGTTTGCCCCCAACTGCACTCCCTGCAGGCCTGGTCCCCACCAACTACCCTCCCCTGCGGGTCTGATTGCCCCCAACTGCTCTCCCCTGCTGGCCCAGTCATCCCTAACTGCCCTCTTCTGCCGGCCATCTTGTGGTGGCCATCTTTGACCACATGGGGGAGGCCATCTTGTGTGGCAGCATGAGGGTGAATTTGCATATTACCTCTTTATTATATAGGATTTCTTCTGCCCCTAAAAGTCCCCAAAGTAGCCTTCTGCCAACTCACCTCCCAATCTACACCACCAGCAGAGACCACCAATTATGTCCATTACTATTATAAGGAAGCACTATCATACCCCAATTTTAAAAACTGGAATCACAACTTAATACTGACTTTACAGGAGGCAAATATTATGTGTTTGCCTCCTGAGCATACATAAAGGGCTGTTTGAATGCCTAAGTGAGTTAATCCAGTAAAACATTTAGAATAGCACTTGGCATTTGTTTACTTAATACTCACCCTTATATTATCACTTCCATTTTACAGTTTAAAGAGCTCGAGTTTCAGAAAGCTGAGTAACTTGCACAATGCCGCATTGCTAAACATTCTACATCCCTTTAAAAGTTGGAATTGGGAGACCAATAACCTGAACCAATTTGCAATGTTGATGGCATTGTAAATTGGTTCAGTCTTTTCTGAAATTAACTTGGTAATGCTTAACAAGTTATAAAACAGTCCAGTCCATTTTACACAATGATATTATTACTAATTATAATTTACATAATTTACATTGACTGCATAAAATATTCAGATAAACACAATGCAAGTTATATCAGAAACATTTTAAAAAATCAAATGGATTTGATCACCTGACACCGATTAGATGAGCAAAGTGTTTACCAGTAGATGACAGGAAGAGCTTATGTGATGCAATGAAATGCCCTACTAAACCCTACAGTGTGTTTAACAGAAAAATATTTTATATGGCTAAAGCTTTTCATTTAGATCTGATTAATTTAAATGAAATTAGTGGCGCTATTTCTCAGTCACCCCGGCCGCATGTCCAGTGCTCGGTAGCCACAGGTGGCTAGTATTAGACAGCGAAGCCGAGGGCAAGGCAGAAGTAGGGTGAGATCACTGGGCTCATTCAGAGCTGCCTCCTGTTTCTTCCAGGTTTGTGAACTTGGAGGGGAGAAAAGGCATTTGGGGTGAGACTCCTGGCTGCTCCCTCACTTCAACCAAAGTGGCTCCTCTTTTATCTGTTTCACTTATTGACTCTACAGATAAAATTCAGTTGGAAGAAAGTGTTCCAGTGTTTGCTTTTCTTTAAGGCTTTGAAGACTTTGGTCCTTTATTCCCTTGCTTCTTGAAGTTGTGGATTTCGCATTGGCATCCCCCGAGAGTTGCTAGGACATGCATATTTTCAGGCCCTGCTCCAGGTGATGCATGTGCACAGTCAAGTTAAGAAGCAGTGGACAACGTGGGTTTTTCAGCCTCATGATCTTTCCCTATGAATCTCTCTCTCTCTCTCTCTCTCTCTCTCTCTCTCTCTCTCTCTCTCTCTCTCTATCACACACACACACACACACTCACGTTACTCACTGTTTTAATGAGTAATTAGCTCATCATGAAACCATAGCCAAACTCTGGCATTTGAGAAACACCCACAAGTCAGGGAGCGCAGCCCTGAGCATCTCCTTTTGGCAGCCGCGACCCACATGGAGCTCCTGGGTTCTGAGTTACAGCCCCACCACCTCCCCACCCCACCCCACCCTCCTTCGGTGGCTGTGCCTATGGAGCCCCCAGGAGAACTGTCATTGAAGTAGATGCTTCATGGATGTGAGGGATGCTCAGTGGTTAACAGAATGAGCCCTGGAGCCAGATTGAGTGGATTTAAATCCCAAATGCACTGCTCTCTGCTCTGTGACCTTGGGAAAGTCTCAGTTGCCTCATCTGAAAAATGGGGATAATATTAGAGCATACATAAAGGGCTATTTGAATGCCTAAATGAAACATTTAGAATAGCACTTGGCACATCATGCTTTTATATAAGCAACATAAAAATCAATCTCTACTTTTTTTTTTTAATTTTTAACGTAAGGATAGTGAAAATACAGAATTTTGGTTCAACAGTTCCCTATCTCTGGGCCAATGGAAGTTTTATCTGTTATATGTGGCCTATAAGAGGTATTCAAAATATGTTTGCTGAATGACTGTGTCCATGAATAAACAGATAATCAATTACAACAGAATGATAACCACAGAAGCTCAGAATCCTGCATTCTCCTCCGTGCCGGAACCCCCGTCCTTCCTGTGGACGGTGGCTACACTGTTATTTGTCTTTCCTCCTGGATGTTCACCCCAGAGCATTCCAAGAATCATTTGAGTGTAACCTCAATAAATGCTTTTCATAATTGAAGATTCAAAACCTACAGTCAGCAAAGCTATTAGCACAAGCAAAAAAAAAATAGAAGTGTTTACATAAGAGCAGAAGGTAGGAATACAGAGTGAGGCGAAAATACAAAATGTTAAATGTAAAAAATAAGGCTGTGGACATTTTGCTGGAGCCCTAATGTCACTTTATTAAAAGGAGCATTCATTATTCCTTCCATTCTTTCCTAAGTGGCTCTGGTCAAATTCTGCTTTCGGTTTCCTCTAATGGACCCATGATGGCCGCATCTGCATAATGCCTCAGGTCTCCGAGAGCTTGCGCCTTGCCTGTTTCCGGGAATCTGATGTCAGATGCGATTTGGAACAGGGATGGCGAGGGGGCGGGGGGAGGGGGGGGCAGGCATATTCTCTTTCTCATGTATACAACCCATTCCCAACCATAGCCTTGGAAAAGTCCTCCATAGAAAAGGTGGTGGGCCCTGACCCCACTCTCCACATTTCCTGAGAAAATGCAAAGTAGATGTCCCTCACAGACAAGGCGAGGGCTCCCTGCTGAGAACAAAGGCAGGCTGAACAGGACCTGAGCAGGGCTGGAAGGTTGCCTTCTATTTGTTGGAAGCATGACTGCCTCCAGCAGAAAACAAGGTGGTGTCTGGGGTGCGTCCAGGGAGTGTGCAGAGGCTTCCTGGAGCTAACATCTGAGAGCAGGTGCCCTCCAAATGGGAGTGGCCACAGAGCGAGAGCCCGGCTCATACCAGGAGAACTCCTGGAGCTTCCAAGTGGACGGGACACCGAGACACTGGCCCTGGAGCTGGGAGGGTTTCCCCAATCCATCTTTGTGACTGAGACCTACTAAGTGACAAGCAGCTGGGAGACGCCAGGGCAGGGAAACATGTCTTTGTCATCTGAGTAGGTGCCCTGAAGGCTTAGGCGTAAATGAATTCATTAATGTGGGGAGATACCAAAAGTAGAACTTCAATCACTTAAAGGACTTGAATGCCCAGGTGAGTCTGGGGTCCCAGGAGCCAGGTGGGCTGACCCTTGACAGTGAGATTTAAAAGAAGGGGATCTAGAAGCTGTGTCTTCTGCAGAGGGTCAGCAACAGGAACATAGAGGGCAATGAGGATGGTTGAGGGCAACCCCAGGGTCATTGTGTGAGGAGGGAGCCTTCCTGCAGCGTGGAAGGCAAACCAGCGGGCAGGGAAGGAGCTGCCAGCAGGGAGGGCTGGGCCACAGGTGCTTTAAAGCTGCTATTGCTGTATGTCTGCTAGTAACTAAAATGCTGCAGCAGGAGCGGCCTGGGCTGCCCCCTTTGGAGGTGTCCTGCAAAGTTAAACCCCAACACAAGTGAGGGTCCTGCCTGACCTGCCCCGACTGTATGTGTCACCAAGATCCTTCGTGTTCATGCGTTTCCGCTCACTCCAAGGCTGTATTCTTAAGATGTTTACGTTGTGGTTTCCTCTCTTGCCCAGGTTTTCATCCAGGCCTCCTCCACTGCCCACATTCCTTTCTTAGTGTAACCCATGAATACCTACTGCTTGCTGCCTCCTTCTCCCACTCCCTGAGCTATGTCCTCGGGGTAGAGATGAAGCCAGAGGAATGTGGTGGGCATGGGGCCCTCCCTGTCTCTGCTGTGGGCTGCACAGCGGAGTTCCCTGGCTCTGGCCCTCACTGCTGACCACAGAAAGCAGTGATAACCCAACGTATTCCTGAGGAAAAGAACCAGAAAGACCTATCTTCTGTATTACACTTCGTGATGACATCATAAACTCTCTGATAAACCTTATGCTGGTGAACATGGCCAAGAGAAGGCCAACATCCCTGAAGAAATGCTGGGTGGGGCTTCAGAGAATTCTGTACATGTCCTGGTCGGGAGAACATTGAGTGCTGACAAAGGGACAGTCCCCATTTGAATCAACAACTAGCTCCGTGCCATCTTTCTTTAAATCAAGCCCAGGCCTTCTGTCTGTTGGAGGCTCTAAAACACAAGTGAGATGATGGACCAGGATGATAAAAAGAGGTTGGCTGGGTTGTTTTCAGATGAGATCAATGTTGCTAAATGATTCAGGATAAAGGAGCAGGTGCTGAAGCAAAAGCAACTGAGATCATCAAAGGAAACTATCACTCCAAGCACTGTTTCTTTCCCCTAAAAGTGTTTGATCCTGTGTAAAAACGGCATAACTACAGTCAGGGAGAGCTTTCGGATGTAGATGAGCTGGGCTTTTCGAATGAGTGGGAACTTTCTCATCAAAGGGGAGGAGAAGGCAGAGCCACACCAGAGAGGACAGGAGGCCTTGGCTGCCGGCAACATCACACGTCCATCCCAGCTTCTGCTCCTAAATCACCACCAATGATGCCGGGCCAAAGTCTGAGTTGATCCATCCCTTTGTTTTGGTGGAGAGAGCAAGGTGGTTTGGTGTTTTCTTTTTAATTGATAAATTTTCCTTATCAATTTGTTATCAATAAAATGATTCATGCCCTAACCGGTTTGGCTCAGTGGATAGAGTGTCGGCCTGCGGACTGAAAGGTCCCAGGTTCGATTCCGGTCAAGGGCATGTACCTGGGTTGCGGGCACATCCCCAGTTGGAGGTGTGTAGGAGGCAGCTGATCGATGTTTCTAACTCTATCTCTCTCCCTTCCTCTCTGTAAAAAAATCAATAAAATACATATTAAAAAAAATAATAATAAAAAAATAAAATGATTCATGCTCATTGTAACAACTGAAGAAAGTAGATATATATCCTTCCTTCAACACATATGGAAGGTGGGTTTGTTTAAATTTCCTTAAAACTACACTTATACCTGGCTGGTTTCTCAGTGGTTATAGCATTGGCCCACAGACCAAATGGTCCTGGGTTCAATTCCCTGTCAAGGGCACGTACCTTGGTTGTGAGTTCATCCCAGTTGGGACGTGTTCAAGAGGCAACCAATCCATGTGTCTCTCTAACACTGATGTTTCTCTCTCTCTCTCTCTCTCTCTCTCTCTCTCTCTCTCTCTCTCTCTTTCTCTCTCTGCCCCACCCTGGGTCCCCCCCTTCCACTGTCTTAAAATCAATGGAAAAATATCCTCAGGTAAGGACTCAAACAAAATTATGATCACCTATACATATTACTTTGTGGCTTACATTTTCCATTTAACAATATATGATGAACACTCCCCCAGGTAATACATATAGATCTAATCATCCTACCTAATAATAGACAAATATGCAAATTGACCATACCTCTGCTACACCCAAGCCACGCCCACCAGACCAAGCCACGCCCACCAGCCAATCAGGGGAGTATGCAAATAAACCGAACCAAGATGGCTACAACCACAGAGAGCAAGGTTTCCCAGGCAACAGAGGGAAACAAGCTTTCCGCCTGCCCTTGACAGGCCTAAGCCTCCACTCAAGCTACAAAGTTTCAATTATAGAAGGTAAACAAATTCAAACAGAAGGCGGCAGCCACGGACCTGGAGAGACCAGGCCAGGGTTGCCTGCGGTAATGGAGAAAGCAAAGCTTTCCGCACACCCTGGCTGGGCTCAGGCCTCTGCTTAAGGCTACAAAGTTTCAATTATAGAAGGTGAATTAACTCAAACAGAAATGGCTGCCGGTGGAGCATGCAGGAGGCTTGGCTCCGCTCCAGGCTACAAAGTTTCAATTGTAGAAGGTAAATAAATTCCAAATACCAGTGCCTCTGCTTGGGTCACCAGGCGGCGTGGCTGGCCTGCAAATCCCCCTTGCTCAGGCTGCCCCATGCCCCAAGGGAACCCCCACCCTTATCTGGGACACCCTTCAGGGCAAACCAGCTGGCCCCCACTCCTGCACCAGGCCTCTATCCTATCTAATAAAAGAGTAATATGCAGATTGACCACCACTCCAACACACAATATGTCTGCCCCCATGTGGTCAAAGATCCTGCCCCCATGTGGACACAAGATGGCCACCACAAGATGGCCAGCAGGGGAGGGCAGTTGGTAGGGACCCGGCCTGCAAGGGAGGGAAGTTGGAGACGATCAACCCTGCAGGGGAGGGCAGTTAGGGGTGACCTGGCTGGCAGAGGAGGGAAGTTGGGGGCAAACAGGCTGGCAGGAGAGCAATTAGGCATCAAACAGGCTGGCATCAGAGTGGTTAGGGGGTGATCAGGCTGGCAGGCAGAAGCGGTTAGGGGCAATCAGGAAGGCAGGCAGGCAAGCAGTTGGGAGCCAGCAGTCCTGGATTGTGAGAAGGATAACCAACTGCCCATTTAGGCCCATTTAGGCCCGATCCCAGTGGAGTCATTTGATCCCAGTGGAGTCATTAGGCCCCAGTGGGATTGGGCCTAAATAGGCAGTCGGACATCCCTCGAGGGGTCCCAGATTGGAGAGGGTATAGGCTGGGCTGAGGGACACCCCCCCCTCCATGCACGAATTTCATGCACCGAGCCTCTAGTCTATATTATAAAAGGCCTGTGGCCATAACGCTGTAACAACCAATAACCAGTCTCACCAGGCGGTGCATTGATGGGTCCCGTGGCGCCAGCAGGAGGAACTCTGCTCTGGATCCTGGGGTGCCGGTGGGACTCTGGGTCTCGCGCAATTTTGCGTGCTGGGTCTCTAGTTTTAAATAGTTGTCCATAGTGTGAATGGGCATACTTTATTCTATTATTTCCAATGTAATGAATATTCAAATTAATTTCTGGTGTTTTTATGTTGTTGTTGTTGTTGTTTTTTGGTTTGTTTGATTTTTGTTTGGGCCACTATACATATTATTACATTAAACTTCTTTGTAAATGTATTCTTACAAGTGGGTCTTTTATTTCTGAAGAAAACATTTTTTAAAATGGCATTGCTTGGAAATTGGGATGTGTTCTTTTAAAAATAAATTTACCAAATTACTTTCCAAAATTAGAAATCTACATGCCCAAATGCAAAAATATGAAAATGTCAGTCTTCCTACATCTTTTGGTTGTGACTTTTTATCGCTGTTTTCTGAAGAATATGCATTCATGGGAAAATAAGAGAGTGGGTTACCTCTTGAACATCTCATTCCCATGCCATTATACTAGTACTTTTGTCCAAACCCATAGAGCAAGTAATATAGAGAGTGAACCCTAAGTCAAGCTGCAGACTCTGGGTGATTATGACGTGTCAGTGTAGGCCCGTCAACTGTAACAAATGTACCACTCTCACGGGGGACGTTGCTAGTGGGGAAGGCTATGCATGTGTGGGGGCCAGGGGTATATGGGAAATCTCTATACCTCCCTATCAATTTTGCTGTGAACATAAAACTTATTTTTTTTAAATAAACTCTTTCTTTTTTTTAAAGAACAATTCAAGTAGATATTTTGTGGTGGGCACTGTGATACACCCGCCAGGTCCTTCTGCAGGAATGCAGGACCTCTTCCCTCAGCTGCTGGGAGTGGCGCGGAGGACAGCCCTCACTCAGGAATGGCCTGGACTGAAAGGAGAGTCACTCCCCCAAGGCCACACCCCATTCCTGACTAATACAGAGCATTCCTGCTCTCTTGTCTCCACTCAGGACGGTTCTGAAGGGTCGTCCATCTTTAGAACTGCCTGCAGGGCCGCCAAGGCAGCTTCCCTGCAGAGTCCATCAGCGTTCTGCTGGACCCTGCTCCCCTCCCAAGGGCATTCCTCCTGAGCTTCCCACGTGATGGTCTCTGTCTCAAGTTGGCTTCCCAGAGAACCCAGATGGGAGCTGTCAAGGTTAAAAGAAAGTCACACACGATATTCATTCAGAGTGTGTCACCTACAGAATAAATAACATAAAGTTCTTTTGATTCTGGAGGACTGATTTCCCCATTTGATACCTCCCACGGATGAGAAATACACACACACACACACACACACACACACACCCCAGTAATTACGTTGCTTATCATTTCTGGAAAAGAAAGTTGGAGGAAGTAGGTAATTCACCAGAACTCCTTTCAGCTTTTGCCCATTAAGTGAAAACTGGTCCTCACTTTGTCCTTTTAATTGGCATTTCCTCAGCTAGTGAGGCTGAGGATGCTTGCAGGTGTTTAATAGCCAGGTGGTTTCCTCTTCCGTGGGTTGTCTATTCATATACTTTTGCCCATTTTTCTTTTTGTTTCTCCTGTCTTTTTCATAATAATTGGTAATTAATTTTTGGATACATGTCATTTGGGTTTGTTTTATGTGACTTGCATCACTTTTAGAGATAACACTTCATGTGTTGATTTTTGAGGGGTTATTTTAGTTTTGGTTTTAAAAATCCATCTATACAGAAACCTATAAGGAAGAAAGTAACTGTCTTAGCCAGCTAATAATACCACAGACTGGGTGTATAAAAGACAGAAATGTATCCTCACAGTCCTGTCAGCGAAGTCCAAGGTCAAGGCACCAGTGATTCGGTGTCTGGTGGGGCCTACTTCCTCCTTCCCAGACAGCTGGCTCTTCGCTGTATCCTAACACGGCCAGAGAGACCAGGGAGCTCTCCGGGTCCCTTTATGCGGGCACTAATCCCAATATCAGGGCTTCATGGCCTAGGCTCCTCCCAAGGCCTCACCTCCAAACACCATCACATTGAGGATTAGGTTCTAACATATGAATTGGAGGTAGGAGGGGGGCAGGACAACACAAACATTCAGTCTGTAGCAGTAACCGTTACTTAAAATCTCTCCACTTAGAGGCATCCATTTGAAATTTTTCATTTTCCCTTGCAATTTTTCCATGCCCAGTTTTCATCATTGAGATAATCTTACATCAGATTTCATATATAGTTTTGAATTCTCGTTTTGTCGTAGAATATCATATCCTGAGCATTTCCCCAGGTCGTTAAAAGCCTTAATAAACATCATTTACATGGCTGCCTAATAGTTTATCAAGTGGATAAGTGGTCATTTGACATAATCCCTTCAAAAGTGTTGGACACGTGGATCATTTCCAGTTTCTATCACAAATAATGCTATGATGCGTTTTCCATGCAGAAATATCTGTTTGTGTTTCAGATTATTTCCTAAACACATTCTCAAGAGTGGGACTGAGTTCAAAGGAAAATAATTTAAAGGCTCTCGTTATATATCTCAGTTTGTTTTTGAGGAGTCATTTGCAAACCAATGTCTTACATCAGAAGAGATATAGAGCAGTCCCCTTATCCATGGGGGCTATGTCCAAGACCACCAGTGGATGCCTGAAATCACAGATAGTTCTGAACCCCCTATTACATACTTATACATACCTACCTATGCTAAAGTTTAATTTATAATTTAGAAACAGTAAGAGATTAACAATAATGAATAATAAAATAGGACAATTATAATAATATTCTGTAATAAAAGTTATGTAAATACTAAAGGCCTGGTGCACGAATTCATGCACGGGTGAGGTCTGGCCAGCCCCCCCACCCACACACACACACACCCATGGGGGCCAGTTGGGTGGGGCTGGCCAGGGGGAGGTTGGCCAGCCAGTCCTGCCCCCCGATCTGGCAGGGGCCAGCCAGGGGGAGGTGCCGCCATCCCCCCATTGGGCCGGTTGGCCAGCCACAGTGCATGTCATAGCAACTGGTTGTTCTGGTGTTCTGGTCACTTGGCTTTTATATATATAGATGGTCTGGCTCTCAAAATAGCTTATTGTACTGTCCTCACCTTTTCAATTAAAGGAAGCAGTTTAAGGCTTCTCTTTGGCACATCCTAATTGCCAGCATCACTACTCTTGAGATTTGGGACCATTATGAAGTAAAGTAAGGGTTACTTGAACAGGAGCACTGAGATACTGAGACAGTTGATCTGTAATCCAGACAGTTGCTAAGTGGCTAATGGGCAAGGGCCTCATACAGCATGGATATACCAAACAAAGGGGTGATTATGATCCAGGAAGGAGGGAGCAGGATGGTGAGAAACTTCATCCCACTACTCAGAACGACATGCAATTTAAAACTGATGGAATTGTTTATTTCTGGAATTTTCCATTTAATATTTTTGGACCTAACTGACACCACGGAAGGTGAAACCATAGATTGGGGGGACTACTGTACTGCAGTGAACACAGTGCACTCAAACTTAGGCCAAGCATTGGTGGTTCCGACCAGTTCTCAGGGTACTGCATTCAATTAAAGAGACATTTACTACACCTTCTGCTTACAGGTGGTTCTTTTAGGCACTAGAGGGATGTGGATGATGTTGACCAAGATCCTGTTATCAAAGAGCAAAGGGCAACGTGTTTGGGAGGAAGATGAACAATAATTGATTGAAGGCAGGATGGTGGGATGGCCCTGGAGTCATAAGTCATGAATTTGACCTTTGCTTTCCCCACTGAGCAGCCATTGAACCTGGACAACCTATTTAATCCTCTCGCCCTTCTTTCCTCAACCGTAAAACAGAGCCAGGCGTGATCATGAGGAGACAAAAAGATAATCGATATGAAAGCATTTAAAAGGAGGGAATTGTCTTTGAAATATGTACATTTATTATGTTTTTTAAATTCTAAATGAAAGCTTTCATAGTTTCTCTTCTCTGAACAAAGTTTGATTTCAATGAGGGATGAGGCAAGAGGAATGGTAGTGCATTGATTTATTCTTTGTTAATTTTTAAAAGACATGCCTTAAATCCATGTGAGCAAACAGCTATCTTTCTGGCTTTGTTTCATCACTGGAGAGGCAGGCTTTGCTAGATAAGGACACTTTTTTGTGTGTACTCCTGGGTTTTTGAAAGTCAAGAGGGGACTCTGGTAAAAGGGGAGCTGGGAAAGTTTCTTCGGGGTTTTTAAATTGACACCAGGCTCTGCCCCATAAGCACAGACTTCTGAGCCCCCAGGAATTACCTTGCCCTCCCTCATCTATGAAGGCTACTGGGGAGCAGATTCTAACACAATGGGGGGAGATTCAGCCAGGCTCCTGGACAAATGAAGCTCAGAGGATATTCTAGCACAGATTTGCAAAGAAGCAATTCCACTTTATAAGCCTATAAAGGAAACTGCAGAATTGTTTTTTATCCAACTTCTGTTGGATGGAGAAAATATACTACTCCTTTAAGAGCCTACTGGCAAAGTAAGGGCAGCCTTACCTGGGGGTTTATTTAGGCACATCTGGAGGCCAACCCAAGGAGGCTACACCTTCATTCAGCGATGCTCAAGGAAGAGAGAGAAATGACTAGACCACCCTCCCCAATATATCTCCCCTCGCCCTTGCCAGCCAGTCATGTAACAGCCTATGGAGAGCAAGATTAAGGTGTCCTTCCCCACTCACCCCCAAATTTCCATCCTCACTGGTGCCCCCACATGGACAGACAGTCCCTGTGCCAGACTGACAAGGTGCTACAAGGACCATAGTGGACCAAGGTGGCTTCCCCAAGGTCCATTCACTCCCTTCCCCTGCCTACCTGCAAGGACCACCTCCTGCCCTCAGCAATATCCTAAGGCACCTGCCTCTTCAGGAGCAAATCCCAGCTCCTCACACCTGATGCCTCCCACTGACGGTCACCAGCCACTGGGCAGCATTCCCTCCAGCTCTGCTCTCCCCTCAGGTTTCCATCTCATCACTGTTCCCTAAAGATCCTTTCTACTCTCTGCTCTGAGATCCCCACACCTCCTGTGCTTAAAAGAGGACTCGGGAAATTCCCAGGACACTAGCCATAGCACAGTTCCTGGTTTGTGAGTCTTCCGTCCCCGTCATAAGCACATGGTAGCTCACCTGCACTCCCGTCCAGAAATGGGGAGGGTCAGAGCAAGCCCGCAGGACAGCCCCCTGAAGGGAAGCCCCTGCTGGATGGAAAATATCACCATAAGAGTAAGAGCTATCGTTTTCTGAGACACTTTCCTAGTTACTTTCCTATCTGTCCATGTCCATCATCTCGACTTCTCTGCATCTCTCGGTGAGAAAGATAAGCAGGCATTGGCTCCGCCTCACAGACAAGGAATGAAGCGCTGGCAGAAGTTGAGTGAGCGCTGCAGCAGAACCCACAGCTTGGGGGTTGTTGGGATGTGAAGCCCCTCCTGCTTTAGCGATAGAGAGCAAACACCACTGGGAGCAGGGAGGCCTCGTTCGCGTTGTGTCCACAGTGGTGTTCATGTTAGTGTCCACACCCACATTGGTGTCCATACTGGTCTTGGTGTCAGTATCAGCACTTCATGGGACAAATGGTGGGTGTGCTCACAGCTAGAAATCCCAACACTGGACCCTCCTACCTTCTGTTCTCCATAAAGACGGGAGGTTATTTGGGCAGCAGTGACAAGTACAAAGGCTCTTGAGTTCTGTTTAGCCTGGGGCAGGAATGAGACCACAGTGCACCCTCCTGGGACTCAGAGAGAAGAGAAACTACACAGGTTGCCCTTCAAGCACAGCCCCAAATCCCACCTGTGAAGGCAGGGCTACCGCAGGGAGTAGGAAATCCTCTGGGAATGAGGATGGGAGGGCACGTTCTGGACAACATTCTGGTTAAATAGGGGCTTGTCCTTCAGAAATGAGCCATCACTGAGGTTCTGGGGGCTCTCAAATCCCAGGACTCAGGGCGGGATTCTTCCCCCTGCTCAACACATCACACACCACACACATATCACACACACAGCACACTCACACACCATACACCACATACATATCACACACACGCACACTCACACACCATATGCACATACCACACACCACACACATATCACATACACAGCACAGTCACACACCATACACACACACACATGCCACACTCACACACCATATACACACACCACACACCACACTCACATACCATACACCACATATCACACACACACCATACACCACACACACCATACACCACATACACCACACACACATACTGTACTCACATACCATATACACACACAAACACACATATCACACATATATCACACACACACCATACACCACATATATATCACATATATATCACACACATACCATATACACACACAACACACATATCACACACACCATACACCACATACATATCACATGTACGCCACACACACATCACACACACATCACACACACATATACCACACACACATACCGTACTCACACACCACACACATCTACCACACACACTCTGCACAGAGCCTCTGACAGTCTTGCTTCGAGCAGCCTCGCAGTGTAGAGTCAAGCTTGTTAACTCAGCCACAGTGAGTCTGAGGCTTGTTCCACAGACGTCAGCCTCAGGGTGACTGTGATGGTTATGTTATTCACGGAGCTTCTACACCACCCAGCACTTTTTGTGTGACAGGAAACCAAAGCCTCCGGCTTCCCAAAGCATCAACCGGCCTGCTCTGGATGGCACCGTTTAGCCCGTGGGACATCCTGAGGTACAGAGGCCTTTGTGGGGAGCAGGGCCCGAGGAGCCTGCGTCACCTTCAGTATCACAGGTTTTTCCAGGAAGGGCCAGCACCTCCTTTCATCTCACGTCACAGTCACACGGTGAGAGGACGCAGTATGAGACTTCATATCTCTGGAATGTTCCACCACAGGAGGCAGTACAAAGCCATGGGTTTCCTCTTTTCATGTTATTTCATGTCATAAAAGAAAGCACCCACCCAGGGAACTAGAGTCTGGAAAATATGCACATTCCCCTACATTAGCATCCCTTTGATCTACAGGGACAGCACAGAGAGGCCACTGAATGGAAGGTGGGCCAACTCCTTTCCAGTTCACCAACTCCTTCCTGCTTCGGGGGCAGTGATTCTCACACCTGCCTGGAAACCAGGTAAATGTCCAAGTTCCTGAATCACATGAAAGGTCAAGGTCAAGCATCAAAGCTAAACCATTGACATCAGCAACGCAAGCTTCTCAGGCTCCTATTTTGCACCATTGGAAAGAACACCAGACCTTTCCCACTGAAGATACCGGAGAGCTCATCTGCCTTCGTCATTTCAGAGGAAACTTAGGGATCAGTTTCTCCCAAGAGGGAGCCTCTGACCAGCTGCACCAGAATCGTCTATGAGCAGGTCCCTCAAGTCCTTCCCCAGACTTGCTAAATCAAGATTTTAGTGGAAAAGCCTAGGAACCTGCGTTTTCAACAGACTCCCCAGGAGATCATGTACTGAATAGTGTTCTAGAAGTACAGCTGGTTCATACGGCTCTGAGACCATCACAACAACAATAAAACAACAACTACAATATTGAGGAGAGGCAATTCTGAGTAGCCCCAGGGACTCATCTTCTCCTCACTTAGGGGCTTAGCAAGAGCTGGCTCAGCAGGTTTGAACAAACCAGGAGAGGCTCTGTCCCCAGCCACAGAGCCTGCCAAGATGCTCCCTTTCTGCCTGGCCAGCGTGGCTCAGTGGTTGAACGTCAACCTATGAACCAGGAGGTCAGGGTTAGATTCTAGTCAGGGCACATGTCTGGGTTGCAGGCTCTATCCCCAGTAGGGGTCATGTGGGAGGCAGCTGATCAATGATTCTCTCTCATCATTGATGTTTCTATATTTCTCTTCCTCTCTGAAATCAATAAAAGCATATTTTAAAAAAAAGATGTCCCCTTTCTAACAAGGCCATGCCCTCAACAAGGCAGCCCACTGACCCACAGATGTCCCCTGCCCTTCTGTTCCTTCAATGAGGCAAGGTCACTCTACTAGAGCTTTCCAGTACCTTCAGTATCACAGGTTTTTCCAGGAAGGGCCAGCAACTCCTTTCATCTCATGTCACAGTCACACGGTGGGAGGACGCAGTACGAAAGGGGCCTTGTTAGAAAGGGGGCATCTTTTTTTTTAAATATGCTTTTATTGGGCTGCTAGGTCCAGCCCAAACATGCCTCATTGTATTGATTCCACAAACATCTATTGAAGAAGCTTGGGACCAGCGATATGATGATAGAAAAAGAAGGCATGACGCCCAGATGTAGGTTTCCACATAGAAGAGGCTGAGAAATTGCTCCTCTGTCCTGAGGATTAGAGGCTAAGTGGGGAAAGCCTTCAGATTTGGTCAGAAGAAGAGCTTCTCTCAAGAATGGCCTTGAAGGGGACACCAGGGAACATGTCCTTTTGATGGCCTTGAAAATGTGTCCCTTGACCTTCTGTATCATGTCAACCTCCCACAAGAAATGGCATAGGGAAATGTCTGACGGTTTGAAAGCTCACATGTGTGCACTTTGCTGCTAACCTACCAGCCACAAGCAGCTATCTTGAGACACAGTCTCTTACCATACCTTTCCAGAGAGTTCAGGGCGCGTCCACCCAGAATTGTGTGCCTGCAGCAAGCTCTAAACCTTTGGCAATGTCATGGCAACCCCTACGCTACACACACACACACACACACACACACACACACACACACCACAAAGGGCTCCTGCATAGTCCTCCACTATTCCTCCTCTCCCAGCCCCATGCCCCAGTTGGATTCTATAGGGTCTGGAGTCCTAGTTCTGAGTTGCTAATCAGCATCTGCTCCCTAGGTGACTCTGGCCCTACGTGCCTGCCTGATCTCCACTGAGGCCCTGGCTAGTGATGAGAGCAAGGGCTTTGGAATCAGACAAGCCTGAGCTACCATCCCAAGCCCATCGCTTCTTCACTGCATTACCCTGTACAATTTCCACAATCTCTCTCAGCCCCATTTCCCATAACTATAACTATAAGACCTACCTTACAGGTTGCGTTGTGGACTAGCGATAACTTTTGTAAACACCAAGCACCACATCTGCCTAGCAGGTGGTTAGTCCATGGTGGCTGTTGCTATCCCTTTCTGATAGTCATATAACCTGTCCTCCAAATGACCCATTCATTCAGCCAAATACTTGTTGAGCACCTACTCTGTGCCAGACACTGGAAATAAAACAAGAACAGGACAAAATCCCTGTCCTCATGGCACTTAGATTCATAACAAAAGAGATATAGTGCCTGTATGTGTTTGCTAGAGCTGCCATAAAAGTACCACACACCGGACAGCTGACCCAGTAGAAATGGATCATCTCATAGTTCTGGAGGTCAGCAGGATTGGTTCTTTCTGGGGGCTATTCCACACATTTCCCCCAGCAGCTGGTGTTTTGCTAGCAAGATCTGATGCTCCTTGCATTGTAGATGTGTTAGCTTGATTTCTGCCTCCATCTTGATGTTCTTCTTGTATCCAACTTATCCCTTTTTATAAGGACACCAGTCATTTTGGGTTAAGGCCCATCTTAATGACATCTTTTTAACTTGATTACCTCTGTAAAGACTATTTCTAAATAAGGTCACATTCTGAGGAACTGGGGTTAGGACTTCAACTTATCTCTTTTGGGGATCTGGATACAGTTCAACCCATAACGGTGCCTCTTTCCATCCACTCATTCAGCCTCATTTGATTTCTGAGTCTAATTGATTCTGCACAGGCCTCCTTCCACTCTAGTGTAGTCTAGCATCAGGTGTACCCAGCACGTTAGTGCTCTTAAGGGCTAGCTCTAAGAGCCATCTCTATCTCTCTCCTCTCTGCCTCAAGAAGGTAAATAACCTTGACATTGACCTTTTGCTATCTCAAAATAGGGACTGTTTTGAGTCCGGTCACAGCCCTCAAAGGTCTCTGGCTCGGGCCTCCTGTCCAACAGACATGGTGCCGATGGGAGCACCCTTGCCATAGGCCTTGGGCAGGTTTCACACCGGCCCTTAGATTTCCTCTTTTGCCCATGGTCGTCTCATATAAATGGAGAAAGCATCTCTTTGTGAAATTGCCTATCTCCTGCAGCTTAAGTTGGAGGAATGTTTACTGATTTCGCCCTGGGGAATCATAACCATCTTGGAGCGTATGTTAACAGTTACTCTATAACACCGTTCATTTTTAGTATCTGAAATTACAAAGTGTTCCCCCCAGGATTCACCTCCAGTGGTTAACAGACTGATGGGCTCAGATTTTCTTGTCTCAGGCCTCAGAGCGACAACGTGATTGGTTCTGGTTTGTTCCCTTCAAAACAATAACAAAACTCAGCAACTCTTGATGTGAAAAAGCAGAAGGGACCAGACGCCAGGAACACGCCTCATTGCAAAACTTCTATACGTGCCCAAAGAGAAAAAAAGTCAATGACTGTAAAAGAATGACAATCAATAGATTTCATTTAAACCAAGGGTTCCTAAACGGGATCCTGAGATGCATTTAAAATACAGACAGCTCCCCTGCCACTCTCCTGACCTACTGAAAACCGGAGTCTTACTAGTAAAAGGAGGGGATCTGCATTGTTAAAGAGCTCAGGGGAGACGGTGAAGCACAGCTGGGTTCAGGAAGACCCTGTTATAGAACCAAGGTGAATACTGCCCCATCCCACACATGTCTCTGAGGCCCCTCTCTCCCAGCTCCCAACCCCGCTGCTCTCCAGTGGTCCCATGAGGCAGTATAATCACCCCCAGTTCCTGGAGCTAAGGAGAAGGAAGGGAGGGAAAGGGAGAGGCAGGACTCCTCACCTGGGCCAGCAGGCCAGCCAAGGGGCTGCGGTCAGAAGCCGGTCACCCTCAGGTAGGGGAGCTCAGCCAGGCCAAGGGATTGCCATCACCAAAGCCCGTCTGTCCATGTTGGCGGCAACAGCCCAGCCATCCTCCAGAAGCCTGCCCTGAGTCCACGACACCTCTACCCGTGCCGGTCTGGGTGTTGAGGTCTTTCATTCATCTGGGCCCCCATCCTACGCGGCAGGAGGGTGCCATCTGCTTCCAGGAGCGGGGCTGCTGGCGGAGCTGGCTCAGGGAGAACCATTGCCAGGCAGGTACTGTGTCAGACACTTTGAGATGAACCAACTTGGCCCAAACTGCAGGGAGCGGGGATGGCACTCCTCTCTCGGTGGCCCTGTCTGAAGGAACCTCTCAAGGTGCCCGACCAGGATCTTGTCAGGATTCTGGGAAGATGCCCTTGCTCCTCCTCCCCAGATCAACCCTGCCACAGCTGTGTTTTCTCTTTTCCCGCCTCACATGTGGACCGTGGGAGAAAAGCTGACACCAGGGTTGGTAGGGTAGGTGGCTGCTGACTTGCTGCGATTTCATTCAATTGTGCAGCAAGCACCAGGTGTCGTAGGCTGCGCCCGGCAAGCCCACTGACCATACCTTGTCCCTAGAATTGGTGAATTTCACAATTAGAAGAGACCCTTTTGTTATGATGTCAATCTTATATCTCTGGAAGAGGAGGCGCAGGGCGTCTCTACTGGTCATTTACACCTCACTTAAATTATCTGCTCATTTTCAGAGTCTGTATCTATGTGTGAAAGGAAAAGAAAACTCCTGCTCAACTTTCAGAACAAGGTTATTTTTTTTCCCTTGAAACAGCACCTTAGCTTTTTAGAGCTTGTTCATGTTGTCCAAACTCAATTTCTTGGGTTGTCTTCGCAACAGCCTTCTAACTTAAGCATAGAAAGCAAATATCATTTTCCTCATCGACAACTTAAAAAATAACCTGAAAGTGTTCATCATGTTTAAGAGAATCTGACACTTTTTAGTTTTACTTTTAGCTGAAAAGGGTAAGAAAATGTTAAGTTTATAAAGGGCTCTGGCATGTTTAAAGGAACATGATTTACTAGAATTGTACATTTATTGGACACAAGAGTAATCTTAATGCTTAAGAGCGTTTGCTTACTAGTGTTGCAAGGATACCGTGCCAGGCATTTGAAGTGTTCAAAAGTAAATATATTAAATTTATAAATGTGGCTAAAGATGTTTAAGAGAATGTAATTAACTAAGTTTGTAAATTGGATTACATTTATTCTGTGCCCACGAGTTAATTGAAAATCAATGAACAAGTGAAAGAGTATTTTTTAGTTTTTTTTTTTTAATAAGAATCATTAGATGCATGAATAAAAAGACCTGAAAGTTCATTTTAATGGCATAAAGAAAACTAGCCTTTTGCATTTGAACTTGGATATGTAACTAGGCATCTCACACATGTTCTAAGTGGAGCTGCTATCTCCCCACAGCCTCCCCAGCTCAAGAAATGTCAATTTTATTTTTCCAGTTGCACAGGCCAAAAAAACCTTCGCCGTCCTTGACTCTCCTCTTTCACTCACACCAACCCAAGAGAAAGTCCTGATGCCTTTGCCTTCAAAAGACATTCCGAGTCCGACTATGTCTTAGGGCCTCCCGTGCTGGACCCTGGACCAGCCATCATCCTCTCTTTCTGGGATTATTGCAAACACCTTCCTCCGGCTCCTCAGCCCCCTCTAATCTATTCTCAACTCAGCAGCCAGGGAGATCCTGTTCAAACAGAGTCAGGTCATGTGGCTCCTCCACTCAAAACTCTCAGAGTAAAAGCCAGAGTCTTCACTGTGGGCTGCAGGGCCCAGTACAGACAGGCCCCCTGCCCCGTTTCCCCAAGACCTCACCTTGCCATTGGCTTTCTCGCCCACCCAGCTTCAGCCTTTTCCACCTCTGGGCCTTGGCTGAATAGTTTGACTTGAACAGAGTATTCATTTAAGACTATGTAATTATAGACAACATTTTCCTCACATAACATTCCATCCCCCCAAAAAATGTTCAACAAAGAGATCAACCAAAGACCTTGTATGCATATATGCATAAGCCATGGACACAGACAATGAGGTGCTGAAGGCCTGGGGAGGGGACGGGGGTGAGCTAGAAGGGATCAATGGGGGGAAGGGGAGGGACATACATAATAATTTCAATAATAAAGATTTCATTAAAATTAAATTTAAAATTCTCAACAATTTGGTGGTGGTTGTCTCTTTATATTTTCTTAATACAGTTTTAGAATCCAACAGAGCCTGCTCGGTCCTCCGGGCCGGCCAATCAGGAAGGGGCAGCAGCAGTGAGGAGCAGAAGAACCCACTGCATAATAGCATCGGGCAGCAGGTTGGAGGGGAAGGTCTCACCAGTGAAGTACAGGGCGGCTGTGCCCCCACTCAGGCCCGAGTCTCAGCTCCACCCCAGCTGTTTCCTGTGCTCCAAAAATAGGAATCTTTGGAAATATTAGTCATTTCCCCGGAACAGGCACATACATTTCTTTTGTTCTTGAGACAAGTCTGAGAGTTCTGAGACCAAGTGAAATGAAGATATGAGTTTTCTGCCCAGCGACTGTAAAGAATCAGGGTGTGGCTGCTCCCCTCTGCCCCAGCCTGCCTCCTCCACTCAGGAGAGGGGGACCCTGGCAGCCCAGGGAATGGGCTGCTCCTCCACTTCCTGCTGCAAATCTCAGCAACTATTTTTTACTCAAATTTACCCTGTCAAGCCCTCAATTTCCTCCTTCCTATGAATAGTTTTCAAAAACAAACCAAAAGCCAAAGAACAAAATGCAAAAACACTAGAGATTTACACCATCCAAAGAAGGGATAGGACCATATAAAGGAACAAACAAAACAGAAACAGATTCATAGATACAGAGAACAGACTGGTGGTTGACAGAGGGTAGGGGGATTGGGGGTCTGGATGAAAAGATAAAGGAATTGAGAAGTACAGATTGGTAGTTACAAAAAGGTCTTGGGGCTGTAAAGTACAGCATAGGGAATATAGTCAATAATCCTCTCTAATAAAAGAGTGATATGCAAATTAATCATCACTCCAATACATAAGCCACGCCCACCAGCCAAACCACACCCACCAGCCAATCAGGGCGAGTATGCAAATTAACCCCAACCAAGATGGCTACCAGAAGGGAGGCTTGGGTTTCCCCAGCAACAGAGGAAGCCAAGCTTTCCACACACTCTGGTGGGCCCAGGCCTCCACTCAAGGATACAAAGTTTCAATTACAGAAGGTAAACAAATTCAAACAGAAATGGCAGCAGCCACGGATGGAGCAGGAGGCTTGGCTCCGCTCCAGGCTACAAAGTTTCAATTGTAGAAGGTAAATAAATTCCAGATACCAGGGCCTCTGCTTGGGTCGCCAGGGGCGTGGTTGGCCTGCAAACCACCACAGGCCCCTCGCCCAGGCCTCTCCACGCCCCAAGGGAACACCACCCTGATCCAGGACACCCTTCAGGGCAAACCAGCTGGTCCCCACCCGTGCACCAGGCCTCTATCCTATCAAATAAAAGAGTAATATGCAGATTGACCATCACTCCAACACACAAGATCAAGATAGCTGCCCCTATGTGATCAAAGATCCTGCCCCCATGTGGACACAAGATGGCCACCACAAGATGGCCAGTAGGGGAGGGCAGTTGGGCAGGACCAGGCCTGCAAGGGAAGGCAGTTGAGAGGGACCAGGCCTGCAAGGGAGGGCAGTTGGAGGCGATCAACCCTGCAGAGGAGGGCAGTTAGGGGTGACCTGGCCGGCAGAGGAGGGAAGTTGGGGGCAAACAGGCTGGCAGGGGAGCAGTTAGACATCAATCAGGCTGGCATTGGAGTGGTTAGGGGGTGATCAGGCTGGCAGGCAGAAGTGGTTAGGGGAAATCAGGAAGGCAGTTGGGAGCCAGCAGTCCTGGATTGTCAGAGGGATGTCCGGTGTGATCAGGCCTAAACGGGCAGTCGGACATCCCTCGAGGGGTCCCAGATTGGAGAGGGTGCAAGCTGGGCTGAGGGACACCCCCCCCCTTCGTGCACGAATTTCATGCACCAGGCCTCTAGTCCTATCTAATAAAAGAGTAATATGCAAATTGACCATCACATCAAGACACAAGATGGCCACCCCCATGTGGTCAAAGATGGCTGCCCCCATATGGACACAAGATGGCCACCACAAGATGGCCTTCAGGGGAGGGCAGTTGTGGGAAGTTAGGGATGACCAGGCCAGCAGAGGAGGGCAGTTGGGGGTGACCAGGCCAGCAAAGGAGGGCAGTTGGGGGGGCCAGGCCTTCAGGGGAGGGCAGTTGGGGGGACCAGGCCTGCAGGGGAGGGCAGATGTGGGCAATCAGGCAAGTAGGGAGGGCATTTAGGGTGACCAGGCCAGCAGAGGAGGGCAGTTGGTAGAGACCAGGCCAGCAGGGGAGGGTAGTTGGTGGGGACAAGGCCTGCAGGGGAGGACAGTTCAGGGGGACCCAGGTCAGCAGGGGAGGGCAGTTGGGGGGGACCAGGCCTGCAAGGGAGGGCAGTTGGGGGGGACCAGGCCTGCAGGGGAGGGCAGTTGGGAGCCAGCAGTCCTGGATTGTGAGAGTGATGTCCAACCGCCCGTTTAGGCCCGATCCCAGTGGTCAGACATCCCTCAAGGGGTCCCAGATTGGAGAGGGTACAGGCTGGGCTGAGGGACACCCACCCCCCATGCACGAATTTCATGCACTGGGCCTCTAGTATTGTAATAACTATGTATGGTACCAAGTAGGTACTTGAAATAACCGGGGTGATCACTTTGCAGCGTATATGGCTGTCTAACCACTATGCTGTGCACCTGAAACTAATATAAAATAATATTAAATGTAAAAAATAAATGAAGAAGGGAGGGGTTGATCTAATCCCCCAGTCCCACGCTGAGCTCTGGTGTCCATTCAGTCCATCTTGCCATTAGTTCTCGCTGCCATTGGTGACACTGTTGAGCATGGTCCTTGGAACTTGGAGGAGCCCACACTCCTGCAGAGCTAAGCTCAGCCAGTGAGGAGGCTGCAGCTCAGAGTCCAGGTCACAGCTCTGAGTGCTCAGTGATTTTTGCCCTGAGTACACCCAGTTGCAAGGAGCCAGTTGCCCAGCCCACAAGGCAGAGATTCTCACTGCTCTCCCACCTTCACTTTCTGCTTTCTTTCCCCAAGGAATCACACTTCTTTTTAACCTGTGAAACTCAAAGGGTCTTATCACAACCTCTCTCCAAATAGGTTTCCCCCAAATAGAACCATCATCCCACCTCTTAAAAATAGGTTGTAACAATAGCCTCAAGGGGGTCTATCTTAGTCAGCTCAGGTGCCATAACAAAACATCATAGACTGGGTGGCTTAAATAACAGACATTTATTTCTCATGGTTCTGGAAGCTGGGAAGTCCAAGGATAAGGTACCAGCAGATTCATTTCTTGGTGAAGGCCCACTTCCTGGCTTGCAGACGGCCACCTTCTTGCTGTATGTTCACATAGAGGGAGAGAGGGAGCTCTGTTCTCTCTTCCTCTTCGTATACAGGCACTAATCTCACCATTGGGATCCCACCCCCATAACCTCATCCAAACCTAATTACTTCCCAAAGTTCCTACCTTCAAACACCATTGCATTGGGGGTTCAGGCTTTGACATACGACTGAAGGGGAACACAAGCATTCAGTCCATAATAGGACCTGAAATGAAAAAAGTCCTCTGTCTCTTTTCCCTTGGGGAAGGAGCTTCTGCAAAGCTGAAAGATTTCTTTTCCTCCAAATCTGACAAGATTGATTTGCAGGGACTTCCCTCTGTGGAACAAATAAATGGGAAACATACACATAACATGAGTTCCATTTTCAGCAGGATGAGCTGCTGCACATCTTGATAAGCTACATAGTGATCTGGCCCAGGGGCCTTGTTTTTCTCATTATCTACTCAGATGACTCTCCCCAGTCACAGGATAGATGTGCGGTAGCAGGTCCCACAAAAAGGAAAATATGTGCAAACTCTGCTTGTGTTTTCATCCCGGTTGAATCCCGGTGAGCAAAGGGATTTTAATACCCCCTATCCACACCCAGTCAAGGCTCCACTCCCTCTACATCTCTGCCAGTGGTTACTCAGCTTATTGTAAACACCTTCAGAACCAGACTACTTGCTGTGTCTCGCTGGCTTCTTTGTGGGCTTGCTTACTTCAGAAAACACACACTCATTTTTAGAAGATCATAAGTATAGAGTCGCAGACAAAGCCCTGGCTTTGGTGTTAAACAGACCTAAAAATCCCAGCTCTGCCCATTGCTGTCTGGATTGAAAGAAATGTTTTAACATTTTTGAGCTTTAATGTTGTGATCTGCTAAAAAGTGAAGAAGGGCAAGAATACCTACTTCCTGGATTCTCCTGTGAATTTATTAGATAAAAAAGTGCCCCATCTAGAGTAGGTGTCAATTAATATTAGTTCCTCTCCCACTTCCTCATCACATTCCCTGCTAGCCTGTCATTCACTAGGGATATCTTGACTGATGATTTGGGTTAATACAGAAACACTGTAGCCAACATAACATTAATAAAAGCATTACAAGAAGTAATGAAGGAGTAATTATATTGAAAAGGGAGACCCTTGTCTGGCCAGTAAACTCATAAATCCACAATGATAATTAATGTCCTCACTTGATTGAGAATTTTTCAAGGGCATGACTCTTGCCTTATGCCCCCCAAAGAATCTACCATAGGTCCTATGTGTGGTAGAAACTTAAGAATATTTCTAAATTAAATTATGTTCTCTTTTTGTACATTTTCTTTCAGAAAAATTTCTAGAGATCATGACAAAAATATAAATAATATTTGGATGTCTGTTATTTTTGGATTATCTGCTTCCATGTAGGGATGTAAAGTCTTGTGCTGCATTGAAACAGTAAAAAAAGAAAATTTATATTATCTGAGATTGGCTATAACCCTGCAGGCTATTATATTAACTAGGCAGTAAGTACTAATCAAACTTCTGTTAAAATTTCTTTATATGAAATTTTATACATTTCTTCTTTTAAGACACTAGAGTATTTGAAAAGTTTATTCTCAGTTACCCCTATATTCCTAGTGCCTAGCACAGTGACTCACAATATTTCATGGATGGATAGACCGATGGAGGGAACTGTGGATTCCTGAGTTTCTCTTCTATTTTGAGTATATTTTCTGAAAAACATAGTGAAAGTAGAATTTAAGATTATACTTAAAGATCTAGCATATGCATTATTTACTTGAAATAATTTTTTTTAATATATATATTTTATTGATTTTTCACAGAGAGGAAGAGAGAGGGATAGAGAGTTAGAAACATCAATGAGAGAGAAACATCGATCAGCTGCCTCCTGCACACCCCCTACTGGGGATGTGCCCGCAACCAAGGTACATGCCCTTGACCGGAATCGAACCTGGGACCCTTGAGTCTGAAGGCCGACGCTCTATCCACTGAGCCAAACTGGTTTCGGCACTTGAAATAATTTAAATATCTACATTATTATTTAAGTTTTAATACTATATTCTGTAGGGTTCTTTGAGTTATTGTATAAGGTAGGGTCAGAGCATACATTACTTTAAAATCATAGAGATAAGTCACCCTCTGTGAATGAATAGTACAAATCAACATGTAATAATGAGCTTAACCACTGCAGAAATAACTTTTCCCAAGAGAGAGTTTGTAAATGTGTTGCAGTTACAAACCTAGGAATAAACTAAATCCAATTAAGGTCATTAAAATATGATTTGAGAGAATTAATTAGAAAGAAAAATATGTTAGAAGAAGAAAGGCGGTCAGCAGGCAGTCTTCTCATACAGCTCTCGGCACTCTGTATTACCTTCTTATATCTGTGTGCACCCCACCCCCCATTAAACTAAAAGCTCCAAGAGAACGGGGACCTTTCTTTTTCACCATGGCATCCCCAGCTCCTAGCATAGACCCTGGCACACCATGCACTTTGCAGTTTCCAGAAGTGTGATAATAGCCAGAGTATCAGCATGATGTTCACACCAGTTGCCTATGCCCTCCTGTCCCCTCCAGATTCTAAACCACTTAGGAATAGCCCACTTGGGAATCAATACATCAGCTTTCTTAATGATAGAGCTAGAAAGCCAAAACAGTTCTGTTTCCTCCTGCGATGAGATACGGGAGTAGGGAGAGCTAGGTGTCCAGGACAGACCCTCGTTACCTGGAGGAGAGAGTGAGGCTAGGAATGTAAAATAAATAAATAAATAAATAAATAAATAAATAAATAAATAAATAAATAAAAATACATGCCTGCAGGGAATTGAGGCCTTTTACTGTCAAAAACTGTGGAGGGTCTAACAAGTTAACAAGCTAGCCTATAACTGTTTCATGGTTGCTGACAAGAGGATAGGAGACTCCTGGATCAGAGACAAAGAACTTTATTACTCACGACAGATGTAATAGCCAGAGTGTCAGCATGATGTTCACACCAGTTGCCTGTGCCCTCCCCCCAGGTCCCATGAGACCAGTGTGGTGGCCCTAGATGGATTGTGTAACAGGAGAGGAAGTCTGAGCTTGGGTGATTCTCCACTTTTATGGCAAACCTACTCTCTTTGTCTAGGGAGAATGTTACCTCCTTTCTCAAGGTACAATGCAACCCTTCGTAATGGCCTGGGTGAAGAGCAGCCAGACTCTTGCGCTCATGGCATATACAGGAAGAGCATGCAGAAATGCTCAGGGCCCATAGCAAATTGCCTCTCCCAGCTCCAATCAAATCAGGTCCCCCTCCCCATGGAAGGGGAAGAGGAGCGGGAGAAGAACAGGGTGTTATTCCAACCCTTCACTCTCCTGGGGAATAGAGCAGTGGTCCCCTTATGGGAGGTAATCCTGCTCCCACATTTACCAGGATATACCCAAATCCACAATTGTTCCTTTGTTTCACCCTTTGGAATAAATTGTGGGCAGTTTAGATTCTTCCCACTATGACAGTGAGGTTTATGTCAACGTGGCTAGGCTATGACACCCAGTTATTCAATCCAACACTAACCTAGGTGTTGCTGTGAAGGTATTCCATAGCTGTGGTTGACATCCACAATCAGTTGACTTTAAGTAAAGGAGACCATCCTCCATAATGTGGGCGGGCCTCATCCACTCAGGTGAAAGGCCTTAAGAGCAAAACGGAGATTTTCCTGAGGGAGAAGACATTCTCTCTCAAGACTGCAAGCTCAGCTCCAGCCTGAGAGTTCCCAGCCTCCCAGCCTGCCCTACGGGCTTCAGACTTGCCAGCCCCGACACATGTCTGGGCAAATTCCTTGCAATATATTCTCCTGGTTCTATTTCTCTGAAGAACTCTGACCGTAATACTCACACACCAGAAATAGGTCAGAAAAAGAGAGAAATTAAATAAACTGGCAGTGCTGCTGCATCCTTGCTCACCACACAGCCCTGGCATTGCTTCCTCGGGGCCTCGAGTCTCTGGATACCTGGGGGAACACAGGCCTCGGTAGTCCAGCCACTGTGAGATAACAAATTAGCATCTTTGCTGTTTGGTCCATATTTTCTAAACAAAAATATCAGCACACACAGCCTGACAGATATACAGTATGTGTACTTATACTGTGTTTAGACATCATACAGGTTTGCCACCCCAATCTGTTCCACTGTCCCAGATAAACTCTAAATACACTTCACAAAGCAACCTCTGGACACTGCAGGATTGGGAAGCTCCCAATTATTCGACAAATTTCCACTGGATGCATGGCAGGCCAGCCACAAATCTTGGCATTTTGGATAAAAGGAAGAAGGCCCCATTCCTCTCACTACTAGTTCACAGCCTGCTGGGACAGAGGGGCAATTAAGGAGGCGATTACAAAACTGAATACTTGCATCCTGGCAAAGCCAGACCCCAGGTACCCCCCCCTCCAAGGCTGTACTACCCCACCCCCGAGGGCCCCACAAGAGGTCCACCTTTCTGTGCCATTTCATCCCTTTTTAAATTCAACTACTATCTGTAGTGCCCAAAGTAACTAAATTCTTCTCCCTGCAGCCCAGGATCATCGCAGCTTCCCACCTCCACGGCTGTCAGTCACTGAAGGAGAAATCATGGGGACAAGGCCCACCCCAGTGATAGCCATTCATGGTCGGCCTGGCCTTTGCCCTGCTCAGGCAGGCTTCGTGGTCACCTGGCTATCCAGGCCTCTGGACCCAGGATCCATTCCTCACACCCTGCTTTTGAGAAAGACTGGACTAAGAAACATTACCCCTGCATTCGCGTCTCCTAACTGGCCTCCCCCACTGGCTGACCACTCCAGAACGTATGACACTGCTTTCCCAGAGCCTGGTTCAGCCTACGTGCGCAGCACCCTGTGCTGAAGGGAGAGCAGGAAGGAGTCCAAGAGACCATACAGATGAGAAAATCCAGTGGCAGAGTAAAAAAAGCACTGGTCTCCTGAAGGGGGAGTCCTAGATTTGGATACTATCAGCTCTGAACTTGTAGTGTGACTTTGGGCAAATGACTAACCTTTCTGACCCTCAGTTTCCTCATCTGTAACAATGGATCCATAACAGTGTCATAGACATAAAGGAAATGTCATAGAGAACTCAGCTGAGTGTCTGGCAGACAATTAACACTCCATATATGTTAATTTTACTATTATAATTATTACTAGAGGCCCAGTGCACAAATTCGGGCATGGGTGGGGTCCGGCTGGCCAGGCCCCGATCAGGGTGGGAGGACCAATCAGGGCCAGCCCGGGGGGAGGGGCTGCAGGAGGTTGGCCGGCTGGCCCCACCCCTGATCGGGACAGTTGGCCGGCCGCAGTGCGTGTCATAGCGGCCAGTCGTTCCAGTCATTCCAGTCGCTTGGTTTTTATACATATAGATATCACCACTCCTGACCTTCAATTCCTCATCTATAAAATGAGGGGTTAAATCACGTGACCCCCAAACTCCCTTCAAGTCCAAAATTCAGCTCCACTTAACAAATGACAATGGACCAGGAGAGCAGAGGTGCCACAGTCCAATTTTGAATTATGTCTCAAGCGCCCAGTTCAGCTCCAGCATCCAGTTCAGAGCGATGCTATCGCTGAAGCCAGCTGAAAGGCTTCCATCCCTGGTTCTGCCCTCCCCAGTTTGACTTGTGTCTTGCTCCTGTTGCAAGGCTCAGCTAACATTAAATCCAACTGCTCCACTCACACTGTATTGCTATTGATTGCCACATTGTGTCTTTGATTAGCTTTTGTGCATTACATATTCAGCCATGTACAGCTTGCTAACACCAGTATACATAGTCACCTCTCAACTCCCTGCAGGCTTTCTGATGTTTTCAGAACTGTGGATTTCTTAGAGAATTGAACACATTTTTCCTTGACAACTGGTAGCTTTCATTGGATGATCAACATTGAACAACTAAGGAAAGGCACCTCAAAAGTTCTGTCTGCAAAGAATATAAATTACTAATGATCAATTTCAATGACTCCTAACACATGAATCATTTCAGCAAAGGACTGTTTGGGGAAAGAAAGAAGGATTGTGTCTCTTAATCTTGCACTCCCAGAATTCTGTTATTTAATGTGTCCAGGGCAACAATCATTATAGATTCACTTGAAGAATAATTTAATTCCTCAAAACTATCAGGACTCAAGTGGAATTTATAAGTGGAATTGGACAGAAGATTTGTTGCTCACTAGTTAGTCAGTAGAGCTAAGCCATATGGGTAATTTTTCTCTCATTAACGAATCTTTCAATACTTGAACAGTAATAACTTCTTAAGAATTGCATTTATCTGGGGCAAACAGGATAGAGCACTGTAATTTTTCTTACTTCATATGCCAGATGCCTTTCCTTTTCCAATGAAAGAAATCTTCCACCTTTCCCAATAAAGTCTGTTTCAATTTCTCTCTGCTCCTCCCCCAAAAAGAAAATCGCAAGTTTAGCTAAAAATTAGATTGCAACACAGTTCACAAGTTGCACTAAATTGTCCCTATATTGATTCCTCAGACTTAGTCCTGACCCTTAAGCAGACCGTGAGCTTCTCAGCAGCAGAAACACCCGTGGAAGCTTGCATTTTCTCCCACATGCTTAGAACAGTGGTTCTCAACCAGGGCGATGCTGCAGTGTCTGGACACATTTTGATTGTCAGAACTGGGCTGCGGCAGATGCCACTGGCATTGAGTACATAGAGGCCAGGATGCTGCTAAACATCCAATGCACTGGACAGCCCCTGCAACCAAGAATTATCTCACCTACATTAGTCAATGTTCTCCAGAGAAACAGACCGCTAAATATATATTTATTTTATTATTTTATAATATTTATAACATTACATTATAGTTAAATATATAAAAATGTTTAGTGTAAAGTATTGGCTCACACTCTTTTGGAGGCTTGCAAGTCCAAAACCCACAGAGCCCATGTCCAAGTTCACATGTGAAGGCTGGCGGGCTACTATAGACCCAGGAAGAGCTGATTGATGTCAGAGATCAAAGGCCATCATGCAGGAGAATTCTCTCTTACTTGGGAAGGGTACGCCTTTTGTGCTGTTCTGGCCTTCGACTGATGCGATGAGGCCCACCCACATTGGGGCGGGCAATCAGCTTTACTCAAAGTTCACTAATTTAAATGTTAGTCTATTCCAAAACCATGCTCACAGAAAGACCCAGAATAATGTTTGACCAAATATCTGGGCACCCTGTGGCCCAGTTAAATTGACACATAAAATTAACCATCACATCACCCAAAATGTCAATGGTGATATGTCTGAGAAAGCCTGATCTAGAATGATTGTAGGCACATAATAAATGCTCAAAAATGTTTGCTGTTAGAATATAACTGGCTTGTGTTCACATTAAGACACAGGAGAGCTCAAAGTGGAGTGGAATAGTCAGGGAATCATAGAGGAGATGGGCGAGGTATGAGTGGCAGTTGGGTGGACATAGAGGAAAACAGGAGATATTCCAGAACGGGAGAAGCCACACGTGCATGACGCATGTGAGGGGGCTGAGAGGACTAACACCTTAAAGAAAGCCTTGAGATCACGGGAATCTCAGTAGAACAGAACCCAATATTAAATCTGAGTAAATGAGGTAGTTTTGTTTCTAAAGCAATTGAAATTATGTGTTTTAGGGAAGGAAAGTAGGAAAAAAACTTACCTTTAGCACCATTTATATTTCTATAGATAGCACCACTAATTTATATGAGCACATTTTACAGATGAAGGAACTGAGACATAGAGACATTAGCCTTAAAGTTTGGGAATTTTTGCTTTACAAGTCGCTTATTTAAGTCTTTCGATCTGAGTTGGGTGGTATCAGATAGAGACAATACCTTTAATATGTGGTATCACATGGTGTTTATGGAGCCAGAGCCTGTGGGCTCAGACTGGCTTCACTCCTCAGTAGCCTCATGACCTTGAGCAAGGGGCCGAACTTGTGAATATCAAATTAGCTCAGTTCATAAATGTACAGCAGGAAGAACAGGGCCAGGCACATAGAATGTGCTCAGTTATGTTGGCTGTTATTATCACCATTCCTTTTAATGATGGTTGCTTAGCCCCAGCTACAAGGTTCTGCTGGATTTCCACCCTAATGAGCCGCCTCAAATCACCTGGTGGTGGCAAAACTGAGGATGCATTAGCAAACCTCCTTCAGGACTTTCCCAAACTCCTTTCAACAAGGATACTTTCACAGATTTCTCAAAAACAAATGATTTCAATGGCACTGTTTGAGCTGAAAACATTTTCTCCTGCAGCCTCCTTATTAGGCCTGTAGTTTGGACAAGCAAGCAGTAAAAAGAAAGAAGAAAGAAAGAAAGAAAGAAAGAAAGAAAGAAAGAAAGAAAGAAAGAAAAGAAAAGAAAAGAAAAGAAAGAAAGAAAGGGAAGGGAAGGAAAAGAAGAGAAGAGAAGAGAAGAGAAGAGAAGAGAAGAGAAGAGAAGAGAAGAGAAGAGAAAAGAAAAGAAAAGAAAAAAGAAAGTGCAAACTAGTGCTTTGAGTAACCAGCTGAGATATGATTTCCCTAGAGGTTGGGGGCCTGGAGGACACGGGTTCAGGGAGGGGGTATAGAGGGAGATGCAGCAGGATCAGCTGGAGTTTCTGAGAGCACAGCATCAAGCTTCAGTGGGCAAGGACCCTCACACATCCCCAACTATCGGCACCTTTACATGCAACTTTTGTGTCCAATGTTCAAAAAATGTGTGTGTGGGAGAAACCAAGATGGCGGCATAGATAAACACCTAAACTGCTGCCTTGCACAACAATTTCAAAACTACAACTAAAAGACAAAAAGGACATCATCCAGAACCACAGGAAAGCTGGCTGAGTGGAAATTCTACAACCAGAAGGAAAGAGAAAAACTCACGGAGAATCAGAGGAGCTGCAAAAGGCTGAGGTACGGAGACACGCACGCAGAGAGGAAGGGCAGCTGAGTGCCTGGCTGGCTTTCTCTGGCTGGAGGGAGAAGGAAGCTCCTGACTGCACTGAACCCCAGTTCCAACTGCACTGAACCCCAGTTCTGGGCAAGACCCTGTGGACCCAGGCTCATACGGGGGGAATCTGGACTGTCAGGTAGAGATAAAGTCACATGGAAACTCGGGGGAGCCTTGGAAGGCAGGAGTCTAGGGGCAGGCACTCGAGTGCACGCAGAGAGGACTGACTGCTGAGGTTGCCGCTGGCTTTCCCTAGTGGGAGGGAACCGGAAGCTCCCAACTGCTCTGAACTCCAGTTCCGGGCGAGAATCTGGGAATCCAGATTAATTGGGAGAGAAATGGGACTGTCTGGCAGCGGGCAAAACTCGAGGGAGGCTTTCTCTCAGAGGTGCTTGCAGCAATTATCGAGGGACACTGAGACCCAGGGGCCTCATAGGGCAAGGCTGACAGGAAGCCAAGACTGTCTGCTCAGCCCTGAGACTCCGCCCCATCCAAGCTGAGCACAGAGGCTTTTGCAATTTTGCAAGTCTTGTCCCATAAGGCTGTCTCCAGCACAGAAGTTCTCCCAGTGTAGACACAGCTGATCCTCACAGCCAACTGGCCTGGAGGTCAATTCCTCCCAGTGATACCAACAACAATCAAGACTTAACTACAACAAGGCTGTACACACAGTTCACAAAGGGGTGCACCAAGAGTGTCCACCTCAGGTAACTGGGGAGGCCGACCCACTGGGCCCTATAGGACACCTAGCACACAAAGCTACCCTACCAACTCAGGAAAGCAGTGAAAATGCGGAGACAAAGAAACAGATCACAAATGAAAGAAATGGAGGAAAACACACGACTGGATATAGAGTTCAAAACCACAGTTATAAGGTTTTTCAAGAATTTCCTAGAAAAGGCCAATACATTTAGCGAGACCCTTGAGGATATGAAAAAGAACCAACTAGAAATTAAACATACACTGACTGAAATAAAAAAATATTATACAGAGACCCAACAACAGACTAGAGGAACGCAAGAATCAAGTCAAAGATTTGAAATACAAAGAAGCAAAAAACACTCAACTGGAAAAGCAAAAAGAAAAAAGAATCCAAAAATTTGAAGATAGTGTAAGAAGCCTCTGGGACAACTTCAAGCATATCAACATCTGAATTATGGGGGTGCCATAAGGAGAGAGAGAGCAAGATACTGAAAACCTATTTGAAGAAATAATGACTGAAAACTTCCCCCACCTGGTGAAAGAAATAGACTTATAAGTCCAGGAATGACACAGAACCCCAAACAAAAGGAATCCAAAGAAGACCACACCAAGACACATCATAATTAAAATGCCAAGAGCAAAAGACAAAGAGAGAATATTAAAAGCAGCAAGAGAAAAACAGTTAATTACCTACAAGGGAGCACCCATACGATTGTCAGCTGATTTCTCAACAGAAACTATGCAGGACAGATGGGAGTGGCAAGAAATATTCAAAGTGATGAATAGCAAGAACCTACAACCAAGATTACTCTACCCAGAAAAGCTATCATTCAGAATTGAAGGGCAGATAAAGAGCTTCACAGATAAGAAAAAGCTAATGGAGTTCATCACCACCAAACCAGTATTATATGAAATGCTGAAAGGTATTCTTTAAGAAGAAGAGGAAGAAGAAAAAGGTAAAGATACAAATTATGAACAACAAATACATATCTATCAACAAGTGAATCTAAAAATCAAATGAATTAACAATCTGATGAACAGAATAAACTGGTGAATATAATAGAATAAGGGGCATAGAAAGGGAGTGGGCTGATAATTCTCAGGGGGAAAGGGGTGTGGGGGATGCGGGAAGAGACTGGACAAAAATCGTACACCTATGGATGAGGACAGTGGGGGGGAGGTAAGGGCAGAGGGTGGGGTGGGAACCGGAAGGAGGGGAGCTATGGGGGGAAAAAAGAGGAACAATTGTAATAATCTGAACAATAAAGATTTATTATATTAAAACAAAAAAACAAAATGTGTGTGTGGGGGGGGGGGGGGGGAGTGTAGTCTCATGAAAGGTACCTCCCTGGCTTTTAATGGCTCTCAAATGGGGAAGGATCTAGAAAATGTCACCAAGCTGGTGAGGGAGTTGGAGGCTGTGCCCACGAAAGGACTGGGCAGACTGAACCTAGAGAAGAGACACTAATGGGGACATTGGGGCTGCCTTCAACTAGCCATGGGGTGTGGTAATTAAATGTTGTATGTAGGAGCCAGTTGCAAGAAGCAGAACATGGATGAGGTGTGCAGCAAAAGGACTGGTGATGTGGTCGGAAAGAAGAGAAGGAGCGATCCATCTGAAGGACAACACCTAGCGCTGCTGACTGCTGCTCACTGAACAGGCACTTGGCACCCTCACCACCCAAGCATGGCTGGAAGCCCAGCAGTGTGGGCAGCACCCAGAGCTAGTCAGAAACCCAGAACATGAGGCCATATCCTAGGCCTAGGACTGTTCTCCCCTCAGCTTTATTGAGATATAATTGACATATAATAGTGTGTAAGTTTGTATATAATATGATGACTTGATGTATATGTTGTTTACCGCACAAAATTCATGCACTCGGGGGTGAGGGGGGCCCTCAGCCCGGCCTGCGCCCTCTCGCTTGCCAACCGTGAGCCCGGCTTCTGGCTGAGCAGCACTCCCACTGTGAGAGTGCACTGACCACCAGGGGGCAGCTCCTGCATTGAGCATCTGCCCCCTGGTCATCAATACCCGTCATAGCGACCAGTCGTTCCACCGTTCAGTCGATTTGCATATTAGCCTTTTATTATATAGGATATGTTTACCTCAATAAGCTTAATTAACACAACTTTCACCTCACATAGTTACTATTTTTCTGTTGTTGTTGATGATATGATGAGAAATTTAAGATTTACTCTCTTAGAAACTTTCAAGTATATGATACAGTATTATTAACTACTGGAGGCCTGGATTGTGAGAGAGTGGTTCTCAGGTGATGCACCCCAGAATCAGGCTCCCTCCTATCTGGTTCTGGGTGCGTCACCCAAGAACCACAGCTGCCAAGTCACCACAGCTTGGCAGCTCCTGCATTGAGCATCTGCCCCCTGGTGGTAATTACATAGCTACCAGTTGGACGGTCAAATGGTCGGATGGTTGCTTAGGCTTTTATATATATAGACAAGAGGCCTGGTGCACGGATTTGTGCACCGGCGGGTTCCTTGGCCTGGCCTGCACCTTCTTGCAATCTGGGACCCCTCAGGGCATCTTGGACTGCTGGTTTCAGCCCTATCCCCACAGGCCAGGCCGAGGGACCCTCCCCCCCCCCCCCCCCAGTGCATGAATCCATGCACCAGGCCTCTAGTATGCATATGAGATCATTGGTTAATCTCTTCCCGCCCTCCCCCTTCCCCCCTTCCCTCTAAGATGCATCAGTCTGTTCCATGTTTCCATGCCAGTCGAACGGTTGGATGATCACTTAGGCTTTTATATATAGAGACTAGAAGCCCGGTGCACGAAATTTGTGCACGGCGGGGGGTTGTCCCTCAGCCCAGCCTGTACCCTCTCCAATCTGGGACTCCTGGAGGGATGTCCTGGTGGGATCGGGCCTAAACGGGCAGTGGGACATCCCTTTCACAATCCAGGACTGCTGGCTGCCAACTGCTTGCCTGCCTGCCTTCCTGATTGGCCCTAACCGCTTCTGCCTGCCAGCCTGATCACCCCTAACCACTCCGCTGCCAGCCTGATTGATGCTTAACTGCTCCCCTGCCAGCCTGTTTGCCCCCAACTTCCCTCCTCTGCCGGCCTGGTTACCCCTAACTGCCCTCTCCTGCAGGGTTGATCACCTCCAACTGCCCTCCCTTGCAGGCCGGGTACCTCCCAACTGCCCTCCCTTGCAGGCCTGGTCCCTCACAACTGCCCTCCCTTGCAGGCCGGGTCCCTCCCAACTGCCCTCTCCTGCTGGCCATCTTATGGTGGCCATCTTGTGTCCACATGGGGGCAGGATCTTTGACCACATGGGGGCAGCTATACTGTGTGTTGCAGTGATGATCAATCTGCATATTACTCTTTTATTAGATAGGATAGAGGCCTGGTGCACGGGTGGGGGCCAGCTGGTTTGCCCTGAAGGGTGTCCCTGATCAGGGTGGGGTTCCCTTGGGGCATGGGGCAGCCTGAGCGAGGGGCCTGTGGTGGTTTGCAGGCCGGCCATGCCCCCTGGCGACCCAAGAGGAGGCCCTGGTATCTGGAATTTATTTTCCTTCTACAATTGAAACTTTGTAGCCTGGAGCGGAGCCAAGCCTGCTGTTCCCTCTGGGGCGGCAGCCATTTCTGTGGCAGTTAATTCACCTTCTACAATTGAAACTTTGTAGCCTTAAGCGGGTGAGCCCGGCCAGGGTGTGCGGAAAGCTTTGCTTCCCCTGTTGCCGCCGGCAACCCTGGCCTGCTCTCTCAAGCTCCATTCTGCCGCCATTTGTTTGAATTTGTTTACCTTCTATAATTGAAACTTTGTAGCTTGAGTGGAGGCTTAGGCCTGGCAAGGACAGGCGGAAAGCTTGGCTTCCTCTGTTACCTAGGAAACCTTGCTCTCTGTGGCTGTAGCCATCTTGGTTTGGGTTAATTTGCATACTCACTCTGATTGGGTGGTGGGCATGGCTTGTGGGTGTGGCTTGTGGGTGTGTTGGAGGTATGGTCAATTTGCATATTTGTCTATTATTAGATAGGATACTTACCATGCTGTACATTAGATCCCCAAACTTATTCCTCTTGTAACTGGAAGTTTGTATTGTTTGCCCAATGTCTTCCCATCTCCTCTACCCACTACTGTTTACTTTCTGCTTCCATGAGGCCGGCTTGTTCAGATTGCACATACACATGAGGTCATCTAATATTTGTCCTTCTCTATGTCTTAATGTGATCCCAGGACATTTGTGTGCACGTTCAAGTCAGAGAGGCACTACAGTGCATGATTTAACACAATCAATTCAACACAAAAATTTTGAGTTAAAGAATATTCTCCCCACTCTACAGTTGAGCAAACTGAGGCCCATCCAAGTTCATATATCCAGTAAGTGGTAGAACCAAGATACCTACCCAAAAAATCTGACTCCTGAGACCACCCTCTTCTCTATACCCCAAACTTAGGCTCCTCCTAAGTTTGCTCACGGTCGAATATGTGCTGACAATTGTGTTGATGCATGTCTAGAATGTTTAGAATGATCTGTGGAGATATAGCCATGATAAGAGTTCCTTTTCCAATATGTTTTCCAAAGTGAAACACCAGATATTCATGATTCATTCCATGTCCAGGGTTCTGCATAATCAAGAGCCCCAGGTATTTTAAGCTTTGGGGCAAATCATAGCTATCATGTCTAAATTGTTCTTCTTATTCTAAATTTGCCCTGCCTGTGTACCTTTCAAGAACAGTTCTTTTAGCTGATAAAACCCTGTTTTCAAATGCAAATGTGTTTTGAAATGTATCCGTGCAATCACTTCTCCCTCAAAATCATACCACAGCTGAATTATTCCAAAGGAATCCGTAGTGAAGCACGGAACATTTTCAAGCACAATCCTGTGGTGCTTTTCATCTAAAAAGGTGACTAACAGCTTGCATAAGCTTATAACCAGACTTAAAGCTTAAAATCCCTGCAGAGTTTGCAAAGGGCATTGAGAGAACGAGCCAAACCTGGGAAACATAAATGTCTTTGCACTCTGACTTATCTACCAGTCACGAAACCAGTCTGATTTAAAATTGCTGTTACTCATTTCAGCTCCACAACCTCTATTTTCCTGACACTGAGTTGAAAAAGCCTTCCTTCCTCTGTTAAGAAAAATAGAAATGGCTCCTGCCTAACAAATGTTAATTAGGTCATGCAATGTGGCGAAAAGAAATCTGAAGTGAGATGAAACCCATGCACTGCTACCTGACATCAAGTGGGTAATTACAAACATAACGTTTGGAAAGATGAATGGAGCCCAGCCTCGGGTCTGGAGCTCACCAGCAATGTGACCTTGGGGAACTCTCTCTCCTCTCCAGGTTCATTTTCTTTGGCCTCAATGACTTCCTCAGACTCCTTCCAGCACCACGGCCTCCCATTTTAAATCAGACTTTAATTATGTGCTAAGTAAAGTATAATAAACTTAATTTGAAGGATGGCATACCGACAGAGATAGTTAAGAAACTGACAAGGCAGCATAGAAACTGCTCATTACATAATGTGGGCCTGCAAAATGTTGTTTATACTCGCCAAAGCTATGTAAGATGCTGCGTGCTTTTGAACAGAAGCTGGAAGGAAAGAGAGAACAAAGAAAACAGTGAGATCACGAGTGGGTGAAGTTCCCTGATATTTTGATTGCCGTTAATTTGCTGTTTGTCTGATGTTGAAAACCATAACCTTTGGGGAAGCAGCTCTTCATGTGCTGGGAAGAACTGTTTGCCTGGTAGTTTGCTGTCATTTCTTTTTCTCGGCTTCCAATGGGATGGTCTCTCTCTCTTTATGGGCTATATCATCATAGCTCCATGTTGCTTCCAAAATGGTCACACCTGTGCCCAGGAGTGTGGCCCCATCCTCAGCCCTAACCTACAGCCACAGACTCTGCTCTGACTTCCCCTCCTGCTGGCGGGCAGAGAACATACTGAACATGAGGGTCCAATCGGAGCATCTCAGGTGGGGAGGGGCCTGGGTGTGTGTGCTGTCCTCCCACCCAGTCTATTGGAGTGTCTGTCTAGTTCGTAAAAAAGCCTTTCTTATAGAATTGTACACCTGAAACCTACATAATTTTATTACCCAATGTAATTTTTAAAAAAAAAGAAAAAGAAGCCTTTCACTGCTGGTCCTTGACCTACAACCAATGTGTCTCTGCTCCCACCATGGAAACATTTGATTGGACCAGCGCTAAGCACCTGACTCATGATGGCCAATCAGAGCCTCTTCCTCAGAAACTGAGACTAAGAAAGAGCCAGTCTCTGTTGAGATGTTAAATTCAACACGCTTAGGTGCTGTGGGACAGACACTTCTGATCACCTTCATGAACCAGAAAAATAGAAAAAGCTCGTATCCAGGAGTGGAATGTCAGTGAGGAGAAAATGAGTCTGAGTGCCATCTGCTTCCTCTTCCAGGACCCCCCGGGGGTGCTGCAGCCCGCCCTTGGGTTCCGTGAAACAGCCTGAACCTTAAATGAAGTCCCCTTGCAGCTTCAAGTTGGTTTCTGTTATTTGCAATAAAAAATGTCCCCATGCAGTCTCCCTCCCTCAGTTTCTCTATGGGAACCTCCCAGCATGCCCAAGTCCCCCATGTGACCTGGCCCTGCCTGGGGGCCCGCCTTGGCACCCACTGGCATCTCAGCCGCCCAGGGCCTCAGCTGGTAGCACCCGCACACCTGACTGCCTCTCGCTAGCTGCTCTGCCCGAAATGCCCACCAGCCACAGAGCTCCATCCCCAGCTGGAAAGCACAGGCGGGTGAAAAGCCTGGCTGCAGGGCCCTGCCTGCTTCCTGCCTTTACTCTGGCTTTGCTATGATTAAAGCACTCAGGCTCCGTGCCCCCTGGGATGCTGGGCACTGCTCCTTCGACCGTGCTCCCCAGAGCTTTCAGGGAGCACCCCCTCCCCCTCCCACTCCCGGAAGCCGAGGAGACAGTCTCCTGGCTGCAGCCTGAGAGGAGGTTGATCTCATTAGCTTTTGCTGCATTCTTTATTTATAAGGACTTCCTGGGCGTCCAGGTTAAAGGCTGGCTGTGTCCAACACCCCCGGGCTTAATGAGGAGTCAGCACCACGGTGAAAAAAAGTAGGTCTGGGAGATGTGTGCATTAAAGGTCACAGCAGGTGGAAAAGAGAGCTCCTCTCAATATGCCTGGGGAGACTGCCTCCTCCCCCGAAAGCCTTTCCACACAGCAGCCACCGTGCATGTTTCCATCCTACCTCGTTGGAAGGAAGGGCACATGGTTAACATTCTGTAGTGCACAGGCGGTGTCTCCAAAAGCCATCTCCCGTAGGTGGTATTGTCATCCCTCATGCACAGATAAGCAAATGGAAGTCCAGAGGCTAAGGTGACGCCGGGCCAACGTGGGCCTCTGGGTACAAAGCCGGTCACCTGGCTCCAGTGACTGTCCTCTAAGCAGTGGCCCTTGGAGTGTGTGCTCCCTGACGGGCAGCACCAGCATCTCCCAGGAGGACCTGGTTAGCTTGGCCCAGCCCAGACCTGCTGCATGAGACACTGTCCGGCCGGCCATGGGTGCTACCCAGCCCTCCGCGGGGTTCTGCTGCCCCCACCCCCAAACCCTCACTCTTCGGTGAGGTCTCAGTCCAGCTGCGTCAGCATCGTGTGGGGGCTGATTCCAAGTGCAAACTCTCGGGCCCCACCCAGGCCTAGTAAGTCAGAATCTGCACTTGAACATCTCCTGGGGACTTTTTGTTCCTACATTAAAGTTTAAGAATTAAAAGGCGCAGCCTTTCACCCTGAGGTGCAAACAGTGGCATTGAATACAGCATCATCTGAATCCTGCTTGCAGTCCGGAACATGAGAGTGGGGTGGGCAGAGACGACCCCAGGAGGAAGGAGGATGTGCTTGTGAATGGTTTCTTTGTGAGTGGGTGGTATTTTCCTTTTCTGCCGTTTACTTCATCACGTAAGGAGGTAACTTGGTTTGTTTTCTTTATCTTATTTTGAAGCACTCTTTTTATTAAGCTGAGGCAATATTTACAGGGATGCATACACAAGCACCCTCTCCACCCCAGTGGGATATATGGTTCTTCACGGAGGCGAGTTGCATAACTCTGAGCTAAGGAGGTAAACGTGGCTTTCACTGCTCCTAGGGAAGTCAGTGGGTGACAGTCCCTCAGTCCTTACCAGCAGTCATGCTTAGGGGAAGCCGACCTACTCCCAGCCCAGGGCAGGTGCCGCTTGTCTAAGTAAATGAGTCCTGGTTCCATTTTTCTTACCAGTGATTGGTGTAGAAATAGGCATGTGAACACAATTCTAGCCAATGAGGCAGGGGAAATGAGGGGAAATGGGTCCTCAGTCTTAAAAACAAACACAAGGACCACCTCACATTCGTTAGAATAGTAACTATCAAGAAAAAAGAAAAGAAAAAGCAAGTGTCGGCTAGGATGTGGAGAAATTGGAACCCTGTGTACTACTAATGAGAATGTCACTATGGAAAACAGTTTGGTATTTCCTCAAAAAATTAAAAGGAGAACTACCTATGATCCAGTAATTACACTTCTGGATATACTAGCAGAACCAAAAGAATTGAAAGCAGAGTCTTGAAGGTAGATTTGTAGCCAAGTTTATATCAGCATGATTCACAATAGCCAAAAGGTGGACGTGGTCCAAATGTCCATCAGTGGGTGAGTGGGTAAACAAAATGTGGGATAGACATACAACGGAATCTTAGTCAGCCTTAAAAAAGAAGGAAATTCTGACACGTGCTACAACAAGGATCAACCTGGAGGACGTTATGGGAAGTGAAATAAGCCAGTCACAGAAAGACAAAACTCTATAATTCCACTTACACGAGGTAATGAAATTTGTAGAGAGAGGAAGTAAAGGGAAGTTGCCAGGGGCTAGGGTGATGAGGTAATGGGAGTTGTTACTGAATGCACGTAGAGTTCTATTTTTCCGAGATGAAAATAGTCCTGGAGATCTGTTGCACAGCAATGTGAACATAACTAACATTATTGAACTGCATGCTGAGAAATGGTGAGGATGATAAATTTTATGTGACGCGTGTTTTACCATAATTTTTAAAAAATTTAAAGAGACACAAAGAAAAGACTATCCTCCCTTCTGCCTCTGGATAAGATCAAGTCTTCATAGGGGACCTGCCCAAATTGTGGGACCCTTTGAGGAGAAAAATGGAGGGAAGAACACACATCTTTGGTGATGCCTCCGAGTCATTATATTAACAAGCCCTGGATCCGCCTGGTCTCCAAGATTCGGGTAATGTGAAGTGATATTTCATATTACTTAAGCTACATTGAGTGGGGTTTTCTGTTACTTAGACAGAGACAGGGTCCAAAGTACCCAGTGAGAGGCCCGAAGGCCAAGGCTCAGGAAGACACGAGGCCTGGCTTAGAAGTTCCGGGTCCTGCTGCCGCAGCAGTGAAATCATCTAGTGGTGACTGATGAGGACGTCTCCATGCCTGGTTGCTCATAACCACAGTTTTGTATTTTCCAGGTATTGCTGTGCAATATATGCCTTTATCAATAATCATTAAATTACTATCACCCCTTGGGTGGCTGTCACACCCTGGAATACAATGCAGCCATAAAACTGATGCTGAAGGGCTTTACTTAGTAATACGAAAGCTTCCTACCTGGTCATTACTAGTAAGTGGAGTCAATGCAAGTTACAAAGTGGCATGATCTAATTTCTTTCTTTCTTTTTAAATATATTTGTATTGATTTTAGAGAGGAAGGAGGAGAGCTGCAAACATCAATGATGAGAGAGAATCATTGGTTGGCTGCCTCCTGCACCCCCCACCCCTACTGGGGATTGAACCTGCAACCTAGGCACGTGCCCTAACTGGGAATGGGACTGTGACGTCCTGGTTCATAGGCCGATGCTCAACCACTGAGCCACCCCAGCCAGTAATTTCTTATTATTAGTTCCAACTAGTTATCAATAGGTAGGCAGGCAGATAACAGGTAGATAAATAGAATAACTATACAAATATATGTGAAGAAAGAACAAGAGAGCAAACAAAATATTAACTGATTGTATCTTGGTGGTAGGGGTTATAGCTATGTTTTATTTTCTTCTTTTTGCTTATGTATTTTTCTTAATGTTCTTCAATGAACCTATCATATTTTATGATAATGAAATATAGGTCTTTTTAAAATCCTTACGTAATATTTTAATTCACTTTACTCATGGATACATGATTTTTCTCAAAGAGCTAAGTGTTTAATTGCCCATGTGTCTAATGTTTTTATTTTAACCATTTAGAGAGGGAGGTTCCCACCCCTGAAATGGTGTCTGCCAATCTTAATTAACAATGCTGGCGACATGGGTTTATTATTCTAGACTCCATTATTGCACTGTGCTGTCCCTGGGTAATGATATTCAAGGGCTGGAAGCACGCTGTGCCCTCACTAAATGACCCCTGTTGGCTGTGTTTTCAGTTCCTGGATCTGCTTTTAACCGTGTCAATGTCTTCAGGCACCCTTCCCTATCTGTCAGTGTCTGTCCGTGACACACCCTCCCCTCCCTTCCACTCTGCAGCCTCCAGTATGCTGAGCCCGTGCAGGTCAGATGAACTCCGCGTCCTCACTGTGTGTCAAGTCAAGTCGGAGGCAGTGTTTCAGAGGAAGGCTCCGGAAGCTTTCTGGTGAGGGCGGCCCAGAGCTCTGGTGCGCAGGCTTCCTTCCTCGCCTCTCGGCTGCGCACAGCCTTGTTTTGGCTTGCCTCCTGGTTCCCACGTGTATTTTAAATTGGTGAAGATGCTGGAGAGCCGAGTTCTGCAAAAGTGAAGTGGGAGTGTTTCTGATCACAAACAGCTACTCAATTAAGAACTAGCATGACTGATTCTTGGGACCCCTCAGTCCAAAAGAAGGAGGCTGCAGATGGCAAGAACAGAGCCAACTGGAGTCCCTTCTACCTCCACCAAAGTGAGGTTATTTAGGTTCACCATCTGGTTATTAGATTCGCCAGATGGCAAGCCTGGGTAACTGCTCAGAAAAAGAGTCGCTAGCCAATCCATCACCCTAGCACAGTCGATGCCATGAACTTAACATGGGATGCACATACTAGTACATAACATGGGTAATGAGGCATCACAGAGCCATCACAAAGGCAGCCATCTGGGCTGGTGCAGGGCAACCGTGGGCACAGGGGCCGTTGGGGAAGCCCAGCTGAGCTCCGTGCCGCAGGATGGGGACCAGGCGTGGGGGCGGGAGGCAGGGGCGGGCCTGCGCCCACAGGGGCATGTCCACAGCATTGCATCCCTGTGCCTCCGTCTCCGGGACAATCCTGACTCCTGTCCAACCTCACCCAGCTCTCAGGCTTTCCTTGCTGTTATTTTCAGTTTTGATGCAAAAGTAATGATATTTTTCAATTATCATTGAAAAGGCAGGAAAACCAGGGCTGTGACTAGCGGTGGATTTGAATTCCTTGACAGTTCTAGTCCAACGCTGACAGTTACACAAGTGGCTTTCCTTTAGGGGACGGCGTGTGTCTGGGTTGGGGTGTCGGGGAGGGCTCATGCCCTCTGACTCTCCTCGGCAACAGGCTTGTGACAGAAAAGCTCCAACTGGTCCCCCTGGGGCTGGGCACCCCCGAGAGGAAGGCCCAGAGAGAAGAGCAGTGAACCAGGCCATGCTCAGAGTCAGGCCTGTAAGTGACAGGGACAGGGGTCCTATCCCTTCCCGTTCCCCTGAATGACCCCACACTACCCAGTGGCGGCACTGCCCAAATCAAACATCTAACAGTCAATGTTATGTTTGTGGAATCAATTCCCCGACTGAGCAAACATTTACTAGCTGCAGGGCACTAGGGCAAACTGGGTGGATCGCACAGGGAATCTCTCTGTATTATTTCTTACAACTGCGTGTGAATCTACAATTATCTCAAAACAAAAAGTTTAATTAAAAATTAAATTAGAGCCCAGCTTGGTGGCTCAGTTGGTGGGAGCATCATCCTGTACGGCAACAAGGTTTCGGGTTCAATTCCCAGTCAGGGCACATACCCAGTTTGCAGGTTTGATCTCCTATCAGTGTGCATAGGAGAGGCAATGGCTATTTCTTCCTCACATCGCTGTTTCTCTCTTCTCTCTCTCTCTCTCTCTCTCTCTCTCTCTCTCTCTCTCTCTCTCTCTCTCTCATCAATAAACATATCCTTGGGTGAGCATTAAAAAAAAATCTATAAAAATATTAAATTAGAAACCTTGAGTATGTATACTATTAAAAGACAGTGAATAAGCAGAAATAAATGAAGAGATCCAGAAATATTTAAAAAGAGAGAGAGACAAACATCTGATATTGTCGTGTGGCAACGGGCATCAGTGTGTGCTGCGGGGTCCTGTCTCTCATCATTGACCCCACACTTGGCCATCCCATGTTTGTTCATCAGTGTTACACCAGCTACGTCTTAGTCCTTAGATATTTTGTTCAACTCCCGTTACTCATTAAGTCACCCAGACTGCAGAGTCTCCGGTCTCACAAGCCTGATGCCTTTCAGCTCCTCAGCACCTGACCTGCCTCCCTGTCTTACTCCATATAATTCCTCTCAGGAAGCAACCGAAACAAGCCTTTTTCATATGTCAAGCAGTCGCTCCTCAGCGGCGTTTCTGCGTGTTTCCCATCCAGCGTGGCATGGAGCACAGCAAGACCAAACCCAGGGAAAGCTCAGTGTCGGGGAGTCAGCAGCCAGCAGCAGTCCAGGGAGTCCAGCAGGGCGAGGCCAAGAGGCAGTGAGATCCGGGAGTGGACGCATAAAATGCACGATAATGTTACAGGGGGAAAGCCTGAAAGAAGCAAACAGTCTCCTGACTCGTCTGGCATAGGGAAGCTTTTAAGAACCAGTTGTCACCGTCTCCTTTTGTTCTACAAGGACTTAAAGGCACCACCTGTCACCTGGCGGTGCCTGATTCAGCAGCCTGGGCGTTCACGGGGGGCCGGCCTGCCTTGGACACAGCCCTGTTGGTTGGAGCCAAAACATATCACACAACAGTGATAGGTTAAAGCCACCAGATGCCTTCACCCCCTAAATAATAGAGAAAGTCGAACGGGAGGGATAATTGACAGTGTCCTTGATCAAAACAGACACCTCTTCACAGCATATTTAGTGGGAAATACATGGAAAACAAGAGCTGAATTCTCTATCCAGGCTGCAGTACCCAATCCATCATTGCCCAGGAAAAAGGCATTTAATAAAGCCCTTTAAGTTGTGTCTGGAGTAGGTGCTGCATGGAGCAATTAGTCAGACAGCAGCCCAATCCCCAGGCTCATGATGCAGTGCCAACAACCCTCATGGGGACAACAGGCACAGCACATCGACCCAACAAATACTTATTGAGCACACCTACTATGTGCCAGGCACCCAAGCGAGGCTCTGACATGGCACCAGAGCTGCCCTTAAAAATGTCCAAAGCAAGTTCACCTGCACCATCAAATCTGATCCTCATAAAACCAAGTGACGTAAGGTGCTGTTACCCCCACTTGAAGATGGGGCTCGCCAAGGTTAGAAGAAAGGCCCAAGGTCATAAGACTAGTACTTAGTGCATAGCATAGGCTCGTGACCACATACACTTTTCTGCACTGGGAAGGAATCTCAGGGAATGCTTGTCCTGCGTGCCACCTGGACATTTTTGAACCCTTCCTACCTGTGCGAAAGCCTGGTCCTCAGCCTCTACACTCACTCGGTGTCAGATGTCTCTGTGCGCCACCTGCTACACTTTTTCCTCGGGAAGGGTAACGCGTCCGTAAGGGTGCTTCAAACGACAGGAAGCCCGGCTAAGAGAGGCTCAGTCAATAAGGACACTTAACTGATCAAGGGGAAGGGAATGGAGTCCATGGCGCTGTGGTAAGTCTGCACGTTGATAGAGGATTGCTAACCTTAGTGTAGTGATCCCATGGAAAGGCTTCTGTCAAATCACCGTATTTAACACCGGAAACTAATATAACATTGTTTGCCAACTATACTTAAATTTGTATTAAGTACTTAATATGGCTAGATTTCTCCTGTTCTGTTTTAGCTGGTTTGTTTCCATTAGGCAGAAAGGAAGGACAAAGGTTGAGGGGAAGCGGCGGCCGCAGGTGCTAGCGCCGCGCAGGTGTCTATCAGACCCCTTCCGTGTCTTTCTAAAGAGGAATCGCATGCCCTCTCCCAGGCAGAGATGCTCATCACCAGCTCTCTCAACGCACTGTTCCCTATTCCACTTCCTTCGACCCCACTCGGACTGCCAGTGTGTTTTATTTCCATGAGATTTCCCTGCTTGGTGACATCTATTTGGATTTAACTTTTTTTTCCCCTCCACCAAAATCCCAAGTCCGGGAGCTATGTGTGTTGGCACAAACACGTGGCGATCCCTGGGACCTACAAATGGTCCGTCAGGAACAGCTCGGTGCCTTTCAGGAATCTTTGCTTTCGCCGAGGCTGATGTTTACCTGTTATTTTAAGTGCTTTCAAGCCCATTCTCTTGAAGTGCCCTGCCTTACCAGGAGCTCTGCTCGTTTGTTCTCCTTGCCGCTCTCATTCAGAAGATCCATCCATCAGTTTCTGAAACAAGGCGCTTCTGTGCAGAATCAAAAGCCACCCTATCACAGCTGATGGCAAGAGAATGCAGCGGGCATTGTTGTTCG